>NC_051334.1:7545730-8243257 GCF_015220235.1 Choloepus didactylus | reverse complement strand
CTTAACCAAAGATGTACAAAGACCGATACAAAGAGAACTACATAACTCTACTAAAAAATAGAAGGGGACCTTAAAGATGGAAAATATTCCATGTTCATGGATAGGAAGACTAAATGTCATTAAGATGTCACTTCTACCCAAACTCATCTACAGATTCAATGCAATCCCAATCAAAATTCCACAACCTACTTTGCAGACTTGGAAAAGCTAGTTATCAAATTTATTTGGAAAGGGAAGATGCCTCGAATTGCTAGAACACTCTAAAAAGAAAAACGAAGTGGGAGACTTACACTCCCTGACTTTGAAGCTTATTATAAGCGCACAGTTGGCCAAAACAGCATGGTACTGGCCACAAGATAGACATATAGATCAATGGAATCGAATTGAGAATTCAGAGATGAACCCTCAATACTATGGCTGACTGAATCTTTGATAAGGCCCCCAAAGTCACTGAACTGATCATAGTGGCTTTTCAACAAATGGGGGCTGGGAGAGTTGGGTATCCATATCCAGAATGAAAGAGGACCCCTACCGTCACCCCCTACACAAAAATTAACTCAAAATGGACCAAAGATCTCAATATAAAGAAGTACCATAAAACTCCTAGAAGATAATGTAGGAAAACAACTTCAAGACCTTGTATTAGGCGGCCACTTCCTAGACTTTAACACCCAACGCACAGCGACCAAAGAGAAAATAGATAAATGGGAACTCCTCAAGCTTAGAAGTTTCTGCACCTCAAAGAATTTCTCAAAAAGGTAAGAGGCAGCCAACGCAATGGGAAAAATTTTTGGAAACCATGTCATCTGACACAAACTGATATCTTGCATATAAAAAGAATCCTACAACTCATGACAATAGTACAGACAACCCATTTATAAAATGGGCAAAAATGAAAAGACAGTTCTCTGGAGAGGAAATACAAATGGCCAAGAAACACATGAAAAAATTCAGCTTCACTAGCTATTAGAGATATGCAAATTAAGACCACAATGAGATACCATCTAACACCGGTTAGAATGGCTGCCATTAACAAACAGGAAACTACAAATGCTGGAGGGGATGGTGGAGAAATTGGAACTCTTATTCATTGTTGGTGGGACTGTATAATGGTTCAGCCACTCTGGAAGTCAGCCTGGCAGTTCCTTAGAAAACTAGATATAGAGATACCCTTCGATCCAGCGATTGCACTTCTCGGTATATACCCGGAAGATCGGAAAGCAGTGACACGAACAGATATCTGCACGCCAATGTTCATAGCAGCATTATTCACAATTGCCAAGAGATGGAAACAACCCAAATGTCCTTCAACAGATGCAGTGGATAAATAAAATGTGGTATATACACACGATGGAATACTACGCGGCAGTAAGAAGGAACGATCTGGTGAAACATATGACAACATGGATGAACCTTGAAGACATAATGCTGAGCGAAATAAGCCAGGCACAAAAAGAGAAATATTATATGCTACCACTAATGTGAACTTCGAAAAATGTAAAACAAATGGTTTATAATGTAGAATGTAGGGGAACTAGCAATAGAGAGCAATTAAGGAAGGGGGAACAGTGGTCCAGGAAGAACAGATAAGCTATTTAACGTTCTGGGGATGCCCAGGAATGACTATGGTCTGTTAATTTCTGATGGATATAGTAGGAACAAGTTCACAGAAATGTTGCTATATTATATAACTTTCTTGGGGTAAAGTAGGAACATGTTGGAAGTTGAGCAGTTATCTTAGGTTAGTTGTCTTTTTCTTACTCCCTTGTTATGATCTCTTTGAAATGTTCTTTTATTGTATGTTTGTTTTCTTTTTAACTTTTTTTTCATACAGTTGATTTTAAAAAGAGGGGAAAGTTAAAAAAAAAAAAAAAAGAAAAACAAGGAAAAAAAAAGATGTAGTGCCCCCTTGAGGAGCCTGTGGAGAATGCAGGGGTATTTGCCTAACCCACCTCCATGGTTGCTAACATGACCACAGACATAGGGGACTGGTGGTTTGATGGGTTGAGCCCTCTACCATAGGTTTTACCCTTCGGAAGACGGTTGCTGCAACGGAGAGGCTAGGCCTCCCTATAATTGTGCCTAAGAGCCTCCTCCCGAGTGCCTCTTTGTTGCTCAGATGTGGCCCTCTCTCTCTGGCTAAGCCAACTTGAAAGGTGAAATCACTGCCCTCCCCCCTACGTGGGATCAGACACCCAGGGGAGTGAATCTCCCTGGCAACGTGGAATATGACTCCCGGGGAGGAACGTAGACCTGGCATCGTGGGACGGAGAACATCTTCTTGACCAAAAGGGGGATGTGAAAGGAAATGAAATAAGCTTCAGTGGCAGAGAGATTCCAAAAGGAGCCGAGAGGTCACTCTGGTGGGCACTCTTACGCACACTTTAGACAACCCTTTTTAGGTTCTAAAGAATTGGGGTAGCTGGTGGCGGATACCCGAAACTATCAAACTACAACCCAGAACCCATGAATCTCGAAGACAGTTGTATAAAAATGTAGCTTATGAGGGGTGACAATGGGATTGGGAAAGCCATAAGGACCACACTCCACTTTGTCTAGTTTATGGATGGATGAGTAGAAAAAATAGGGGAAGGAAACAAACAGACAAAGGTACCCAGTGTTCTTTTTTACTTCAATTGCTCTTTTTCACTCTAATTATTATTCTTGTTATTTTTGTGTGTGTGCTAATGAAGGTGTCAGGGAGTGATTTAGGTGATGAATGTACAACTATGTAATGGTACTGTAAACAATCGAAAGTACGATTTGTTTTGTATGACTGCGTGGTCTGTGAATATATCTCAATAAAATGAAGATTAAAAAAAAAAAGAAAGAAAGAAAATCTGAGAATATATACTGGCCTCTCCATGTTATCTGCTTTTGTTTTTTCTAAGTTCTTGATTTATTAATAATTTCATTTATTAATTACTTTTTATTAATTAGTAATCATTTCTAATAAAGCCTTTTATTAGCCCTCTTTGCAATTAGTAAGGTACTTTCAAATCTGTTAGCCCTTTTGATCCCCAAAACACCCCCATAAAGGGAAATGGGACAAGTAGGGTATGCCCTGTTTTTAAAATACAGGAACTGAATACTAAAGAAGATGGCTGATTGGTTTGAGTTTTTATTAATTATAAGCAGCAGGGCCAAAAGTGGACCTCAGGGCACCGACACTTAGTCATATAATCTTGAGACAGCATCCTCCTTCCTAAAAAGGTATGCATATATGAATTGTTGTCTCTTGTTCCTCAATTAAGTATCTAAATTAATAGAAAATAAATGCTCACCCAATTGAATGGAGCTGGTAGTGTGACATTTTTATTAAGTGATAGAAGTAAAATGTGCAAATACAGATGAGGATGAAAAGAGATTATTAGGACAACAGCAGTGGATGCTTGTTGCATGGACATTCCAAGTCATTTGGAGTAATGTTGAAAATGTTCACAAATTGATTGTGGTGATGAATGCACAACTATATGATGATATGGTGAACAACTTATTGTACATGTTGGATGATTGTACAGTATGTGGCTAGATCTCAATAAAATTGCAGGAAAAAAGTCAGTTCCAGGCATCATTTCAAATTCCCTACCCTCATCTTCCCCCTGGCCTCAATTTCTTGGTCCCTCGCTTCATAAAAACAAGCAAACATCATTTTATCATACGAATTTTGAAGCTGTCTTAAATTTTTTTTTGTAAAAAATGGGGTATAAATGAATGAATGAATGAATGAATTGTATATCTTAGTCAGGTTGCATAATACATAGGAAAACATTATCAACCCTTCCTGAAATAAAATGGAGCTGTATTTTAACCATGTCTTTTTTATTTGTAAATAGTCTCCAAGGCAAAATGGGTCTTTTAAGAGGAAACTGTAGATATATTTATAGCCTTACCTCTCTATTTGCATTTGTTACCAAGTAAGAGTCATATAGCTACATAAAATAAGCTTCAATATTTACAATTGATTGGGAGTTCAGCCTAGTTGAATGAGTAAAATTTCCTTTGAATTGCAGAATGATTTAACAAAATTTACAGGAAGGTGTTTTTGAAATAATGATACCTCCTCTAACCTTTTCTAATAATACATCCAAATTGGTGATTTATCATTAGGCATATCAATATACCCTCCAAGAGTTGACATTGTGAGGCTTGTACCACTCCGAAAGAAATGTACTCTAGTTGTTATTCTTCAGAGGAAATGGATTATTGCCTGGGGAAAAAATCATTGCATGTCTAAGCAAAACAAAGTTTAAATTAAAATAACTGGAGGAAAATCTAAGTACTTCTCATAATATGCTCATAAAAGATTCCTTTTAAAAGAGTTCCATTTATGCAGTTTTGTTCTATGTTATTTTTTGCTTCTCTGTTCATTTTTTTAAAAAAAACAAGTTCTCTCTCTTCTCGTGTTCACCCCTTAGGTATTAATTTTAAAATAAATTGATATAATAGAGCATATCTATTGGGTCATGTTTTGAAAAAATTACAGTAGAGATCAGTCTTTTTATTTGTTTAATTTAGTCTCTATCCTAAGAGAATGGAAACTCTTAGCCCTGACCTAAAAGTCCCCTGCCGCCTTCTTTTCTTTCCATTTTCATTCCCAGGCCATCGCATCCAATCACAGAGTTTTAAATACCATCTCTATGTGTCTCCCAGATTTCTACATCCAGTCTGGACCTCTCCCCTCGAGGGAGACCCTTATACCCAATTGCCTACTAGAAATCTTCTTCACTTGGGGGTCTCACGGGCTTCTCATCCTTAACATCTCAAAGCCAAACTCTTGAACTTGACCCCAAGATTAAGCTGCCTTCTCATCCTGCAGCTTCTCCATGCCAGTCAACCACAACCCCATCCTTCTAGTGGCCTAGGCCCCAGACATTATGTTGTGGAAGTCATTCTTTCTTCTTTGTCATCGTCGTCCTCCTCCTCCTCCTGCTCCTTCTCCTTCTTCTTTCTTCTTTCTTCTTTGTTCTCCTTCTCCTCCCTTCTTCTTCTTTCCTCTTTCTTCTCCTTCTCCTCCCCTTTCTTTCTTTTTTCTTTCTTTCTTTCTTTTTCTTTCTTTCTTTCTTTCTTTCTTCTTCCCCTTCTTCCTCCCTTCCTCCTCCTCCTCCGTCTTTCCTCTCTCTCTCACCCCCTCTCCCTCCCTCCTTCTCCCTCTCCCTCCCCCTCCCCCTCCCTCTCCCTCTCTCTCTCCAAACAATAAATTAGCTAATGCTATCAGCTCTATTCTTCACTGTCTCCAGGATCCAAGTATTTCTCATCACCCCACCGTCCTGGTTCCAGGACCCCATCATCTCTCATCGGGATTATTTCAATAGCTCTCTCTCTGCTCTCCTTGCTGCCCCCTCACTTCTGTGTAATCTCTTCTGAATTCACCAGCCAGAGTGATGTCATTTCATGTCAGTCCTCTGCTCAAAACCTCCAGTGGCCTCCCATCCCACTTCAAATAGGAGCAGGAGTCCTGAGCGTAGCCTGTGGGACTCCACAACATCTGGCCCCCGACTACCTCACCAACGCACGGCCTACCACTCGCCTCCTTCCTCACTCCGTTCCATCTGCACTGGCCTACTTGCTGCTCTGACTCAAGATCTTTACAGTTGATTTTTTTTTTTTGCTTCCTTCTGCCTGGAGTGATTTTCTTCAACTTCCTCACCAGCCTCCATTTTCTGCTAAAATGTCAGTTTCTCTGCAATTTGACCACCCTTTTTAAAATTGCACCTCTCCCAGCATTTTTCCTTGCCCTTTTTGGCTTTGTTTTTTCTCCATGTGATCCTCTCTAGGTTTTCCTTGTTTAGTTCTTTAATGCCTGTCTTCCCCACTCATTGTCAGCCCTACAGGGACAAGGATTCTTGTCTATTTGGTTTGTAGCTGAACCCCCAACATCCAGTATCTGGCATTCAGGAAGCACTACCAGATATTTGCATAATGAATTGAAGCAATGGAGGTGAGAAAGGCCAAAGTGAGGAGCATAGTATATGAAGGATGTGTTGGGAGTGACTACTTGGGGAGAAGACAGGAAATACAGATTGAGGAGAGCAAGCAAGTGGAGGCCTTCAGCTTTAGGGATTGAAAGGTTTATGAACAAGGGGATATCTTGATCAGAATAGTCTAACATTAACCATGTAGAGGAGAAATGTGATGTACACGTTGGAGGAAATAGCTTGTACACAACTTAACAAACGGTTTTGTCAAATGTCCATAAAGGATGTATCTTTCTTTTAAACTAAGAACTCAACTCAAGCTAGCTTAAGGGATTTTGTGGCTCACACAGCTGAACAATCCAAGAGCAAATATAGCTTCAGGCATAGCTTTATCCAGGACTCATATGATGTCAAGAGACCCTGTGTCTCTCTCCCCGTGTCTTGGTGCCGATTCCTCAAGTGTTGGCACAATCCACAGAACCCATATGGTCACAGGATGGAAACAGGGGCCCCAGGCCCTTTATCATCTCTTTCAGAAGCCTCAGAGAAATGCCCGTGGCTTTTCATTGCCTCTAATGGAGTCACATTGCTCAGGCACCACAGTGGTCTAGGGAATGGAATGCTAGATTGACTTCATCTAGGACACATGCTTCACCCTTGAGCTAAGGGTTGGAGAACAGTTGGTTCTCCACAGGGAAAAGGAGCATAACAGTTATACAAGAAGAGGAAAGTGGAGGTTTGTTATGGCCAACAGATGACCACTACACAGGGGTAACAAGGGCTCGAACTCAAGGAATTGCAGTTGGGCTAGGAGAGAGAAAAGAGAAATAATAGGCATCACAGAGACAGAATCAAGTAGATCTCCTGGCTCTGAGTGGGAAGGGGAGAAAGGGGAGAGGACACAGAAAAGGTTGACTTCAACTCTGAGATTTTGAGCTTGGGGAACTAGGGTTTGGCAATATCATTAATGAAGATTCAGGATGAAGTAGGAGGAACAGATTTATGAGAAAAGAAAAGAATTTTCTTGTTTTCTCATCCCTGTTTTTATTAATAAAATTGTTTCCAGCTTCTCGGAACTCCATAACGGTTGAGTTCTGCAAGAGGCGGGAGACAAATTCTTCCACCGATTTATTGTCTGAAGACTTGCCCCATAGTACTCAAGACCCTTCACTCCAGTCCTCTGTGGGAGAGAATCAGATTGAAAATGTATTTTCTTCCAGTAGTTTCTATTTCCTTTGGTTGGGTTACCAGCATCTACAGAGGAGGAGCTGGCTTCAGTCTTCTCTCATACAGCATTTTCACAGAGGTGACTTGGGGGTGAGGCCATCTTCTAGCGCACTGTGGATTGGGCTTAGAGAAATATGTGATGCTCATCTATAGAACTCTAGTCAATGCCTCATGGAATCGTGAAGCAAGAAACTTTTCATCTGCAGTAGACCAGGGCCAGGAAAGAAGTGAAGGCAGGCAGTGAATGATAAAGTGACCGGTACAAAAGTAGTAGCCAAAACCTGCATATAATTGTGCTTAAGAGTCTCCCCCCAAGTGCCTCTTTGTTGCTCAGATGTGGCCCTCTCTCTCTCTAACTAAGGCACCTTGGCAGGTGATCTCACTGCCCTCCCCCCTACATGGGACCCGACTCCCAGGGGTGTAAATCTCCCTGGCAACGCAGGATATGACTCCCGGGGATGAATCTGGACCCGGCATCTTGGGATTGAGAACATCTTCTTGACCAAAAGGGGGAGGTGAAAGGAAACTAAATAAAGCTTCAGTGGCTGAGAGATTTCAAATGGAGTCGAGAGGTCACTCTGGTAGACATTCTTACGCACTATATAGATAACACTTTTTAGGTTTTAGTGTACTGGGGTAGCTAGAAGTAAATACCTGAAACTACCAAACTCCAACCCAGTAGCCTTGACTCTTGCAGATGGTTGTATAACAATGTAGATTTCAAGGGCTGACAGTGTGATTGTGAAAACCCTGTGGATCGCACTCCCTTTATCCAGTGTGTGGATGGATGAGTAGAAAAATGGGGACAAAAACTAAATGAAAAATAGGGTGGATGGGGGGGATGATTTGGTTGTTCTTTTTTTACTTTTATTTTTTATTCTGATTCTGATTCTTTCTGATGTAAGGAAAATGTTCAAAAATAGATTGTGGTGATGAATGCACAACTATATGATCGTACTGTGAACAGATGATTGTACACCATGGATGATTGTATAGTATGTGAATATATTTCAATAAAACTGAATTTAATTTTTAAAAAAGTAGTAGCCAGCACTACATGATAACTCATTTAATCACCAAAGTAACCCTTATGGTGAGTGCAATTTTTTACCCATTTTGCGGATGAGGCAACTGAGACCTAGAAAGGTTATGTACCTTGTTGAAGACCCCACAGCTAGTAACTGGTGGAGCTAAGATTCAAACACAGACAGTCTGGGTCAAGGGTCTATCTTCTCAACAGACTGACCCTATGTTCCAGACCTATCCAGGACAGTTGTAATTTATGCCTGTTGTCTTGGTGTAATTGTAAACATGAACTCTAGAAAGTTGCTCCATTTGGACAATAAATTGTAGGCACCCTACCTCTTACCCACTATGTCTTGCTCATTCAAAGTGAGGAAAATCTAGTCTGAGTAACAGAGACATCCACGTTATTAGGTTGTATCACCAGGCATGAGAGGTGTGACAGTTTGGATTGAACATGGCTATTTGGTAATCATCCACTTTGTCCTAAGGATTACATTGGTTGTATGAGTTTGTGTAGGTTTGATTTCAACCAGCAGATCACTCTGCTCTCTTATGACTTTCATGGCTCTGTTTTATGCTATTGTAAAGTTGCCAATGACCCTAGTTTTCCTCTTTCCAGAATGGTTTTACTTATGTCTCAACATTTGGCCCCTCCAGGTTCCCCCGGATCTCCAGAACGAAGTGCTGATCAGCCTGCTGGAGACTGACCCTGACGTCGTGGACTATTTACTCAGAAGAAAGGCCTCCCAATCATCGTGAGTAGTCCAGGTTTTCCAACTTCTAAACCCACGTTGGGGATTTCTATCTCCATTTCTAAAGAATTAGAAAGGTTTACATAACTGTATGCATGGCGACCTGAAGTGGAACATTGGCAACTTTCTGGCAAATCTCATTAGTCTACCTAACCAGAAAATGCTTCACTCTTTTACCAATCCACTTATAGAATTAGAAACCACTTTATGGGATTTTTCTGTTTCATTTTTGGCTTTCTCTAGCCCCTTGAGGTCTTCTGACTGTTTCCCGAGAAAAAATAGCACTAGCTCACTGGTGAGGAGCTCAAGGGAATACAAAATGCATCACTGATTCTACTGGAATCCAGATAACTGTGCTCAGGGGTCTGTAAGGCAGCCCCCTTCATGTGTCTTGAAGGTGCAGCTCTACCAGCGGGAGCAGCACGTTACCAAACCGCAAGACAGGTCTTAGCCAAAACCTTGTTACCCATAGAGTGGGCACAGTTTTGGCTCTCCCAGCATCCTTTTGATAAAAACGCACACTGGTCTCCACGTGAGCCCATGTTTGCAATGAAGAAAATGGAAGCCATGCTTCAGGCTATGGTTTGCTGCTATTTTTTGCCCCCAAAAGAGGAGCTCTGAATTTTTCCATGAGTCACATTTCACAGTTAATGCCGATGCACACCATTTGCCACATAGGCTGTGTGCGTGAGGGGTGCTGCACCTTTGGCAAAACCAGATGGGGAGATAATATCACATCATTAACTGGGAACAGTGTCACTACAACACCAGAGCTTAAATGTGTAACAGGAACATTGTTGTTATCCTCCTATGAAAGTATTATTTGCATGGCATGTTTAATCTACTGAAGTTCGACACTTCTAAGAGGCACATTTTCCCCCATGTTTTATCACCTCTGAAGTTAGGATGAATCTTACAATTGAAAGCATGTCCTATTTTAACTCATAGCATTTTTCTTTCTTATCCATATCTAAAATAATTTGCCTTATATTTGATGATGTCTTAGAAACAAGGTTTAGCTTTAACCAGTTAACCAGTTAATTCATTTCATTTAATCAATGAAATACGGTAAGTTATTCTTATATATTGATGTAAAATTTAATGAATTAATTTCCATTTAAAACTATGTCATTTTTTTTTAATGTTAGAATATTTGGAGAAAATTGGTGGAAAAATTTCCAAGACCAGTACATTAATAGCACTGCTAAATTCAGCTGCACACCATTTCCCACTCACTGCTGAGCAGGAAAGAGTTTTTAATTGGATCACCTTTTCAAATGTATTCTTTTTTTAAAGTCCAATTCTGCGCCCATCATTCTCAGGCCAAATTCTAGTTCAAGTAAGACGTTCTGTCTGGATTCGGGCCTGAGGAGCCCCAGGTGAATGAAAACGTATTCAAACTGTATAAATGGGCTGACATTTCATGGTCTTGATTTTCATATCAGACAGTTGGTACATTTTTCTGAGAATCCTAACCATCCTCGAGATGGAAGTGCCAATTTAAGCGAACAAATGGCTTTTCTTCACAGCAAGTTCATGTATCATCAGAACTTTAATGAACTCATTACTCTCTCCTGTGTGAGAAAAGAGATGTGGCAGCGTTTCCGTTTGTGACACCTTCATAAGCTTCATTTATAACGTCTCATCGGTGCTAGAAAGCACACACCTAAGACACCCCTGACTTTGTCTGGCTGAATTTCTGCTTTTCTATGGTACTAGTACAGAGATCAATGTTGTGTGTTAAAGAGTGGTCGACAATAGTGGTTTTGTGTGAGTTTCAAGTGTGCCCTTTGCATAGCAAATGACCCGATAGGAAGCGAGCCTTTGTCCCCTGCCCTGACAGGAAGGCGGAAGCGAGCACGTTAAGCCCAAGCTGCTGTGCAGTTGGCCAGGCTCCCCTGTCCCTGTCCCCTCTCCCTGTGAGAGTAAGAAGGAGAATTGTAAAATCTAGGTGAGTTGACTCTACACCAAGATCATAGGCAAGTGTCTGGCCTCAAGGAGAAGGAAGTGAGCTCACAGGAGCCTAGAACAACCTCTGTGGATGGCAGAGGCTTGTGTTAATAGAGAACAGAGAACATCTGGGGAAGACCTACTTAGAAAGTAGGACAAGAAAAAGGGAGGGCATTTTTTTCCGCCAGGTGCAGGCCAAAGAGTGGCCCGGAAAGCCAGTCATGAAGTCATGAAGTAAAAATATGTAAACTAATAACTACTTGTAATGGTCTTTGGAAGCTTGAGCATCTGTCCCCTAGAGCTGTAGGTCTTCTCAGGCCTTAAACATCTGCGTCCCAAACACTATGTTACATATGGACCACCAGGGAATCCTGTTGAAATGCTGCTTCTGAGTCAGTAGGGCCGGGGCCTGGAAATCTGCATTTCCAACATGCTTCCAGGTGACACTAGTGCTGCCAGTCTGTGATCCACACTCTGAGTGGTGAGGGTTCAAAATATCAAGGCATAATCTTGCCCTCAAGAGCCTGCAGACTTGTTGGAGGAAGCCTCCAAGGGTAAAAATGGTAGGGGGCATGTTAGGAAGTAGGCCTCAGGGTGCAAAGCAGTCTGTGGCTGAACCAATGTTCTCGGACTTGCCTGCGCACACACTGGAATCACCTGGGGAGCTTGAAGAAATGGGTATTCCTGGGTGCCACACCCAGAGATTCTGACCCATCCGGTCCAGGGTGCAACCTGGACGTGGGGATTTTTTACCAGCTCCCCATGTGATCCGAAGAGCAGCCAGGGCTGAAATCCAGCACCTTAGAACCACTGCAATGGATGCTACCTGTTCACTATTCCCCAGAGACGGGAGGAAATAGTTGACACTGCAGAGGAGTTCTTTGTGTTGGGAAGGAAGGGAAGCACTGCTGCGGATCATCAGTCCACTTGGAGTTTGCAGCAGAAGAGATGGGACCTGCAGTCCCGGGGATGGCTTCCAAGAATAAGAAGGATTTTCTGTGAGTTTTGAGGCCTGGGAAGGATATCAACCCCTGGGGTGACAGGGGAGCGTGAACCAGGGCCGGGACGTAACAGTGACTGTGTCGGCTGGCCGAGGACATACTCAAGAAGCTGGCCAGCACAGAGGACAGCTTAGGGGTGGCGCTTATGTCAAGAAGCAGTGATGATAGGTAAGAGTGGGGATAGATTACAGTACCCCAACTACCAGAGGTGCTAGCCACCTTGGCTTGTCAATTTCCATCAATAAGAGAGTTTCCCCCTGTGATATGCTTGTATGGTGTAACACAATGTTTACAAGCTTCGGATCCAGAGTCAGACCACCTGAGTTTGAATTCCAGTTCCACTGCTATTAGCTGCGTGGTCTTGGGTCAATTTGTTCATCTTGCTGCCTCAATTTCCTCACCTTAAACTAGAGATTAAAAAGCAGTGCCAATTTTATAGCATTTTGTCCTCTTGGGACAGCATCTGGTGAAGAATAAATGCTTAATGGATGCCAACAATGACTACCAGGTTACTTCAAATTTCACCATTTTGTTCATTTACAACTACTGACTAAAGACTTGGGCATCACTCAGTTCTACCTTGGTTTCCACAAGATAGCAATATGGTGCTAGAGATGGCAATATGGTGCTAGAGAGAACCAAGCCACTTGAAGCGGTGGCATCGTGTCTGAAAGCAGAGCCTGCCTGTGTGCGCTCGCTCTGATCGGCGTCAGGGAGATGGCGTTGGTTCTGGAACAGAGCAGTGAGGGGGCAAAAGCATGAGGGGGAGCGCGACCCACTCGCTCTAGGCCAGGTAGGTTGAGGGACAGACTGGAGGCCACTGCACGTTGGCAGGTAATGAGGAAAAGGCATAGCAGGAACCGACAGGTCTCTTGTTTTGAAGTCTTTATTTAGTAAAAACTCAGCTAAAAAAGATTGAGTGTGAGGTTTCGAAAGGCAAGAATTGAAAAGATGCACAGGAAGACGACAGAGTGGGCTTCTGAAATGACCACCATTGTGCACACTCTCCCTTATTATTCGCTCCCGGCCCTTGGATTTCTTTCCTGAAATTTCTATCCTCTACCACCAGTTCACATACCTAAGTGAAGCTTTGGATTCCTGCGACGCCAAGTGAAAATTGCGCAAGGTTTTCTTTGGAGGCGAAAGAAGCAAATTTTCAAAAGAGTGTAAAACCAAGAGCAAGAAAATATTTAATATTATTTCTGTTTTGAAACATCAAACATTTAGTGATATTTGGGAACTTAATGTTTAGTTTTGGTTTGGGTTTTTCCCTTTTTTATGCAACATCAGAATTGGGGAAATGAAAGGAGGATTCATTATTTTTTTCTGGGGCTTATCTACTTGCATTTTTGCCTTTAACCAAAATGAGACGCCAAAGGAAGATTAGAAGAGATTTTTGTTACTAAGGATAAACGACTTCCAGGTTTTTTTAATTGCTTATCTGGTACATTTATTTATTAGAATTACATCTCTTTTCTTCAAAGGTACTTAAAATATATTTCCCCCTCCCCTCGTTGATGTACGAATGCAAGGAAACAGGGGATGAGAATTGAAGGTTAATCAAAGAGGATTTTGATTGCAGAAGTTTGCAACACGGCAAAGGTCCCCTTGCAAGGCGGCCATTAGGGTGAGGAGATTGAGGCCTTCTCTTCCGGCACAAAATTTAAGGGGGTGCCACCAAACTCAGTCATCAAAGTAAACAATATTGCCATGCACCATCCGAATAAATCAAAATTTTAAAAACAGACTAGCACCCAGCGGACCCATAATGGAGCCTGAAGCAAAAATTAAAATCTGTGCCCTTGGCTTAAATGGAAGCAAACCCAACAATTATATTTTCAAAATCTTCTTTGCTTATTTCATTTTCAACTAAGAGAATTGCCATGGTTGACAGTTTTTCCTTGACCAAGTGACAATCTTAAATAATTGTTAATTAACTTGAACTGAACTATAATTATTTTAAAAATTGTGTTTGGGCATATATAATATTTAAACTCAAAATCATGTTCTGAGTTCTATACATCCACTTTTCAATTCCTCTAGATATTTTTCTACAGTGTTAGTGTTCTGGGAAAAAAATTAATGATTAAAAAAATACATAAAAGCATGTATATAAGGGCATGCATTTTTTTTTTTTTTTTGCCTCCAGCTCCTTGGATCAGTGGGATTCTGCATAATGGATGCTTTGCAGAAGTGAACATTGATAAGAGGAAAATCCTCCGTCAATCCATAGCTAGGTAGAGCTCCCATCATTTGTGACAAAGTAACTAGCCCCAGGAACCAGTCTTATCATTTAAATGTAGATTTAACAAAAAGTTTAAGGAAGATTTGTGCTTCTTCTGCCACACCTCTCAGGTTCCGCAGGAATATAATGTTAATTAGACAAGGGTAAGTGCTGCATCTTCTCTGTTACACTCTGGAAACACGATCAAAACAACAACAAAAAAAAAAAAAAAAGAAAGAAAGAAAACAAATTCACCTGCATTTGGGGAGAAGGCTCACATGGATGAACCAAATCCATCAGTATATATTTTTAGATTTCATTGCGAGTAATTCTTTTGGTGACCTACACAAAGTTTTTACCAGAATTGCTTTAAAAAAGTAGCAAAAATGGTGGCCAGCCAATCAGGATCATGGATGAAGACCCATTCCTGTCCTGGAGAAGAACACTTCAGAACAGGAAAGGTACTGTTTTATTTAGCTGGATGTTCATCCTGTCACACAATAAGTGTAATGTCTTCATTCTGGGAGAGTGTTAGGCTTTCTTGTAATATAAAGATGTCACATTTAAATTATCAAATAGATCATCGTGGAGGTCATTTAATCTTTCAAAGATCATCGTTATAAATATCTTCTGCCACAAGAGTGTTAGGAGATGGAGTATTTTTTTTTTTTTTTTTTTTTTGCTGGTAAATTTGTAACCTGGAAAGGTTTTCAGGAAATTTTCAGAGATAAGAAATCTGACTTTATCAGATGAGTATAACAGCAAGGAACCTATGGACTTGCAGTAGCTAGTGGTCTCAACCATCATTCCCTTCCATTCCCTGGAATTTATGAAGCACTGACCATGCACACACACACACACACACACACACACATTCCATTCAAGAAAGCCTTCCAGACAGACAGTTTTAGAGAAAAATTTATTGTGAAAAATTCCAAAGAGTATGAATGAACTACCTATGGAAAGTCCATTCAAAACAAAAGGATAATTTACCACATCACCCCTTTTTTCCACCACCCTTACTGGGATTCACAGCTTCTTTCTAAAGTTGCAAAGTATTAATTTGAAGATATTTCATCAGGCCCACTGTAAATAAAATGAAGTCATCAGGGTTTTAGCATTACCTGTCATAAATGCCTCCATACACCAGGGCTATTAGGAGTGTATCAATAAGGGATAAAACTGAGGGGAGAAATGTCACCAAAACCCTAGGCAAGTTCTGTTGTTGAGGGGTTCAGCTTCACCGCCTGGTGGGGAATTTAGATCCTCCGTCGGCTCCTCTTTGGTGTGGAGTGCAGCTGTCCCTGGGACTCTAGGTGACAGCTGTTTTGCAGAACTGACAATTAACATGAGAGTCCTCCATCAATCCAGAGCTCCTGTGGCGGTGGATTCCTTGCTCAGTACAATTAAAAGTGTCCAAGAAGGTTATGTGCTTTGAGTTCCAACACACTGCGGTTTGCCATTGAACGACTGAGCCAAGGATGAAGACAACGCGTGTCTGCAGTCTCCTCCTGTGATTCTCACTGGGGTAGCTCAGTGAGAGGCTGGGCTGGCAGCATCCGGTGATTGAACCGGAGTTTTCCATTTATCCACAGAACAAGTTCTGTGCTCCCGGCCGCGGGGCAGGCCTGCCCGCAGTGCCCTGCCAGCGTGTTTACACCCTGACCCGGAGGCACCACGCTAAGGGTGAGAACGTGATTCGGTCTCCATGCCATCCCATGCTTGTCTGGTAGCTGAGACACCCATGGTGCTGTGGATGGTCCTGGGGTTTTGGGGTCTCCTGGGGAAACCCACCGTCATGGAGGCAAACCCATGTCAACTGGCAGCCCATCCACCCAGTGCTCCCAACCCCAATCCAGTAAACCCTGAGACCTACAAAGAGAGGTCACCACCTGCTTTTAGACTTTTCCTCATCCAGGGAACAACAGGTTAGAGTAAGTATCTTATATAAATAAATACATGGATATGTTAATATTGTCTGTGAGGCCCTGAACTCAAAACTGTCTTCCTGGAGTTGGATCATCTTAAAGGGAAATCGTGGAGAAGACATTGGTGGCTGCTTGTCTCACGTTTCAGAGATAACCGAAAGAGCCCCGTTTTCCTAGATGTGGCTCCGAGTGTCCCGTGGAAAATCACTAATAACCTTCCTCCCGGGCTCATTTTCCCACCGGTGTTCAGGAGTGAGAGAGTGCTGCTCACCTGGAGCCCACTTGGGGAGATGCCGAAGCTGACTGGCGGTGGTGGGTTTTAGCCTCCTCAGGCCCCAGTCTTGGCTCACCACCACTCTGCCAGTTGTAGCCCAGAAGGAAGTGTTTCCTTTTTTTCTCATTTTTGTCTCCAGGTTTCAGGCTCAGGGAGTTCATATTTTCACCACACGCCGCCTGCCTTTATTCCCGCCCTGCCCCCTCACAGAATTTCTGGATCACGAGGACGTGTTCTCTGATTTGCAACTTTTTATGTGAAAACTCTTACAGAGCTTTACAAATTTTATGACTTATTTCTGCATTTGACAAACTGCCTTTAACAGAGAAAATAATTTCCATAGCATTAGGAATGTCCTGGCAACTTGGGATAGAATAGATTCCGAAGTGGAAAATGGGTGGACACGTGAAGCATAGACACAAGATGAAGGTGTCGTTAGTGTCTGGGCACCCAGCCCCCCAGGGCGCAAGTGTGCTCTGCAAAGCCCTCCTAGGTCTGCTCGCAGGGCTCAGGGAATTTCTTCAGACTCCACTCAGCCATCTTCATTCTCTTCTCTGCTCTGTCTTCACTTCCCATTGTATCATGTAAGTGGACTTACATGTGTGCATGTGTGTGTAGATATAGTTGTATGTGTTTATGTATGAATGTGTGTATGTGTATGTGTAGTTGCATGTGTGTATTATATATGTGTTTATGTGTGGATATGTGTAGGTGTTTGTGTGTATTGTATATGTGTGTGTGTTGGTCCTGGGTTTAATAGTAAAGCAAAAGGACACTACATCTCTTTTAAATCTCTGGCTGCCTGTGTTGCATAGAGAGAGTCCTGAGCAGTGAATAAAACAGTTCTGTTTTGGTTTTTACCCGGTGGGCTTTCATGTGGGAAAACAATTCTTGGACCTGGGTCCTTAGGCAAATTCAGCCCCCACCTTACTGACCTCTGCTGAGAAAGCCAAATAGTAACATGGGAAAATACTGGAAAATTTCCAAGGGCCACTAAATCTCTCAAACATCGCCTTTTTACTACTGGTTTTTAATAATTTTAAATACTTTTATTCATGAAATAACCTTTGGAAGGGTTCCCACCTCTGCTGTCTCTGCCATGAGATGTTTTGTCGTCGTCTCCTCATTTCCTTTGGTTGTTTCTAGACTGAGATCAGGAGCACGGAGCTTTGTTAACAGCAGCCCTGAGCACCACGAGTCACCTAGTGATCTCTGCGTAAGTGTCACCTTTCATGGTTCCAACAGGCCAAGGGCTTGTTTCACACAAGTGTACCTCACAAAGCTGGCTGCACCCCCTTCCGAGGCCGAGGCACACTGGCTGGCTGAGAAAGGCAGGGGTCGGCTCTCGCTGATGACCCTCTGCCTTGTGTCCTTGCCTGTGGCTCCCACCACCCCGAGTTTCGGGGCCCTTGTCCACTGAGAGACACCGTGTCCACGGCTTACCACCAGGCTACGGCTTTAACCACCTTCCTCAGTTCCTCCCCCGTTTGGAGCCCCTAGCTATGGTCGTTTGGGTGGCTTGACATAGGAGAATGAACCAGAAGCAGGGAAGGGTGGGGTGGCCTCCCCTGGCCCCTCTCACCTTAATGTGTTCTGATCCACAACTAAAATACACTCAGTTATTAGGATCCCACTCCCTGTGGGGAGAGAGCCGGGAGACTGCTGGGATGGCACGCCTGCCCTCCTTCTCCCAGTGCTGGCCTCAGCCCCCAAGGTTGTGCGCCTCCTAGAGACCACCACGTTCCCACCCACTGCCAGTGCTGGAGCTTCAGCCACTACCTGGGGTTTCCCTCCTGACTGGGCCCTGATCACCTCCAAGGATTGAGGGAGGGAGGGAGCCCTTGGTTTCTCAGTGGTTCTCAAACTTCCCTGGGTTTCAGAATCACCTAGAGGGCTTGTTCCATGAGTTTTCTGGCCCCGCCCGCAGAGTTTCCCTTTTGATAGGCAGAGCACACCTCATGGCCGCGACCTCTACAGGCCTATCTGCTGCCGCCATCTTGAAATTCTTAGATATATATATATTTTAACATGGGGCCCTGCATATTCATTTCCCTCTTGGTCCCACAAATTATGTAGCCAATCCTGTGAGCAAGTCTAGGATGAGGCCCAAGAATTTGCATTTCTAACAAGTTCCCGGGTGATGTGGAGGCTTGAAGAACAGAGGAGAGGGGCGCTGACCCTGCACCAGCCCGTCTCTCATTTCCACTTGACCTGATCCAATCATGAATATGACAATGGAGGGAAAAATAGCCTGGCGTCTTCAGTTATTTTTGTTATCGTTATTTTTGTCCTTTGCTTTAGGCATTTTGTTTTCACCAAACTAAATGCTCTCAAGAAGCACACTGCCTTTTCAACACCCCCCCCCAACATTTAATATAAGTGGGATTCCCCCTTCCATACCGTCCATCAGTTCAAAAACAGTTTTTAAAATCAGCTTGCAAAAATATGTAAAGTAGAATATCATAAAAAGTAATTTCAGAGACTGGAGCAATGAGAAAAATGGACAGAGCCATAGGATGAAGTTGGGGTGTGTAACACACAAAGATGGACTACTGCAAGCTGCAATGCACCAACTCAAGTGCAGCCCCGATAACTCTGAGCCTTTTAGCAGTCATGGCAAAGAGAGATCCGTTATTTGTAACATGATTGATAGTTCCATGGGTTAATAACCTTCTTGCTTGGTAGAAACCCAAATGTCCCCAGTACTGAGACTTAAGAAAATTTCTTCTGTGGGGGGTTGATCTTTTTTCAACATTTTGTTGAAAGTATTCTTTTCCATATGTTTTGTCAGATAGATGAACAAGACATGGGACAAAATCACTGGGGTCTCTGTGAGCTAAAATATGACCTTCTAAGAACTGTCCTCTCAATCTTATGGGACAAAAACATTTGTATCCCCAAAGCTTGTTTTGTTTTGGCTAATGAATTAACTCTTTTTAAAACATCCTGAAAAATAAGGCTTTATGCACCCACTATTGGTGATTTTAAAACTGATGGCTCATTCTTGATGAGAGAGACATCAAGTGTTTTAAGTAATGACTGGAAACGTTTCAACAAAGCAGGGAAAGCAAACGAGATTACCCAGCAAAATGATTTCTAGCTCTGGCCAGAAAATGGAACCCTGACTCGATTCAACATATCTGATTTTTCTCATTTTCATAGCAAAATGTCCTCAACCAGAGTCCGTGATGATACACACGTGCCTGTCTGTTTTGTTTTGTGTTCCCTCAGCTAGAACTAGTGAGGCTCTTCCCCTTTAATTAGATATGGTGGTTGACACTTTTTTCCCCACTTTCCAGCACAAGTTGTAAGTTCCTTTCTTGTTTTCCTTCAAAGCCTAAAAGTCTGGAAAATAATCCTCCACGGTTGTCCTCTGGCTCTTTCCCATAAGATTATCTGACATCAGTTCAACGATGAGGCAAGGAAAAGGCTTTATTTATTCCATGTGGGTAGAAAATGTCCTCAGCAAAAAGTGCTCGAGCCTCCGGATGCCCCAGTGCCAGGCGAGGCAGATCGCAGATGCTCAGATGTGTTCCCCTGGATGCTAGTTCCTGCTGGAACCCCAAGATGACGCCAGACCCCTTCCCGTGCGCTTCGTCCATGTTGCATGCACAAAGCCATCTGGTTAGGAAAGGACTGCTCAGGCGTATGTTTACCTTCTTTAGGAACACAAAGGATTTGTTTTGAAAAAAAATTAAACTGAAAGAAATAAAAGGCTAGTAAAGAGAAATGAAGTTATGGTGGGGGGAGGAGGACAGAAGCAGGTTCTGGAACTTTTAATCAACCTGTGATCATTTTCCTTTAAGATGTCAGGGCCACTGTTTTGAGGAAGGTAGAAAATAAAGATGTTTCAAGGTAAGAACACACACCCTCTTTCCATGTTCCTGAAGTTCTTGTTTTCCTGTCCTGCTTACCTTTTCACTGTTATTTTTGTTGCTGTGACAACTCGCACGTGGACAAAACTTAATAGATATTCGAATTAGTATGTCAATTTGTAAATGCACTAGCAGCTGGTAGAATCAGTTTAGATGCATTTAAATACAATGGACTGTAGTGATGGTCATATATTTATCTTTCAGCCACCATTGGATACAATGAAAGAATTATTCCCATCAGTAGCATCACCATCACACAGAGGATGGATTTTCTTACCCTAAGTATCAGGGGCAGGGAGTGGGGAGGGGGAGAGTTGTGCAAAAAGCCAGAATGAACGTCAAGTTTCAATTGTAGTTTTATCTGAATGGTTTTTAATTCAGTTTATAGAGAAAGGTAAAAGATTTATTTTCTGTTTTTATTGGGCAGCATCAGACTTTAATTTTGAAATGGAAACAGGCATTAATCCATGAGCTATTTCAGCGACGCACTTTGGATCATTCAGGGTCATCTGCTGTCATGCTCCCCTCCCCGCCCCCCATGCCCTGGCTGCTGTGACAGCTGTTGAGTTCTGCTGCCCTCTGCTGGCCGTTACATGGAAGCGTCCCTTTATTTTCGTAGACATCGTGGACCATTGCCCCGAAGGTCTTTTTGTTTCAGCATTGTCCTGCTGTTGTTTGTGTAAGGGTTGTATTGTTTGGCCCTGGTCGCTAATTGTTGACGCACTCACGCGTCTCTAATTGTCTCCTCATGCCAGAAACCCTGACATACTGCGGTCGGAAGTTTCCTTTTCCATGGGCGGGCGACACTCGTCTACAGACTCCAAGGCCTCCAGCGGAGACATCTCCCCTTATGACAACAACTCCCCTGTGCTGTCCGAGCGTTCCCTGCTGGCTATGCAAGAGGACACGGCCCCGGGGGGCTCGGAGAAGCTTTACAAAGTGCCAGAGCAGTACATGCTGGTGGGCCACTTGCAGGCGAAGTCAAGGGAAAGTTCTCCTGGACCAAGGCTTGGAAAAGGTACCTGGGCCCTGGCTGGCGCTGGTCGAATCAAGAGCCTCTCCTTCCGCGAGTGGGAGGGCAGGGGGTGCTTGGGACCATCCCTTCCTGCCCTTGGAAGTTGTTCTGTAATTCAGTGAGCATTTGCTGAGAGAGAGGGAGGGGTGGCAAATTGGAGGCCCCCACTGTCCACACCCCTAGTCTCAGACATCCAGAAAGCAAACTCAGTGCGTGCCTTGAGGAACCACTCGTATTCCCAGTTGACTCTTTCCTTCCAGCACCCAAGGCACGTCACGTATCCTGCTCAGTGGGTTTGGGTTGTATACTTGCT
Organism: Choloepus didactylus; assembly: GCF_015220235.1. Classification (NCBI taxonomy): domain Eukaryota; kingdom Metazoa; phylum Chordata; class Mammalia; order Pilosa; family Megalonychidae; genus Choloepus; species Choloepus didactylus. Next base: position 8,221,754 of record NC_051334.1, on the reverse strand, counting down.
CATGCCACCCACTTATCAATGTTACTTTTCCATAAAGAACAAGGTGAAAAGACTGTATACGGCAACAGCATTTTCTGAAGAGGTCTCCATGGGAGATGAACACTGTTAGGCAAAATTATGGTTCCATGGTCAAATACATTTGGGGGATGCTGGGCAAACAAAGCCAACTGGTTTCTCTACTGCATAATTTCTCAAACTCTTTAACGGGCTAATGATTTCCATAAAGGGACTGGGGGGCGTGGTTTGCAGCTTTTCCCAAACTGATTTGACCATGGAATCTATGGTTTGGTTTTGTCCCCCAAAGGGTATTAATCCCTCAGAGCCATGCTATAAGGAATAACTCGAAAGCCCAGTACAAACTCTCACTGTTTCACCTAAAATTTATCATTTAGTATAAAAAGGCTTTTTATTATTGTTTTATTGTGGCACCTTTATTCTTATTTCCCAAATATGCATGTCAAAAAACAATGGGACATTTTAAAATGAGAAATTAACCCATGTTCCCACCATGCTTACAATTTATTTTTTAAATTCTTACAGGTATTTTGTCTGGTTCTTGTCCATATGCCTATGTAACTTTATATTTGATTTCATCATAGAGAAGGTTTTGAACTAAGTTTATTTTACTTAAAACCATATCTTTAGCATTTTCCATTTTGCTAATGTTTTTCATCCCATTTCCCATTAAGTCGATGTGTCAGATTTTTTAACCATTCCCTTTCTGATGTATATAAATGAGTTCTAATTTTTGCTCTTTTAAATTAGAGACAAATTCCCTGTATGTCATATTCCCTACCAAACAAGGGCACTCTGGAGGAAATTTTGCTATTATGAAATGACATGGCACATTCTGGTTTCTAAATGCAAATTCTGAGATATTATTAGACAAGTTCATGCCTTGAAAGTGCCCCTCCTTCCTTCCTGTGTCTTTGCCTCACAGTTGTTTCGCCGCTGGGCTGAAGCACCCATTTCTCTTTGCGTCCCTTCAACATCTGTGGCAAACTCTAACCTGGTGCTTCTCAGCCGGGGGCGATTGTGCCCCAGGGGACATCTGGCAATGTCTGCAGACACTTTGGTTGTCTTAAATTGGTGGCAGTCGCGGGCATTGCTACTGGCATCAAGTGTGTGGAGGCCAGGGAGGCTGCTAAACCCCCTCCGATGTGCGGGCCAGCCCCTACCACCCAGAATCCTGCGGCCCCAAATGTCAGCAGTGACGAGGTTGACAGGCCCTGACTAACCTTTCATTTTCTCCCTGAAAATAACTAACCCTGAGGGAACGGGAAGCAAATGACGTTAGTGTCCAGCGATGAGGGTACTAGAGTTGGAGTGAGAAACCCAGATCTCCATCCCTGCTTTCCATTTTCCACGTCCTCCTATGAAAACTAAGCCCCATCCCAGTATTGATCCCAGATCCCAGAGGGTTGAGTTAACTGGTAATGAGCACTGGGTGACCCCTGCGGTGTAGCCTTGGGTGTCTTTCTCACCTGCTCCCACTTTCCAGCCTCAGCTGTAAAGTGGAGATGATCAGAATGGGCCTGAGGCTTGGGCGTCTCCTTGGGATCCAGCGAGGTAATCCAGTGGCCTCCTGAACGCAGGGAAGCACCCGGAAGACATTTGCAACCTGGAGTAGTAATCGTTGCATCACCGGGTTGCTGCGAGGATCCAAGGCGATTGTGGAAGCGCTTCATACAGGGCTTTACTCTGGAAATGTCTGTGCGCATCCTGGGGATTTGTGAAACTGCTTGGGTGACTTGTGGAAGCCAGTAGCGGGGTGCTCCTGGGGGCAGCACATGCATGTCCACTGAGCTCCCACCCTCTCGATGTTCATGGGGCTGGAGCCTAGAACCTTTTGTCACCTGTCACCATCGTATTCATTTCCTATTGCTGCTGTAACAACTCACCACAAACTTGGTAGCTTAAAACAACACACATTTTTTCTCTCACAGTTCTAGAGCTCAGAAGTCCAGGATAGGATTTCAGGGATGGGTGCTGTGCCGGTTTGAATGTATTGTGTCCCCCAAATGCCATTATCTTTGTGGTCTTGTGGGACAGACGTTTTGGTGCTGGTTAGATTTGCTTGGAATGTGCCCCACCCAGCTGTGGGTGGTGACTTCGGTGGGATACTCCTATGGAGGTGTGACCCCACCCATTCAGGGTGGGCCTTGATCAGTGGAGCCATATAAATGTGCTGGCTCAAAGAGACTGAACAGAGTGCAGCTGTGAGTGACGTTTTGAAGAAGAGCAAGCTTGCTAGAGAGGAACGTCCTGGGAGAAAGCCATTTTGAAACCAGAACTTTGGAGCAGACGCCAGCCACGTGCCTTCCCAGCTAACAGAGGTTTTCCGGACGCCATTGGCCATCCTCCGGTGAAGGTACCCGATTGCTGATGTGTTACCTTGGACGTTTTGTGGCCTTAAGACTGTAACTGTGTAGTGAAATAAACCCCCGTTTTATAAAAGCCTATCCATCTCTGGTGTTTTGCATTCTGCAGCATGAGCAAACTAAAACAGATTTTGGTACCGGAGAAGTGGGGTGCTTTTGCTGCTGAGTTTGCAAATACCAAACATGTTGGAACGGCTTTTTAAATGGATAATGGGGAGTTTCTGGAAGAATTGTGAGGAGCTTGATAGAAAAGGCCAAAACTGCTTTAAAGAGACTGTTTGTGGAAATATGGACTCTAAAGATACTTCTGATGAGGACTTGAGCAGAAATGATGAATATGTTGTTGTAAACTGGAAGAAAGGTGATCCTTGTTTTAAAGTGGCAGAGAATTTGGCAAAATTGAGTCCTGGTGTCAGATGGAAGGAAGAATTTAAAAGTGACAACCTGGAGTACTTAGCTGAGGAGATCTCCAGACTACATGTGGAGGACGTAACCTGGCTTCTCCTCGCAGCTTATAGTAAAATGCGAGCAGAAAGAGATAAACTTAGAACTGAACTCTTGGGTTCAAAGAGACCAGAAGCTGAAAATTACAAGCTTCCAGGGGGTGGAATCCCAGAAGCTACAGCCCAACGTGAGGATGTAACTGAACATGGAACCCAGCCGCCATTTCAGTACAAGCCAAGATTGGAGATGGAATTATCCAGAAAGGATTTGTGGAAACTCCTATTGTCTGATGGCTTTGACCCCTGTGTGCTTCATGCAAAGCCAACAGAATTTTTGCGAGAACTTTATAGACAGAGCCGCTGCCAGTCTGGACTGGAGGAGACAGACAAGGAACAAATTGCAGGAAAAATTTCTTCAAACACAGAGCCATGGAGGTTGAGGTCTGGAGTCAAGAGGCCTTGGACTGGGAGAGCGGAGCAGCCTACACGCATGGAAAGGGTGAGTTTGCCCCGGAGGTCGAGGGTGGGCATTCCACCTCGATGCTCTGGAAGAGTTTTGCCACCCGAGGTCCCAAAGAGGGTGGAGCACATTCCCAGGGAATTGGGGAGAGCTTGGCTGCCACCACACTGTTCTGAAGGGGTTGAGCGTGTGCCCCGGAGATGGAAGGGAATCCGGGAGCAGCCCCGATGTTTGAGGAGGGTGGGGCCGAGAAGGTGGTCTCCCCAATGTGTGGGTATGTTGGAGCACTCACCTAAGCGTTTGGAGAGGAAAGGGCTGCTGAAAAGGTCCTTGGGAAGGGTTAGACTCCCGCTCTCTCAAGCCCCAAGGATGCAACGTTGTTCTGTTAATGACTGTCTGACTTTGAAATCTAATGGAGTTTGTCCTGCGGGTTTTGGGAACTGTTTTGGTCCTGTTATGCTTTCTCCTTATGGCAATGGAAATGTTTATCCTATGAATGTCCCTCCTTTGTATATTGGAAGCATATAACTTGTTCTAAGTCCACAGATCCAAAGCTAAAGGAGAATTGTGCCTTAGGACTGACCACGCCTATATTTGATTTTGATGGGATTTTGTACTTAACTTTTGTTACTGAAATGGTTTAAGTTTTTGTGATATTGTGATGAAATGAATGTATTTTGTATTTGGAAAGATAATGTCATTTTGGGGTCCAGGGGGTGGAATGTGCCGGTTTGAATGTATTGTGTCCCCCAAATGCCATTATCTTTGTGGTCTTGTGGGACAGACGTTTTGGTGCTGGTTAGATTTGCTTGGAATGTGCCCCACCCAGCTGTGGGTGGTGACTTCGGTGGGATACTCCTATGGAGGTGTGACCCCACCCATTCAGGGTGGGCCTTGATCAGTGGAGCCATATAAATGTGCTGGCTCAAAGAGACTGAACAGAGTGCAGCTGTGAGTGACGTTTTGAAGAAGAGCAAGCTTGCTAGAGAGGAACGTCCTGGGAGAAAGCCATTTTGAAACCAGAACTTTGGAGCAGACGCCAGCCACGTGCCTTCCCAGCTAACAGAGGTTTTCCGGACGCCATTGGCCATCCTCCGGTGAAGGTACCCGATTGCTGATGTGTTACCTTGGACGTTTTGTGGCCTTAAGACTGTAACTGTGTAGTGAAATAAACCCCCGTTTTATAAAAGCCTATCCATCTCTGGTGTTTTGCATTCTGCAGCATGAGCAAACTAAAACAGGTGCCCTTCTGGAGGCTTGAGAGGACGGTCCTTTCCTTGCCTTTTCCAGCTTCTAGAGGCTGCCCCATTCCCTGGCTCATGGCCCCTTCTTCCATCTTCAAAGCCAGCAACATGGCATCTTCTGTCCTCTCTGACCTCCCTCCTCCCACTTCTACAGACCCTTGTGATCAGGCCACTCACAATAAGCTCCCTGTCTCAAGATCCTTAACATAATTGTATCTGCAAAGCTCCCTATGAATATAAAGTAACCTATTACAAGTTCTGGGAATTAGGGCCTGGACATCTTGGGGGGGGGCATTATTGTGCCCCCCTCCCCCACAACCATGACATAGAAAGAGCTTTTTGGTAAGGCCTGCATGGAATAAACCTCCTGAACCGGATTCTGTTTTCTAACGCAATCTCGAATACAGTACTTTGCACAGAGGAGATGGTCTACAAACATTTATTGACTTCTTTACACAGTTTTATTTACATACCATATAGTCCATCCAAAGAGGACAATCAGCAGCTCTCAGTATAAACACAGAGCTGTGCTTCCATCACCACAATTTGGGAACATTTTCATGTTTCCAAAAAGAAAAAACCCCATGTCCCTCTCACACCCCCATTAATGACACTTAGCTTCGGTATGGTACCCTTGTTGCAAATGATGGAGTTTTGTCCTTCAATTTTGATTTTGTGTTACCTTTTGAAAACACTTTTTCCTAGATATGTCAGAGGAGCCTTTCAATATCTGGGGAACTTGGCATTCAACATTAAAAAGTGGATCCAAGGACCCAGGAACGACAGGTGAAGTATTATTTCTTAAAGAGTGTTCATTTCCATTTATTTTTCATTTGTTTGCTTTAATTTTCCCCTTATTATCAGCATAACACATGCTTGTCAGACAATATTTGGAAAATCCTTAAATTAGGGGGAAAAAAGAATAAACATGCCCTTAGGGTTCCCACTGAGATCTGTCAATTTTGGCTATATTTCATTCAATTTCCCTTGCAAAAGTTTTTAAACAAAGTCATAATCAATCTGTCTACACAACTGTCTATTATTTCTTTAACTTTCCTTTTCCAGTTATTCTTCATTGTTATTTTAATGGGTATGTCCTAGTGCAGGACGTGCATATTCATTGTCTGCAGCCCAGGGCTTGGGAAGTTGTGAAGTTGTTTCTGTTGTAATAAACTGCTGGCACAGTCTCTTTTAGGTAAAGGCTTCCTGTTGGTGGTTTTTGGTTTTTGTATTTCAAATTATTTGCCACTGGTTGTTTGTTTGTTTGTTTGCTTGTTTGTTTACCTCCTTCTTTCCCTTTGGATATCTGGACATTTTTAATTTTATTTCTTACATAATTAAGTCTGTCCCTGTCTCTTTTTGTGAATTCTTTCACAAAATTCATCTTTAGGTAAGCATTAGATATCCAGTCATCTGCATTTTTTCTTTTATATTATTTCACTGTTTTTTAACCTTTAACTCTTTAATACGTCCGGAATATATGTTACTGTATAGTATGAAGTATTTGTTTTACTGTTCCAAAAAATAACATATCACCCCTTTCTCATTGTTTTGTAATACCTCCCATGTTACATTTTACAAATTTTTTTCCATGTTACATTTGAAAGCACAATGTCTATTTTGATTTAATGGCTTCTAACCCAGCTGCCTTTAGACTGATGCATTACATAACTCTATCTCATTGTATGCTATGAAGTGCTTTACTGCTTTTTCCCCCAAGGAGAAACCATTCCAAGGTGCTCTGGTCCATTTTCCTTTTTCTGTTTCAACTCTGACCTGTCTCTGTGTAAATGCCCCTACAAAAAAAAGGGGGGGGGGGGTTGGGGGGAGCTTGTGCTCTTTCCCTGCCTACTTTTGAAGAGGTGAGGGAAGACAGATCCATTCTGGGGACACATGTCCCAAGAACTCCTCATTTGCCTTTTGAAACGCACTGTTTTGTCCCTCCCTTCAATTTCCTGAAAAAAAAAAAATTGCATCCGTCAGGGAAGGGTAACTGCTGTAAGAAACAACCCCTAAATGCCTGTGGCTTAACCTGCTCCAGGTTGATTTCCTCTCTTACATCCTGGGCCGGTGGAGTTGTGCAGGGTGGGGAGGGGTGGGAGTGGGGAGGGGAGGGTGCAATCTGTTCCACATAGTCGTTCAGGGGCCCAGGGCCACCCAGCCGTTGGCACCACCATCCTCCGAGGCCTCGGTGCCTTGCACGGTTTGTCCATATTGGGCTGGTTGTTGACAGAAGGGAGAGAGCGAGGAGGACTGTGAATGCTTTTTTTTTTTTATTAGACCAGATCTAGAAATGGCTCACATCACAGAGCGATCCGTATCTGTTGGCCAGACCTCATTGGCGGGGCCCCCCTAACTGCAAAGGAGGATGGGCAACGTTGTCTAGGAAGGAAAGAGAAATGGTTGGGTGAACAACAAGCCAGTCTTTCCCACCATGGTGATGACAGAACAAGTCCAGCGTCTGCTCTAGTGATTATCTTCTCACATGGAATGGGGTATTTTAGATTCAATTCATTTACTCTGACAGTATCACCTCTGGATTGCAAATTGCACTGAATGAGACGGGAATGGTTCCTTCACCTTCTGGGTTCAAAAAAGTTTTCATGGCCACCTATCCAAGGGGACTTCCCTGAAACATATCTTAGTGACAAGGATTACTTTATCTAGTTTGACAGCATAGTCATCATTTCTTTTACCAGAAAGTTTTTTTTTTTCCTTTAGGCAGCCGCAACTAAGAGTGTCCGGGGCTTTCTCAATTTTAGAGGTTTCAGTGGGAAGGAAACAACAGGAAATCCCAGTGGGAATTCTACTGGTTAATCCCATTTCTTGCCCCTCTCTCTGGCTTCTAGGCTCCTATGGAGACATTTTTGAAAGCAGCTCCCTACGACCTGGGCTGAGTTCCCTTTCTCAAGGGAACCTGTCCCCGAATTGGCCTCCGTGGCAGGGTAGTTCCACCGAGTGGGAAGGTGGCACACAGGCCGCTCGGAGGACTCGGGCCACGGCCAGCAGCGTGGAGGGCAGGGCCCACCCGCCCGTGTCCCGCGTCTGCAGCACGCCCCACATCCAGGGCAGCAGCCGGGGAGCTGAGCAGGCCACGTCCAGGTCGGAGCAGTCTTTGGCCCTGAGCAGTGCTGAAGACTGCCCCGAGTGGGAGCTGGACAGTGCCTGGCTGCAGAGGCACGCCACTCCTCTGCACCAGAGACCTCAAGAGACTGGGAGAAACGACCCGAGGCCCCCTCCGCCTTATCCTGGCCCAGGCAAGCAAGCTTCAGTGTCGTCCCAGCAGCCCCCGGAGTCCCCGCCGTGGAGGCTTCAGAGGCCCGTGGAAGGCTCTGGAAGAGCTTTGGAAGAGGGAGGCCACATCTCCAAGCGAGAGCACCAAGCCACACCAAAAAAACTGAGCAGCGCCTACTCCATTTCAGCCAGTGGTCAGAACAGTGAGAACTTGGGGGGACCCAACTGGCTCGACTGGCAGAAGGAGCGGTGGCAAATCTGGGAGCTCTTATCGACAGACAACCCCGACGGCCTCCCCGAAACGCTGGTATGAGCCCACGCCCAAGCCTGGGCCCTTGCCGTCCCACACATCCAGCCTCCTTCCAAGAGGAAAGCAAAAGTTGGTGTTGGACAATTGGACACTTGCTTATTTTTCTTCTTTTACACTTTTGAAAAGCAACACAAAAGAAACTCAGTTCACTTCAAGACGTAGAGCACTCTGACCCTCTCCATTTATAAGCCAGTTCTGTTGCGTAGCCAGCCTTAGGGAAAAACGAACACCGAAACGGGTGAAAACATCCCGTGTAAAAACTACCCACGTTGGCTCTGTGTAAGATACAACTCCGGCTTTGGTATAGTCTAATTGTATTTATGTGTCTTTGGTTTTGATTACTGTATATTCTGTAACAGATTATGTATAATAATCATATCTATTCACAGAGAGAAAACAGAAGAACGATGGTTTTAATCACTTCACCTATATTAAGCAATGAGTTATACTAAGCAATGAAATTCTACTGAATGTAATCGAATGTGCACAAGCAGGTTTCTGTGCTTTTACCGTAGCCCTTCCTTCAATGCCTAAGAAAAACACTAAAAATTCCAAAAAAAAAAAACAAAATATGAGAAGCCATATTTTTATATAGTAGTGAGATACGAAAGATGTAGTTGCTGAATACTTTTTCTTAAAGAATGTTTGAAGGAAAATATCCCCTTTGATACATTATGAAATATATTTTTAGAATCTGTTTAGAAAGGATTCAGTTAATCAAACAAGAGAAAGGCCATACCCGACAGTCAAGAAAGAATAATTGAGAAGTTGTCCTTCCCATTCTAGGTCAAATTCAATTTTATATAGACCGTATATAATATATATTTTAACATATAATTTTTATGTATTTTTCAAAGCTACAAACTGGAATCCAGCTATAAAGTGTTTAAGAATCTGAGTATTCAACTTACAGAAGAACATGGTTTTCCCCTTTACCCTGTAATCAGTATTAACCAAATTACATGCAATGCTTTATAAATTGTCATATTTAGGGAAAAAAACCTACAGCCTTATATTTACATTGTGCCAAAGGCTGACCAAATGTTTTCTTCAGTTATTTTTTGTTGTATTGTAAAAATGTTCCTTCAGTAAAAAGGTTGAAAGTTTTTCGGCTGCAAAACCATTTTTCGACCAGCAGGTGGCGATTTGCTTCAGTATTTTATGAGATTTGTCTCAATGCTTAAGGGAAAGTGTACTATAAAGAATTTTTTATAAAACATGCTACTCTTAATTTTCATGTTGGCGATGACATTTTCAGCGGTGTTTCTTAAAGTTCTGTCTTGTGCCATAATGAATAAAAAGTTAAGCAAAAGCTTTGTTCCCTGGCATTAAATCTCATGAATGAAGTAGCACCCCACTCTGGGCAGATCATTCACTACCCACAAGTCCAGGTGCAATAAATAACAGTGACACTACACATATACAGCCAAAGAGCTTGCAAAAAATGTTATCAAGGTCATCAACCCAAAGACTCTAAAGCATTGAGAAACTCATAATAATCATTTGTTGCAAGTAAAGGCTGATTTCCTCAAATGTCCATGAGGCAGTGGTTTGCTATAGAACCAGAACTCAGGTTTCCCACCTGCGTGACAGACAGGTGTTATCCAACATGGGGGGGGATGGCTAGGAAACGTCCAGGCTCTGCCACCAGGTCCGGTACTTCTGCCACTGGGTCAGACCCCGGAGGATCTGCCAGCGGGCCCCGGGTTCTTCCTGGCTGCCCCCACTCTGTCGAAAGCTGTAAACAAGATCCCTCCTTCCAGGGCTGGTCTGCCTGATTTAGAGGACCCCTCCCCACCACATTCTTGCCATTAGAGTTCTTTTTAAGAAATAACTCCAGATCACATGGCCCTGAGGTTGATGTCTGTGTCACAAAAGGTAATTAGAGGCACATCCATCCATTATCAAGTCTAAAATGGCCAGTTCCGAAAACTGAGGGCTCACAATATTTTTAAAAATAATTGAATTGAGCTGTACAAATATACCCACACATCCACACCCACATCTATGTCATGAACAACGTGCAATCTCTCTTTTTCTTTATGGTTTAAACCCAGTGACAGTATCCTTAGCTGAGTGAGTGAAAGTTTGCCCCTTAAATGCTTTTATCATATTGAAGATAAGCTGTTTTTAAAACACACACCCGAAATGCAAAGAGCTGAGTGGAAACTGAAGTTCTTTCTAACACACTGTAAATGACATAAGACATGTCAAGAAAAAAATCAAACTCTTTCAAGTTGTACAAAACCCCTTTCACAGGCAGTTGGAATCACTCATTCCTCAGAGACCCAACAAGCAAGAGGAAAGCTCCCTGTGGCACAGATGTCTTTGCATCTCCGAATACTCAATCCTTATTTTTGTGTCTCTGGAAATGCAGCAGGAATAGCCAAATGTGAATTTTTCTTATCCATCCAAGGAGCTATTAACATACGTTTGTTGTGGGATTTTATAGAGGGAAAAAAAAAACTCCTATACTGATGGAGTTTGTGCAAATGAAGAAACTTCTAAAGAAGCCCAGCTTGCTGCTTTTCTTATGCACATTTTAATACACATCTGCCTGACAGAGAAATAGTATAAGGATTAAATGTAAGGGGATGTCATGACATATTCCAGGCCTGTGTGTATGTTGGTCTGATAAGCAAACTGCAGGAGGTGCAATAAACTGAACTGAGAAGAAAGGAAACGACCAAAGAAAAACTCAGAGTTTAAAACAAGTCAGCATCTCAACCAGACAGAATTTTAAAACAGGACAAAATCAACAGCAAATGTTCCTCAAGAGAAAAAAAAAAAATACAAACCAAAGGAAAATTCCAATAAAGGTTGGAGTTCTTCGGCCCTGCTGGATGGAGTTACAGTGATATTGAACTGCAGACAGTAGTCTTTGGGGTGGAGACCCCTGACCTGGCGTGAACCTTAATTCACCAAGGGGCCCCAGCACCAGCTTCCAATGGAAAGCCCCCAGGAGGTTTGCTAAAAGGTCAGAAGATTCTCCAAATTCAAGTCAACCAATATCTGTTCAGCCTAGGGTAACTAGCTCATTCCAGTTTACCAGGGACAACCCCAGATTTAGCATGGAGAGCCCCACATCCCAGGAAATCCCCCAGTCCTGGGCAAACCAGAACAGTGGGTCATGTCCTCACTGTGCCCAAGCCAGGATTCTACCTGCCCGAGTTAGGGACAGGTGGGATGGGGATGCAGAGCCTGCTACCTTGGCGCCTCTGAAGTAGGGTCGCCAGATAAGATGCAGGACACTGAGTTCAATGTAAAGGTCAGAGTTTTAAACAACAGATCATTTTTGGTGTAAGTATGCCCCATATGCTATCTGGGATATACTTACACTAAAAACACTTCATCGGCCCAGATAGTGCATGGGACATACTTATACTGAAAAATGGATTGTTGTTTATCTGACCTTCAAATTGAACCAAGTGTCCTGAATTTCTATTTGCTAAATCTGGGCAACCCTAATCTCCAGCTTTGGAATCTCGCCTGAACTCTAATGGCCTGCTGGACATCCTCACCGAATGTCCCATGGGTGCCTCAACATCTGGAAGGACCAATTGTGCACCTCAACTTCTACCTTGATCCACTTTCTCACTGGCCACCAATCGCCTCCCTGTCCAGGATTGTGGCCCCATTTCAGACCCACAGCCCCCCTCCCCTGGGTTCCCTGTCCTGTTGACTCTCTTAGGTACATGTCTCCTGTTTGCCCAAGCTCCCCTTGTCTTAGTTCTCACCCTTTCTCACTTTCCTCGGATTACTGCAGCAGCCTTCCATCTCCACCCTCCCACCTCTCCTCCATCTGCTACACAACTTGCCACAGGCACAGCCCTGCTTAAAAACATGCCCTCCTCCCCTTCTCACCTACAGGACAAGGTCCCCTCTCCTTCACAATGACATTGAAACACTCCACAGTCCGGTCTCAATCTGCCTTCCCATGGAGTGTGGGTTATGTTTATGAAGCACAGTTTATGAGATACTTCCCTACTTTTCTTCTTCCTTTCTATATTTCTATCGCTTGTCAAATTTTTAGGCTTCTTTTTTCTGAGTCCTCATTTCTCCGTGTTTCCTTCAACATGTCTGCTTCTCTTGCCTAGTTCTAAGATTACAACCATCGGTGGGCCAGTGAGTGAAAAGGAGGGCAGCGGGAAGCAGGACCCTCAGATGGCCACAAAGCAGTTTCTTCTCTCCACCCAAAGGCGATGACCACATTTCCTTGGAGGATAAAGGGAATTTTCATGCAGGAAAGAAACATGGTGACTCCGGGTTCAGTGCCTTCCTGAAGTCACTTGCTTTACTTGGTCAGAGACCGAGGACCTGTGTCGAGGGTCTCGAGGACAGGCTGAACCACCTGGCTCTTTTGCCTTCCTGATGCTCTGTGGGGGGTGGGACGGTTGTGTCGCCCCCTCTCACCTCCCATGAGAGAGAGGCTTCCGTGGAGGCCGAGCGTGAGTTGACTGTCACGTCCCTCAAGGAGCGGCTGCCCTGTGGCCATGAGCACAGCTGAGCAAAGGGTGCAAACAGATACATGGGGCAGGGTCAGCACCGGGTCACCAGAAGGACAAGCTAGCTTGGCCCTGGGTCACCTTTCCCACCGCCATTCTGCGAACATGAGCAAAGCTCAAGTTGCAGGGACAGCCAGGAACACCTTCCAGCCCAAGTGAGCAGCCACCACGAAAGCGTCTTTGTTTATTCGCGTCAAAGAAGCACCCAGGATAAGAGGGCTTTCTTCTGTGACCCAGCTGGGGAGGCCAGTTTGATCTTACCCCATTGTCATCACCCTCAGAAGTCACGTGAGAAGATGGATTTTCAAAGGAAAGGTTTTTATATAAAGAACAGAAAATGAAGGTGAATTATGTGACAGTCAAAACTGAGGGGAACAGGGGAATTTAAGGAAGAAATGGGGAACAAGCAAAATTGGCTTTACATTTAAGAATCCCTTTCCCATTTCCTACTTGGAACTTTGACCCGTGCATAAGGAAATATGTGAAACTTGTAAATGCGTTGCAAAGAGGGGCCTGGTGGAAGCTCAAAGGCTGGGAGAGGAAGAGTGGAGCTCAAAGCACGGCCCCTGGACCAGCAGCCTCAGCGTCATCTGGAGCTCGTTAGGAATGCAAACTCGCAGGTTCCGCCCCAGACCTACTGAATCCGGAACTCTGGAGGTGAGGCCCAGCAGTAAGTCTCAACAAGCCCCTCAGGGGACACTGATGGAGGCCGAAGCTGGAGAAGCACCAAGCTGGGGGAATGGCAAAGGGGAGTGAGGTAGACGGGGTAATGGCAGCAGAATGGAAAATGCTGCTCTAATGCAATACTTCGGCTGAACAATGTCAAATCAGACTTTCAAAAAAGGCAGATGAAAGAGGCAATCATAAAAGGTTTGCATGTTTTGTTTTAACTTAAAACACATAAATGTACGCTCGTTTGCTAATCTTTGAGCATGGGTGGGTTGGCCGAGGGCAGGCCACTTTGTCCTTCTTACATAAACCAAACCACATCTGAAAGGCATCATGTGCAACTCCAGGTCCAGTTTCTTTTTAACAAATTTTAGAAACGACTGCAAAGCAGTGAGTGAAGAATTATTCTGGATCTTCACACTTTCCCAACCCTTTGGAGTTTCACAACAAAATCCTTCCAAACCAGTCACTAGGACTTTACAGACTTGGTTTATGCATTTACACTGCATCATCTTTTGTTTTGCTTAATTCAAGTATTTATTAAGCTACTGGCTCCTGCTAAAGAGAGCCCAGTGGGGATCTGGGAGCTGCTAGGGATTTACTGAGGTTGAGATTAGGATCCCTTGGTCGGGAATGTTTTCCTTTGTGGTGATTAGGGCACTTGGAGACTGTAAGGGCCAGGATAGAGGAGGGAGAGAAGGAAATGCTAGTTAGGAGCCTGGGTAGCCCGTGTGAGAGGGGAGGGGGAGATCGGGGGCGAGATTGATATTGAGAAGAGTTAGGGTCTGATATTGTCTTTTATTCCTTTTAATACCTAGCAATCCGAGTTGGTTTTCTCTGCAGTTTCACAGCCCCGCAATTAGTTTCAAGGTGGCCAGGACGCGGGAGGGAGCGAGACCGGGCACGCAGGAGTAAGGCGGGCAGCTCAGCTGGGGGAAAGAAAAACAGCCTGGGACAGTCACTCATGAGCAGCCACATCCCATTCCTTCACACACACCCCCCCACCACCACCCGAGACCCTGGCAACAGCCAATCGATTTTCTATGTCTGTCCGTTCATCCATTGATGGACATTTGGGCTCTTTCCAAGTCAGCACATTTTAGAGGGACGAGAACGCACTGGTTAAATGAGAATTAGCTTAAGTAAGTGTAGGTCTTTTAAGAGAGCTTCCAATAATGCACTTTATGTAAAAACTAGTTTGAAGTAGGCTTTCAATCCACATTATTTTCCCCTAGTTTAAAACTTCCTTACCAATAACCTGGCAAGCCCCAGTCCACCCTAACGTGAGAGAAGTAGGCCACCCGAAACACAATATTTTGGTCTGATAGGAACCTTCCAGGTAACTTGTGGAAAGTAAGGCTTACAGACCTAACTGACTTGTCCAAAATCCTCCAGGTAATGCATGGAATCAGAAGGAAATACAGATCTCCAGTCCTCTCATATGCCATGACATATGCTTACCTCCAGATTTAAAACCCCAGCCTAAGAAAGGAGTCCAAAGGAAGGGAAAATATCGTAATGAAACGATGGCTAAGGATTTTTAAATTAGCAAGAGAAATTATCCTCTAGCGGACACTCAGATTTACTCCAAATGGTTTGTCTAAGCTAATCAGCAGGAGGCACTCCCTGGGAACAAAGGGGCTTCTGGCGGGACGGTGGGGCTGTTCTAACCGCATTCTCCAGCTTCCCTAAACTGTTGCTTTAACAGCCCCGGCTGGCCCCGCCCCATCGAGCCACGTGACTCCTGGTCAAGTCCCAGCCCAGCGGCACAGCTGCCCTTCCCAATCCAGCCAGCCAATCCCCACCGGCCGGGCCTCCCCCCCCCCCCCCCCACCCGCCCTCGCCCGCTTCCCACGGGAGCCGCGCCAGGGGCTTTTGGGTGTGCGAGCGGCGTGTCTCCCGGCCCGTCCCGCGCGGCGCGCTGCTGTCTCCCCTGGGCGCTGCGGGGAGAAGAGAGCGCTCCAAGGCTGCAGGTTTTTCGGTCTTGCTCCGCGTCTGGCCTTCCCAAACCGCCCACAAGGTAATGCGAACAAAACCGGGGTGGCGGGACACGCCCAGTGAGCTGGGAGGGGCTCCCGTGGTGGGGGGCGGCCCGCCTCCTTCCCACCGGCTGGCACCGGGACGTGGCAGCTCAGACAGACAACCAGGAGCCACCTCGCGGCGGTGAAAGGAAGCAGCCTGGTGGGGTGAAGTTAAAATTGAGTCCAGTTAATAAGCGGGAAAAAGAGATAAGGGATAGACTTTGTTTTCATACATTGTCTGCCCAAGAAATTTTAAAGCTTAACTTAGGAGGGATGCATGCCTTGAAATAATTTGAGATAACTTTTAATTCTCAGAAAACAGAGGCTCCTACTATCTGTGTTTTGTTTTGTAAGTATCTGTTTTGAATCTGGATATGCATTAGGTTTTCATGGAGGGGATACCTTTGTGGTCCCCAGGACACAGTGAGCCCCATTTTGTAGATTGGGAAGACACTAGAACCTAATTGTAATCTTTCGCTTTTGTCCAGTGGGACGTGCATATTGAGTAAATCAAATGTCACGCTGCTATGATTGTATTTTTTAAACGTTCAGACGACTACCTGTTTTTTTCTTTTAGTGATTTTAAATTATATGAGCTTGCTTAGACAAAGTGCCCCCAGTGTTCGGTTATCCTTAAAATTAACCCAAAGGAGGAGCTGTGCTGTTATCCCTTTAAACAGACCCTTCTTTGGGGCGTTAAGGCCAGAGAGAGGATAGTTGATGTGTATACAGGACCTCTCTATCCTCACTTTCTGCCCTTCTCCCAGAGCCCCCTTGCCTTGTTGCTGTTGCCCATGCTGAGATGATGGCTAAGGTCTAGTGAGCCTATCACCTGCAGGCTCTCAGGTGCTACAGGCAACACCTCGGAGGACCCTCAAAACAAGCTGCTGGGAGCTTCTCTTATTCTCACTTTACAGCCAGAAAGCTGAGGCCGAGAGACATCTGCTTGCAGGACCCACATTGTTAACCACAAACCCGTGACCTCAAGCCAATGAAGAGAAAGACTATACAGTTCATACAGTCACGCAGAGGTGAGTGGGCATGTGGGTCACCTGACTTTAGCTAGAGAGGAGTAACTCAGATAGAGGATAAACCGGATTGATGACTCAGTAATTTATAACGCTGTCTATATATTCAGGAATACTAATGTGAACTCACATCGCCGCGATTACACAGCCCTTTCTTTCAATTAGAATCCTAGCACGTCCCACCATTTCACCTAGAGTTTGTCCCCCATAAGGGTGAGCTCCCTACATTGCTGTAATGACCCTGGTATGATCCACAAAGCAACTGTCCAGAAACATTGAATTATGAATGTTAGCTAGTGAATTAATAGGAACACTAAGTTTTAATATGCAATCCCAGTTCAAACCCCACCTTGTCCCCTAACACTTAGCTTACTATATGGTAATTTGTTCTATTTCCATAGGCAGAGACTTATTTTATTTAAAACCCCAAAGAATATCTAAAATGAATTTCAAGTTATAAATGAAATCTTTCAGAGCAGAAAAATATTGATCTCTGGATATGATCAACTGTCATCTAGACACAAAGCAGCTATGAATATCTAGCAGGATAACTTTGCTAATAGTGGTGAAAGGTTGTATAAAACTGTTGATCTTGTTATCAGGATCCCTTGACCGTTTCACTTTAGAGATTGTTCTTCCCAAGAAATACTATAGACTCATAAAAGAGGTAAATCCCTGACTATGGTTTAATTTTCAGTTTCCAGTTATGATACTTTGTTTCTCATAAAAAATACTTTATCTACTTATTCAGTAGCACTTGGGGCAGAAAAGGCCAACAGTATATATTATTTTCCTCTCTAGTTTAAAAATAGGTAAGTAAGGAGAATATAGCATTACTTCTGTAAAAAATTACGAGAAACTATCAAGTTACTCTTAAAATTTTTCAAAACCTGTTAACTCAGCTTTATTTAAAAATACACAAATATTTTGCAATGTAGAAGAGTTTAAGGTTGTTGGATTTTTAAAACTCCACACGACAAAACTGGCAAAACAAAGAAATCCGTACCAAATGAATCATTCATGTACATCAAATTCCATGCACTAATTTAACACTACAGTATTTAGAATAAATTAAGGATTTAACATTAATAACACTTAAAAAAAAAAGTCATTTGTAACACTACCAGTATTAGAATAACCAGTTTATGGATTACTGGTCCAAAAGAATTTCAGTGGCAAACTTAGAGCTCCCGTAAAAATGAACAAACAAACAGACTGAGTTAATTCAGACATTCAACATCTGAAAAAAAAACCACTCTTATTGTGAATTTTAACACTCAACAAAATATAATGAAATGTTAGAGCATGGACCACTGCTGGCATTGTGACTTGAGCCAGGCTTTCAAGGTTTGGAATTAGGCTGGCCTGCAGAAGGGACCAGACTTAAAAGCTGAGATAGCCTGATAAATGCCAGGGGACCATGAGGAGACCCGATTGTTTGGAGCAGAGTAATGTATTAGAGCAACAGCAGCAGGAAATATTTTTAAATTTTAAATACTTATTCCAAAGGATGAATACCATTAAATCATGGTGTAGTTCAAACTGTTCTCTTTAACAAGGTCCAGTCTGGAAAATTCATATAAATGGGAATTTGGAGCTCTAAGACACACCTTGGTTTTTCTGAATACATTACCAGTGTATACCTTTGTGTTACAGTCAAGGGTCACTACTATATTATAGGGACCTTAGAAATACTAGTAACTTTTTGAAAAGCATAACTACTTCTTTTTTGTAATGAACAGTTTTA
Source organism: Choloepus didactylus (assembly GCF_015220235.1). Classification (NCBI taxonomy): domain Eukaryota; kingdom Metazoa; phylum Chordata; class Mammalia; order Pilosa; family Megalonychidae; genus Choloepus; species Choloepus didactylus. Next base: position 8,203,712 of record NC_051334.1, on the reverse strand, counting down.
GTTAAAATATTTTACTGGGTAAAAGCTGAGCATCAAGTTGGCTTTCAGTTTTTTCATATCAAGTATTCATGAGAAAACAGTAAGGAAAAAAAGGGCAGCTTTCTTCACATTTTAAAACAAAGTTTGTTTTCAGAGGCCGTTTAGACTTTTCTAAATTAACTACACAGGCAACAATGCAGTTAAAAGGAAAAATTAAAGGACCATTATTTAAGCTAAGTGGAAAGAAAACAACATAATCTGCTCTCCACTGCAAGGGAAAATGTGGTTCAAAAGAGAACAGCGTATGGGACCCTTCCTTATGTGAAGTAAACAAGTGGGATTACCAACTTGAAGTTCCCATTACATCATGAATGCAATTCAGTTTGGGGGAAATAGTTTAATATCTCTCAGGAAAAAAATAGTGTATATCCTTCTATCTCAAATAAAACAGTGGTTATGAAGTCCAGCGCCACCAAGCGACCTTCATTCTGTCCCACACTGCTGAAAGAGAATCGAACGCGGGACGGACATCCAAGATTGTGAACTGATAGTCCTTGTTCACTTCGCCACCATCATAGTAATCAATTATGTATCTAACTTCTGTCCCACATCGGTTGACAATCCAATCATGTCTGTCAAAAGGTAATTCGTACCTGGAAGGAAAACACTCTAGTGAGTATTAAAACCCTCGCTGTGTTCAGTCCTCAGTTAAGCAGTGAGGAAGATCTAGAAGCAGTACATGCAGATGCCTGCCCTCAGAGTTGACATCTAACTAGGGAGAAAAGACTCATAGAATCACATGGTCTCCATGCTAGGGGAATGTGGGCTGAGCGACTGTAATGAGTTTAGCGCAAATGACTAGTCTGTCTGTGAAGGAATGAGGCCAATGCGAAAGAAACCCAGGTCATGGAGGTCAGCTGTGATACCACAGAAATCCAGGGGTGAGTTAATCTCAAGTACTGTAGGGAAAAGGGGGAGGAATGATTTGTGGATAGTTCCCAAGAGATCTATCATGGGAGTAGCAGGAAGATAGTTCCAAGAATACAGAAGACAACTTAATTCAGTCCTACAATAATTAGATAGAAAGCACTGACTAAACCCTAATAAATCAGTGGGCAGACATCTGGAAGAGGACAGATGAGTACTGCCTAAGTTTCAGAAGGTGGCACCACAGTTTTCTGACACAGTTCAGTTTTGGTACCAAGAGAAACTTACCCTGACCCAAGGAATGTAAAATGACATTTTTGCATTGGCACTCACCCCATCCAGGAACGAATTCTTGCCCTTGGTGAATACTCTTTAGCTTTACCTCCAAACCGGATCAATGATGGACCACAAGGACATTCCCTAGAATCCCCCAAGTAAGGAAAAGCCTGTTAAAATATTTTCCTTCCTTTGAAAAATATGATGTTCAACTTTTTCAGTAATATACATTTTTTCATATGCATTTTATAAAAAGCATCACATTTACAGAGAAAGGTAACTTCTCATACAGTTCAAAGAAATAGTCCCTATTCATTAAGAATTTTCTTTATTTCTGGGTTGGCTATATTTCACTCTCTCCCCTTCCTTCCAAACATGTGCACTGCTCTTTGCAGGAGGCAGGAAACAGGGCCTTTCCATTCAGTGCAGGGATACAGGCATATTTTCAGGAAAAAAAAAGCATAAGTATTTAGGAATTGCATACAGCAGCTGGAGTTGTTTCACATGAACATAAGAAAATCCTATGTTCCTTCATTTAAGACCAATGAACAGCATTTATGAAGATCCCTAGGAACGAACTGTAATTACTGTTGGACCATCTCCTTAAATAAATAAATGACCAAACAAAAGCTGAGGGGTGGCAAGGTCCTAGCTAGGAAGTCCACCTGCTCTCTCGTCAGACTTTAGCTGAGGACCTACTGGGTGCAGGCACTCTTCCACGCCCTTGGGGTACCATAATATCACCCAAGATCCTCCTGGCCCTGCCCTCAAGGAGTCCACCAGCACAAATACAGTTGTTTCCCAAGGGAGGAGAGAAAGCAGTCAATGAAGGTGGTCACCCAACTTGTTAGCTTCTTTCATGAATGAGATGGGCTTCCACCTGGTATGTCTCTCTAGTTAAAGTGGGAGAAACCAATCCAAAGTGCTCGTTAGCATCTTTTCCCAAGAGGGTCCAGGCAAAGAAGTAAATTCAATTCAGACACTCTTTCTCCTGGAGACTGGCCCTTGTGTTTTCAACAAGCCTACTGAATTTTTTTTAAGCCTGCTGAATTTTGACAGAACTCCAGAACAGGACTGGAAGGGGAGTTGGGAGTTACCCTTAAATTTCCTTTTCTTTTTGCTCCACAATAATGCTCAAATTAATGAGTAGACAGTTTTAATTATGGCACACTTTCAAAATATGTCACTGCAGACACCTGTGATTCCCTCACATAGCAAGTCGGGAGGATGACTCCTGACAGTTAGAGGTTACTGAGAGGCAGAGCGTGGTTGCTGTATCACCGATCCCTCACACACCCACCTGAGGCCCACCACCCAACCAGTGACACCCAGCGAGTGCTACCAATAGGTTTCAGATTCCAATTCAAAATAAAACACTTAAAAAATCATTAAATAAATTTTAACCAAGAAACCAATCACATTTTTCAATGATACAACCACTGATTATGATACACTCTGGCTCTTCCTACAGACGTGTCCCCACTCCGCACAGGGTCCTCACACCAGCAGGATCGGCCTAGGCTGGGGGCTTGTTAGAAATGCAGACTTGCAGGCCCACCCCAGAGCTGCTGAATCAGAAACTCTGGGGGTGAGACCCAGCAATCCATCTTTTCACCAGCCCTCCAGAGGATTCTGAAGCATGCTTAAGTGTTTGAGAACTACTGCTCTACAGATTAATGTCAGATCCCCGCTAACACTTGATTGCACTGACCTATTCTCCCTGAGAAAAAGGACTGTGTGGTCACCCATCTCTTCATGTTGAGTTCCAATGAGGATTCAGTAAACGCCTGTTGAATGAACAGAAATGTTCTTCCCACATCCCTCGGGAGAGATAGTATTCTCCAAGATGGCCACAACAGTCTCTCCCATCCCATGTATTCTTCTTTCAATTGACTGTGACACTCCTCCCATTGAGAGGTGGGGTCTGTGTCGCCTCGAACCTGGCAGGTTTGTGACACTATGGGAAGCTAGGTCATAAAGGGTGTTACAGTTTCCAACGGGTGCTTTTTGGAACTTGGGCTCTTGGGACACGGCCACTATGCTGTGAGGAGGCCATAGCAGCTCCACTTAGAGGCCACAGGTAGGTATTCTGGCCCACAGCCAGCAGCCATCCCTAAGCCCGTAAATGGTCCAGCCTTCAGGAGTTCAGCCCACAGTGATCGAGTCAACCCTGACCACTGAGTCTTCGCAGCCGAGGCCACAGACATGGTGGAGCAGAGAGGAGCCATCCCTGCTGTGCCCTGTCTGAATTCCAGACCCACAGACTCCATAAGCATAATAAAATGGTTGCTCTTTTACATGACTACATAGAGGTGGTTTGTCACACAGCATAAAATGCCATTTAAAATGCTTGGAAGACGCTAAAAGGATTTTGTTTTAAAGATCTCAAGTATACTTACGCAGCATGAAGGGCTTCCCACTTCAAAATCTCCTTCCAGGCCTGCTCGTTATTCTGATTGTGAATTCTAATAATATTATACATATCTTTCTGACTAATATCCTCCTCTTTCCACTTCCACCTAGGAAAGAATATTTCATAAAATTTGACAGATAAGACAGATAATGCCATAAAATTAATCCACATAATCATAAGATGCCTTATTAAACACTGCCCTTTATGAAAGAATTAAGAATGCTCATTTTCTATGAATGTAACTGATCCAAGGCTCATTTTGAAGATTTACTCCTGGTGGCAGAGTGCTCCTAGAAATCCCAATGTACAATATGTACACTGGAAACAAAGATTAAAAATTCACTGTAATCTCATTTCACTGGTCATCCAAATCAGAGTTTCAAATATCAAGGAACCATCTATTTTTAGGGTGGCACCTTTTTACTTAGTACCACTGATTAATGACTCCCTAACTTTTCCTAAGCATTTTATATGACAGTGTTTTGTTTTTCTTCCTTAACTAATACTGACCTTGCACTTGTATTCTGATAGGTCTGAAAAATCAGTTGATTATTAGAAACTGATTAACTTATAAATATTTACTGTATTTTTTAACCTTCTTTAACATTTAATTCTTAGATGAATCTGACTAGAAAATTTAGCATTCTAAAGAATATGTTCACTCACCCTTTCTTTAACATTGCATTCCAAAACATCTGCTCGGAAGGATAAACCCACTTTTTCTCCGAGTCTGCTCTTGGAATGGAGGACTCCTCTCTGACAGTAGACAGTGCAAATGGCTGACCAGGAGCTGGCATCTGATTGGGTGGTGGCATCTAAATAAAATATGCAGAATTTTTAATGTTGGAAATACAATATAAAATAAAAATAAGCAATATAATTAACTACTTTCTGAGGCATAGGTTCCACATTAAACCAGTAATATCAAATTACAGACCTCTCAGAGAATTTGGCTGTTTTGAAGAGTCCAAGTACTGAAGTAGTTTTTCCCCACTAAGTTTTCATAAATGGTAAATAAACACTGAGGTTAAATTTTCTGTCTCTTTCTCCCTTGAAGAAATTTAAAACCAATGTTCCTAAGGATTAAGAAGTAAAAGCCAATAGTGTTATCTGCAGGCATTTCTAAAAACCAGTTTATGATAGGCTTTTCAAAATGACTACTCACACTTCTGAGAATGCATGTACACCACCACTTTCTTTTTAAACTTTCTTTACTTTTAGGATCCTGCTTATGCTTTCATCATTTTGGCTGAATATGTTACAGATGAATAATTACATCTTAACCCTGCCAGGCTGGAAGGTGAGGAATAAACCCTTCCACCAGGCCTGGGGGATAGCAACAGTATTCTGCAAACACTTAGCCTACCAGGGTTTCTCAACCTCGGCACTGTTGACATTTGTGATTGGACAATTCTTGGTGGGGGGGGGGGGGGGTCTGTCCTGTGCATCACAGAAGGTTTAGCCACTGGCCTAGAACATCTTTGGGTTTTAAAAGGATGAAGGATTTTCTAGCAGATACACATCAATTGTTAAACGTCTCAATCCCAACACGGCCCTAGTTGGAACACGAACAGCGAGAAGGCCGATGTGCTAGGCACTGCCCTGGACATCCGACCTGCATTATCACCACAGCCGTTTTCAGAACACAGGTCTGAGGCAGATGGGGATTTGGCTTTGGCTCTACCAGTTCCTAGCTGAGTGATGTGGGCAGGTTGCTTACTCTCTCATTCTTAGTATCTTAGCTCTAAAATGGTGACATTAACGATACCAGCCGCATGGAGTTGTTAGGAGGATGGAAGAGAGAATGCATGGTACGTAGCACGAGAGCTACGGAAGTGACCAAAAGGTTGTTACATGTAACAACCCCATGGGTAAGAGGCTTGATCTGTAGAACTTCAAAGAGTGCATGTTCTGAACCACTAGGCTGTTGGAGATTACCTAGACCAGTGGTTCTCAACCAGGGGCGCTTCTGCCTCCCAGTGGAAATCTGGAGACATTTTGGGTTATCACAACTTGGTATTGGGTGGGGGCTGCTACTGACCCTGAGTGAGCAGAGACCAGGGACACTGCTGAACATCCCACAGTACTCAGGATAGCCCCCCCCCCAACAAAGAACTATCTAGCTCCAAATGTCAATGGTACCAGGGCTGAGAAACCCTCATCTCCACTCTCTTCCTCCTCAGCACAGCAGTTTCTTTCCAGATTGGCAAGTCACTGAGGTTTGACCACAAGTTGTTCCCTCTCCTTAATCCCCAAGGTCAAGACATTAGTCCCTCCCAAATAACCTTGGGATTACCTCCATAAGTAAACATACCACATTGTAGTTGCCTATTTTCTTATCTCTCCCCTCTTCTAGAATATGAATCATTTGAGAGCAAAAACTGCACCTATTCATCTTTGTAACCCCTAGCCTAGAAGAATCCCCAGCACAGAGCACACACTTAGATAAACACTTCCACTGACGGGCAGCCGACTACTTCATGAACAGCTTTCTGTATGTAAGTAGATTTCATTGCTACAAAGTCCTTTTCTACTTTGCCTCTTATAGATGTTATGGTAGGTGCTACCCACTGGTCCTTGGCACAATACTGGGACTGCCTTCCACACAGGTCTTCAAATATTTACATCAGGGGTTGGCAAACTCTGTAAAAGGCCAGATGATAAATATTTTGAGCTTTATGGGCCATATGGTCTCTACTTCAACTACTCAAGCCTGCTGCTGTTTTTTCTGTAGCGTGAAAGCAGCCATAGACAATATATAAACTAATGAGTGTGGCTGTGTTTCAACAAAACTTTATTTTCAGACACAGGCAGTGAGCTGGATTTAGTTCATGGGCCATAGGTTTGCCAACCCCTGATGTGGACACTGCAAATTATATCCTCCACATCCTTACTTTTCCAGGCTAAATATTCCTAATTCCTTCTAATGTTGCCTGATTCATCAGGATTTCTGGATACTCTTGATAATGCCATGGCCCTCTAAAGTACAGGCCCAAGTCTGTCGTATCTGCATTAAAATGTGATTCCATTGTAACAAAGGTACCACACTAGTGCAAAATGTTAAAAATGGGGGCCAGTATATGAGAACTCTGTATTTTGTGCATAATACTTCTGTAAATCTACAACTTCTCTAATAAAAATTATTTTAAATGTGATTCCAAAAACAAAACCTATGCTGTGTGACAATCACTAAATATAGTGAGGCCACAACCCATCGTGTCCTTGCTTTCCCTGTTGGCATGCCAGTGCTGACAGTCAAGTCATACTGTACCACATTAGGGACTCAAGTGCAGGCCAGTGCCCAGTCAAGCCTGAAGGAGCCCCAATCTTCTGATGTGCCTACAAGGTTTTCCCAACACCAAAAATACCTTCACTAATGCTAGCTACACTCCTATGGAATATCCCAGGTCTACCACCTTGTAACTCTATCCCCCAAGAAAGTATTCATTTGGCATGGCTCACTGCCAATAAACCTATTCCAGCTCTTAGTAATTACTGTTTTCTTTCCCAGGTACTCACTCTAATTGTACTGAGTAATACAGTCTAGGTTTTCACTATGGATGGGAATGTCAAACTTCTTGTTTTAAAAGGATAGAAGAATCCATCCTAACAGTCGGCAATTTGTCTTGGGAGTTCATAAAAGCATCTCTGCATAATAAGTTCTCAGAAGAGGGGACAAGCATGGATTACCAGATTTGAAGGATTTAGGTTCTCCTTATTCTTAGATGTGGTGGCCTTAACGGGACACTCCACATACTCATATGCGCGTTCCTGGTGGGCAGGCACAGAGTTTCCTCTGCTCTCACAGGTTGAGTCTGAGGGTTTTGCACTCAATGGACAGCCTGAAATAAATCAAGTAGAAAAACAGTGTCACCATAGAGGCAGGACCTCTGACTCTCTCAATAGGGGCCCTGAAGAGCTACATTTTTGACCAATGCTTACCACCAGAGGAAAAGCCAGGTTTCCACCATTTAAAGCTCCTAAGAGATAAGCTTTCTAACATTTCAAAGTCCTAATGAAGAGAAGGTTTTATAAATTTACTTTCCCTTTGAAAGAGACATAGGAACCCATTCTCTTAATGTGCCATGCTCCCACCAAAAATAAACAAATCTCACCAATTGCAAGACAATTTATTGTCCATGCCATGGTTTAAATAACTGGTTAGAAGGCACCTTGCTTGAACTATCAGCTGGGAGCTATTGCAGAGCCATCTAAGTGGGGGCCAGGCCCCATGTATCCAGGTCTCCTTGACTTTCCAGATAAGCCCCAGCTCAATCAGGGTGTAGCTGGAGTCCAGACTTTCCTTACTGATGCATTCTGTCATGTGCTGGGGACGGGAGCCTTCAAAAAGGCTAGTGGAGAGGAATCTGAATGCCACTAGGGGCTGGTGCTTTGTTCCAAAAATAAAGCAAGGCACAGAAAATTGCCACTTTGCCTAGGTGCTATTCCTCGTCAGTAGATAGCAAGAATTTAGCAAGAAAGGCAGACATTAAGAAAATGTTCATGATCAGTGCAGATCCAGAAGCTTTTTAAGAGGGAAGGCCTGGACCCAAAGAGAGCAGCAGCAAGCAAGGAAGCTGAGGATCAAGGGTGCTGATCCAGCAAGTGTGAGGACTAAGAAGCTGGCTAAGAGTTCAGAGAGCTGTGGACAGGCACCTGGAGAACTAGCACCCAGGAAGACAGCTGCTTGTGTAACAGCAGGAGCAGTAACTGCAGTACTCTACTGGATGCCATCCATGAGAAACAAGAGCTTCCCCTCACTTCCTTTTCTGTGCCTCTCCTCCTGGACCTTCATTCCTTAGTAACCCCTACAGCTGCCCACTTTAAGGGAGAGGCAAGACTTGGTATATCTCCCTTCTCTACCAATCAAAGCTACATTCCTCCCCAGGTAGCCACTCCCAGCTGGGTGTTAGAAAGAAAATGATGTGTTTAAATTTTTCACATTACATAACTGGTAGCACCTTCAATTGCCTGTATATATCCACACTCCACACACTTTACCAAAGCCAATAAATCTGATTGACAGCTCTTCAGAAAATACAACAAATGAAATGAAACAGTAGACAGAACTCTACGGTGTCCCTGGGGGTGCTCAGAGCAGAAGCACACATGCTTTGTCAGAATCTGAATTCCTATACAGAAGAAACTTTGGAAGCACAATGGATTTGCCCTCATCCAAGGCCATAGAATTTCCGCTGGAATTTCCACTTACTAGCTGTAAGGCTTGGAGTGTATCAGTTAGTTATGCTAAGCCTTAGTTTCCGTGACTATAAATTAGGGAGACAAACCTATGAGACAGTATTATGCAGACTAGAATGCAAGTTCCATTAGGCAAAGAACCTTTGTCTGTTTGATACACTGCTGTAGTCTCAGTGCAAAAACAAACAAAGTCCACTACGGCTTGGCACAGAGTTGGTAGTCAGTAAATCTTTGTTGATCAATGGGTGAAATGGATGACCACAATGCAAAGAACCAAAAATCTCTCCAGATATTGTTGAATGTATTCTGGCTGAGAACCACTTATGCAGACAGGTAAACTTTAGGGGGTAGGGGGTGGGGAGGGGCTGATTTATATAGCGACCACAAAGTGTCAAGCACTGCCTGAAACACTTTCGTGCATCATTTCAATTGATGATCTGCACAACCCTGTAATAGTATTATTATACCCCCATCTTACTGATGAACTGAGACTTAGAGAACTACTTTGTCTAAAGTCCTATGCCTAATAAGTGGCAAAATAAGGACAGAAGAACCCAGGTTGTCTCACTCAAAGGCTTAGGGGCCCCACCTGCAGTTTCTACTGCCTGTTTCTTAAAAAGCTTTTGAGAATTCTCATCTGTTCTTATTTTCTAGACAAAGGGTAGATTACCTCTCATTTTCCTTTCATGCATTGGACATCCTGAAGGTGGGGATGCTGTGTGATGATCTGAAGTATTTGAGGTCTGAACTGCAACAGCAGGAGTAGATGCAGACAAACCCATGATTGGAGGAATCACGGTGCTGAATCCAAAGGATTCCAAATTCACACCTGCCAAAGCAAAGAGACAGGTTAATGTTCATGCCTCGGCTCAGACTATTCCCCTTTTATTCTTAATCTGGCCAACTCCTGTTCTTCCTACCTGTCATCCTTATGGGAACCGACAGACAGGATACCCATCTCGAGGGATCCTCTGACTGCACGTTTATAAGGGTGGGGGGGGTGGGGAGGTGAGGTGTGGAGATCTCTGAGAAACCACATCCTAGCGAGCGGGTGCATGCCTGGGAGGGGAGTCCTAGGGGCGGAGGTCTGAATGGGGGAGGGGAGGCTCACCTTGTCCAAACCCTGTCCCGGCCCTGGGACCTTAGCGCGGGGCTAGGGCGAAAGTGCGGCGCAGAAAAGGGGATTCTAGGAAGGGAGGGACAGCAGAGGCGCGGCCAGAGCGTCCCTCGCCCCGTCTCCGGCCTCCCACCTGCTCCAGCCCCGACCCCAGCCCCAGGCTGCCCCTCTGCACCTGACTCCTCCCACGGGCTGCTCCGGGCGGACGACTCCGCCTCTAACCGGTAACCCGAGCCCAGAGCCGCGATACTTGGCCACTGCCTTCCCCACCCCCGGTCACCGCTGTCGCCGCAGTCACCGCCAGCGTGCGTACCGCCATTTCCTCTTCCGAAGGCGGAACTTCCGGAAACGCTGTCGGCCCGGCGCGAACTGAAGAGGCGGAACTTCTGTCAATCACCGAGAACGGGTTCCGCCCCCTCCCTGCCTCGGCCTATAGCCGCTAGGGTCGGCTGTCTGGCCCCGCCCCCACGCGGGCGCTTATTTCATCACGCCGGAGGTGGCGTTTATTCTGGGCCAGAGACTTCCTGATAGTGAAACTGACTGCTGTAGATGCTTTGAGCGGCAAAGGGGTTAATTTGGAGGAGTTTTTAAATTTCAATTTTAAAAATTTTATCCTGTCAATTTTCATTATAGTAATGACTCAAGAAGGTGTCCAGAGATGTGACCGACTCGGGAGATCAAAAAATGAACATGACAGGATTCTGGCCAACAAAGGGCTTTTTAACTGGGTGTGTGGACTTGAGTGGGAAAGAAATTATCTCTTTATTTTCACTTATCTCTAACGGAAATGTAGCATTTTCTTCAATCAGGAATGTAGGCAACAAATCCCAGTAGTGTTAGCTATGTGTAGCAGCAATAGAAACCGTGGGTAAATTATTTCACATGCAGTTGTCGTGTCTGTCTCAAAATACCATTCATCACTACTTTGAAATTAAGGTAATTAGATCTTGTTACTTAAGGTTTGAATAAAGAAGTGTCTGCCTTTCTCTATTACTGTAGGGGATTTGTGAAGTACCACCCACATCTGCCTCCAGCACCCAGGCAGTCATCCAAGGGTGCTTAGAGTGTGGAGGCTGAAAGCTCTCAGGTGAGACTTTCTCCAGGAATTGCCCTCTGCCTAAGAGAATTGCCTCACACAAAATCATATTACCTCCCTGAGGACAGGCTACATCCAAACAGTGGTCTCTGCAAGAGCACATAGGCACAGGCCCCTGGCCTCAAGGGTTTCAACTCAGGAGGGCCATCCCAGCTTCAGAGCTGCCTAGGGGATCAGCTGAGTCTTCCCTTGTGACTATATGCGAGTTCTTCTCCCTTTGCCCAATCTTTCTTTCTTCACTCTCTCACAGTTGTTGTTCCTGGGGCCCTCCTGCACACAAATCTCCGAGTCTCAGAGTATATTTTCTGGGGAACCTGGCCTATACCAATCACAGTTCTACTTTATTGTTTTTAACATTTTGATAATTCTATTTCAATATAATTTGTTTCTTTGGAAATTCCTTGTATTTTGTTTTATACATGTAAAGATATTATTCTGAGATGCTCATAAGCGTCACCAGACTGCAAACAGGTCTATGGCACCAAAGAGGTTAAGAATCCTTGCTAATGGCAGAACAGGCATGCAAACAAATAACCATACTTATACCTCAATATATGTATGAACACACTATTCTGGGGCAGAAGGAAGAAGCGTCTATTGTGAGGGTGATGGGCAGGTAGTGGATAGGAAGGGAAGGATAAGTAACAGGAATATTTTATAGAGGAGGAAATACTAAAGCAGGATGTTGGAAGAGTTGGCAAGAAGACTGATGGGGGACACTTTCATCCCCAATTCCCATTCCCTGAAGGCAAAGGCTTGCTGCTCTTTAGCTATTTCTTCTGTTATGTCTCTCCGCATTCCAAACTAACATACTAATACTGATACGTGTGTGTGCGTGCAGGTGTGTATATTTCTTAGCTTTAGATTGCCAATTGACATACCATTATTGAGGATGAGATTTTTATTCTTTCCATCTCACCCCTTCCCCCTCCTGAAGTGGTGCATACACAAACACACACATCTTCCTCCCCTCTTCCTGCCAGTAGTTTTATATAACAATTTTGGATAAATCACAGTTTAGTGTTTACATTACTATAACTATGAAAATATTATTCCTAGCTGAGCCATATAGTGAATGATGATGGATTTTCTTTTTCATATCAACTATTCTATATGTGAGTGTATATGAATGTGTGTGTGCACACACAAAGATATGAAACAGCATGCCTGTGGGGTTGCCAATCCATAGAGACATGATGTGAACTGCTGCTGTCAAACCTAAGGGTTTCACACAGAGTAAAAGTTCACAGCTCTTTTGGAATTAACAAGCTGAAATTTATGACTGGTTCTGGTAAAATTGCCAAACTACAGTTCCTCATCTTTATAAAAGTAAAAGAGATCCCACCATTCTCTGTCTCTCACAATTCCCCATCCACTCCCACAGTTCTCCAGTCTCCCTAGCAATTCCTCGTTTTCCTCACAATTCCGTCTCTCCCCAAATTCTCTCCTCTCCAACAATTTCTCATCTTTCCCACAATTCCCAGACTTTCCCAGAATTCCAACTCTCTCATAATTCTCTCATCTTTCCAACAATTTCCCAACTTTCCCACAGTATTCTGTCTCTCCCACTGCTCCCTAATTCCCGCACATCTGTTTTCTCCCACAAGTTCCTCTCTCCTACAATTCTCCTGTCTCCCGCAATTCCATCTTCCCCACAATTTCCCTTCTCTCACACAATTCTCTCTCCCACAATTCCTCATCTTTCCCACAATTTCTCTTCTCTCACACAATTCTCTCTCCCACAATTCCTCATCTTTCCCACAATTCCCTGTCCCACAATCTCCTATCTCTCCCACAATTCTGTTTTCTCCCACAGTGCTCCTGTCTTTCCCACAATTTTCTGCTTTTCCCCCACAATGCCTTGTCTCTCCCACAGTCCCCGGTCTTTCTCCCCGTTCTCTGTTCCCCCACAATGTTCCATTTTCAGTTTTTGTAATTTCTCGGAAGACTCGGGTGGCTCGCCCCCATCTCCAGGTTTTCCCAAGTCCAGACCCGGTTCGGGAGGTGTGAAGCAGCCGGGAGGGCCGTGGCCAGAGCGGCGTAAGGAAGGCGCGGCCTGGGCGGGAGGGCCGTGGGCCCGAAGGTAGGGTCCTGGCGCTGTTCCAGCTTGGACGGCTTTGCCCGTGAGAGGGGCCCGGCCGGGCGATGCGGCGGGCAATCTGTGGGCCGAAAGCGGGGCCTCGGCCTGTTGGGGGTGCAGGGCTGGGGCAGGAGAAGAGAAGCAGAGAGGGGAGTATGGCCCGGATGTCGGGTGAGTGGTCAGGCGAGTGGAGGAATGAGGCCTGGGTGTGGAAAAAGGCAGGGAGCCGCTGGAGTCCTGGTCACCGGAGTGTGCATGGTGGGGTGGAGCAGGGAAGGGTGACAGGCACAGGAGGAGCACAAGGAATCAATTACCGGTCTCTCCCACAAAACGATTTGTAATTATGTCTTTAAATGTTTATTTTTCTTGCCTTCTTAAATGAGTCTTCTGAAGTTGGAAAGTATATCTTATTTAAGCTTTATTTATTAAGTGTTCTATCCTCTCCATCTGTGCTACACACAATGCAGGGGGCAATTGACACACTGTTACCAGTCTAGGAGTAGATGAGGAGCTCGCCCTTGAAGGGAAAGTAACACATTGCTTCCTTTCTTGATTATAAATTGGAGGGTTCTAAGAATTGGAGAATTTGAAGGAAAGATGAATCAAGGGGTGATTTTTTTTTTCTTTTAATCTCATCTTAGTATTTTTTCTGCTCCCCAAACGGTGTGACTCTCATGGTTAAAGAAGACAATGATGTAAATGATTGCATTTTTAGAATGTAAAATAATGGTATTCTATGGATTAGATCCCAAGAACACAAGTTTTACTTGAGGAGTGACACATTTTAAAATTTTGTAAAGGCCAGTGTGGTCCATTTGGGTTCCATTTGTTCCTTCCTTCTTTCATTTATTCAGCAATTTTTTAAAAATTTATTTTGAAATAATTGTAGACCCGTAGGAATTTACCAAAATAGTACAGAGAGGTCCCATGTACCCTTCTCCCAGCTTCCCCCGGTGATAACTATTGCACACTATCAAAACCAGGAAATTGACATTGCATGTGGCTTTGGCACCTGTGTTCTAAATAAAGTTTTTTCAGAATTTTAGAAAACAAAGAACTTATTAAGGGTAATGAGAAAGAGTGTTTCAAAGTGTCATAAATAATTTGTGTATGGCTATGGTATTAGGCCATGGCCAACTTTTGTGTTTAAACAAGTAGTAAAAACATTCCACTGATAAGAGGGACAAATGGAAGATTGCAATAGTACAGAACAAGATATGGTGGAAATACTGGTATTTGGAGAGGATATGGTGACCCCCCCCCCCCCCGCCGTGTATGTACATACACACACATGCTAAGTAACTACATTAGGACACTCTAAGTTATCACTTCTTGTTGGGGATTGAAACATGTCCTTTCACAAAAGATATGTTCAAGTCTTAATCTGTGTTCCTGTGAGTGTAATGCTTGAAAATGTTATCAGTTAAGGTATGACCAAACTGAAATGAAGGTGGGCCTTAATCCAACATGGCTGAAGTCCTTGTAAACAAAGGAAAGTGGACATGGAAAAAGAAGCCAGAAGTCAGTGGAAATCGGAGGAGCAGACACAAGGAGACAGAGACTACCCTGTGATGGACGATTGCCAGAACACTACAGACTCCAGGAGAAAGCCGGCTCTGCAGATAGGTTGATGTTGTACTTCTAGCCTCCCAAACCAGGAGACAATAAATTCCTGTTGTTTAATCCAACACTTTGTGTGATATTTGTCATAGCAGACTTGTAAAACTAAGACACCCCTTCTTTCTACCCCAAATCAACACGCACAGCCATTCTGAAGCTGAATAGAGTAAAAAGCTAGTGTAGAATAGTAGAGTTTTTTATTATTAGCATACTGAACCAATTGTTGCTGTATTTGGGCCTTTATGGTGAAAGGATTTAATATGATGGTCTGGAAAAGGTGAGAGTATTGCTGATCATGATGGGTGAAATGGGCACTGCTCTGGAGAGGAGCCACATAGAGCACATTGGAAATCACTACCCACCCAGGCAGCAAGCATCATTATAATCTTGCCTAGAGGAGGAGGGATTTAATCTTTTCCTCCCTGTGGAAATAATTAGTACTGGATCTAGTTTGTTGACATTTACAGATGTTAAAGAGAAATGAAGCAATGATTGGGTTATCTTAATGAAATTTCCATTGGGTGTTGGATTCGCCTTTTTTTTTTTTTTTCAGCATAAACTGCCGCCAAGGTCTTTCCAACATGCTTATTCTTTTAAAGGGGAGGAACATGGCAGACTACAGTTGTCCGAAATTACCATCATATTGTATAAAGAGAAAACTATGATGAAATAGGTAAGAGAGAGGGAGTGAAAGAAATGGCTGCTGATTTTGAGAAATCAAAATCAGGGGCAAGATGAGTTCAAGTGCTTGACAGGTTGCAGTAGAGATGCCAATGGTTATCTAGGGAGTGAAATCCAAGAAGCAGAACAGAACATAGAACTGGGACTCAGGAAAGAGAGGTGGTTGCAATAGGGAAGCACAAGTCCTCAGTATATGGATGGACATTAACACCACGAGTATGGATGATAACATCCTTCAAAGCTTTTGTTTTTCTTTTCTATCTTTCCATATTTACCAAAGAACCTTCTGTTGTTAATTTGATTTCCCTCCTGGGAAGAGCCAACCTATATATATTCTTGTTTGCTGGCAGTTTTATTTCTTATGATGAGCATTGTAAATTAATAAATTGTAGAGAAGAGAAGTAAAAATAGAAGGAAAATAGTAAAGATGAGGTATGAATGGCTGTAGAGGAAGGAGGGGAAGGCTCTCGAATAGTTTGGACTTGTTCGAAAGTGGGATTGAAGAATTAAAGTCACAAAAAACAAGCTAACAAGCCATTCTCTACCACCACCTCATCAAATGATGTTTCCCAAGCAATATGCCTTGGAGAATATTGAGATTCATATTTTAACTCTTGAATCCTAGTAGGTACAGATGTTTGTTATATTATATTATCAGGTGGTCTTCCTATGCAATAAAACCAAAAGATATATAGGCTTTAAATGTAGTCATTGCTACAAATGTTTAAAAGATATAATCAGAATGTAGCAAAAGTTTGGATTTTTCCTCCCTCCCTCTCCTTCATGCATGCCCTACACACACACTACAGCGAAGGCAATATAAGACTTTATACCCAGAGGAATACTTTCTGAATTATAAAGCATGAAAGAAATCATAAACATTAAACATTAAAGTATGTTACACTTGCCACACTGTGGACCTTCTGCCAGTTTGCTCATGTTTCCTATCAGGTTGCAT
Source organism: Choloepus didactylus (assembly GCF_015220235.1). NCBI lineage: Eukaryota > Metazoa > Chordata > Mammalia > Pilosa > Megalonychidae > Choloepus > Choloepus didactylus. The sequence continues at coordinate 8,187,366 of NC_051334.1, read as the reverse complement.
CTCCCTTGATGTTATGTCAGAAGCCAAGGCAGCCATGTTAGTAGGAAGTCATATGCATGGGGTAATCTGAGGAATGCTCTTTTCCCCCCAGATCTTTATGTTAACAACTATTGATTGAAATTCTACCATTATTTTTCAGGCAAAGATGGGAAGCAGGGAAACTGGTTACAGGGAGAGGGGGAGAGGAGGAGGTGGGAGAGAGAGAGAAAGTCAGCTCCATCATGGTATAAATGTTTCCTGAGCCCCCACCATGTGCCGGGTAGGGTGCCAGTCTCGCAGGCCATGAGATAAGTGGGGCATGTTCCCTGCTGCCATAACCTTAATCTAGTTAGCAAGACAAGACACACTTTCAGATAATTTTGTTTATTGTATAAAGTTACTCTAGGAGTCTAGAGAAAATGTACTTGTCCATAGCCTTTACTTTAGAGGAGATAATCTCTGAATTGACTTTTAAAGGCTGGGTAGGGTTATTCAAGTGTAACAGACACTGCTAGGTACTACAGAACAGCTGTTCTCTCCCCACTTCCATTATTTTTTTACGCAAATGGTAGCATACTTTATGTAATCTTTTGACCCTTTTTTATCACTTAAAATATCTTAGAGGTTTTCCATATTAGTACATATAAGTTCTGATCTCTACTGTGTGCAATCAAGGCTAACTAGGTCTCTAGGTCATCTTGATGCCACCCATTAGGAGTCTTTTCTGGATTTAGTGCTTTGTTGCTGGTCATTTCCACCTTCTCTGAGGATGGATCTTCGGAATGGAGACCAGATTGAAAAATCTAAAAAGTCTCTTTTGCTGTGAGTATCACAAAAGCTGATATTGCATGTTACCGTCTTCTGTCCCTTGTTGGGCACATAGTTAATGAACAGATGGATGGATGGAAGAATTAAATGTTGTACATCAATTCCTACTGATCATTGAGACTGTTCAACTTCATTAAACTAAAACTATCCATTTCTGCTGACTTAAGGTAACTTTAGCAACACTGTTTCTGAGTGTTATCTGGTTGAAGTTTGAAACCACCAAAACTATTATTAATTTGATTTTGCCACTTTACATATAATCTGCTGAAAGTTTTGACAGAATCTGACACTGATATTTCTGTTTACATTGTGTGAGTGTTATGTCAGCTGTTACAAAGTTATACCTATATGGCTTATAAACCTTCATATATTTTGGCTTTAAATGTGTTCTCACCTCCTTGGACAGTATTAACAAAGCATTTTATGGTGGAAAATTTTACAAAGGGATAACATGAACTTAAAAATATAGTTAATGACAGTGATTTAAGTGGACCAGAAGAAAATGAAACCCAAATCCAGCACCTCTGGGTTTAAAAAGTAATTTATTTGGTGCTAATCACTTTTCAATTGGACTATGCAGTTAAGACAGGAGCCCCCTGGTTGGTGAGATCAGTCAATTGCCTACATTAATCAACGGCATGATTCTATGATCCTGTGACCCAGCAGCTATTAACTCGACATGAACACACCTCCATACCAACACTTCATCATCTTCAGGCTGTGATTTATTTTTTATTTTTTATTTTTACTTCTTAACAGCTTTGGAGGGAGGAACTATATAACCTAAATGTAAGAAAGTCCCTAACAGAAAGACGTAAGAAACTGCCACTGGGGGGCAGTGGAAGTTCAGAAACCACCTTACTAGTCCGGGAGGCAACTGAGCACTTCAGCTGGTTTATTTATACAAAGCTGGAATTTGGAGTGTGAACCACCAAACGCAGGGAGATTCCTGGATGAGGAACACAGTCCCGGGGAAAAAAAAAAAAAACTACCCAAGATGGAATTAGCACCTTGGCGGATCGCCTTCAACACCAAGAGCTTTCCTTCTTTGTGTGTCTTAAGAACTTCAGTTCCTTACAGTCTGTAACAGAGGAAGCCAAGTTAAACTGCAAAGAAATGAAACAACAAAGAAAATGCTAGTTTTATTATTTTTTATTATTATTTATCATTACCTACAAACGCATGTAAACGCACAGTTGAAAGGGCATTAAGGCATCTCCCAGCCACTTGGATCAGTTTTGGCTGTTGTGGGTGGACTCTCCTGGAGGAAGGAGGGAGGTTATAGAGTTTACCATAGGAAACTCTGAGTCATAGTTAACATTTTAGGTGACAGTTAAAGAATCTAATGAAGGGGAGGAAAGACTGGAAAACAAAGGAGGAAAAATGTGTCTTCACCTCAGGAATAATTTTGCAGCCACCTCGTGGTGAGCTATGGGTGTTGTTTCTCATTCCACATCACCTCTGCTGTGCTCGGGTATGCTGGTAGGTTTGGGGTCCCTTCCTGGCTCCAGACTTCTGCCAGCCTATTCTGTCAAGCATTATCAATGTTGGGGGTCCAGCCTCCAGTCCTCCCTGGTCTTCTTTTCTTTCCCACGATTGCCACCAATAAAGTGTCACTGTGAAGAGGACCTGTGGGTCCCAATGCTATGTGCCCTGTGTCCTCTAGAAGTGGCTGGATGCGTGCTTGCTGAGGATGTATGCATGTATGTTATATTGTTGAGGACAGTTTTGGTTTTGAGTAAAAGAAACCCAACTTGAATTACTTCAAGCGGAAAAAGGATTGGTTCACATCCCTGGAAACCCAGGGATGTGTAAGGCCACAGCAAGAGCTGAATTCAGGGGCTCTGCCTGCATCTCTCAGTCCAGCTTCCCTCTGGGTGAAGGCCTCACCATCTCCTCCTGTAATGGGGCTTTTTCCATGTGGCCAGGAAAGATGGCTGCTCATAGTGCTAAGCCACACATACCCAGCTCAGCAACCACAGTAAAAAGAGCAACTCTCTCCCAACTTCTTTAACATGCTGGAGAATTAGCCCTGATTGGATCACATGCTTTCCCGTGGACCAATCACTGTACCCGGGGAAGGGGGTACAGTGAGGCAATATGATTTAGGGGGTCTGGGCTGTTGTGATTGACAGCCCACCTCGGACCAGATGAAATGGGGAAGGAGATGTTCTTCAAAGAAATTGATGCTGGACAGGCTAAAACAGCATGGATCCACATGCAAATAATGTGTATGGGCAAGAAGATCAACAAGCTGAGTAATGGTAAGAGGTGCATTAGTCAATGGTAAAATTAATCCCAAGATACTGATGACATATCATAGGGTAGAGGGGCACTGAGAGCTCTTGCTACTCTTTGTGAAAGCCAAAGTCATGAAGGAGAACAGACTCTGAGTGAGCAGATGTCTGTTTAAGATGAGCTTCAAACCGACACGCAAGGGAGAGAAAGAGTACAAGAGAGAACAAGGCTATGGATAAAGAGAGTTGCCACATTCTTGACAGCCTCTCAACTCCTTCCACAAGGCCATGCTGCTTCAGTTTCTATATTTGCAAGACTTCTGTGTATCCCTATTGAAAGGTGAAAAAGATATTGCCTCTAAATTTGGAAATAGCATTGTCCTATTTCTGGTTACTTAAACTCATTTCATTCTCAATGGAAAGAACAGAAAACAAATAGAGCTGACAATATTTTCTTTTTGTGGAAATCCAAGTTGTCAAATGATTTAGAATTCTAACATCACAATCAATAAAAAACAAAACAAAACAATAGTTTGTTTTTAAGAAGCTTTGACAGACTACAAAATAAATATGTTAGAAGTCAGCATTTTAAAGAGAAATCTTCCCAAATGATAAACATTTATAAATTTATAAAACTCTTGCTAATTTTGCCCTATCTTTTAATTCATATCTTTCCCACGTGCATATAGGCCTTATTGTATCCCCTACATCTAGAACTTTTTCTCTCTCCATAGGAAATAAGTGCTCTGTGTCAGTTTGAAGACAATCCACTTTTACTCTATCTCTAATCAAAATAGTGGCTATCATACACATTATTTAAAAATGGATAAAAAAATAAATCCCAATTGCATTTGCTTCTTTACAGTCTACCATAGTCTTAAAAGACTCTGGGTTCTTCTGTAAATAATTTTGGAGAATGCCTTTACTAATTCAAAGAGGATCTTGGAGCTGTTTTCTATTGACAAACACCTCTATAAAAAGGAACCTGAGTTCTAATCACATGCTTCTTTTATTCCTACAATAAGGAAAGCACCATGAGTTCAATATCAAGTGCTGAACAAAAAAAGGAGCATACTGTCAAATAATGACAAGGACCAACAATTGAATTTGGAGCTATGAGTCTTGAAATTATCCCTGGAAATGCCTTAAGGTCTGCATAATTATTTGCAAGCCTGTCTTAATGCAAGAGATCTGCTTCTATGTAAATCCTAATCATACAAAACACATGACATGCCCCAGTATAAAACATAAACTGAAAGAAAATAACATTTCCAGAAACCAAGGGCCTAAAATAGCAGAGGTCAAATGATAATAAAGTATGGAATGGAGACAGTGGGATGTTTGGGCCTGAGTGATGACAGTCCTTCATCTGCAAGGCCGAGAGGATTGCGGGAAGCAGATTGCGAATGGGATGACTTAAGCAGGCCACTGGCCTGACAGCCACATCCACCCATGATTCTGAGGTCTTGGAGAAAGATCCCCAGGCCCAGAAGTGAGGTGGCCAGGACAGGGAACCCTGCCGAGTCATTAAGCTGCTATTCTGAGCTTTCTCCCTGCTGGCTGTGTGAATGTGGAACTCACTTCAGCTCTCAGAGCTTGCACTGCCTCATGGGTGAAGTGGAGAAACTACCAATCTTATGGAGTTACCTTGGGGATAAAATTAATAATCATATATTGATCTAACTCAGATGTTAGTACATTTCTTCAGTAAATGGCTAGAAAGTCAATATTTTGGACTTCGTGTGTCGTAGACTCTGACACAACTGCTCAACTCAGCTGTTGTAGCACAAAATCAGCCATAAACAATATGTAAATAAACAAACATAGCTGTGTTCCCATAAAACTTTGTTTACAAAAACAGACAGCAGGCCGAATTTGGTGTGTGGGCCGTAGTTTGCCTAGCCATGGTCTAACTGTTAGGTCCTCCCTGCTCAATAAGTGCTAACCGCTTCTTGCTCATCCTGCCAACCCTCTTCCCCCTTGTCAGGGAATATTCCCATTAATGAACTGCGTGAGTGTTGAGGCTTCCTCCCTCCCTTCCTTACTTCCTTATTTTCACATCTCTCAAATGGAGGTAAAAACACCTTCTCTGCTTATCAAACAAAATTTGTGTGTGCTTAAATTGAGTAGAAAATATGACATCTGATATAGTATATGTAGTCAGTAAGGTATCTCTTTGTAAGCCATGTCACCCATATTTGCAAATGTAAACTACCACACGGGACAGCAAATCTGGACCCCAAAGTTGAGGCCTTTTTTCTCCCTTTTGAGGGAGGTTACTTGGCCAGTGGAATGGTGTTTGTGTTTATTTCCTTGTTTGCTTTTATTTTTTGAGAGGTAGGGGAGAGACAAGGAGGTTAGGAGGAGAAAACATGTTTGGAAATGATTCTAGTTCTAGTCCAGAACAGTGTGGCTTTCCTTTGCCCTTTGATCATCAATGGTATTATTTCACTCACTCGCTAAGTACTGATGGAGTAGTTCTTCTGTGTCAGGTGTCATGCTGGGTAAGGTAGAGAATTGATGAAGACAGACAAGGCCCCTGACTCCAAGGAGTTTACATTTTAAAGGGGTGTGTGCATGGGGAGGGGGGCTAGGGGAAGTTGGGCTCAGAGCAGGGAACAATGATAAAATGAAAAAATAATTACAGGTTGTGAATAACACCAGGAAGAGAACACACAGGGCCATGTGACTGAAGTCACAGGCTTTGGGCTTGGTTGTAGACAAGCAGTCTTTATGTTTTATGTCTTCCTCATCTTCTCTTGTGTCTTCTCTTCCCTCAACTCTAATCACCCACATTTTCAAGCTCCCAGCTTCTCCTGCAAACGTTGAGTCAAGATGATATTCTTCTTGTTGTCAGTACCATCCCTAATGTATGATTCTTAATAATATTAACAACTGTCATTATCTGTGCACTTCTAGGCTGGACACTACACTGCTAGGAATTTTTTTGTAATAAACTTTTAATTTCAGAATGATCTTAGATTTACAGAAGTTGTGAAGACAGTACAGAGAGTACCCCTATACCCCACACCCAGTTTCTTCTATTATTAGCATCTTACTTAAGTGTGGTACATTTGTTCAATTAATGAACCAATATTGATAAATTTTTATTAACTAAAGTCCATACTTCATTCAGATTTCCTTAGTTTTTAACTTCATGTTCTTTTTCTGTTCCAGTGTCCCATCCAGGATACCACAATACATTTAGCCGTCATGTCTCCTTGGGCTCATCTTGGCTGTGACAGTGTCTCGTTTCAGACTTCCTGTGGATTTGGCGACGTTGGCAGTTTTGAGGAGTATTGGTCAGGTATGTTGTAAAATGACCCTTAATTGGAATTTGTCTGATGCAACACGTTTTTTCTCATCCTCACAGCTATCCTTCAACATAGGTATAAATTATTCATTTTTTACAGAGGAAAACACTGAGTCACAGGGAGGTTAAGGAACTTCCCCAAAGTCACACAGCTGGCAAGTGGCAGAAGCCATGATTCAAACTCAGGATGATGTGACTTCATACCATAAACTTTACCTTCTCTATCCCTATCTAGTAACTTCCTAATAATGAAATGGTTTCCTTCCATGCTCCGTGGTTGATCCGGTTGTAGTTCTTGCATACATTTTTTAGCAGCCCATTTTTATGGTTAATTGGATTTGAGCAATCCTCCAAATCAGTTATCTGCTCAACTGAGCATTTGTGCAACTTCACTGGTTGTTTTCTTAGAGCCAGGGGTTAGTCTAGGACACTGCCAAAAAGTATGAGACATCCTGTGTTTCTAGGAGTGATGCTCCAACTGTGCTCAGGAGTGTCACCTGGGGTGCTTGTTAAAAGTGCATGGTCCCAAGGGAAGAGATGTTTATTTGGTGCAGGACGTATATTTTCTGTAGCAAACTAAATAAGTTAACTTGTATGGTCAGTTTATTCAAACACCATAATTACATGGAACTTTGAATAGGAAGTGAGATCTGGTAGGTTTGTACAGGTTAGTGTGAAATTCTGATACATCCCAAAGTAATTTGGGCAGAGAATGAGGATATATTTGCAGGGAACCCTGGGGAACTGGAGAAGAATGCGGAAATGTTGGCCTTCCCCACCTGGGTTGTTACTGGTGTTCCTGCAAACGTTGAGGACTGACGGTTTGTTAGGATGAGCCCTTGATCTTGGGGCATGCCCTTGTGAAGCTTGTTGCTGCAAAGGAGAGGCTGAGCCTACTTAAAATTGTGCCTAGAAGTCTCCTCCCAGAGAACCTCTTTGTTGCTCAGATGTGGCCCTCTCTCTCTCTCTCTAAGCCCATGCAGCAGGTGAACTCACTGCTCTCCCCGCTATGTGGGACTTAACACCCAGGGTTATAAATATACCTGGCAACATGGACACGACTCCTGGGGATGATTCTGGACACGGTATGGAATTGAGAAACTCCTTTTGACCGAAAGGAAGAAGTGAAATGAAACAAAATAAAGTTTCAGTGGCTGAGAGATTTCAAATGGAGTCAAGAGGTCACTCTGGAGGGCATTCTTATGTGCTATATAGATATCCATTTTTAGTTTTTAGTGTGTTGGAATAACTAGAAGGAAATACGTGAAACTGTTGAACTGAAACCAAGTAGCCTTGATTCTTGAAGACGATTGCATAACTAGGTAGCTTACATGGTGTGTCTATGTGATTGTGAAAACCTCGTGGCTCACACTCCCTTTGTCCAGTGTATAAACAGATGAGTAGAAAAATGGGGACAAAAACTAAATGAAAAATAGGGTGGGATGGGGGGTGTTCCAGTTTGCTAATGCTGTCGTTATGCAAAATACCAGAAATGGATTGGCTTTTATAAAGGGGGGTTATTTGGTTACACGGTTACAGTCTTACGGCCATAAAGTGTCCAAGGTAAGGCATCAGCAATAGGGTACCTTCACCAGAGAAAGGCCATTGGTGTCCAGAAAACCTCTGTTAGCTGGGAAGGCATGTGGCTGCTTGCTCCCAGGTTGCATGTCAAAACGGTGTTCTCCAAAATGTCTATCTCGGCTGCAGTTCAAAATGTCACTCTTAGCAGGCACTCCAAAATGTCACTCTTAGCTGCTCTTGGGGTGTTTTGTCCTCTTTCAGCTCCTGTGCATTCTTCAAATGTTGCTCTTTTATATGGCTCCAGTGATTTAATTAATTTAATTAAGACCCACCCTGAATGGGTGGGGTAACACCTCCATGTTTCATTCACAGTTGATTGAGTCACATCTCCATGGAAACACTCAAAGAATTCCAATCAAATCGACATTAATACATCTGCCCCCACAAGATTACATCAAAGAACATGGTGTTTTCTGGGGGATATAATATAGCCACCCGACACAGGGGGGATGGAATGTTTTTGGTATTCTTTTTTACTTTTATTTTTATTTATTTATTTTTCTTGGAGTAAGAAAAATGTTCAAAAGTTGATTCTGGTGATAAATGCACAACTATATGATGGTACTCTGAATAGTTGACTGTACACTGTGGATGATTGTAGGGTATATGAATATATCTCAATAAAACTGTATAAAAAAAAAGTACACGGTCCCTGGGGAAGGTTGCCTGGGGCTGAGGGCTTCCCGGGATGGGACACAGAACTGTGAGTGCTAACACCTGGACAGTTCCAGGCAAACCAGGAAGTTGGACCCCTTACCATGGAGCTCCTGTGCATCACTAGGGGCCAGCATTCTGCTTCTAAACAAACTATCCTCTAGGTTATTCTCAACAGAGAATTCTGAGATCACTGCATTAGGTATTGGAGTGAATTGCTCAGAAAACTGGAGATACTGAAAATCACTACTGATTTTCATCTGTTTGGGTATGTTTGATTCTGTCTGAATGTGAGGGAGAATAAGACCCAGCCCAGATAACATCAGTGGGATGTTTTCCCCTCTTTACGGAAAAAATGGGCACTACTACTCAACTCTGCATCCTAGCCAAGGGATGACTGCAGCTCCCCAAATATATAAATTCGCTGTGAGGCTATTATTTATCATTGGGGATTAGTCAATAAATAGTAACCTAGCACACCAAGGGAGAATTACCAGGGAGAGTATAAAAATCCCAACACCCAGGCCCACCCCATACCAATTTCATCAGATTCTCTGGGGGTAGAGCCCACGTACTAATATATTTTTTGTATATTAATTTATTCAATCAGTCTCATTTTTTTTTCTCCTTTTATTCTTTTTATTTCATCGGAAATGAATTTTAAATTTATGCAGATTTTAAATTTACAGCTGATTTAAGTATTTGGAAAAAAGAGCATTTGTTTGTATCATAGGCAGCCAAGAGGCATTTCCTTCCTTTGATTGTATAGTAGTCTGAGGGCCCCATGTTCAAATCGTACTTTCGATTGTTTACAGTACCATTACATAGTTGTACATTCATCACCTAAATCAATCCCTGACACCTTCATTAGCACACACACAAAAATAACAAGAATAATAATTAGAGTGAAAAAGAGCGATTGAAGTAAAAAAGAACACTGGGTACCTTTGTCTGTTTGTTTCCTTCCCCTATTTTTCTACTCATCCATCCATAAACTAGACAAAGTGGAGTGTGGTCTTTATGGCTTTCCCAATCCCATTGTCACCCCTCATAAGCTACATTTTTATACAACTGTCTTCGAGATTCATGGGTTCTGGGTTGTAGTTTGATAGTTTCAGGTATCCACCACCAGCTACCCCAATTCTTTAGAACCTAAAAAGGGTTGTCTAAAGTGTGCATAAGAGTGCCCACCAGAGTGACCTCTCGGCTCCTTTTGGAATCTCTCTGCCACTGAAGCTGATTTCATTTCCTTTCACATCCCCCTTTTGGTCAAGAAGATGTTCTCTGTCCCACGATGCCGGGTATACTTTCCTCCCCAGGAGTCATATTCCACGTTGCCAGGGAGATTCACTCCCCTGGGTGTCTGATCCCACGTCGGGGGGAGGGCAGTGGTTTCACCTTTCAAGTTGGCTTAGCCAGAGAGAGAGGGCCACATCTGAGCAACAAAGAGGCATTCGGGAGGAGGCTCTTAGGCACAACCATAGGGAGGCCTAGCCTCTCCTTTGCAGCAACCGTCTTCCCAAGGGTAAAACTTATGGTAGAGGGCTCAACCCATCAAACCACCAGTCCCCTATGTCTGTGGTCATGTTAGCAACCATCGAGGTAGGGTAGGCGAATACCCCTGCATTCTCCACAGGCTCCTCAAGGGGGCACTACATCTTTTTTTTCCTTGTTTTTCTTTTTTTTTTTTTAACTTTCCCTTCTTTTTTAAATCAACTGTATGAAAAAAAAGTTAAAAAGAAAACAAACATACAATAAAAGAACATTTCAAAGAGACCATAACAAGGGAGTAAGAAAAAGACACCTAACTTAAGATAACTGCTTAACTTCCAACATGTTCCTACTTTACCCCAAGAAAGTTACATAATATAGCAACATTTCTGTGAACTTGTTCCTACTATATCCATCAGAAATTAACAAACCATAGTCATTCCTGGGCATCCCCAGAACGTTAAATAGCTTATCTGTTCTCCTTGGATTATTGTTCCCCCTTCCTTAATTGCTCTCTACTGCTAGTTCCCCTACATTCTACATTATAAGCCATCTGTTTTACATTTTTCAAAGTTCACGTTAGTGGTAGCATATAATATTTCTCTTTTTGTGCCTGGCTTATTTCGCTCAGCATTATGTCTTCAAGGTTCATCCATGTTGTCATATGTTTCACGAGATCGTTCCTTCTTACTGCCGCGTAGTATTCCATCGTGTGTATATACCACATTTTATTTATCCACTCATCTGTTGAAGGACATTTGGGTTGTTTCCATCTCTTGGCAATTGTGAATAATGCTGCTATGAACATTGGCGTGCAGATATCTGTTCGTGTCACTGCTTTCCGACCTTCCGGGTATATACCGAGAAGTGCAATCGCTGGATCGAATGGTAACTCTATATCTACTTTTCTAAGGAACTGCCAGACTGACTTCCAGAGTGGCTGAACCATTATACAGTCCCACCAACAATGAATAAGAGTCCCAGTTTCTCCACATCCCCTCCAGCATTTGTAGTTTCCTGTTTGTTTAATGGCAGCCATTCTAACCGGTGTTAGATGGTATCTCATTGTGGTCTTAATTTGCATCTCTCTAATAGCTAGTGAAGCTGAACATTTTTTCATGTGTTTCTTGGCCATTTGTATTTCCTCTTCAGAGAACTGTCTTTTCATATCTTTTGCCCATTTTATAATTGGGCTGTCTGTACTATTGTCATTGAGTTGTAGGATTTCTTTATATATGCAAGATATCAGTCTTTTCTCAGATACATGGTTTCCAAAAATTTTTTCCCATTGAGTTGGCTGCCTCTTTACCTTTTTGAGAAATTCCTTTGAGGTGCAGAAACTTCTAAGCTTGAGGAGTTCCCATTTATCTATTTTCTCTTTTGTTGCTTGTGCTTTGGGTGTAAAGTCTAGGAAGTGGCCGCCTAATACAAGGTCTTGAAGATGTTTTCCTACATTATCTTCTAGGAGTTTTATGGTACTTTCTTTTATATTGAGATCTTTGGTCCATTTTGAGTTAATTTTTGTGTAGGGGGTGAGGTAGGGGTCCTCTTTCATTCTTTTGGATATGGATATCCAACTCTCCCAGCCCCATTTGTTGAAAAGACCATTATGACTCAGTTCAGTGACTTTGGGGGCCTTATCAAAGATCAGTCGGCCATAGATCTGAGGGTCTATCTCTGAATTCTCAATTCGATTCCATTGATCTATATGTCTATCTTTGTGCCAGTACCATGCTGTTTTGGCAACTGTGGCTTTATAATAAGCTTCAAAGTCAGGGAGTGTAAGTCCTCCCACTTCGTTTTTCTTTTTTAGAGTGTCTTTAGCAATTCGAGGCATCTTCCCTTTCCAAATAAATTTGATAACTAGCTTTTCCAAGTCTGCAAAGTAGGTTGTTGGAATTTTGATTGGGATTGCATTGAATCTGTAGATGAGTTTGGGTAGAATTGACATCTTAATGACATTTAGCCTTCCTATCCATGAACATGGAATATTTTTCCATCTTTTAAGGTCCCCTTCTATTTCTTTTAGTAGAGTTATGTAGTTTTCTTTGTATAGGTCTTTTACATCTTTGGTTAAGTTTATTCCTAGGTACTTGATTTTTTTAGTTGCTATTGAAAATGGTATCTTTTTCTTGAGTGTCTCTTCAGTTTGTTCATTTCTAGCATATAGAAACATTACTGACTTATGTGCATTAATCTTGTATCCCGCTACTTTGCTAAATTTGTTTATTAGCTCTAGTAGCTGTATCGTCGATTTCTCAGGGTTTTCTAGATATAAGATCATATCATCTGCAAACAATGACAGTTTTACTTCTTCTTTTCCAATTTGGATGCCTTTTATTTCTTTGTCTTGCCGGATTGCCCTGGCTAGCACTTCCAGCACAATGTTGAATAACAGTGGTGACAGCGGGCATCCTTGTCTTGTTCCTGATCTTAGAGGGAAGGCTTTCAGTCTCTCACCATTGAGTACTATGCTGGCTGTGGGTTTTTCATATATGCTCTTTATCATGTTGAGGAAGTATCCTTCAATTCCTACCTTTTGAAGTGTTTTTATCAAAAAGGGATGTTGGATTTTGTCAAATGCTTTTTCAGCATCTATTGAGATGATCAATTGATTTTTCCCTTTTGACTTGTTAATGTGTTGTAATACATTGATTGATTTTCTTGTGTTGAACCATCCTTGCATGCCTGGAATGAACCCCACTTGGTCATGGTGTATGATTTTTTTAATGTGTCTTTGGATTCGATTTGCAAGTATTTTGTTGAGGATTTTTGCATCTATATTCATTAGGGAGATTGGCCGGTAGTTTTCCTTTTTTGTAGCATCTTTGCCTGGTTTTGGTATTAGATTGATGTTAGCTTCATAAAATGAGTTAGGTAGTGTTCCATTTTCTTCAATTTTTTGAAAGAGTTTGAGTAAGATTGGTGTCAGTTCTTTCTGGAAAGTTTGGTAGAATTCCCCTGTGAAGCCATCTGGCCCTGGGCATTTATTTGTGGGAAGATTTTTGATGACCGATTGGATCTCTTTGCTTGTGATGGGTTGGTTGAGGTCTTCTATTTCTTCTCTGGTCAGTCTATGTTGTTCATATGTTTCCAGGAAATTGTCCATTTCCTCTACATTATCCAGTTTGTTGCCATACAGTTGTTCATAATATCCTCTTATAATTTTTTTAATTTCTTCAGGATCTGCAGTTATGTCACCTTTTTCATTCATTATTTTGTTTATATGGGTCTTCTCTCTTTTTGATTTTGTCAGTCTAGCTAGGGGCTTGTCAATCTTGTTGATCTTCTCAAAGAACCAACTTTTGGTGATATTTATCCTCTCTATTGTTTTTTTGTTCTCTATGTCATTTATTTCTGCTTTAATCCTTGTTATTTCTTTTCTTCTACTTGGTTTAGGATTGGTTTGCTGTTCATTTTCTAGCTTCTTCAGTTGATCCATTAGTTCTTTGATTTTGGCTCTTTCTTCCTTTTTAATATATGCGTTTAGTGCTATAAATTTCCCCGTTAGCTTTTTGCTTTTGCTGCATCCCATAGGTTTTGGTATGTTGTGTTCTCATTTTCATTCGTCTCTATATATTTAGCAATTTCTCTTGCTATTTCTTCTTTAACCCACTGATTGTTTAGGAGTGTGTTGTTTAACCTCCAGGTATTTGTGAATTTTCTAAGCCTCTGATGGTTATTGACTTCTAATTGTATTCCATTGTGGTCAGAGAATGTGCTTTGAATAATTTCAATCTTTTTAAATTTATTGAGGCTTGTTTTATATCCCAGCATATGATCTATTCTGGAGAAAGTTCCGTGAGCACTAGAAAAGTATGTGTATCCTGGTGATTTGGGATGTAATGTCCTGTATATGTCTGTTAAATCTAATTCATTTATTAGATTGTTTAGGTTTTCAATTTCCTTATTGGTCTTCTGTCTGGTTGATCTATCTATAGGAGAGAGTGATGTGTTGAAGTCTCCCACAATTATTGTGGAAACATCAATTGCTTCCTTTAGTTTTGCCAGTGTTTCTCTCATGTATTTTGTGGCACCTTGATTGGGTGCGTAGACATTTACGATTGTTATTTCTTCTTGCTGAATTGCCCCTTTTATTAGTATGCAGTGGCCTTCTTTGTCTCTCAAAACATCCCTGCATTTGAAGTCTATTTTATCTGAGATTAATATTGCTACACCTGCTTTCTTTTGGCTGTAGCTTGCATGAAATATTTTTTCCATCCTTTCACTTTCAGTTTCTTTGTGTCCCTGTGTCTAAGATGAGTCTCTTGTATGCAACATATTGATGGTTCATTTTTTTTGATCCATTCTGCGAATCTATATCTTTTAATTGGGGTGTTTAATCCATTTACATTCAACGTTATAACCGTGAAGGCATTTCTTGAGTCAGCCCTCTTATCCTTTGGTTTATGTTTGTCATATTTTTCCCCTCTGTCTATTAATATCCTTTATTGTACCCATACCGAATCTCTTTAGTACTGAACCTTTCTCCAAGTCTCTCTGTCCTTTCTTTGTTTCTCTGTCTGTAGGGCTCCCTTTAGTATCTCCAGTAGGGAAGGTCTCTTGTTAGCAAATTCTCTCAGCATTTGTTTGTCTGTGAAAAATTTAAGCTCTCCCTCAAATTTGAAGGAGAGCTTTGCTGGATAAAGTATTCTTGGCTGGAAATTTTTCTCACTCAGAATTTTAAATATATCGTGCCACTGCCTTCTCGCCTCCATGGTGGCTGCTGAGTAGTCACTACTTAGTCTTATGCTGTTTCCTTTGTATGTGGTGAATTGCTTTTCTCTTGCTGCTTTCAGAACTTGCTCCTTCTCTTCTGTGTTTGACAGTGTGATCAATATATGTCTCGGAGTGGGTTTATTTGGATTTATTCTATTTGGGGTTCGCTGAGCATTTATGATTTGTGTATTTATGTTGTTTAGAAGATTTGGGAAGTTTTCCCCAACAATTTCTTTGAATACTCTTCCGAGACCTTTACCCTTTTCTTCCCCTTCTGGGACACCAATGAGTCTTATATTTGGACGTTTCATATTATCTATCATATCCCTGAGGTCCATTTCGATTTTTTCAATTTTTTTCCCCATTCTTTCTTTTATGCTTTCATTTTCCATTCTGTCATCTTCGAGGTCACTGATTCGTTGTTCAACTTCCTCTAGTCTTGTACTATGAGTGTCCAGAATCTTTTTAATTTGGTCAACAGTTTCTTTAATTTCCATAAGATCATCCATTTTTTTATTTAGTCTTGCAATGTCTTCTTTATGCTCTTCTAGGGTCTTCTTGATTTCCTTTATCTCCCGTACTATGGTCTCATTGTTCATCTTTAGTTCTTTGAGTAGTTGCTCTAGGTGCTGTGTCTCTTCTGGTATTTTGATTTGGGTGCTTGGGCTTGGGTTATCCATATCGTCTGGTTTTTTCATATGCTTTATAATTTTCTGTTGTTTTTGGCCTCGTGGCATTTGCTGAACTTGATAGGGTTCTTTTAGGATTTGTAGACCAATTGAAGTCCTTATCTCTAATTTATCAGATCTACAGCTTCGTGGAGTACACTTTCTCTAACTAACCAGCAGGTGGCGTCCACGAGCCACCTGTTCTCCACAAGCCAGTTCTCCCCTGCTTAGCCTTTTTGGTGAGTGGGGGAATGAGTCTTGTGGGGTCTAATTGGTGTACCAAGCTTGCGTGTGTAGTTGGTGTTGCCTGCCCTGTATATGGGGCGTGTTTCTGGGCAGTCAGGGAGGGGGGATGGCCCTAACAATCAAATCTCCCTGGTGATCCTAGAGTTTTAAAGCTGCTGCAATAGTCTAATCCTTCAGTTCAGTCCTGCCACAGTTTGTCTCTGCCACTGACCCACAAGTCCTTGGTATTGGCGTATGGCTCCTGAGACTTGCAAGTGGGCCCCTCTTCCAGGCTGTGCACCCCGGGTCCTCTGTTGAGGGATGACTGTGCTATGTCACAGGTGAGTGCCGTCCCCCCAGGGCAGTTCTGGGCTGCTGGGCTGTGTAGGGAGGCTCCCAGTCTGCTGAAATGATGGCTGAATGGGGCTTTGTTAATTCACACTGCTCCACCTTCCCAACTCTGGGACAATCAGCTGAGGTTGCAGGGAAGGCTAATGTCCACGCCCAGTTTTGTGGTGTGTGCCTGTTATTTGAAGCACTTCCGTCACACTGGGTTGTCTGGGGCAGCTCTGGGCTATGGGACTGGCGATGGGCAGGAGTGTTTCCTGTCCACCAGGATGATGGCTGTGAGCGGACACCCCCCTTTTCTTGGGAAGTTGTGGTGTTTAGTGAATTTTCTCAGCCACTGGATTATTGCCTTTTGTCTCAGAGCTCTCTTAGTTCTGCTCTTGACTTGACCTTCCCAAATTGCAAGTCTTTGAAGCTTTCTGTATTGGGCTTCTTAGAGTAATTGTTTTAGAAAAAGAAAAAAGGATTAAAAAAGAAAAAAAGGGCCCTCCTCAGAGATCTAATGGGTTATTGAAATGCTAAGAGACAAAGCAACCAGGGCCATTAAGGAAAGGTCCACAGGGCAGAGAGATCAGCTTTTCTTCGGGATTTGCATATGCGCCTCAGGGCCTGAACTCTGCCCTTCCCCTTTCTATGTTCACCAGAACTCCAAAAATCCTCCGCTTTTATTTTGGAGTTTTTCGTGTTGTTTTTTTTTCTATGTCTGTCTCCTCTCTGCTGGGCTGGCTGCTCTCAGATTCTCTGGTGTCTGGTCTCAGTCTATCTATGGTTGGAGTTTTGATCAGTAGAATGAGTTTCCGATAAGGGCTGCCACTGCTGTTCTCCCTTCTCCTTCCCGGAGCTGACAGCCCCTCCTCCCACGGGACTGAGCCTGGCAGGGAGGGGCGCGGGTCCCCTGGCCGCAAAAACTTACAGATTTCGCTGATCTCAGCAGTTCCACGTTTTCATGAGTGTTGTATGAAGTATGCCCAAAGTCAGATTGCTCTGTGGTGTCCAGTCCACGCAGTTCCTGGCTTTCTACCTACTTTCCTGGAGGAGTAACTAAAACATACAGCTCACCAGTCCGCCATCTTTCTGAATAAGCTCCCCAAAGTTTTTAATAGCCATGTCCTTCATATTTTTCTTTGTCTGATTTCAGTAACTGCTGAAGACAATGGTGGTTTCTCACCAAAAAGTGCCCCTTTAAAGAATCTAAGGGACATTAAAAGGAAAAACATGGCCAACTTCTCCAATTTCACTATGACTTTGGCTGCTATTTGTGCTCAAATAACTTTTTCAGATTTTAACTCTTTAAAAAGAGAACTCAGTCAATTTTAGATTTTTTGTTTTGTTTGTTTGTTGTTTCTTAGAACCCCTGGTCAAAGGTTAACTCAGCTTTGGCTCAGAGGAACCAAGTCAGTGAATTGCTTAAATGTTGAAACAACACTTCAGAAACAATTTTTAACCATTCCATGCAGGTGTCCAAAGAAGAATAAAAACACATCTACAGAAAGAAACATAAGCATGGGTGCACACAATTTCAGCACAAAAGGGAACACACTGGGACTGGGATTTACTTTGTACTGTACACAAAAGTCATCAAATACTTCTTAAATACCCTCAAACATTGAAACACAAAGCAGGAACCTATTGTGCTTATTTTAAAAAGCAAAGAGATGAATATAGGGAGTTAAATCAAGATTAGACATTCAGCTATTGTTCAGTTCCAGTGAACCAAAGAAGAGTAAGGTAAATTTAAAATAAAGTGGAGAAGACAAATAACACGTGTAGTATTGAATATATTTGCAGAGCTTACTTATACTTCCAGGCCAGTTCAGGCATATATATGCATATATCTTTGTATGTGTGTATATATTTATTCTGATAAACACACATATTTCCTAACCGAAAGGGTTTATTGTTTTCTCACTGGGCCTTTGAAATGAGAGAATAGCATTGATCAAGTGGAGAAATCAGAGTTGAGGAAGCCCTCATACAAGATTACTCTAGATGCTTGCTACCCAAAGAGTGGCCCATGGACCAGCAGCATCATATCACCTGGGAGCTCATGAGAAACGCAGAATCTCGGGCCCCATCCCAGACCTCCTGAATCAAAACCTACACTTTAACAAGACTGTCCAGTGATTTGCATGTACAACTTAGTTTGAGAAGCACTGCTCTACACCTGTGATTTCCATTATCGTAGTCACTAGGTACATGTATCTATTGAGCTATTGAAATGTGGCTACTGCAACTGAAGGATCAAATTTTTTCTTTTAATTAATTTAAATTTAAATTTAAAAACTGATAGTCAATTCAGTTATTGCAATACTTTTAAGCATGTTTGGAACAACTTGGATATGTGAATCTAAATACACATATGAAAATTTAGCATCCGAATTGAGATTTGCAGTAAGTATAAAATAGAAACTAAATTTTGAACACTTGGTAGCAAAAATTTATGTAAAATATCTCATTGATAATTATAACGGTTACATATTAAAATGATACAAATTTTATATATTGGGTTAAATAAAATATATTCTTAGAATTCACCTGTTTCTCTTTTACTTTTTAAAATGTGGCTACCAGAAAATTATGGTTCATGCTCTATTTCTATTGGACAGTTCTGCTCTGGATTCCTGGTTCTCAAACTTTAAAAATTCTATGCTGGAGTAAAGTAGAAAAATAACAATTTCTTAGTTCTCAGCACTGGGAAGCAAAGGAAATCAACACCCTTACAACTCACTGATGGGAATGTAAAATGATAGAAAAGTTTTGAGGGACAATTTGATAATGGTAAAGGGGAATATATGTTCATACCCATTGACCCAGTAAATCAATTCCTATAAATTTCAGCCTAAGGATAACCACATATATCTAAAAGTACACAACAAAAGGTAATTTTCTAATAATGAAAAAAAATAGAAAAAATCTAAATGTTCCTCAAAATGAGACTGAGGCGGGGCAAGATGGCGGACTGGTGAGCTGTATGTTTTAGTTACTCCTCCAGGAAAGTAGGTAGAAAGCCAGGAACTGCGTGGACTGGACACCACAGAGCAATCTGACTTTGGGCATACTTCATACAACACTCATGAAAACGTGGAACTGCTGAGATCAGCGAAATCTGTAAGTTTTTGCGGCCAGGGGACCCGTGCCCCTCCCTGCCAGGCTCAGTCCCGTGGGAGGAGGGGCTGTCAGCTCCGGGAAGGAGAAGGGAGAACAGCAGTGGCAGCCCTTATCGGAAACTCATTCTACTGATCCAAACTCCAACCATAGATAGACTGAGACCAGACACCAGAGAATCTGAGAGCAGCCAGCCCAGCAGAGAGGAGACAGACATAGAAAAAAAACAACACGAAAAACTCCAAAATAAAAGCGGAGGATTTTTGGAGTTCTGGTGAACATAGAAAGGGGAAGGGCAGAGTTCAGGCCCTGAGGCGCATATGCAAATCCCGAAGAAAAGCTGATCTCTCTGCCCTGTGGACCTTTCCTTAATGGCCCTGGTTGCTTTGTCTCTTAGCATTTCAATAACCCATTAGATCTCTGAGGAGGGCCCTTTTTTTCTTTTTTAATCCTTTTTTCTTTTTCTAAAACAATTACTCTAAGAAGCCCAATACAGAAAGCTTCAAAGACTTGCAATTTGGGCAGGTCAAGTCAAGAGCAGAACTAAGAGAGCTCTGAGACAAAAGGCAATAATCCAGTGGCTGAGAAAATTCACTAAACACCACAACTTCCCAAGAAAAGGGGGGTGTCCGCTCACAGCCATCATCCTGATGGACAGGAAACACTCCTGCCCATCGCCAGCCCCATAGCCCAGAGCTGCCCCAGACAACCCAGTGTGACGGAAGTGCTTCAAATAACAGGCACACACCACAAAACTGGGCGTGGACATTAGCCTTCCCTGCAACCTCAGCTGATTGTCCCAGAGTTGGGAAGGTGGAGCAGTGTGAATTAACAAAGCCCCATTCAGCCATCATTTCAGCGGACTGGGAGCCTCCCTACACAGCCCAGCAGCCCAGAACTGCCCTGGGGGGACGGCACTCACCTGTGACATAGCACAGTCATCCCTCAACAGAGGACCCGGGGTGCACAGCCTGGAAGAGGGGCCCACTTGCAAGTCTCAGGAGCCATACTCCAATACCAAGGACTTGTGGGTCAGTGGCAGAGACAAACTGTGGCAGGACTGAACTGAAGGATTAGACTATTGCAGCAGCTTTAAAACTCTAGGATCACCAGGGAGATTTGATTGTTAGGGCCACCCCCCCTCCCTGACTGCCCAGAAACACGCCCCATATACAGGGCAGGCAACACCAACTACACACGCAAGCTTGGTACACCAATTGGAACCCACAAGACTCACTCCCCCACTCACCAAAAAGGCTAAGCAGGGGAGAACTGGCTTGTGGAGAACAGGTGGCTCGTGGACGCCACCTGCTGGTTAGTTAGAGAAAGTGTACTCCACGAAGCTGTAGATCTGATAAATTAGAGATAAGGACTTCAATTGGTCTACAAATCCTAAAAGAACCCTATCAAGTTCAGCAAATGCCACGAGGCCAAAAACAACAGAAAATTATAAAGCATATGAAAAAACCAGATGATATGGATAACCCAAGCCCAAGCACCCAAATCAAAATACCAGAAGAGACACAGCACCTAGAGCAGCTACTCAAAGAACTAAAGATGAACAACGAGACCATAGTACGGGATACAAAGGAAATCAAGAAGACCCTAGAAGAGCATAAAGAAGATATTGCAAGACTAAATAAAAAAATGGATGATCTTATGGAAATTAAACTGTTGACCAAATTAAAAAGATTCTGGACACTCATAGTACAAGACTAGAGGAAGTTGAACAACGAATCAGTGACCTGGAAGATGACAGAATGGAAAATGAAAGCATAAAAGAAAGAATGGGGAAAAAAATTGAAAAAATCGAAATGGACCTCAGGGATATGATAGATAATATGAAATGTCCGAATATAAGACTCATTGGTGTCCCAGAAGGGGAAGAAAAGGGTAAAGGTCTCGGAAGAGTATTCAAAGAAATTGTTGGGGAAAACTTCCCAAGTCTTCTAAACAACATAAATACACAAATCATAAATGCTCAGCAAACTCCAAATAGAATAAATCCAAATAAACCCACTGCGAGACATATACTGATCACACTGTCAAACACAGAAGAGAAGGAGCAAGTTCTGAAAGCAGCAAGAGAAAAGCAATTCACCACATACAAAGGAAACAGCATAAGACTAAGTAGTGTCTACTCAGCAGCCACCATGGAGGCGAGAAGGCAGTGGCACAATATATTTAAAATTTTGAGTGAGAAAAATTTCCAGCCAAGAATACTTTATCCAGCAAAGGTCTCCTTCAAATTTGAGGGAGAGCTTAAATTTTTCACAGACAAACAAATGGTGAGAGAATTTGCTAACAAGAGACCTGCCCTACTGGAGATACTAAAGGGAGCCCTACAGACAGAGAAACAAAGAAAGGACAGAGAGACTTGGAGAAAGGTTCAGTACTAAAGAGATTCGGTATGGGTACAGTAAAGGGTATTAATAGAGAGAGGGGAAAAATATGACAAACATAAACCAAAGGATAAGATGGCAGATTCAAGAAATGCCTTCACGGTTATAACGTTGAATGTAAATGGATTAAACTCCCCAATTAAAAGATATAGATTCGCAGAATGGATCAAAAAAAATGAACCATCAATATGTTGCATACAAGAGACTCATCTTAGACACAGGGACACAAAGAAACTGAAAGTGAAAGGATGGAAAAAAATATTTCATGCAAGCTACAGCCAAAAGAAAGCAGGTGTAGCAATATTAATCTCAGATAAAATAGACTTCAAATGCAGGGATGTTTTGAGAGACAAAGAAGGCCACTGCATACTAATAAAAGGGGCAATTCAACAAGAAGAAATAACAATCATAATTGTTTATGCACCCAATCAAGGTGCCACAAAATACATGAGAGAAACACTGGCAAAACTAAAGGAAGCAATTGATGTTTCCACAATAATTGTGGGAGACTTCAACACATCACTCTCTCCTATAGATAGATTAACCAGACAGAAGACCAATAAGGAAATTGAAAACCTAAACAATCTGATAAATGAATTAGATTTAACAGACATCTACAGGACATTACATCCCAAATCACCAGGATACACATACTTTTGTAGTGCTCACGGAACTTTCTCCAGAATAGATCATATGCTGGGACATAAAACAAGCCTCAATAAATTTAAAAAGTTTGAAATTATTCAAAGCACATTATCTGACCACAATGGAATACAATTAGAAGTCAATAACCATCAGAGACTTAGAAAATTCACAAATACCTGGAGGTTAAACAACACACTCCTAAACAATCAGTGGGTTAAAGAAGAAATAGCAAGAGAAATTGCTAAATATATAGAGACGAATGAAAATGAGAACACAACATACCAAAACCTATGGGATGCAGCAAAAGCAGTGCTGAGGGGGAAATTTATAGCACTAAACGCATATATTGAAAAGGAAGAAAGAGCCAAAATCAAAGAACTAATGGATCAACTGAAGAAGCTAGAAAATGAACAGCAAACCAATCCTAAACCAAGTAGAAGAAAAGAAATAATAAGGATTATAGCAGAAATAAATGACATAGAGAACAAAAAAACAAGAGAGGATAAATATCACCAAAAGTTGGTTCTTTGAGAAGATCAACAAGATTGACAAGCCCCTAGCTAGACTGACAAAATCAAAAAGAGAGAAGACCCATATAAACAAAATAATGAATGAAAAAGGTGACATAACTGCAGATCCTGAAGAAATTAAAAAAATTATAAGAGGATATTATGAACAACTGTATGGCAACAAACTGGATAATGTAGAGGAAATGGACAATTTCCTGGAAACATATGAACAACATAGACTGACCAGAGAAGAAATAGAAGACCTCAACCAACCCATCACAAGCAAAGAGATCCAATCGGTCATCAAAAATCTTCCCACAAATAAATGCCCAGGGCCAGATGGCTTCACAGGGGAATTCTACCAAACTTTCCAGAAAGAACTGACACCAATCTTACTCAAACTCTTTCAAAAAATTGAAGAAAATGGAACACTACCTAACTCATTTTATGAAGCTAACATCAATCTAATACCAAAACCAGGCAAAGATGCTACAAAAAAGGAAAACTACCGGCCAATCTCCCTAATGAATATAGATGCAAAAATCCTCAACAAAATACTTGCAAATCGAATCCAAAGACACATTAAAAAAATCATACACCATGACCAAGTGGGGTTCATTCCAGGCATGCAAGGATGGTTCAACACAAGAAAATCAATCAATGTATTACAACACATTAACAAGTCAAAAGGGAAAAATCAATTGATCATCTCAATAGATGCTGAAAAAGCATTTGACAAAATCCAACATCCCTTTTTGATAAAAACACTTCAAAAGGTAGGAATTGAAGGAAACTTCCTCAACATGATAAAGAGCATATATGAAAAACCCACAGCCAGCATAGTACTCAATGGTGAGAGACTGAAAGCCTTCCCTCTAAGATCAGGAACAAGACAAGGATGCCCGCTGTCACCACTGTTATTCAACATTGTGCTGGAAGTGCTAGCCAGGGCAATCCGGCAAGACAAAGAAATAAAAGGCATTCAAATTGGAAAAGAAGAAGTAAAACTGTCATTGTTTGCAGATGATATGATCTTATATCTAGAAAACCCTGAGAAATCGACGATACAGCTACTAGAGCTAATAAATTTAGCAAAGTAGCGGGATACAAGATTAATGCACATAAGTCAGTAATGTTTCTATATGCTAGAAATGAACAAACTGAAGAGACACTCAAGAAAAAGATACCATTTTCAATAGCAACTAAAAAAATCAAGTACCTAGGAATAAACTTAACCAAAGATGTAAAAGACCTATACAAAGAAAACTACATAACTCTACTAAAAGAAATAGAAAGGGACCTCAAAAGATGGAAAAATATTCCATGTTCATGGATAGGAAGGCTAAATGTCATTAAGATGTCAATTCTACCCAAACTCATCTACAGATTCAATGCAATCCCAATCAAAATTCCAACAACCTACTTTGCAGACTTGGAAAAGCTAGTTATCAAATTTATTTGGAAAGGGAAGATGCCTCGAATTGCTAAAGACACTCTAAAAAAGAAAAACGAAGTGGGAGGACTTACACTCCCTGACTTTGAAGCTTATTATAAAGCCACAGTTGCCAAAACAGCATGGTACTGGCACAAAGATAGACATATAGATCAATGGATTCGAATTGAGAATTCAGAGATAGACCCTCAGATCTATGGCCGACTGATCTTTGATAAGGCCCCCAAAGTCACTGAACTGTGTCATAATGGTCTTTTCAACAAATGGGGCTGGGAGAGTTGGATATCCATATCCAAAAGAATGAAAGAGGACCCCTACCTCACCCCCTACACAAAAATTAACTCAAAATGGACCAAAGATCTCAATATAAAAGAAAGTACCATAAAACTCCTAGAAGATAATGTAGGAAAACATCTTCAAGACCTTGTATTAGGCGGCCACTTCCTAGACTTTACACCCAAAGCACAAGCGACAAAAGAGAAAATAGATAAATGGGAACTCCTCAAGCTTAGAAGTTTCTGCACCTCAAAGGAATTTCTCAAAAAGGTAAAGAGGCAGCCAACTCAATGGGAAAAAATTTTTGGAAACCATGTATCTGACAAAAGACTGATATCTTGCATATATAAAGAAATCCTACAACTCAATGACAATAGTACAGACAGCCCAATTATAAAATGGGCAAAAGATATGAAAAGACAGTTCTCTGAAGAGGAAATACAAATGGCCAAGAAACACATGAAAAAATGTTCAGCTTCACTAGCTATTAGAGAGATGCAAATTAAGACCACAATGAGATACCATCTAACACCGGTTAGAATGGCTGCCATTAAACAAACAGGAAACTACAAATGCTGGAGGGGATATGGAGAAATTGGAACTCTTATTCATTGTTGGTGGGACTGTATAATGGTTCAGCCACTCTGGAAGTCAGTCTGGCAGTTCCTTAGAAAACTAGATATAGAGTTACCATTCGATCCAGCGATTGCACTTCTCGGTATATACCCGGAAGATCGGAAAGCAGTGACACGAACAGATATCTGCCCGCCAATGTTCATAGCAGCATCATTCACAATTGCCAAGAGATGGAAACAACCCAAATGTCCTTCAACAGATGAGTGGATAAATAAAATGTGGTATATACACACGATGGAATACTACGCGGCAGTAAGAAGGAACGATCTCGTGAAACATATGACAACATGGATCAATCTTGAAGACATAATGCTGAGCAAAATCAGCCAGGCACAGAAAGAGAAATATTATATGCTACCACTAATGTGAACTTTGAAAAATGTAAAACAAATGGTTTATAATGTAGAATGTAGGGGAACTAGCAGTAGAGAGCAATTAAGGAAGGGGGAACAATAATCCAAGAAGAACAGATAAGCTATTTAACGTTCTGGGGATGCCCAGGAATGACTATGGTCTGTTAATTTCTGATGGATATAGTAGGAAGAAGTTCACAGAAATGTTGCTATATTATGTAACTTTCTTGGGGTAAAGTAGGAACATGTTGGAAGTTAAGCAGTTATCTTAGGTTAGTTGTCTTTTTCTTACTCCCTTGTTATGGTCTCTTTGAAATGTTCTTTTATTGTATGTTTGTTTTCTTTTTAACTTTTTTTTCATACAGTTGATTTAAAAAAGAAGGGAAAGTTAAAAGAAAAAAAAAATAAAAAGAAAAACAAGGAAAAAAAAAAGATGTAGTGCCCCCTTGAAGAGCCTGTGGAGAATGCAGCGGTATTCGCCTACCCCACCACCATGGTTGCTAACATAACCACAGACATAGGGGACTGGTGGTTTGATGGGTTGAGCCCTCCACCACAGGTTTTACCCTTGGGAAGACGGTTGCTGCAAAGGAGAGGCTAGGCCTCCCTATGGTTGTGCCTAAGAGCCTCCTCCCGAATGCCTCTTTGTTGCTCAGATGTGGCCCTGTCTCTCTAGCTAAGCCAACTTGAAAGGTGAAATCACTGCCCTCCCCCCTACGTGGGATCAGACACCCAGGGGAGTGAATCTCCCTGGCAACGTGGAATATGACTCCCGGGGAGGAATGTAGACCCGGCATCGTGGGACGGAGAACATCTTCTTGACCAAAAGGGGGATGTGAAAGGAAATGAAGTAAGCTTCAGTGGCAGAGAGAATCCAAAAGGAGCCGAGAGGTCACTCTGGTGGGCACTCTTATGCACACTTTAGACAACCCTTTTTAGGTTCCAAAGAATTGGGGTAGCTGGTGGTGGATACCTGAAACTATCAAACTACAACCCAGAACCCATGAATCTCGAAGACAGTTGTATAAAAATGTAGCTTATGAGGGGTGACAATGGGATTGGGAAAGCCATAAGGACCACACTCCACTTTGTCTAGTTTATGGATGGATGAGTAGAAAAATAGGGGAAGGAAACAAACAGACAAAGGTACCCAGTGTTCTTTTTTACTTCAATTGCTCTTTTTCACTCTAATTATTATTCTTGTTATTTTTGTGTGTGTGCTAATGAAGATGTCAGGGATTGATTTGGGTGATGAATGTACCACTATGTAATGGTACTGTAAACAATCGAAAGTATGATTTGTTTTGTATGACTGCGTGGTATGTGAATATATCTCAATAAAATGAAGATTAAAAAAAAAAAAAAGGGAAAGTTAAAAAAAAAAAAAAGAAAAACAAGGAAATAAAAAGATGTAGTGCCCCCTTGAGGAGCCTGTGGAGAATGCAGGGGTATTCGCCTACCCCACCTCTATGGTTGCTAACATGACCACAGACATAGGGGACTGGTGGTTTGATGGGTTGAGCCCTCTACCATAAGTTTTACCCTTGGGAAGACGGTTGCTGCAAAGGAGAGGGTAGGCCTCCCTATGGCTGTGCCTAAGAGCCTCCTCCCGAATGCCTCTTTGTTGCTCAGATGTGGCCCTCTCTCTCTGGCTAAGCCAACTTGAAAGGTGAAATCACTGCCCTCCCCCCTACGTGGGATCAGACACCCAGGGGAGTGAATCTCCCTGGCAACGTGGAATATGACTCCTGGGGAGGAAAGTATACCCGGCATCGTGGGACGGAGAACATCTTCTTGACCAGAAGGGGGATGTGAAAGGAAATGAAGTAAGCTTCAGTGGCAGAGAGATTCCAAAAGGAGCCGAGAGGTCACTCTGGTGGGCACTCTTACGCACACTTTAGACAACCCTTTTTAGGTTCCAAAGAATTGGGGTAGCTGGTGGTGGATACCTGAAACTATCAAACTACAACCCAGAACCCATGAATCTCGAAGACAGTTGTATAAAAATGTAGCTTATGAGGGGTGACAATGGGATTGGGAAAGCCATAAAGACCACACTCCACTTTGTCTAGTTTATGGATGGATGAGTAGAAAAATAGGGGAAGGAAACAAACAGACAAAGGTACCCAGTGTTCTTTTTTACTTCAATTGCTCTTTTTCACTCTAATTATTATTCTTGTTATTTTTGTGTGTGTGCTAATGAAGGTGTCAGGGATTGATTTAGGTGATGAATGTACAACTATGTAATGGTACTGTAAACAATCGAAAGTACGATTTGTTTTGTATGACTGCGTGGTATGTGAATATATCTCAATAAAATGATGATTAAAAAAAAATTCAAAGGGAATAAAATGAGGGATAGCAGGTGGGTGTATTGAAGCAGGATAGACAGGAAAAATATAATTAATTTTTACTTTAGTCCCGTTGTAAACTATATTATCTATTATTGGCTATAGGAGGAGAAAAAATTGTATTTCTTTTTCTTTATGAGACAGAATACTTATTCTATATACCATTATAGTCCATACTAATTGTAAAACCTAGCGTCATCCATGAAAATGACTACTGATCCGAAAGCTGAATTCATTGGGCTAGACTCTAGAGGAGTCTAAAGTTCCAAAAGAAATCAACCTGGATCTCACTATTAAGCAAATATCCTCTTTATTTTATTTCTTTTGTTTTATCTTCATGAGTCTCTCTGCGTGAAGTTTGGAGTATACTATATTTTTCATTTCCTGCAGACCAGACTGCATTTAACAATAGCTAATGGTAATAGTAAGTCATTGAGCAGGGCCTTATTAATTACTTATGCATCTTATTTTATTTAATTCTCAAAACAACCCCAAAACATAGGTACTTTCAAAGTATAGTTTTCAAAGAGTTAAAAGCATGCATCTCCTACATATAGAATAAACATGTGTCAAGAATTTACTCGACCCATTAATGTCAGGAACCATAAGAAGGTAAAGCTGATTCCACCAGCATTTTGAGGGACTATATATTTAAAGGAATTTTGAGGAATAAAGTGGTGTAATAAGATTTCTAGAATAGACTCAAAACTGGGTAATATCCTACAGGGCAGTAAAACTGAAACCTTTGAGGTTATCTTTTCTACTGGACAGAAATCTATGAATTAACATGTAACTTCAGAGTATCTGAATTCTAATGAAATAGAAAACAGAAATGCAAGCACAAGCATATTCCCTAGATAATTAACTAGCTCTTAGTTACATGCACTATTAATATTTTGAAAGGTGATATCACAACCCATTTTACCTTATTCAAAGTTTTGGATAATTTTTCTTAATAAAACTATATTATCCACATTTTACCAATGAGGAAATTGATGTTCATAAATGTTAAATAGCATGATAAGGGATTCCTAGAAAGGGGCAGAGCAATACTGGAACCCATGTCCTTCTGACACTTAAACACCTTTGTTATGCTGGTTGAAATCCATTTTGACCTGTCCTATAAAATTACTTGGTTTTTTTTTTTTTTTTTGTGCACTCAACATTGCTTAAAATAAATGAACTCAGTATTTGGGGTGGAAAAACCTTTATTGTATGATTTTGTTTTTGGTATCAGTTGCAGTGAGATTTGTACTAACAAGGATTTTGTTTTGTTTTGATTATATTTACAAACATTCTCAGACTAGAGGAATGATCATTCTTTGCAAACAAACCAAACCAGGACCAGTGGTGAATGAAGGAGAGCCAGAGTGTAGGAAGTCAAGCCAAAGATAGACCCTAAGCAGGATATGGTCTTGGGATAAAAATGAAGGAGAGAGATTGACTTTGGCAGCAGTGACCTGAAGAGGCTTGAGGGAAGAAAGCTGAGAAGGAAAAAACCACAAATCCTGGAATCTACTTAGCTACCACCTCTTCAGTTTGAAGCTGCATATGGTGAACTCAGCCTATGTTCTAGCTAGACTAACATAAAAATTGTGATGGGAGCTAAGATGCTGACTCTGGAGATTCTAAATATTGAGCTGATTTTCTAATGATCCAATTCCTTGATACATGTCTAAAACATTTCAGTGCTTGAGACTAATCTGTAGTTCATTTGTATTTGACCTTAGCTTTATGAATGTTATTTGTGACATTCTTTATAGGTCACAATGGATTTTGCATTACTTATTACACAGGAAAACTTAACTCCTCTGACTAATTAAGGAAATAACCACCTTACTTTGTGATAATTTTGACTAGTAGACATTTAAAAATTTATTTGTTGGCTTATTTTTAAAGAATAGAGGGTAATATTAAGTAAGTTGAGAGATGGGAAACCAGTGATGTTAGTCCTATGATTGTTCAAGCTTACTGCCTCCATAGTGTTTCCAGTCCATCTCACAGAGAGGGGGAATCCAGGTGGAGCCTGATGAACTCCCTGAATTGAGAAAATGGAGTTGAGAGTCTTGGGAGAACAAGAAGGATAAGGTTCACAGGAAAGAGTGCCAGAGAGGAGAGAGCTGCACAGAGGGAGAATTCTGGAGACCTTCAGAGTATTCAGCACAGTACTGACTAGACCATACATGTGAGGAACCTTCCCCAGGTCAGAGAAAGAATTACCTGGAAAGATTAGAGAAGAAATACTCAGTACTCACACAGGAATGGGAATAGTGCCTGCTCCTCCAGCAAGACTGGAAAATCTCATAATATTTGGAGTATTGGGTAGAATACTCAGAATGGTCTTGCCTCTGTAATAGGAATAATTAGCCCTAAACTAAACACAGCTCTGGTCCCAACTTATAGCTCTTAAGAGCAAGACTCAAAAGGATCTAAAAGTAAAGTAGACATGAAAGATATAAAAGAGACCCCAAACTCACGGAGATTAAAACTACACTGTATGAGATGAAAAAGGGGCTGTATGGAATTAATGACAGATTAGACATTGTAGAAGAAAATATTAGTGAATGTGAAGACATAGCAATAGAATCTATCCAAAATAAAACACAGAAAAAAAGAATTAAAAAATGAACAGCGTACCACTCATCTGTGTTTTAACTTCAAGCAGCCTAATAAATATGTGTAAATGAAATCCCTGAATTGGGGGTGGGGAGAGGGGGAGTGATAGGAAAATATATCAAGAAATAATGGTCTCAAAAATTTAATAGGATCCAAGTCATACAATGTATACTCTCTGAACACAGTGGAATTAAGTTAGAGATAAACAACAAAAAGCATTTCTAACCAAATGCTTAGAAACTAAATCACACATTTGAAAATATTCTATCGATTAGAGCAGAAATCAAAGGGTAAATTGGAAAGTATTTTGAACTGAGTGAAAATGAAGGCACAACATATCAGAATTTATGGGATGCTACTAAAGCAGTACATAGGGAGCCATTTATAGCATTAAATTTCTATATTAGAAAAAAAGAAAAGGCATAGGAACACTAGGCAAAATTGGAACAATTTACACATCAAAAGAAGGACAGTAATGGATTATAATATACTGAATTAAAATAAAATAACCCTTGTGTGAGACTAAAACTAGGGAAATGGAGGGAGAAAGAAAAGCTCTTCCATACATAAAAATGGCAGCTAATAAAACTAGAAGGGATGATAGAATTAGAAAATCACCCTTTTTTGTCCTTTAGTGTAATCATCAATACAGGCAAAGATCGTCAATGGATGCCCAATTCATTGGATGACATTTTCGGAGGGGAGGTGGATAGGAATTCTCATAGTCTTAGCCTACCCATTACTTGCTATTATAAAAGGGAAAATGTACCTTTAAAATGGAGAATTCTAGAGTATACTATACTCCAGTGATCAAATTTCACATCAGCAATAATGGAACCAACTTGAGAGCACGTCCTTCTGATGGGATGCACCAAGAAGCACTTGTTGTCATCTCTGGAGTATTCTTGCCAAAAATGTTGACTTGAGTGAGGAAACAATTAGAGCAGTCAAAACTGTGGATCATTGTCTCAGTTTCTGCTAAAACAAATATCACATAATGGGTTGGCTTAACAACAGGGATTTATTAGCTCATGGTTTCAGAGGCTAGAAGCAGTTGCTCTCTCCTGGCTGACAAGCAATCTTTGGGGTTCCTTGGCTTTTCCATCACATGGTAATGCACATGGTAGTGTCTTCTTTCTCTTCTGGGTTCTTTTGACTTCCAGCTTCTGGCTGCTTTCCGTGGCTGCTTCTTCCGTGTTCAATTTCTTTTGCTAATAAGGACTTAAGCCAGAAGAAAAGAAATACTCCTTTATTGAATAATGGATGACTGAACAAAAAAACAGCTATTAAAGACATGATTTAGGCAGTTGAGGAGAATGACTATGGACTAT
This sequence comes from Choloepus didactylus, assembly GCF_015220235.1. Classification (NCBI taxonomy): domain Eukaryota; kingdom Metazoa; phylum Chordata; class Mammalia; order Pilosa; family Megalonychidae; genus Choloepus; species Choloepus didactylus. Next base: position 8,155,646 of record NC_051334.1, on the reverse strand, counting down.
ATGTTAGATAATATTCATTCAGTATTAAATATCTCAAGTGGATAATGGCATTAGGCTAAGTAGATGCATGCTGAAGTATTTAAGGGTAAAGTGGTTGTGAGGTCAGCAGCAGTGTATCTGAGAGAGAGACAGAGAAAGCAAATAAGGCAAATATTAGTAATGGGTGGATTTAGGTGGATAGATATATGGATGTTCATTTTATATTCTTGAAAATTTTCTGAAATTTGAAATATTGTTGAAATAAATCACTGACAGAAAAAGTGTTGTATGTAGTTTCTTTTTTTTAATGGAAAGTGACATCTTGAGGGGAAGGAAATAATTTGCTAATCGATAGAAGTGAAGTTTTTAAAGCCCTAGTTAATTGCTCAGGTGTTCAGATAGGATTGCAGCCAGCTTGGAAAAGGCAGGAGATAAAAAATAAGGAGAGTAAACTTTAGTGTGCTAACGCATTTCCTCTGCCTTTACTTCATGGTGGCTTCCTGTCTCTTCAGCACACTCCTCCCTTGAGGTTGAAGCTGGTTTTAAAACTCTTCATTTAAGAATCTTAGTTTTAGAACTTGACAGTCAGTCCCAGAATCTTGGCCGTTTCACCTAGGCCACCCTTCCAAACTGGCTAATTTTTTTTTTTTTTAATTTTCTGAAGAACTTTTTAAAACCAGCTTCCTGGGCTCACTCCTAGAAATTCAGATTCAGTGTGTCTGGGTTGGGGCCCAGAAATCTGTACTTTTTTTCCAAAGCTACCCCAGGGAAGCTCATTAGTTGTTCCCTCCCACTGAGTCAGAATTTCCAGGGGAGACATTTGAGAAGTTGTGTTTTTAACAAGTGCCATTGATGCTTCTTCTCGTCAGGAGAGTTCAGGGAACATTGGCCTCTAGAAAGTCCTCATGCAAACAGAAATCCTGGGGTTTACTCTGATAGTCCAAAGATGCAAAGCCTCTTAGGTATCCGTTATTGATTTTAAGATTAAGGAAAAGTATCTGCGTTCATGGGCACATGTGCATGTGGGGAGGAAGCTGGGGAGAGGATTTGTGAACTGGTTTTCTAACCTGGTTGTTCTAGGGGGTTTCATTGATTAAGCTTATTCAGAGGATGTTAACATTTTGCCCATTGTTTTTTTCTTCTTACAAAAGAATAATCTCATTATCTCTTGCCCATTAAAAAATTTATCAATAAGGGAGAAGTCTTCTCTATTGGTTTCTTAGGAATGGGGAGGGTAGTTGTACTGAACCATCATGCATGTTATCCTTACTCTTGACTACCAGCACACATCTGGGAACTGACTGGTTTAGAGGTGGAGGGGTTAGACTTTGAAGTCCTGAAACAGGCCTTTCCTCTATACAAAATAAAATTTGTTCATGCAGAATCTAAATCCATGAACCCTAGTCTCTAATTAACTCAGCTACCCAGCTTACATCAAAGAGGATTAATACTTGCCCTTTAGGTGTAATTCAAATGAAGATATCCTCTGTAAAAATCTATTGGATTTCTCAGTGAGGGGGGTGGAGAAAGGGCAAAGGGGGAGAGAGGGAGAGAGAGGAAGAGAGGAGGGCTGGATAGTACATTAGTTTAAGGCAAAGTTTAATTTTGTAGCCATCAAGAGGACCAGGGACCAGATTTATAGGTTAAAACATGGGGATAGGTGTGGGAGGGGCTGAGGTTTATGGACATGGCAACATGGGTGGGCTAGTCTCCCCTCCCTGGCACTCCCAACTCTTTAAGCCATTTGCCTCTCTTGAGCCAGGCAGTTGCCAAGAAGTGGGCAATTCGAGTGGGTGAGGCCCTGGGCTTTGTTGCAGTCCTTGCATTTGGAGAGACCTGGGTGGGACTCCTGCTCAGAATGTGGCCTGGTGATGACCAGAGGGCGGCAGATCCCAGCTTGGAGCTCAGGATGGATGATGACTCCACTAGAGTGTGCTGGGTGTCCGTGATCCCCACACGGCCAGGAGGGAGTGGAATGACTGGGCTGAGTGACTGGAAGGGAGGAGAAACCTGAGAGCTTAGAGGCTTCCTCCAGGTGTCTGAATATGGGGCTGACCAGCCTGTCCTTTCACTGCAAACCCTCACGGGGAGACACCTCCTGCTTTTTACCTCTTTGGGGCAACCCACCATTAAGGGTATACCTTAATAATAGACCTGAGTCTCAAAGAACCAGTTGAGAAAAAAATGACACTGAATCTGAGGGCCCCCAGTTTCCAGTGAGATGAGGAGCCAGTTGAACAATCAGAACATGTGAAACATAACTGCTAGAGGTGGTGACCATTTGAATTTTAAAACAATGTTGAAGCACTTAATGAGATCCAACTGCAGCACACACACACAACACAGAACAAACACACATGGACAAGACTTCCTAATGGTTAAAAGTATGAGTTTTTGTTTTTATTATGGAAAACTATTTTAACCACCCTCTATTTCTCCTGAAATAATGATGAATTTGTTAAAGGCGTTTGTTCTGGTAAGACCTTGTTTCACCAACTCGTTATAGAAATGGGACATTAAAAACAGTATAAACCCAGTTTGGTCTTCCCAAATAACTTCTTTCATATTCTTATTTTATTGCCACTTATCTGAAAAAATCTGATAAAGATGCATCAAGTTTTTGTCATATATGTGTGTTTAGTACAAAACCAAAGTTGCTTCAGTCATTGATATTCAAAAGTACAATTTTAAAGATTTATTTATTTTTAAAAAACATATTTTTAGAACAGTTTTATATTTACAGAAAAAAATATGAAGATGGTACAGAGAATTCCCATATATCCCCCCACCCACTTTCCCCTATTATTAATATCTTACATTCCTGTGGTACATTTATTCAAATTAATGAACCAATATTGAAAAATTATTAACTAAAGTCCATACCTTATTCAGATTTCCTTAGTTTTTACCTAGTATCCTTTTTCTGGTACAGGGTCCCATCCAAGATACTACACTGCTTTCAGCTGTCTTGTCTCCTTAGCCTCCTCTCGGCTACTATAGTTCCTTACCCTTTCCCTGTTTTTGATGACCTTGACTGTTTGGAGGAGTACTGGTCAGCTATTCATACAATGTCCGTCAGTTGGGATTTGTCTGATGCTTTTCTCACGATTAGACTGAGGTTGCAGATTATTGGGAGGAAGACACGAGATCATTGCCATTCTCATCACGTTCTATCAAAAGTATGTACTATCAGCATGACTTTATCACTGTTGATGTTGACCTTGATCACCTCATTGAGGTAGTGTTGGTCAGAGTTCTCCACTGTAGAGTTATTCTTTCCCTGATTTTCCCATATGTAGTCTTTGGAAGGAAGTCCCTATGTGAAGCTTATAAGTAAGGAATAGGGAGTTAAGCACCCCCTCTGAGAGCAAAGATTTATTTATTTTTTGACATTATGTTTTTAAATTATTTTTTATGGATTTCTTTCTTTTCATTCTTTCTTAATTTCCTTCCAAGAAAGAGAGATGGAGATGGAGATGGAGATGCAGATAGATAGATAGATAGATAGATAGATAGATAGATAGAAAAGAAATGAAATGAAATGAAAAGAAATAGGCTATATGCTGATTTTATATATTACATATGTTTCCTCTGAAGAATAACTAATACATAGGCATAACCTAAAGAAGAAAGCAAAGGTTACCTAAGTCCTACTATCCCAGATAACCAGCACCTACATTTGGTGATCATCTTGTCTCTCTATGCACACACTGCGTACAATTTTAAGTAAATATGGTAACATTCTATATGAAGTTTTTTTTTGTGGACCCCCCCCCCAACCCATTACCATGTCAGTGAGTAGACAGTGTGACAGTGTGTCTTTTTACCATTGTTTCTGTATTTATAAAATATCCACAAACATACCCACATTATTCAGGAGCTCAGCACCTCATTGAAGATTCCAGGAGTCCAGTGATGTGAGGCTGGACAATATAACCTCTCCAAGATGAAGGATAAGATGCTATATCTTGCAGCTCCTCCCATTTAGAAGGAGGCCTAGTGGTCCTCTGTGGATTTGGAAAGCAACATGTTTCACCTTGGGCATGCTTCTCTGACCCATTTACTAAGTAACCCATAAAACTGCCCGTTTCAAGTGGGGCCTACAGCCAGGGAAGACTCTATAGCAAGGTCAGGCTATTGTAAAAGCTGCTCTGCCACCTGGGCCGTATGACTTAGCATATCTGATGTTCTTGAAGAATACATAGCAGATAGAGATGTTGTGTGGAACATTTTTTGAATACCTATAAGAAAATCACAACTGAGACCTTCAGGAGTTTGGAGCAAAGTCATGCCTTCTGCATCTGATAAGTATTCTCCTTTCAAAAAAGAGCTTTTGGCTTACTAATGGGCCCTGGTAGAGATTGACTATTTGACCCAGGGCCACTAAGTTACCATGCAATCTGAACTGCCCATCATGAATTGGGTGTCATCTGTTGCTTCAAGCAGTAGAGTTGGACCTGCATTTCATCATCAGCTATAAGTGATTTATATGGGATCAGTCTTGAGGTGTTCTCAAAGGCACATGTACATTGCACAGTCAAGTGATAGAGGCATGCAGCTAAATGTTAGGCTGGATGGTCAATAACTTGGAAGGAATAGGATTAGAAAATTGATAACAAGGAGGTCTAAAGAAGGGATTGAGGATTGTTGTAATGACATGTATTTTCTTTTTTTTTTGTTTCGATATATTAACGTATTAACATTTTAACAAATGTCCCCCTCCTTCAGTCATCTTTTTGTTTAATATAAGGTATGTAGATAAACTTATATTTCAGTATTTAAATTGCAAGGAAGTAAAGAGTGGTTGTGACTGAACTAGAAGAGGAATGAACATCAACTAGTTTTGGACAAAATAACATACAGGACTTTGTAGCTCCACTTTGCGGGGTGGGGTGGTGGTGGAGCATGAGTGAGTTTTTGATGAGAGATAGTCACATCGAGTAGGATAGAAGCATATGTTGTTTACATTATTTGGAAGTTAAAAATGGGTAAAAGGAGTGTGTATGGATGCTGAGTTGACAAAGGAGTAGAGAATTGTCATTATCACCCCTTAGAAAAGGTTTCTTCTGCATTGCGGAAGAGAAGTTGGGTGCTACATCTCTTGTACTCTCCTTTCCTGGGTGGGCACGAGTTAGCATTAGTCACAGAGAGGAACGTAAGAATTTTTTTCAGGTGAAAGAGGAGTAGAAGCTATTATGTTCAGGGGTGGTTCCAGCCCCATGGGTGGGCAGGCAGGAGAATCACGGTGGCTTTTTGGGGAAAGTTTGAGAACCAGCTGCTTTGCTGGTATAGACTGAGGCAGTTGGTGAGAAATTTCTCAGATTCTTGAAAATTGGAACTGTTTTTTGGAAAGCTTTTGATAAACACCCATGCTGGTGCCTCAGGCTGAATTTTTTAGTGTCTGCTTCCCTGATCTTTGGTCGTGACCCTACTCCTCCAGATATTCCAGCACCCATGGCAGGCTTAATTCTTATATTAAATTCTTTGTTCTTGGAATATTTAGAATGGATCTATTTTAGTGATTGAATCTAAAATTATACAGAGAGTTCAATGGAAAGAGGAGCACCTCAATGATACATTTAGGGAAAACGCTGTTGGAAAGCAAATGCCGTAAGAGACATACAAGAAGCGGAGTTACTGCTAAGCATATATTTAAATACAGGGGATTTAAAAACACTATTATTTTAAATTTGACCTCAAGATCTGCATCTTTCCTTAAGTTTCAGTCTGTTTCAGAGAGCCATCTACGTAGTATCCAAGGGGTCAGCAAACTATGACCTGTGGGCCAAATCCAGCCTGCTGCCTGTTTTCATAAAGTTTTTTTTTGTCACATAGCCACACCCATTTGTTTACATATTGTCTATGGCTGCTTCCACTACAGTGGCAGAGTTAAGTTGCCAAAGAGACCTTATGGCAAGCAAAGCCAAAATGATTTACTGTATGGTCATTTACAGAAAGAGTTTGGTGACCTCTGGATTATCTTAATTCTTACCTTCTTCAAAAATTGAGGTTTTCTTTCTCAGTCATCATCAACTTGGCTCACTTGGTGGGATTAGACTAAATAAAATTATTATTTTTTCAAAGAGATTTAGGATTCCTGAAAGAACATTTTAGCTGGCACAAAACACCCACTTGCCAGCACTCCTAACTGGGTATAGCAACATGTCATTTTTTTTTTTTTTTTTTACAAAACAAATTGTACTTTCGATTGTTTACAGTACCATTACATAGTTGTACATTCATCACCTAAATCAATCCCTGACACCTTCATTAGCACACACACAAAAATAACAAGAATAATAATTAGAGTGAAAAAGAGCAATTGAAGTAAAAAAGAACACTGGGTACCTTTGTCTGTTTGTTTCCTTCCCCTACTTTTCTACACATCCATCCATAAACTAGACAAAGTGGAGTTTGGTCCTTATGGCATTCCCAATCCCATTGTCACCCCTCATAAGCTACATTTTTATACAACTGTCTTCGAGATTCATGGGTTCTGGGTTGTAGTTTAATAGTTTCAGGTATCCACCACCAGCTACCCCAATTCTTTAGAACCTAAAAAGGGTTGTCTAAAGTGTGCGTAAGAGTGCCCACCAGAGTGATCTCTCGGCTCGTTTTGGAATCTCTCTGCCACTGAAGCTTATTTCATTTCCTTTCACATCCCCCTTTTGGTCAAGAAGATGTTCTCCATCCCACGATGCCGGGTCTACATTCCTCTCCGGGAGTCATATTCCACGTTGCCAGGGAGATTCACTCCCCTGGGTGTCTGGTCCCACGTAGGGGGGAGGGCAGTGATTTCACCTTTCAAGTTGGCTTAGCCAGAGAGAGAAGGCCACATCTGAGCAACAAAGAGGCATTCAGGAGGAGACTCTTAGGCACAAATATAGGGAGGCCTAGCCTCTCCTTTGCAGCAACCGTCTTCCCAAGGGTAAAACTTATGGTAGAGGGCTCAACCCATCAAACCACCAGTCCCCTATGTCTGTGGTCATGTTAGCAACCATGGAGGTGGGGTAGGCGAATACCCCTGCATTCTCCACAGGCTCCTCAAGGGGGCACTACATCTTTTTTTTTTTTCCTTGTTTGTCTTTTTTCTTTTTTTTTTTTTTTTTAACTTTCCCTTCTTTTTTAAATCAACTGTATGAAAAAAAAAGTTAAAAAGAAAACAAACATACAATAAAAGAACATTTCAAAGAGACCATAACAAGGGAGTAAGAAAAAGACAACTAACCTAAGATAACTGCTTAACTTCCAACATGTTCCTACTTTACCCCAAGAAAGTTACATAATATAGCAACATTTCAGTGAACTTGTTCCTACTACATCCATCAGAAATTAACAGACCATAGTCATTTCTGGGCATCCCCAGAACGTTAAATAGCTTATCTGTTCTTCTTGGATTATTGTTCCCCCTTCCTTAATTGCTCTCTACTGCTAGTTCCCCTACATTCTACATTATAAACCATTTGTTTTACATTTTTCAAAGTTCACATTAGTGGTAGCATATAATATTTCTCTTTTTGTGCCTGGCTTATTTCGCTCAGCATTATGTCTTCAAGGTTCATCCATGTTGTCATATGTTTCACGAGATCGTTCCTTCTTACTGCCGCGTAGTATTCCATCGTGTGTATATACCACATTTTATTTATCCACTCATCTGTTGAAGGACATTTGGGTTGTTTCCATCTCTTGGCAATTGTGAATAATGCTGCTATGAACATTGGCGTGCAGATATCTGTTCGTGTCACTGCTTTCCGATCTTCCGGGTATATACCGAGAATTGCAATCGCTGGATCGAATGGTAGCTCTATATCTAGCTTTCTAAGGAACTGCCAGACTGACTTCCAGAGTGGCTGAACCATTATACAGTCCCACCAACAATGAATAAGTGTTCCAATTTCTCCACATCCCCTCCAGCATTTGTAGTTTCCTGTTTGTTTAATGGCAGCCATTCTAACCGGTGTTAGATGGTATCTCATTGTGGTCTTAATTTGCATCTCTCTAATAGCTAGTGAAGCTGAACATTTTTTCATGTGTTTCTTGGCCATTTGTATTTCCTCTTCAGAGAACTGTCTTTTCATATCTTTTGCCCATTTTATAATTGGGCTGTCTGTACTATTGTCATTGAGTTGTAGGATTTCTTTGTATATGCAAGATATCAGTCTTTTGTCAGATACATGGTTTCCAAAAATTTTTTCCCATTGAGTTGGCTGCCTCTTTACCTTTTTGAGAAATTCCTTTGAGGTGCAGAAACTTCTAAGCTTGAGGAGTTCCCATTTATCTATTTTCTCTTTTGTTGCTTGTGCTTTGGGTGTAAAGTCTAGGAAGTGGCCTCCTAATACAAGGTCTTGAAGATGTTTTCCTACATTATCTTCTAGGAGTTTTATGGTACTTTCTTTTATATTGAGATCTTTGGTCCATTTTGAGTTAATTTTTGTGTAGGGGGTGAGGTAGGGGTCCTCTTTCATTCTTTTGGATATGGATATCCAACTCTCCCAGCCCCATTTGTTGAAAAGACCATTATGGCTCAGTTCGGTGACTTTGGGGGCCTTATCAAAGATCAGTCGGCCATAGATCTGAGGGTCTATCTCTGAATTCTCAATTCGATTCCATTGATCTATATGTCTATCTTTGTGCCAGTACCATGCTGTCTTGGCAACTGTGGCTTTATAATAAGCTTCAAAGTCAGGGAGTGTAAGTCCTCCCACTTCGTTTTTCTTTTTTAGAGTGTCTTTAGCAATTCGAGGCATCTTCCCTTTCCAAATAAATTTGATAACTAGCTTTTCCAAGTCTGCAAAGTAGGTTGTTGGAATTTTGATTGGGATTGCATTGAATCTGTAGATGAGTTTGGGTAGAATTGCCATCTTAATGACATTTAGCCTTCCTATCCATGAACATGGAATATTTTTCCATCTTTTAAGGTCCCCTTCTATTTCTTTTAGTAGAGTTATGTAGTTTTCTTTGTATAGGTCTTTTACATCTTTGGTTAAGTTTATTCCTAGGTACTTGATTTTTTTAGTTGCTATTGAAAATGGTATCTTTTTCTTGAGTGTCACTTCCGTTTGTTCATTTCTAGCATATAGAAACATTACTGACTTATGTGCATTAATCTTGTATCCCGCTACTTTGCTAAATTTGTTTATTAGCTCTAGTAGGTGTATCGTTGATTTCTCAGGGTTTTCTAGATATAAGATCATATCATCTGCAAACAATGACAGTTTTACTTCTTCTTTTCCAATTTGGATGCCTTTTATTTCTTTGTCTTGCCGGATTGCCCTGGCTAGCACTTCCAGCACAATGTTGAATAACAGTGGTGACAGCGGGCATCCTTGTCTTGTTCCTGATCTTAGAGGGAAGGCTTTCAGTCTCTCACCATTGAGTACTATGCTGGCTGTGGGTTTTTCATATATGCTCTTTATCATGTTGAGGAAGTTTCCTTCAATTCCTACCTTTTGAAGTGTTTTTATCAAAAAGGGATGTTGGATTTTGTCAAATGCTTTTTCAGCATCTATTGAGATGATCAATTGATTTTTCCCTTTCGAGTTTTTAATGTGTTGTAATACATTGATTGTTTTTCTTATGTTGAACCATCCTTGCATGCCTGGAATGAACCCCACTTGGTCATGGTGTATGATTTTTTTAATGTGTCTTTGGATTCGATTTGCAAGTATTTTGTTGAGGATTTTTGCATCTATATTCATTAGGGAGATTGGCCGGTAGTTTTCCTTTTTTGTAGCATCTTTGCCTGGTTTTGGTATTAGATTGATGTTAGCTTCATAAAATGAGTTAGGTAGTGTTCCATTTTTTTCAATGTTTTGAAAGAGTTTGAGTAAGATTGGTGTCAGTTCTTTCTGGAAAGTTTGGTAGAATTCCCCTGTGAAGCCATCTGGCCCTGGGCATTTATTTGTGGGAAGATTTTTGATGACTGATTGGATCTCTTTGCTTGTGATGGGTTGGTTGAGGTCTTCTATTTCTTCTCTGGTCAGTCTAGGTTGTTCATATGTTTCCAGGAAATTGTCCATTTCTTCTATGTTATCCAGTTTGTTGCCATACAGTTGTTCATAATATCCTCTTATAATTTTTTTAATTTCTTCAGGATCTGCAGTTATGTCACCTTTTTCATTCATTATTTTGTTTATATGGGTCTTCTCTCTTTTTGATTTTGTCAGTCTAGCTAGGGGCTTGTCAATCTTGTTGATCTTCTCAAAGAACCAACTTTTGGTGATATTTATCCTCTCTATTGTTTTTTTGTTCTCTATGTCATTTATTTCTGCTTTAATCCTTGTTATTTCTTTTCTTCTACTTGGTTTGGGATTGGTTTGCTGTTCATTTTCTAGCTTCTTCAGTTGATCCATTAGTTCTTTGATTTTGGCTCTTTCTTCCTTTTTAATATATGTGTTTAGTGCTATAAATTTCCCCCTTAGCACTGCTTTTGCTGCATCCCATAGGTTTTGGTATGTTGTGTTCTCATTTTCATTCGTCTCTATATATTTAGCAATTTCTCTTGCTATTTCTTCTTTAACCCACTGATTGTTTAGGAGTGTGTTGTTTAACCTCCAGGTATTTGTGAATTTTCTAAGTCTCTGATGGTTATTGACTTCTAATTGTATTCCATTGTGGTCAGAGAATGTGCTTTGAATAATTTCAATCTTTTTAAATTTATTGAGGCTTGTTTTATGTCCCAGCATATGATCTATTCTGGAGAAAGTTCCGTGAGCACTAGAAAAGTATGTGTATCCTGGTGATTTGGGATGTAATGTCCTGTAGATGTCTGTTAAATCTAATTCATTTATCAGATTGTTTAGGTTTTCAATTTCCTTATTGGTCTTCTGTCTGGTTGATCTATCTATAGGAGAGAGTGATGTGTTGAAGTCTCCCACAATTATTGTGGAAACATCAATTGCTTCCTTTAGTTTTGCCAGTGTTTCTCTCATGTATTTTGTGGCACCTTGATTGGGTGCATAGACATTTACGATTGTTATTTCTTCTTGCTGAATTGCCCCTTTTATTAGTATGTAGTGGCCTTCTTTGTCTCTCAAAACATCCCTGCATTTGAAGTCTATTTTATCTGAGATTAATATTGCTACACCTGCTTTCTTTTGGCTGTAGCTTGCATGAAATATTTTTTTCCATCCTTTCACTTTCAGTTTCTTTGTGTCCCTGTGTCTAAGATGAGTCTCTTGTATGCAACATATTGATGGTTCATTTTTTTTGATCCATTCTGCGAATCTATATCTTTTAATTGGGGAGTTTAATCCATTTACATTCAACGTTAAAACCGTGAAGGCATTTCTTGAATCGGCCATCTTATCCTTTGGTTTATGTTTGCCATATTTTTCCCTCTCTCTATTAATATCCTTTATTGTACCCATACCGAATCTCTTTAGTACTGAACCTTTCTCCAAGTCTCTCTGTCCTGTCTTTGTTTCTCTGTCTGTAGGGCTCCCTTTAGTATCTCCAGTAGGGCAGGTCTCTTGTTAGCAAATTCTCTCAGCATTTCTTTGTCTGTGAAAAATTTAAGCTCTCCCTCAAATTTGAAGGAGAGCTTTGCTGGATAAAGTATTCTTGGCTGGAAATTCCTCTCACTCAGAATTTTAAATATATCGTGCCACTGCCTTCTTGCCTCCATGGTGGCTGCTGAGTAGTCACTACTTAGTCTTATGCTGTTTCCTTTGTATGTGGTGATTTGCTTTTCTCTTGCTGCTTTCAGAACTTGCTCCTTCTCTTCTATGTTTGACAGTGTGATCAGTACATGTCTCGGAGTGGGTTTTTTTGGATTTATTCTATTTGGAGTTCGCTGAGCATTTATGATTTGTGTATTTATGTTGTTTAGAAGATTTGGGAAGTTTTCCCCAACAATTTCTTTGAATACTCTTCCTAGACCTTTACCCTTTTCTTCCCCTTCTGGGACACCAATGAGTCTTATATTCGGACGTTTCATATTATCTATCATATCCCTGAGGTCCATTTCGAGTTTTTCAATTTTTTTTCCCCATTCTTTCTTTTATGCTTTCATTTTCCATTCTGTCATCTTCCAGGTCACTGATTCGTTGTTCAACTTCCTCTAGTCTTGTACTATGAGTGTCCAGAATCTTTTTAATTTGGTCAACAGTTTCTTTAATTTCCATAAGATCATCCATTTTTTTATTTAGTCTTGCAATGTCTTCTTTATGCTCTTCTAGGGTCTTCTTGATTTCCTTCATATCCCGTACTATGGTCTCATTGTTCATCTTTAGTTCTTTGAGTAGCTGCTCTAGGTGCTGTGTCTCTTCTGGTCTTTTGATTTGGGTGCTTGGGCTTGGGTTATCCATATCGTCTGGTTTTTTCATATGCTTTATAATTTTCTGTTGTTTTTGGCCTCGTGGCATTTGCTGAACTTGATAGGGTTCTTTTAGGGTTTGTAGACCTACTGAAGTCCTTATCTCTAATTTATCAGATCTACAGCTTCGTGGAGTACACTTTCTCTAACTAACCAGCAGGTGGCGTCCACGAGCCACCTGTTCTCCACAAGCCAGTTCTCCCCTGCTTAGCCTTTTTGGTGAGTGGGGGAGTGAGTCTTGTGGGGCCCAATTGGTGTACCAAGCTTGCGTGTGTAGTTGGTGTTGCCTGCCCTGTATGTGGGGCGTGTTTCTGGGCAGTCGGGGAGGGGGGGTGGCCCTAACAATCAAATCTCCCTGATGATCCTAGAGTTTTAAAGCTGCTGCAATAGTCTAATCCTTCAGTTCAGTCCTGCCACAGTTTGTCTCTGCCACTGACCCACAAGTCTTTGGTATTGGCGTATGGCTCCTGAGACTTGCAAGTGGGCCCCTCTTCCAGGCTGTGCACCCCGGGTCCTCTGTTGAGGGATGACTGTGCTATGTCACAGGTGAGTGCCGTCCCCCCCAGGGCAGTTCTGGGCTGCTGGGCTGTGTAGGGAGGCTCCCAGTCTGCTGAAATGATGGCTGAATGGGGCTTTGTTAATTCACACTGCTCCACCTTCCCAGTTCTGGGACATTCAGCTGAGGTTGCAGGGAAGGCTAATGTCCACACCCAGTTTTGTGGTGTGTGCCTGTTATTTGAAGCACTTCCGTCACACTGGGTTGTCTGGGGCAGCTCTGGGCTATGGGGCTGGCAATGGGCAGGAGTGTTTCCTGTCCACCAGGATGGTGGCTGTGAGCGGACACCCCCCTTTTCTTGGGAAGTTGTGTTGTTTAGTGAATTTTCTCAGCCACTGGATTATTGCCTTTTGTCTCAGAGCTCTCTTAGTTCTGCTCTTGACTTGACGTGCCCAAATTGCAATTCTTTGAAGCTTTCTGTATTGGGCTTCTTAGAGTAATTGTTTTAGAAAAAGAAAAAAGGATTTAAAAAAAAAAACAAAAAAAAACAAAAAAAAACAAAAAAAAAACGGCCCTCCTCAGAGACCTAATGGGTTATTGAAATGCTAATAGACGAAGCAACCAGGGTCATTAAGGAAAGGTCCACAGGGCAGAGAGATCAGCTTTTCTTCGGGATTTGCATATGCGCCTCAGGGCCTGAGCTCCGGCTTGAGCTCTGCCCTTCCCCCTTCTATGTTCACCAGAACTCCAAAAATCTTCCGCTTTTATTTTGGAGTTTTTCGTGTTGTTTTTTTTCTATGCCTGTCTCCTCTCTGCTGGGCTGGCTGCTCTCAGAGTCACTGGTGTCTGGTCTCAGTCTATCTATGGTTGGAGTTTGAATCAGTAGAATGAGTTTCCGATAAGAGCAGCCACTGCACTTCTCCCTTCTCCTTCCCGGAGCTGACAGCCCCTCCTCCCACGGGACTGAGCCTGGCAGGGAGGGGCGCGGGTCCCCTGGCCGCAAAAACTTACAGATTTCGCTGATCTCAGCAGTTCCACGTTTTCATGAGTGTTGTATGAAGTATGCCCAAAGTCAGATTGCTCTGTGGTGTCCAGTCCACGCAGTTCCTGGCTTTTTATCTACTTTCCTGGAGGAGTAACCAACATGTCATTTTTAATTAACTGAATTCCTCTTTACTCATTTTGGCTGCCTTTGTAGTATTTCCCTCCCTGCATTGTTTAAGGTGGATAGATAAACTGTCATCGTCTCACGTGGCTCCCAGAAGTCCAATCAAAATGAGGACTTTAATGCAGAGTATTTCTGCTCTCTAATTGGACTTATGGATGTCCCAAATGCAAAGAGACATTGGGCATATTTTCCAAATAATAAAAAGGAATGTTTAGATATAAAAGGAGAGCATTTCACATCTTAAATTTAACATTCTAGAAGTGGTTAAAGAGTGATTTGATGAATTACTAGAAATATAGAGGGAAAGCGATCATAAGGCTTAGAAATAGAATCCTTCAGTGAGTGATTGGATTCTTATTTTTTGTCAATTGGCTATGCTAATCGTCTCTCTATTGAATAACAGAATGGTTCTCTCACCCTATTCTATAAAGAGTTGCTTTTAAAAGAAACTCTGGAAAGGTGTAGGTTAGAACACATAATAGTCATATTATGACATTCAGAGGTGATTCATTAACTTTCTCTTTTAATACTGCTTCTGCTATAATCCAGTTAGTCCACAAATATGTAAACTAATGAATCTATTAATGAATATTATCCATCTATGTGCACATGTTGTTAAGTCCAGCCCATGTTCATTTATTTTTTATATAGTTCCTACTATGTGTCAAGCCCTGCTTTAGTTCCTGGACATATGAGGACAGGAGGAAAATAATGAGAGAAAGGAAAGTTCTGGAAACCTTTCTTCTCATCTTATTTTGGAGAAGTAGCTGAGTTATACAAGTCATGTATTTGTGGCTGTCATGTGGCTTTAGTGTGGCTTGGTCAGGCACCCTCATCCACACTTACCTCTGGCTTTTGTCCTCTTCCTGTATTAACTCTTCTCACAAAGTAACTGAAAAAACACATTGAAGGATTATTTTAAATGGATTCTTTGGTGAAGAGTTAACTCTAAGGTTTGTATTGGACCAAAGTTAACATAGAGCAGCAGGAAGCCGCTTGCACTTCTCCTTCCAACTCCATTGTCTGATATTTATTCTTCTTGACAGCAAGATAGACTGCCATCTTTGTTTTTAATTATTTGAATACAATCACATACATCATTCTCCCTTTTCTGGTGCCTTCCTCTGAAATCCCATCTTCTGTGTAACTGATGCTGATGAAATTGCCAGTTTTGGCATTAGTGCTTCTGTCAGCCAAGTGAGATGAACAGAGTTAATATCCACATTCTGAAATGGAGCCAGGAACCCAGCTTCTCCCTCTCTCCCCTAGCTCTCTACCTCCCTACAACTTTTTACCTGCCACCCTCCAGACATTCTGTACAGCTCCTTCGCATCTAACCTGGCACCTGAATAAATATCTTTCAAGTATTTTCTAATTACCTACCTTCCCATATCCTCCCTTTTTCTCTCTCTCTCTCTTTTTTTTATGAAATAGTTGAATCCTCAGTCTTTTTTGTATTCTAGTGTAAACATGGAAAAAATGTGTAACTCATCATAATGGACATCTGTTACATGAATAGTGGTGAGCCCACATCTCCCAGATTAATCACTGTTTCTATTCATTTGGAATTAGCAACCTGTGACTTCGAGTAACTCCCTGATGAGATGGAACAAACATTCTTTTCACAGATGTATAGAAATAGGAATAAATCTACAATTTGGCAAATGTATCACATGCAGAACACAGTGCATGCTTATAATAAGAAAATATAATAACCATCTTGGATTAATACGTGGTAACTCTGACAAAGAGGAATTTATATAGTTGAGACTGCTTGAAAACAGCCTCACCTGCATAAGTATTTTCTAATCTTGGGCCCTTGGGGCCTGCAGTTTCCTGACAAAGTTTTCTCATGTTATTTGTCCTCCTTGGAGACTTGAAATTCCTCATCACTTAGAAGCGAGATAGAAATTTGGAGGCTGTGAAGCATAGCGAAATTACCGTCTGTAGAGGCCAGGGACTTACTGGCTACTCTTCCTTGTCGAGGTATGTTTTCAGACAGAGTGTTGTTTCTTTGTGCTAGGACTGTGTATCAAAGATATATATCATATACAGAACAGTGAGTAATTGAGTCAACAGAAGCTAATGATTCACAGTTGTATCCCGTTGCCCATTCAGATAGAACATTGCATCTACCCAAATAAGGAATGTGCAGCGTAACGTATTTGCTGAATTAGTTTATGCTGTGAAATAATGTCACCTTTCATAACAAGGTCATTTATTCATTCCGCAATCATATATTGAGCACCTACCATGATCCTGGCCCTGATCTAATTTGGAATATAAAGGCGCGGGCTTTTTTGTTTCCTTTAGAAAATGAATAGTCTAGTGAAAGAGCTGGATTTGTCTACACATGAAGTCAATAATGTGTGATAAATCCTTTGAAAGCCACCTGCATAGAGGGTCAGTCTCTCTTCGGTGGGCTGGAGCCAGCAAGAAGAAATTCAGAAGAGGCTTGAGGGAGAAGGTGGCATCTTATTGGAGTCTTGAATAAGGATTATTTACCTGGGGCCTTGGAAATGGCATTGGAGGTAGGATGGGGACAGGGGTGGGATGTTTCTAACCTCCTTAGATTGCTTGTTTCTATTCTGCTTCTAGAAACAAAATTAGAATGTATAAGATGTAATTATAGGAAAATTATATACCAAGGTCCAGGTTTAAGAGGAAGAAGGTAAGGGACAGATTAGGCCATTTACATTTAATATAATCTGACAGTGAGTGAAACACCAGGTAGGTCATTTCTGGTTTCTTACCCTTGACTATGCTGAGGATAGACAAGATAATAAGAAAACTGTAGATCAAATATTGGTAATTCCAAATTCCGAAAGGTTCATTCCAATAGGTGTAACGTATATATACATGGTTCAAAATCCCAAAAGACAAAAGAGAGTGAAAACTATGTCTCCTGCTCATCCCTCTGCTCCAGCTACCGATTCCCCTCCCCAAGAAGACAACCATCACTGGAGTTCTTCTAGAAGATATTCTTGACATAATCAAGCATTTCCATAGTGTAATTTGTTTAAATGGGGCACTCCCAGAGTCAGTTTTGGCTTAGGCTTAAAGACAATGAACATCACATTCCAAGAGATAATCAGACAGTAATTCTAAGTAGATGGTGGAAAACCTGAATGGAGGAGTCACTGACATGGAGGATAAAAGAGTCAAAGTGGAGATGAAAAAGGAGTTTGTGAGGAAGGGGCACTGAGAGGCCCACTGCTCCTTACCTCCAAGAGTGAGTGTAAGGGGACTTGTCTCCCTATGCCCAGTCCCAGTGAAGGGAGCTTCTGTGGGACCCATGCTGAGATGTGCTGTCTATCCCTGCAGCTGAGGAACCTACAGGGCTGCTGCCTGACTCATCTGAGGAGGCCTGAGTGGACTGTGGCAGAAGGGAGGGACACCATCTGGAAGGAAACTGCCCTCCCTATAAAGTTGTATGGATTCCAGGGACCAGATGTGGATCTTATGGTGAGGATATTGGCTCAGAGTTGTTTGAACAGGGATCTTGTAGTAGGGTAATGCCGGTTGCTTTCTCCAAGAAAGTTTTATTAGGCACATGTTTACAAGGGACACCCTTGGGGATAATGCCTGGGGGAGGGGAAGGAAGCAGGAGCAGGTAGAGGGAGAAGTCAAGCTGTGATGGAGGCTCAAGTCAGCCTTGGCCATCCCCATAGGGAGCTCTGCAGCTAAAATGGCCCATCATAATTGTCCTGCTTTGGGCCAAATGGCAAGGCCTTTCTACCTTTGCCTTGATCAGCAAGGGCATGACATGGGAAGGACATGACCTTGGCTGTGGCAGTCCTCTGCTGCTAAACTGCTGCCAGCTGAAAGCTGTCTGCCAGACAGCACTCCCAGCAGCTGGAGAAACAAGCCCTTCCTTGAAGAGGGATCCAGATGGTGCATCTCCATACCCATTACACCAGGCAAGGGCGCTCCAGCCTTAGGAGGCACTGTGTGCACTGCCTGGGGCAAAAACTGATAGGGAATGGGGAACAGTGAGCTGGAAGAAAAGTCTTGACCAAATCAAGGGGATTGCAATCAGAGAGGCCCAGAGGGGGTCTCCTTAGATTATCGGCACATGCCTCCAGAGGACAGCCATCCCAGAGAGCATAAATCCATCTTCCCACAGTACTAATAGAGTAAGCTTGTTCCTAACTGCTGGTATGAGCATGAAACAGATGGCACATTCAAGCTGGATAACTTGAAAAGAGTTTAGAAAAGCATCTCATTGCAAAAGTTTGGAAACCTCAAGGGAGGATATTGTACCCTGGGGCTAGAAAGAGTGGGCAACGTTAGCATCCCTGGGCCTGAAAAGTGGAGGGGAGAGATCAGTTTCCAGAACCTTGCAACCAGGAGAGCTGAGGCAAGACTAGGCTGTGACCTTCTCCCAAGAAATGGAGTCTGGCTGAGATGACCCTGCATCTAGGAAGCTGGGAGAGTTACTACTTCAAGCTCACTCTTTCCGGTTTCTCTGATATTATTCAGGGGCTCCCCTACTGAGGAGTCAATCAAGCGCACTCTTTTCAGTTTCTCTGATATTATGCAGGGGCTCCCTACTGAGGAGTCAATTCATGCAGTCTTATTAGGTCAGCCTTCAGGGGCCCAGAGCCAGGCATAAAATGGGGGAGTGTGCAAATCTTCCCTTCCCCATTGGGTTGTGAATGGCGTGTCACAGCCCAAGAGGGCTTTTATAGCCAAAGGACTAAAGAAAGCACGGGACATGTTCTGAGACATGAGCTTTTATTATGGGGCTTACCTACAGGGTGGGAAAGTCGAGTCATGTTGCCCTGAAATCAGGAGCTTCTCTGAATGGATTCAGGAGCTGCTCTGAATGGTGGCGAGTTCAGAGCACATCGTGGAAATAGTCTGCACTTTGGGGGACTGAATAAGCTGGTTATAAGGGCTGGACATTCCAATGGGTATGAGAGCATAAGGCGGGGCGGTGTGGGGGGGTGTTGTGCAACAGTAGGGAGGGATTGATTGTAGTCAACAGGGAGGAGGGGAGGATTATAGGTTATCTTGTAGATAACAGTATCTCAGGGAGTCTCAGGGAGGAGGTAGTTTCAGGTATAGATTACATTTAGCACCTGATATTACAAGGAGAATAGGTCAAACCTTAACTGTCCTAGGTCAAGCAAACTGCTGTGTGCAGTCTTCAAGACACTTGGGGGCCCAGGGCTCCCACAATGGGGACCAAAGATGCAGCTATTAGGTGGCAGAGTAGATCTGATGGGGGGGGGCGGAGAAAGGGACAGAGGGAGGGAGGGAGGGAGGGAGCAGGGGAGAGAGACAGGCAGACTGACTTTCACTGCTTGCTCTTCCCAAGCAACAGGCTTCTGGACCACAGCCTGTGATGGCTGGGTAAAGAGGTGGGGAGAATATTTTCAGCTGAGAGCTGAGACCACCATGCATGTCTGTATCATCTTGAGGTCACAAAATATCAGTGCAACTTCTTTTTCAAGATGAGACACAGGCTAAAGTCAAACTCTCAGGTCTAGTTGAATTGTAGAATATTAGGGGAAGCCGGGGGGTGGGAGGGCAGATAACCTGTCCCTTGGCATTTGCTCTGGAAAGGGTCAGGCTATCATATTTGTTTCCTCCCTTTATCTCCAACCCCCCCATACCAAAGCTGGTCCTTTCATCCTAGGTCGTAGGCATGGGCACAGCATTCCTTTCACAGAGACCTCTTAATCTGGATGAAAGGAATCCCAGGAATTTTAACCCTGGGCCTTAACTGAAGAAATTAGTCCTGGGATCTTTTTGCCTGGGGAGAAAAAGACGCCCCAGGGTTAGTTTCTGTAGTTTATTTTGTTGCTAGAGATGGATGTTTGATTCTCCTTTGAGGATGATTGCTTTTTAGTTTTGGGGATAACAAATGACTACAGTAAGCCTTTTGGTTATGCCAAAGGGAAGCATATGACTTAGAAGCTTCTAAGATGATTGTTCCAACCCAAGACCAAAGAACATGGCAGGCACAAAGTTAGACAGGAGTCTAATTAGGACTTACAAAGAGGAGATTTGTATAAACCAGCCAGGGGACTGGTTTATAAAGGTTAGGACAAAGACATTCCATAGGATGTGAGAACAGAGTTTCACCAGGGTCTTGTGACATGGGGGTATGGAGATTTGTTGTCAACAGTGATCAGGGAGGGGAGTTTTAATGCTTTGTTTAGGATACCATTTGTACATTCTTCCCCCCTAGGGAGGTCTGATGACCTTTAAGGTCTGTCCTAGGCAAGTAGGCAGCTACCTGCAGTAACTCACTCTCACTATGTAGGGGGGAGGGGCCCAGGCCCTGGATCCCCACAATGACTCTCAAGTCATCTGTATAATAATATTAGATATTGTCTTCATTGTAGACACTATTTGTACCCTCACAGGAGGGAGGCCTGAGGCTGCCAAGCAAGGATAAGTTTTTGTTTCATCTTCCTAGGTTCCTAGAGATTTTGAATCTGGGGGAGGCTGGACTCCCAAATGGCCAAAAGCACTCCCAGGGATGGTGGGTTGAGGGAGTGAGGGGAGGTGGGCTTGACTCTGCAACATAGACACTGGGAGTTACAATATTTAGTATCCAGTTTTAAATTTTCTTTTCTGTACTATATTTTTCTCCTGTTAGCCTCGCGTGGTCAGTGAAGTTTTATCTAACTCTATAGTCTGGTTTTAGCGGTACTTTGTGGAATTGAGGGAGGAGGGGTCAGGGTCTCTGTGGGGGCAATGCTATGTGAGAAGAGTTGCAGCCTGCTGGGAAAGGTTATGAGGCAGCAAGGTGTTGAATTACAGGATTGGCTGTAGCCCCTCGTGCACCAAGAAGAATTTAAGGAATAGCCAACAACAGTCTTTGGCAATCTCCTTATCAGAGATGCCTGGGCAGGAGAATCCACTGTGATGGGGGTGGGGTAGGGGGTGCTTAGTGATTTCTCTAATGTACCATATTACCAAGTTGTTTCTTGGCCATCTGTAGTTATCCTTTATTGGATGAGGCTACTTACTAGAAAATTCTTTCCAATGAAAAATAATTCTGACTTTCTTATCTGCCCTTTCTGAGCCATCTCTTTGTACTCCGTTCACTTCTGCCCTTTTCTCTTCAGTTAAACATTGCTTTGATCAAGAATCATGGTATATGAAAGAAGCATTAGTTCAGACTCAAGGAAACTCATACCCAATGTTGACTCTACTTCTGTCTGGCTGCATATCCTTGGGCAAGTTAGTGAATTTCCCTCAGCCTGAGTTTTCACAGTTCTTCCTTATAAAATGTGGATATTCAACTATAGTTATTCTTTTGGATGCTCCAATTATCATAGATATCAAGCTAGTTCCAGTGTCCTTTTGATAGAACCTTATTTATCTTTGAAAACTTCCTTGATTTCTGGCACTTCAAGATGTCGTAGGCTCATCGTGTACTTCCCTGTTACTGCCCCAGACCTGGAATTGGCCATTTCTCCAAGGAATTCTAGTTCCTTTCAGTGGGGAATGGGATTAGAGGCCAAGTATAGGAATTTGGACATTTCTTTCTACTGGGAGGCCATTGCTCCTAGGTCATTTTAGTGGACAGAGACAGAAGGTACATTTTTTTCCTAAGGGTAAATATCTGTATAACTATATGGGTATATGCTTTTTTATTCTCTAAATTACTTGATTTAGTAGAGTCCAATACGTTAAAAAAAAGGAGAAAATCATTTGAATGGGATTGATATCTCATATACATCAGACTTTGATTTAGTCTTGCAATGCCTCAGCTTCTCTCAACCAATTTCATTATTTTGCCTCTATTTTTCCAGCTCTTTCTTTTCATTCTATTCAGAAATATATATTGAAATGAACTTATTGGGGCAAAGAGTGCGCATTTCATATTATGATAGATGTTATCTACTCAGAATGTACATATTTTTTAAACTCATGAGTTCATATTAACATTTCCAACTCAACAATATTATGTTTTCACTTCTTTAATTTTATAATTGTAACTTTGCCCTCATACTGAAAATCTTGTTTTAAAACTAATGTAATTAATTTATACTACAAAATAAAGAAAATGTATTACTACAGAAAATCAAACAACTGGATGAATGCTGACAAGAACAGCAATTAATTGGAAAATACCAAATTCCTAGGGTTGCAATGGTGATTAAATGACTTTCTATATTAGTTTCCTAGAACAACACAAAACACCTCCTGCACAGTCAGTACTCAAGGATTGTTACTCTCCTACTCCTGCCTGTCTCAACTCCGAGACCCCATCAAGCATTTTATTAGCAGTCCTTTGACTATTGGATAAAGCCTAAAACACAGCCTGGCATTTTGGCTTCTCCAAACATAGCCCTTTCTGCTTTTACTTAATCTCCAACTGCTCCCCCACATTCATGGTCAAATGCATTAAATTTTCTCAGCATGTCATGTACATTTCTGCTTTCCAGTTTTTGCTTGCAGTGTTTTATTCACCTTCTTCTTTCTCTCCCTTCCAAATGTATCATCTATCTATTCCTTCCCTTTTGAAATTGGAATGAATCCTTTAACTGACATTAAGTTCTTATATGTATTTGGATCTCTTTTGGGGGGTTCTGTTCTGTTACATTGATTTCTTTGTCTAATTGAATGTTAATCTACCATACCCTTCTATTATAGTAACTTTATTGTATGTTTTAAAACATTGTCGAGCAAATCTTTTTTCTTTATTACATCTCAAAGTCGTCTTGCAATTTTCATACAAATTTTTAAAGCATTTTGACCTGTTTCACCACCACCGCCCTCTTCCCTCTAGAAAAAAGTCCTAGACAAACCCTGCTTGGATCCTTATATGGGAATAATTTTAAACCAGTAGATTGGTCTTTTTACGACCTTAAGTCTTCACAAAAGGAACCTGATATTTCTCTCCCTTCGAAGATTTTGTCCTAATTCTTTTAATACAATTTGATAGTTTTCTTCATGTAGGTTCTGTACCATCTTTTAAAAATATTTTGTGAAGCATTTTGTAGTTTTTCTTGCTAGTGTAATTTTCTTTCAAATTCCAGTTTTAATTGGTATAAGGTATTGATTTTTAAAAAATAATAAAACTTATTTAGAATGCTTTTACATTTATAGAAAAGTTACAAAGATAGTAGCGTTCCCATATACCCTACACCCAGGTCCCCTCTGTTATTAACATCTTACATTAGTATGATACATTTGTCACAACTAATGAACCAATATTGAAACATTATTACTAAAGTCCATAATTTATTCAGATTTCCTTACTTTTTACCTACTGTCTGTTTTCTGTTCCAAGATCCCATTCAGGGTATCACATTCACACTTAGTCTTCATGTCTCTTTAGGCTCCTCCTGGCTATGACATTCTCTCAGAATTTCCTTGTTTTTGATGACCTTGACAATATTGAGGAATACTGGCCAGGTATTTTGTAGACTATCCCTCATTTTTTTTTTAACTAGAGAAGTTGTAGGTTTACAGAAAAGTCATGCATAAAACACATAAAATTCAGAGTTCCCATATACCACCCTATTATTAACACCTTACATTAGTGTGGTATATTTGTTACAATTCACAAAAGAACATTTTTTTGATTGTACTATTGACGATAGTCTATCATTTATAATAGTGTTCACTGTGTTGTACAGTCCTGTTTGTTTTTTAAATGTTTATTCTGGTGACATATATACAACCTAAAATTTTCCCTTTGACCACATTTACATATATAATTCAGTGCTTTTAATTACATTCACAATGTTGTGCTGCCATCACCAGCATACATTACCAAAACTTTACCATCGACCTGAATAGAAACTCTGTGCAACTCAAGCTAAATTGGTATTTGTATGATGTTTTTCTCATGATTAGGCTGGGGTTATATGGGTGTTGGGAGGAAGAGCACAGATACAAAGTGCCATTCTCGTATCATACTGAGGGTAGATACTATCAACCTGACTTTCACCACTGATGTTGACCTTAATCTCTGGCTGAGATTGTGTTGGTCAGGTTTCTCCACTGCAGAGTTGCTCTTTTTCCCCCTTGCCTTACTGTACTCTCTGGAAAGAAGTCATTATCCACAGTCCACACTTCAGGAGTGGGACGTTATATTCTCCGTCCTTGAGGGAGAGAATTTGGAATTCTTTTGTATGAGAGGTTTGCCTATTCTCCACCATTTATTTATTTATTCCAGCATTTATTCAGTCATTTATTCATTTGGCTCCTTTGACATACCCCATCATTGTGTTTGTTTGTTTTTGCTTTTTAGTACTTCCTTACTTTTTGGCACCAGAAGATGTTCCATATTTATCTCATGTTCCCTCCACTAGCCTTAGAGTCAGCCATTTCTCCAAGGAGCCTTGGTTTCTTTTTTTGGAGAATGGTTTTAGGAATCAAAATCTGGCACTAGGTATGCTCATTGCTACTAGGGTGTCATTGCTTCTAGGCCCTCTCAGCTGACAGAGCAAGGAAACGGATGCATGTATACTAAACAATGTATATGCATATCTCTATAAATATTTCCATAGGTAAACATCTGAATCTATATTAAGCTAAACAGGAAAAGCTATTGATTTTTTGGCAGTATCTATCGAATTTAAAAATGGACATCTACTTTTCCAAATACTCCTTTTTTGGAGACTTGAGTCTACAAAAATAAAACCACCAGTACATAAGTGTTGGAAATAACACTATAATAAATGCTTACATGATTGTGGAGGAGAAAGAACTTATTCATGATCTTGCAAGAACAGATGCACAGCCAGAAACATGGCAGGTGCACTGAACAAAAAAAACAGCACTACTTATCCTAAGCCTAACACGCAAGTCCCTCCTCTGTTTCTCCATTGGCTGGATACTCCAGAGGGTGCAGCCTATCCGAGAGAGCTAACTAGTCCGCCTTTGGGATTTTGAATTGTACAGCCTATCAGAGAGAGTTAACTAGTTTAAATTTCTCGCCGAGAGTTCCCGCCTTTGATTATACCCCATATCCGTTTACATTCCAATAACCCTGGTTATTTTTCCCATATAAGGAGCTGGTACTGGTTCTAGGCTTACATCATGGTTCTCTCTCTCTCCTTCCCTTTACCATGGGGCCAGTTTAAGCCAGTTCTTCTGCCAAGTCTCCATTTTCCCTATTCCATGTTGCCTTTATGTGAAAGCTAAACTTAACCCTTTCTTACAGTAAGCACCTATGTAGAGGAATGTTTATTGCAGCATTGTTTGTAGAAGTGAATTACTAAAAGCAGCCAAGATGCCCATAAAAATGGGAACGGTTGAATAAATTATTGGACATTCATACTATAAAGCATTTTGCAGGTGTTAAAATATAATGAGTGTTTTCATGTATTAATTGGAAGAGCATCAACAATGTGTTGTTAAATGAAAAAAGCAAATTGTGGAATAGTATAATCCTATTTTTAATAAAAAAGTAAAAAGAAATACAGGTACATGTTTAAATGAGCCTAAGAAAGATGCAGAAAAATATATATCAAACTACTAACAAAACTGTGCAGTTTGGGAGAAGTTGAAATATTTTTTCTATTTATTTACCTTAGTAATATATGATTTCCTACAACTATCATGTACCACCTTATTATATATTCTTAAAATCTATTTAAAATATTCAGTTATAAGCAAAAACAACAACAACAAAAAGAAAAAATGGAGAGAGAGATTTGGGCCTACAATGAAAATGTGCTTGGACTTTATTCCATTTTATATTGTCTACTCTAAGCACTATGTGTGGCTATAAATTTTCTTCAGGGCTTTTTTTTGTGTGGGCTGGGGAACATACATGATGAAACGTGATAACAGACCCTCATTTTTAGAAGTATGTAAGTCAGAATGGATTCAAGAACCTTGTTTCAAATACGTGTTACTATCTGATAAGAATATACCACATTGTTTTACACCAAAAGAAAGGGCAACTAAAGGGAAAAAATAGATAATTGGGACTTCATCAAAATTAAAAACTTGTGCGCATCAAAGGACATTATCAAGAAAGTGGAAAGCAATCTACAGAATGGGAGAAAATATTTGGAAGCCATATATCTGATAAGCATTTAATATCCAGAATATATAAGAACTGCTACAACTCAACAATAAAAAGACAAACAACCCAATTAAAAATGGATACAAAGACTATCAAAAATCTGTCAATTCAACTGCACAGCTTTTGACACCAACTGTATTGCTATCAGACACTTCAGCAACTGCAAGGACTTCCAAGTCACTCAATCTAATGCAGTTCTGACTCTGACTACCCAGAGTTAGGCCAGAACCCACAGGTTAAGGGCTATCCTCTACAAGATTGTCCTTCAGGCTCCAATCACAAGTTCGGAGGCCCAGGCCCCATATTTCTGACCAACTGCCTACAAATTCAGAGCTTTCTACCACCCCCTCGGATTCGATAATTTTCTAGAACAACTCACAGAACTCTCTTAAATGCTATACTTAGGATTATAGCTTTATTATAGTAAAAGGTTACAAATTAGAAGGAGCCAAAAGAAGAGACACATAGAACAAGGTCTGGAAGGGTCTCAAAAGTAAGCATCTAAGTCCTCTCCACACGGAGTCAGAACGCATCACCGTCCTGGCACAGCAGCCATGTATTTTCTCAATCATGGAAGCTCGGGGTGGCTTTGAGTGTCCCAAGTTGATATGGGGTCTCCTAAGGTAGACATGATTGAGAGAATCAATGCCCACATGGTTGGGCTCAATCTGTAGCCTCTCTCCCCCTCCCAGAGGTTGGGGAGGTAGGACTGATAGGACTTGGCTCAAAGCCCCAACCCTCTAATCACATGGTTGTCTCTCTGGTGGGACCAGCCCCCACCTTAAGACTGCTGGAATCATTGGCCCCTCCCTGTCATCTCATTAGCATATGAACTATCAAGTGTGGTCCTGGGCCCACCATGAAGGTCAAAAGACCCTCCTATCACTGGAAATTCCAAAGATTCAGATGTTGCTTCCCCAGGAAGTCAGGACAAAAACTCACCAAGTTTTTCATTGTATTGCAATGGGCACAAGACCTGAATAGACATTTCTCCAGTGAAGATATCAAATGACCAATAAGCACACAGAAAGTTGATCAACACCATTAGCCATTAGAGAAATGCAAATCCAATGAGATACCATTTCACACCCACTAGAATGGCTACTATTAAAAAAATGGAAAATACAAGTGTTGGTGAGGATGTGGAAAAATAGGAACGCACATATGTTATTGGTAGAAATGTAAAACGATGCAGCCATTGTGGAAATCAGTTTGGTTGTGCCTCAGAAATTTAAGTATAGAATTACCATAATAGCTGGCAATTCTGCTTTCAGGTATCTACCCAAAAGAATTGAAATCAGGGACTCAAACATATTTGCACACCGATGTTCATAGTGGCATTATTCACAATTTCCAAGAGATGGAAGCAACCCGAGTGTCTATCAACAGAAGAATGAATAAACAAAATGTGGTATATGCATACAATGAAATATTATTCAGTCATAAAAAGGAATGAAGTTCTGATACATGCAACAACATGGATGAACTTTGATGACATCATGTGTGAAATAAGCCAGGCACAAAAGAAGAAATATTGTATAATCTCACTTATGAAATAATTAGAATATGCAAATCCATAGAGTCAGAAATTAGAATACAGGCTACCAGGGGTGGAGGGTGGGAGGGATAGGGAATGGGGTTGATGCTTAATTGCTACAGAGTTTCTGTTTGGGCTGATGGAAAAGTTTTGGTAATGGATGATGGTGATGGTACCACAACATTGTGAATGCAATTAACACCACTGAATTGTACACTTGAAAGTGGTTAAAATGGGAAATTTTAGGTTGTATATATGTTACCAGAATAAAAATTTTTAAAAGCTTATCAAACTGTACAATACAAGGAGTGAACCCTAATGTAAACTATAGACTATGGTTAATAATATAATTATAATATAGTTAGTTATAAGTATAATAATATTGGTTCATCAGTTGAAAGAAAGGTACTGCACTGATGCAAAATGTTAATAACAGGGAAACTGTGTATGTGTGGGGGGTATATGGGAACTCTGTACTTTCAGCATGATTTTTCTGTAAAGCTACAACTGCTCTAATAAAATTTTTAAACAAGTAAAGAATATACTACATTGTAATTCCAATGACAGTTAACATTTCAACCACATAAGAAAATGTTTATACATGTTTTCATATCTCCTTATTTAATATGATAATTATATTTTTGTCAGATTCTTAAGTGGGTGTACAAATCCTCCCCTCTTCTCCGTTGTCTGGTCTGAGAACGTCTCCTTTTCGTAGTTTTCACCTTTGTGAAATACCAGGAAGAGGCATGAGGTAGCTAATTCGGCATTTCTTGACAATGCAATGTAGCCACCTGGTAACTCAAGTAAAGTATTCTCTACAACTTGTCCTGGATCTGAGCAGGGCTGTGGGACAGTGGTGGTGACGTGTGATGATGCATTCTCAGCTTGAACACTACTCCTTCTCCTCCTTTCTTCTCAATTTTGTCCTGTGATTAAAGAGGTAGTAAAGAGGAAAACAGGCACAAGGATGATGAGGAGAATGTGGCCAATTTCTTATAGGAAATATTCTTCAAATACAGTACAGGTAGCTTATTAAGAAATTAAGGTTTGTATATACTTTTAATTTTTATTAAGAGACAGTAAGTGCTGTATTTATAAAAATGCTAAAAAGTACTTAAAGTAGGATCTAAAAATTAAACATTGAACTCATGATTATTTAAATGTAAATATTTGAGTAATGCTAATGAGTTAGGATTAAAGGGGTGTCATTCTAAAACTATTTTTAAAGTTCTGATAGAATGTATTAATATTTTGGAAAAAGTCTCTTCTATGAAACGGTTTGTTCTATTGAGCATCAATGAACATTTAGTTGGTATTTGAACATAATTCCTTGATAATGGAATGGCCCAGCTTTTTTGATCAGTGTTGGAATAAAGTAGTGAAAAAAACATGGGCTAGGGTGTTGGGTCTGGGTTTGAATCCAGCCACAGTCAAGTTTTTCCACAGTTCAGAGACATGTTTTCTCATCTCTGAAATGGAGATGAAATCACTGCCTTGAGGATTAAAGTATGTAATATATAAAGTAGATAGAGTGCCTGCTTAATAAATGACAGTTATTGATACATGTATGCCACAATTTTATAGCTCTTTGCTTCTAAATACTGAGCAGGTAAATGGATACAATGAAATATCTCCATCAGTGGAGAGAAGACAAGGTTCAGAAACTGTGCAAAGGAAATTTAGACTTTGAACTTGAATTAAAATAAATGACTGATAAAGAATCCAACTCCTTGTAGTACATTTAATAATTATAAACTAATATTACAAGGGAAAGTTATCAGTATTTAAAAGGGCCCTCAAATTTATCATAGAAATGTCTTTTTAGCATTAATTATTTATAACTATGGTTCATATTTTTACCAAAACAAAGGAAATTTTCCCCCAGAACTTTCAGAGTAAATATCTATTTCTCAGCATTAATCATATTCTCTTCAATGCAATTAAACGTTAATTGTTGCCAATTCACAGGGAGTTCTGTTTGGAGAAAACATTCATAATTTGGGGATATCATTGGGATACCACAAGAGGGGAACAACAGATTAGAGAAACCATTGTCTGGATTTTTGTTAGGAATTATCCCCTAAACCACAGTTCAGGAGCTTAAGTGATGATACCAAATGAATCTCCGGTTCAGTTATTCCTTCTCTCCCTTCCCCTCTCCTCCTTTCTGCCATTTTTTTTCTTTATGACATTATTCAGCTGAACCATCCTGAACGGGAAGCAGGCTGAAAACTCATACGATACCAGACGTGGAAAAGGTAGCCCATGTTTTGACTGCACTATAATGACATATTGACTAGACACTGTAATCTGTTCATGCCGCTTCCTTTTGGAAGGTCTTAGCTCCTACTGACTCATGAAGCCAGGTGTGCTTTACCAGAGTTGGAAATGTTAACTATCTCAAGAAGCAGGTCCTTGTGCAAATACATGAAACTCGAGCTCCTCTGTGTGATGTCCCACCCCACCCAATTACTGGTATGAAGCTACATATTTCAAAAATGTTGCACTTATGACTACCAGGCAGGAAAAACACCTACATAACCATTTAGAGGGGGGAGAAAAGGACTGAACAGAATGAAGGGGAGCATAATGAATTTTAAAAACCCTGTTTGTTTTTACAAAGGAGATTGCCCCTTCCTTTTTTCTCCCCTCCTTCTAATCCTTTTGGAGCTATTTCAGAGTCAAAAAATGAAACATGGGGTGGGGGTGGGGAATGACAGTTGAACTTTAATAATGTTGCAGTATTCCTTTCCCACCTTCTCTTTGTGTTTTTCTTTTGGTGTTGAACCAAGAATTCACTTTTGTTGTATTTTACCTAATTTCCTTTATAGCTCTTACTGTGAAATCAAATATAAAAACAGTGTGACCTATTACTGGTAATCAGATTTTGTCAATTGCAATCACAGTGTCTGCCAGTTTGCTGTTAGACGTGCCCCTTCCCCAATCAGGGAAACCATTCCCTTTTTCTGGCTTGTCCTGGAGACCATTGTATTTTTGTGATTTTATAACACTTATTAATTACTTTGTGGACCTTTTATTAAACCTCTGATGTTTGGAGGGAATCATTCAAACCTTACTCACTGTTATGTCTGAAGTTACAGGATCTAGAACTGTTTCAGTTCCTAGTGACAGAAAGCCCACTTAAACTAGAGAAAGAAAAAAAAAAGAATTTATTGGTCTAACTGGGAGGTAAAAGAATTAAGTTCTTCAGGCAGGGTAGGATCCAGGGAGGCAAATGATATCGTCATTAGGAGATATATATGTGTGTCTGTCAGTCAGTATCTATCTGTATCTAATCTATCTGACCTTGATTCCTTTTTGCTCTCCGTGGCTTTATCCTCAGGCAAGCACAGACAACCTGGTCCTCACTCCTCAAGTTCTTTAAAACAAGAGAGCTTTTCTTTCTCATTGCCTGTATTAATCCCTGAAGAGAAATTCTGATTGGATGTGCTTGGGTCACCTGTCCACAGCTGGACCCATCACTGTACCTAAGGAGAAGCTGCTTCACGGCTGGGTGCCTGACAACCCCAATGAGTGGGAGGAGGGCAGTTGGCTAGAGAAGAGAGAGCGATTCTGGCACTAAAGTGGGGGATGCTGGTAGGCAAAGGTGAGAGACACCCACAGCAGCTTTATTTATAGGTGTGGGTGGAAAGCTCATCTTGATGGCTTACCAGGGGACCTTTGGATGAGTAGAATAACATCAGAGTGACATAGTTTCAGATTTGGTAAGAATGAGGGGAAATAGAAACTGTTGGTGGTGCCAGTTAGAATGCAAATTGATACTACCTCTTGGGAGAACATTTTGATGCTATCTAGCACAGGGAAAATGTGCAGACATTATAGCCCAGCAGTTCTGTCCTTGATATAGTCCAAAGAAAAACTCTGCCACTTATGCCCCAAGAAATATGGACAAAGACTGTTCATGGAAGCACTGTTTGTAATAGGAAAAAATTGAAAATTCCTTCCAGCTGGCTAAAAGATAATTGTACTCTATTAGTAGAAAGGAATGTTAGCCATTAAAAAGGAATGGCCTAGCTCTATATGTGTCAACAGGGATAGGTTCAAAAGTATGATACTGAATGAAAAAACAAGTTGCAGTTTAAGTATTATATGCAATAACATTTATGTAGTTACTAGAAAACGTATGAGGTAATGATATTCTGTATTGTTTTTTTTTTGATATATGTATGTGAAATAAAAGTATAAAACCATGTACTGGGAGGGCACACATCAAATTAAGAAATGTGGAGGCAAATAGGACAAGGAAAATAAATCAAGGGGACTTCAGTTTTTCCACAATATTCTTTTTTTAAGTTAAAAAAAATTATCTGAAGCTAAAATGACCAACTATGAACAGTTGTTAAGTTAAGCTGGTTCATACCATATTCTTTTCTTTTCTTCATTGTTCTATATCTTTTTCAAGCTTTTCACAATTAAAAACAAGTAGCACATGGTTAAAGTTCAAATGGAAATCCAGTTTTTTCTTTAATCTTAAAATTTGGGGCTATGTATGTAGATAGATAACATATTGCAATGTTTTACTTGGTGTTTTGTCAAGTAAGCATGATTGCCAAAATCTCCCTGCCATGCTATACTATTTCATGCCATTTTATATCGTTTATGTGTTAGAGTGCATTTTGTCCTTAACCTTCTCTGTACCCAAGAGTATTCCCCTAACTAGCAAAATGTCCAGTGTGTTTCCCATTAACCTCAAAATTCCTCCCAGAGTTCAGTCTTACAGCCCTGAAATGCCTCCTTTCATTTTAGTAAACACCGAGTCGGCTCCCTGAACATTAAAAGCTGGCAAAAATAAACTATCTAAATCAGTATTCGCATGAGGAGTAAGTCCTGGGAGACAAAGATACATTTCAGAAATTCTATTCATACAAAGAGGGAAAAGTCATTAAATAAGTTTGTGTAAGGCAGTTGGTGACAGCCTTGTCTCTTTTGGTTTTGCAAAAACGATTACCAGAATGATTTGCAGCATCTTGTTTGATTCTGAAGTGGTTAAAATTTTATAATAGGAACTTTAGTGGCAAGAAAAAGAATCTCAGAACGAGTGTTGCTTGCTGAGCACTGACATCACTGTATGGGAATGAGTATTGTTTTACACAATGGAATGTGTTCTATCCCTCCTCCGAGAGGGAATTTGGCTTGGTATGCAAATTAAAATATTGTTTTGGAAAATCTGTTGCATCAAATGACAGAAAAAAATGTTCTAATCCAGTTCTCTGGCCCATTGTTGGCAAAGCATTTGACAGCAGGCTGGTCTAGCCAGTTCGTCTGGGCCGTGCTCTTAGGTTTTGTGATGGACCCTAATCAAGAATTGTCCTTTGGCAAAGAGACAAAAGAACCCTAAATTCTTGGAGTCTCTGTTCCAGTGGTTTTGTTGGCCTAAAAGAAAAGGATTATTTACTCGAAATATTTGCAAACCCTTAAAAGTATTGTTATTTTGTTCTCCCTTTGTTGGGAAATTGGCAGGTGAGAGATGAGTAGCTGGCTTATTTCGGTAAATGGCCTTCTTCTTCTTCCAAGCTTACGCTGAAGTGGTCTGTCCCTGAATGAAGTCTTCCAGTCTGAAGTTCCACAGCCTGGAAAGAATCTGAAACTATTCAGAACTTTTATACATTTCAGGTCTGCTCTGCTCTCCAATGCCATTTGACTAGGATTGAGCCTGAATTCACAGGTGGGGATTCAGGGAGGAACTGATGCCACCAACAGCTCATGTATTGCTCCAGCCGTTCTCAGACAGTGGTGCCTGGATCAGCAGCATCAACGTCACCTGGGGGCTGGTTAGAGATGCAGATTTTCAGAGTCCACCAAGACTTGCTCAGTGGGGTCCCAAGAATTTGTGATTTTAAAAACCCTCCAGGGGATTCAGATACATGCGCAAATTTGAGAACCACTCCCAGGGTAATCTGTCTACTTGGAAATAGAAAAGCCCAACTCTCAGCCTCTTTACTTCTCCTCTTGAATCTGAAATCAAAATGCCAAATTTGTCATCAAATAGCTAGTGGTGGAATAATTTTAAATTGATTGTAGTCATGTGCAAAGGACTTTGGTATCACTTTGGAATTCTTAGAGAAAGAAATGTTTTTCTGTGAAAAACCAAACATGGCCATCCTTAGTTACAAAGAGGGGAATGGGGTCTGGAAAAGATTGGGCACAAGGCAGTAAGTGCTGAGTGAGGGGATCGTGCATGGGTGTGCCCCCAAGAAGGAGCCAAAGAATCTCCTAATAGTGTTAGATGCAAGATTTATGCCTTTAATATTAAAATGAAGTCTTTGTGGACATTTAAAAATGGTATCTACTCTTAATGCTTTCTAATAAAAGTATTTGCACAGAATATTTTCATATATAGTATATTTAACATCATGTTTGTAAAGATTTAGGTTGTACAGGGAGTATAGCATAGCTGAGTTCTTATGAATTCATAGACTTCATGGGTCTCATTCATATCTCTGACCCTTAGCTATATGATTTGAAGTAAAAACAAAATGTCTGCATTTCTTCATCTGTAAAATGAGCATAAACTAATAGTACTCACCTTACAGGGTTGTTTTGATTTTTTAAGTGAGTTATTATAGGGAAAGTACTTAAAACAGTTAAATAGCACAAACCACTTAAAATAGTAATTGGTCTATAATACTTGCTGTTGTTTTAACCTCCTTCTTTGCTTCAGTGATATGAACCACTGTTCCAACCCAGCTCAGCCCTAAGACTGAGGAACACGCCAGGCACAGTGTTAGACACAAGTTTAATTAGGACTTTCAAACAGGAGATGGTTCCATGGGCAGCGGCCAGCCAGGGAAGATAGAAGTTAGCATCTACAAAGAGCAGGGGGTGCCAGGGGGTGGTTTAAAAGGGTTGGGACAAAGACATTCCATAGGGTGTGAGAACAGAGTTTCAGCAGGGTCTCATGACACAGGGGTGTGAAGATTCGTTATCAACAGTGATCAGGGGAAGGGAGTTTTAATGCTTTGTTTACGATACCATCTGTACTTTCTTTGATGACCTTTAAGGTCTGTCCTGGTCACAACTCACTTTCACTGTGGAGGGGAGGGGGCGGGGCCCTGGGTCCCCACAACTACCTTACTTTAAATGCTGATATGGTACTAAAATATTTTTTTATTTAATCCATACCATCTTCAAAATAGTTTTAAAACATCACATCTGACTATCACATTATATTAAATGTTATATATCCTAATAAAATCACAATTATATACAGATTCCAAATACTTTTTGAAATTGTATTTATTTTTATTTTCAACCTTTTAACTCTTTCCTAATTAAGAAGAGCTTGGTTTTAGTGAATGACTAACTCTTAGGTTCCTCCTCTTAAATAGTAAAATTGGGGGCAAAGAGCATGTTTTAAGTGAATTTGAATGCCCAGCATATACGAGGTTCTCAATAAACAACCTCAAATGAATGAAAGAACTGATGCGTCATGCTAAGCAACTAAATAATTGGTGGTGGGGTTGACCACTGAGATGATTTGGTTCTGAGTGTATAGAAAGCTCTTTGATCCACCCAGTAGTGTGATGCTAAGTGTTTAACAACTGGATCTCCAGAAAAAAATAAAAAGTCCTGATTTGTAGCATTTGCCAATTTCTACAGTGTAAATATTCCCACCATGGTTAGTGTCAACCTATCAATGTGATTTTACCCAATTCAGAGTTGGGAAGAGATGTGCGGAAAGGCTCTCACAAGCCATAGGAGCTGGCACTGCTGTATCCACTCCAGGCTGTTGATGAAGCCAGTCTCCTTATAGGAAAGTATGTTGTTTTTCTAAGAATTGGGCCCTTCCTACCCTAGAGGGAGGCCTATAAGCCTATTTGTGTGTGTGTGTGTGTGTGTGTGTGTGCTGTGTTGCTAAGGACTCCTGCTGACCAACTGTTAAGCCCTGCAGTTGTGATTGTAAAGGTCTGTACACATGGGTCATCCAATAAGCATCCATTTGGATCCCTTTTTCCTTCAGATGATACATTTTAATTAATATTTTAACAAGTGTTTCTCTGAGATTATACCTCCTCTATTAATTTCTATCGCTTCATTGTGTTTAAATGTAAGCTTGATTTCTAGAGAACTCTTTGTAGAGAATAATTTTGCATTTTAAGTAAACAATTCTTAGACACATAGTGTGATACTTTTTGTTGCAGATCCAGTTGAATGGTTGTTTAACACTGATTTCTTTTTCTTCCTTTGTTAACAGAAGAACCTAGATTTACTGCAGATATCAGGTACTCATGAGCTCAGGGAAGGAGGACCCAGTCCTGGGGTGTGGAATGTGATTGGGTTTGGGTCAAATATAATTATTCCACCTCTTGTCCAGTGATCGATTTGGGGGTGGCCATGCAACCTGGTTCTGGCCAATGAGATGCAAGGAAGCCACAGGGGCTGCTGGGCAAACTTTTCCTCCCTGATAAATGTAAAGACCTGCATAAGGAAAAGTCCTCATTCCTTTTTGTCTTGGGCTGCTGTCTTGTGAGAATGTGGTGCTTACTTGGAGCTTAAGCAGCCTTCTTGCCACTGTGAGGGAAAAGTCAAGAGAATGACAGAGATTTTGGGCTATAGCCCTCCCTGGCACTGCCTTGCATCTGAACTTCCAGTTGTGTAATGTAACAAATCCCTATTGTTTAAGCCACTTTTTGTCACTCATCCTGTTTCTTGCTATTGAAAGTGTACATTCTAAGGATATACACATTTGGTATGTGTCAGAATAGGGATTTGAATCCAAATTTGACTTATACTAAACACCATCCTGGTTTGTTCTCTCTCTCCTGCCTGCTTTCCTGTCTTTTCTTCTGACAAAGATAAAATGTATTTACCAGGACATTTTGTCGACTGTCAGTCTATAGCATTTGAAGTCTCAGGACAAGGACTAGCAACCAAAAGACAGTACTTGAAAACATTCTATTAAGTATAGTTTATTCTAGAGCAGATTCTGACAAGGAATGCTTCATCAGTATTTTTTCAGGTAGCCTGATATATTTGGCTACACATATGATAAACAAACGTGTTCCTCCTGCAAAAGTCCAAACATTACACAAAGCCAAAATTATGTTACTTACCCAGTCACACTTTCCTCTCCAGAAGTAACCAGCCATCCCATTATATATCTTCCCAGATTATATTGCACATACTGCACTATTAATTTTTTTAATGTCACAATATGTCTCATAGATTTTCCACATCAATAGATTGTCTGCTTTATTTTTATTATATGCAGTATAGCATTTTATAAGTTTATGAGATTTTGCTAGTCATTCCTTTGGCTACAGCAATATCTGGTAAATAATAGACACTTAAGCATTGGTTAAATGAATGTGTCTGAAATTTCCTTAGGTTGCTTGTAATTTTTCCTTGTTACAATGTTTCTATGTGAATTTTGGAGTCAGTTTACCCAAAATAAATCCTGTTTGGCCTTTGAGTAGAATTTTATTGGAAAGAGTTGACATTTTTATAATAAGCCTTTCCGAGCATTTATCTGCATGTGTATTTTTGTAGGACAAATATCTTGGCGAGAAATTACTGACTCAACTGGTACATGATTTTTAAAAATTCAGTAGTTACTGCCAAAGTCCTTTCCAAGGAGGCTTTTATAATTTGCTGTACTATCAATAGTATATGATGGTGGTGGTAATAATGATGGTGGTGATAGTGATGGGAGGGATAGGGAGTTCTGGTGATGATGGTGGTTGTGATGATTGTGATGATGGTGGGGTTGATGATAGTGATGATGGTGATGGGGGTGATAGTGGTGAATATGGTGGGGGTGGTGAGGGTGTTGGTAAACATGATACTATGATGCAAAAGAATCCAGGGCTTTTCTGTAATAACTCAATTTAGCTCTGATTTTCTTCAAATATCTGATTATCTCCAGATTTTATCACCTCTCATTTTAAGTCTAGAGAGAAATTCTAATTCTTTGATTAAACCCATGTTAGGAAAATGTGACTTACCTGAGAGTATACGTTTATGCCTGTGCTACCAAAGTATCAGGCCAGTCCCAGGTAAATGTTTGAATTGCAATGTTGAGTGGTGCCGAATTACTTTATTAGGAATGGGGACCCCCTAATATGGACGTCCTTGAACCATTTTCATAAAATGTCCTAGGATGGCAAAGGAAGACTTCTAGAAGGGAAGGCAAGCAGTGAAAATAAATGGGTGACTGCTGGTTCATGCTTATGTGGCTGCCTTGCCGAGTACCAGGAATTCCAACTGAGTTCCGCAATTTTCCTGTTTCCTGATAAATCCCCAGCTCTCTATGTAAGGAGCGAAGCAGGGGTGTGTGTGTGGGGGAGTGATCCCTGAGTGGCGGCTGAGTGACATATAATTTCCGTACTATCAACACTTAACTGGCTGCCCCCTCTTAGAATTTATTTTCACATTTTAAGCTGATTATACAAAATCTGGAACTCCTGACCTTCCGCACACCATGCCTGCATGGTCCATCCTGTTAAACCAGCAAAACTACAAGTGGATTCAAGAGTTCTTCTTTTGCTGCCTTGTGTCTGTGTGTGTGCTTCTTTGGCAAAGTATTTGTGTGCTCAAGGATTAATGCCACTGACACAATTAGCAATAAACCTGATCAATTGCAATAACCCTTGTATATTAAACCACATTAATCATTGGTATTTCTTGTTTTATAAATAAAGTTTCATTCTGAATGATAAACTAATTGCTTATTTAAAATGGTTGAGGGCTTTATGCATATTATGAATTATTGAGATTCAATGATTTTTCCAAAAAATAAGGCGGTCTGGAGACATAGAGATAGTATTTTTATCTTAAGTCTTTTTAAAGACTTAAGACTTTCAAAATATGTCCCAAGGGGATGTAAAATATCTTATTGTTATTATAATGTTACCATCTCTTGTAATACTATTGCCCAAAGGTCACTGTACTAGTTACCTAGGACTGCTGTAATAAAGTACCACAAACCAGGTGGCATAAAGCACCAGAAATTTTTCTCTCACCGTTCTGGAGAACAAAAGTCTGAAATCAAGATCTCAGTAGAGTGGGTTCCCTTTGGAGGCTCTGAGGGAGAATTTGGCCCGTGCCTCTCTCCTGGCTTCCGGTGGCTGCTGGCAATCCTTGGCATTCCTAGGCTTGTGGCTGTCCTGCAATCTCTGCCTCTGCGGTCACATGGCATCCTCCTCTGTGTTTTTTCTTCCTTCGCTTTTCTTATAAAGACATTTGTTGTTCGATATAGGGCCCACCCTATTCAGCATGATCTCATCTTGAGATCCTTAACTTGATTGGCTTTGCAAAGACCCTTTTTCCAAATAAGGTCACATTCACAGGTTCCAAGGATTACAACATTGACATCTCTTTGGGTGGGTGGGAGCACAGTTTAACCCACTACAGTCACTTTGGGGCAAACATTGTGCTTAGGTTTTCCTTTATGTCTGCCCAAGGAGATGTTGTGCTCAGCAGAGTCATTAGGGAAAGAAGCCATCTTCCCCACCTGAATATGGGAACAGGCACTGGCTCATTACAGAGAGGGACTCCCTCCCTGGGTGTCAGGCAGGACACTCCTGTGAATTGATGTATTGGCAAGGTTCTTGTGCATGGCCTATTGCTCTGGTCCTGGATGATTCTGAAAGGTCTGCTGCTTGCCCAAGTGGAATTCTGGTCACTGGAAATCTTTCATCACAGGAGATATATTGATCCTGAGTTAATACATGAAAATTAGATGCCTTTCTGGAATGCTTTTTTTTAAAAAAAAAAATCCCAACAACCATCCTTTGTCCAGTGCTGGGAGCATAGCTCAGGGGATTTTAACCTGAAACAGTTGAATGTTGAAGCCTGGTCCATGAATCCACACATGGAGAGAGATGGCTTCTAGACATAAAGACCATAACCCTAGAAAAAAGAATACCTGGGTAATGAGGGGGAGATACTCTTGGTCCTTACAACTCTAATTGTGGT
This sequence comes from Choloepus didactylus, assembly GCF_015220235.1. Classification (NCBI taxonomy): domain Eukaryota; kingdom Metazoa; phylum Chordata; class Mammalia; order Pilosa; family Megalonychidae; genus Choloepus; species Choloepus didactylus. The sequence continues at coordinate 8,116,200 of NC_051334.1, read as the reverse complement.
CCATGGGCCAGCAATATCCCATCACCCGGGAGCTTATTAGAAATGCAGAACCTTGGGCCCCACTCCAGACCTGTTGAATCAGGCAGGATCTTCATTTTAATAAGATTCCTTGTGATTTGTAAGTATATTAAAGTATGAGAAGCACTATTTCAGGCAGTACTAAGACCAGAGATGTGCTTTTTCCCTCCTACAGTCATCCTACTATATAATACCACTTTCCATCACTACAGCTATAGTTGTTTCAGAGCACAGGAAAAGGTTTGCACAGAATTGTACAGAGAACTTAAGACCAGAAATGGCAATAACAAAACAATCAAGCAGTTAATGATGGTGCTCCAGCAAGCCATAACAATTGATGAACTGTGTGGTTAGAGTGGGACTCCCCAGTGCTTTAAGGGCTGCCCCCTAACAATTAGAGGATGACATAGAGAGATTATGACAGTGGCATGTCAGCAGATTTGGGGTGAATCAGCATGAGATAACTCTGGCTAGAGATAGATGAAAGGAGAGAATCGTTTGTCAGGTGCGGGGTTGGGCTTTTTTATGGCGAGCCCTGTGGTGTCTGCACCCAACTGTTAAATACTGTGAATGAGAGATGTGCTGTGATTTTTTAATATCGACCTTGGGTGCCTTACAGGATGTGACTTTTAACTTTTGTATCATGGACTGAACTTGGAGCTGACTCTTCTCAATACTCTAAAATAATGATATTTGACCTCATGCATTTTTTTTTTATCATCATTTTATTGAGATATATTCACATACCACGCAGTCATACAAAACAAATTGTACTTTCGATTGTTTACAGTACCATTACATAGTTGTACATTCATCACCTAAATCAATCCCTGACACCTTCATTAGCACACACACAAAAATAACAAGAATAATAATTAGAGTGAAAAAGAGCAATTGAAGTAAAAAAGAACACTGGGTACCTTTGTCTGTTTGTTTCCTTCCCCTACTTTTCTACACATCCATCCATAAACTAGACAAAGTGGAGTTTGGTCCTTATGGCTTTCCCAATCCCATTGTCACCCCTCATAAGCTACATTTTTATACAACTGTCTTCGAGATTCATGGGTTCTGGGTTGTAGTTTGATAGTTTCAGGTATCCACCACCAGCTACCCCAATTCTTTAGAACCTAAAAAGGGTTGTCTAAAGTGTGCGTAAGAGTGCCCACCAGAGTGATCTCTCGGCTCGTTTTGGAATCTCTCTGCCACTGAAGCTTATTTCATTTCCTTTCACATCCCCCTTTTGGTCAAGAAGATGTTCTCCGTCCCACGATGCCGGGTCTACATTCCTCCCGGGGAGTCATATTCCATGTTGCCAGGGAGATTCACTCCCCTGGGTGTCTGATCCCACGTAGGGGGGAGGGCAGTGATTTCACCTTTCAAGTTGGCTTAGCCAGAGAGAGAGGGCCACATCTGAGCAACAAAGAGGCATTCAGGAGGAGACTCTTAGGCACAAATATAGGGAGGCCTAGCCTCTCCTTTGCAGCAACCGTCTTCCCAAGGGTAAAACTTATGGTAGAGGGCTCAACCCATCCAACCACCAGTCCCCTATGTCTGTGGTCATGTTAGCAACCATGGAGGTGGGGTAGGCGAATACCCCTGCATTCTCCACAGGCTCCTCAAGGGGGCACTACATCTTTTTTTTTTTTTTTTTAACTTTCCCTTCTTTTTTAAATCAACTGTATGAAAAAAAAAGTTAAAAAGAAAACAAACATACAATAAAAGAACATTTCAAAGAGACCATAACAAGGGAGTAAGAAAAAGACAACTAACCTAAGATAACTGCTTAACTTCCAACATGTTCCTACTTTACCCCAAGAAAGTTACATAATATAGCAACATTTCTGTGAACTTGTTCCTACTATATCCATCAGAAATTAACAGACCATAGTCATTTCTGGGCATCCCCAGAACGTTAAATAGCTTATCTGTTCTTCTTGGATTATTGTTCCCCCTTCCTTAATTGCTCTCTACTGCTAGTTCCCCTACATTCTACATTATAAACCATTTGTTTTACATTTTTCAAAGTTCACATTAGTGGTAGCATATAATATTTCTCTTTTTGTGCCTGGCTTATTTCGCTCAGCATTATGTCTTCAAGGTTCATCCATGTTGTCATATGTTTCACGAGATCGTTCCTTCTTACTGCCGCGTAGTATTCCATCGTGTGTATATACCACATTTTATTTATCCACTCATCTGTTGAAGGACATTTGGGTTGTTTCCATCCCTTGGCAATTGTGAATAATGCTGCTATGAACATTGGTGTGCACATATCTGTTCGTGTCACTGCTTTCCGATCTTCCAGGTATATACCGAAAAGTGCAATCGCTGGATCGAGCGGTAACTCTATATCTAGTTTTCTAAGGAACTGCCAGACTGACTTCCAGAGTGGCTGAACCATTATACAGTCCCACCAACAATGAATAAGAGTTCCAATTTCTCCACATCCCCTCCAGCATTTGTAGTTTCCTGTTTGTTTAATGGCAGCCATTCTAACCGGTGTTAGATGGTATCTCATTGTGGTCTTAATTTGCATCTCTCTAATAGCTAGTGAAGCTGAACATTTTTTCATGTGTTTCTTGGCCATTTGTATTTCCTCTTCAGAGAACTGTCTTTTCATATCTTTTGCCCATTTTATAATTGGGCTGTCTGTACTATTGTCATTCAGTTGTAGGATTTCTTTATATATGCAAGATATCAGTCTTTTGTCAGATACATGGTTTCCAAAAATTTTTTCCCATTGAGTTGGCTGCCTCTTTACCTTTTTGAGAAATTCCTTTGAGGTGCAGAAACTTCTAAGCTTGAGGAGTTCCCATTTATCTATTTTCTCTTTTGTTGCTTGTGCTTTGGGTGTAAAGTCTAGGAAGTGGCCGCCTAATACAAGGTCTTGAAGATGTTTTCCTACATTATCTTCTAGGAGTTTTATGGTACTTTCTTTTATATTGAGATCTTTGGTCCATTTTGAGTTAATTTTTGTGTAGGGGGTGAGGTAGGGGTCCTCTTTCATTCTTTTGGATATGGATATCCAACTCTCCCAGCCCCATTTGTTGAAAAGACCATTATGACTCAGTTCAGTGACTTTGGGGGGCCTTATCAAAGATCAGTCAGCCATAGATCTGAGGGTCTATCTCTGAATTCTCAATTCGATTCCATTGATCTATATGTCTATCTTTGTGCCAGTACCATGCTGTTTTGGCAACTGTGGCTTTATAATAAGCTTCAAAGTCAGGGAGTGTAAGTCCTCCCACTTCGTTTTTCTTTTTTAGAGTGTCTTTAGCAATTCGAGGCATCTTCCCTTTCCAAATAAATTTGATAACTAGCTTTTCCAAGTCTGCAAAGTAGGTTGTTGGAATTTTGATTGGGATTGCATTGAATCTGTAGATGAGTTTGGGTAGAATTGACATCTTAATGACATTTAGCCTTCCTATCCATGAACATGGAATATTTTTCCATCTTTTAAGGTCCCTTTCTATTTCTTTTAGTAGAGTTATGTAGTTTTCTTTGTATAGGTCTGTTACATCTTTGGTTAAGTTTATTCCTAGGTACTTGATTTTTTTAGTTGCTATTGAAAATGGTATCTTTTTCTTGAGTGTCTCTTCAGTTTGTTCATTTCTAGCATATAGAAACATTACTGACTTATGTGCATTAATCTTGTATCCCGCTACTTTGCTAAATTTGTTTATTAGCTCTAGTAGGTGTATCGTTGATTTCTCAGGGTTTTCTAGATATAAGATCATATCATCTGCAAACAATGACAGTTTTACTTCTTCTTTTCCAATTTGGATGCCTTTTATTTCTTTGTCTTGCCGGATTGCCCTGGCTAGCACTTCCAGCACAATGTTGAATAACAGTGGTGACAGCGGGCATCCTTGTCTTGTTCCTGATCTTAGAGGGAAGGCTTTCAGTCTCTCACCATTGAGTACTATGCTGGCTGTGGGTTTTTCATATATGCTCTTTATCATGTTGAGGAAGTTTCCTTCAATTCCTACCTTTTGAAGTGTTTTTATCAAAAAGGGATGTTGGATTTTGTCAAATGCTTTTTCAGCATCTATTGAGATGATCAATTGATTTTTCCCTTTCGAGTTTTTAATGTGTTGTAATACATTGATTGTTTTTGTTATGTTGAACCATCCTTGCATGCCTGGAATGAACCCCACTTGGTCATGGTGTATGATTTTTTTAATGTGTCTTTGGATTCGATTTGCAAGTATTTTGTTGAGGATTTTTGCATCTATATTCATTAGGGAGATTGGCCGGTAGTTTTCCTTTTTTGTAGCATCTTTGCCTGGTTTTGGTATTAGATTGATGTTAGCTTCATAAAATGAGTTAGGTAGTGTTCCATTTTTTTCAATGTTTTGAAAGAGTTTGAGTAAGATTGGTGTCAGTTCTTTCTGGAAAGTTTGGTAGAATTCCCTTGTGAAGCCATCTGGCCCTGGGCATTTATTTGTGGGAAGATTTTTGATGACTGATTGGATCTCTTTGCTTGTGATGGGTTGGTTGAGTTCTTCTATTTCTTCTCTGGTCAGTCTAGGTTGTTCATATGTTTCCAGGAAATTGTCCATTTCTTCTACATTATCCAGTTTGTTGCCATACAGTTGTTCATAATATCCTCTTATAATTTTTTTAATTTCTTCAGGATCTGCAGTTATGTCACCTTTTTCATTCATTATTTTGTTTATATGTGTCTTCTCTCTTTTCAATTTTGTCAGTCTAGCTAGGGGCTTGTCAATCTTGTTGATCTTCTCAAAGAACCAACTTTTGGTGATATTTATCCTCTCTATTCTTTTTTTGTTCTCTATGTCATTTATTTCTGCTTTAATCCTTGTTATTTCTTTTCTTCTACTTGTTTTAGGATTGGTTTGCTGTTCATTTTCTAGCTTCTTCAGTTGATCCATTAGTTCTTTGATTTTGGCTCTTTCTTCCTTTTTAATATATGCGTTTAGTGCTATAAATTTCCCCGTTAGCACTGCTTTTGCTGCATCCCATAGGTTTTGGTATGTTGTGTTCTCATTTTCATTCGTCTCTGTATATTTAGCAATTTCTCTTGCTATTTCTTCTTTAACCCACTGATTGTTTAGGAGTGTGTTGTTTAACCTCCAGGTATTTGTGAATTTTCTAAGTCTCTGATGGTTATTGACTTCTAATTGTATTCCATTGTGGTCAGAGAATGTGCTTTGAATAATTTCAATCTTTTTAAATTTATTGAGGCTTGTTTTATGTCCCAGCATATGATCTATTCTGGAGAAAGTTCCGTGAGCACTAGAAAAGTATGTGTATCCTGGTGATTTGGGATGTAATGTCCTGTAGATGTCTGTTAAATCTAATTCATTTATCAGATTGTTTAGGTTTTCAATTTCCTTATTGGTCTTCTGTCTGGTTGATCTATCTATAGGAGAGAGTGATGTGTTGAAGTCTCCCACAATTATTGTGGAAACATCAATTGCTTCCTTTAGTTTTGCCAGTGTTTCTCTCATGTATTTTGTGGCACCTTGATTGGGTGCATAGACATTTACGATTGTTATTTCTTCTTGCTGAATTGCCCCTTTTATTAGTATGTAGTGGCCTTCTTTGTCTCTCAAAACATCCCTGCATTTGAAGTCTATTTTATCTGAGATTAATATTGCTACACCTGCTTTCTTTTGGCTGTAGCTTGCATGAAATATTTTTTTCCATCCTTTCACTTTCAGTTTCTTTGTGTCCCTGTGTCTAAGATGAGTCTCTTGTATGCAACATATTGATGGTTCATTTTTTTTGATCCATTCTGCGAATCTATATCTTTTAATTGGGGAGTTTAATCCATTTACATTCAACGTTAAAACCGTGAAGGCATTTCTTGAATCGGCCATCTTATCCTTTGGTTTATGTTTGCCAGATTTTTCCCTCTCTCTATTAATATCCTTTATTGTACCCATACCGAATCTCTTTAGTACTGAACCTTTCTCCAAGTCTCTCTGTCCTGTCTTTGTTTCTCTGTCTGTAGGGCTCCCTTTAGTATCTCCAGTAGGGCAGGTCTCTTGTTAGCATATTCTCTCAGCATTTGTTTGTCTGTGAAAAATTTAAGCTCTCCCTCAAATTTGAAGGAGAGCTTTGCTGGATAAAGTATTCTTGGCTGGAAATGTTTCTCACTCAGAATTTTAAATATATCGTGCCACTGCCTTCTCGCCTCCATGGTGGCTGCTGAGTAGACACTACTTAGTCTTATGCTGTTTCCTTTGTATGTGGTGAATTGCTTTTCTCTTGCTGCTTTCAGAACTTGCTCCTTCTCTTCTGTGTTTGACAGTGTGATCAGTATATGTCTCGGAGTGGGTTTATTTGGATTTATTCTATTTGGAGTTCGCTGAGCATTTATGATTTGTGTATTTATGTTGTTTAGAAGATTTGGGAAGTTTTCCCCAACAATTTCTTTGAATACTCTTCCTAGACCTTTACCCTTTTCTTCCCCTTCTGGGATACCAATGAGTCTTATATTTGGACGTTTCATGTTATCTATCATATCCCTGAGGTCCATTTCGATTTTTTCAATTTTTTTCCCCATTCTTTCTTTTATGCTTTCATTTTCCATTCTGTCATCTTCCAGGTCACTGATTCGTTGTTCAACTTCCTCTAGTCTTGTACTATGAGTGTCCAGAATCTTTTTAATTTGGTCAACAGTTTCTTTAATTTCCATAAGATCATCCATTTTTTTATTTAGTCTTGCAATGTCTTCTTTATGCTCTTCTAGGGTCTTCTTGATTTCCTTTATCTCCCGTACTATGGTCTCATTGTTCATCTTTAGTTCTTTGAGTAGCTGCTCTAGGTGCTGTGTCTCTTCTGGTCTTTTGATTTGGGTGCTTGGGCTTGGGTTATCCATATCGTCTGGTTTTTTCATATGCTTTATAATTTTCTGTTGTTTTTGGCCTCATGGCATTTGCTGAACTTGATAGGGTTCTTTTAGGGTTTGTAGACCTATTGAAGTCCTTATCTCTAATTTATCAGATCTACAGCTTCGTGGAGTACACTTTCTCTAACTAACCAGCAGGTGGCGTCCACAAGCCACCTGTTCTCCACGAGCCAGTTCTCCCCTGCTTAGCCTTTTTGGTGAGTGGGGGAGTGAGTCTTGTGGGGACCAATTGGTGTACCAAGCTTGCGTGTGTAGTTGGTGTTGCCTGCCCTGTATGTGGGGCGTGTTTCTGGGCAGTCGGGGAGGGGGGGTGGCCCTAACAATCAAATCTCCCTGATGATCCTAGAGTTTTAAAGCTGCTGCAATAGTCTAATCCTTCAGTTCAGTCCTGCCACAGTTTGTCTCTGCCACTGACCCACAAGTCTTTGGTATTGGCGTATGGCTCCTGAGACTTGCAAGTGGGCCCCTCTTCCAGGCTGTGCACCCCGGGTCCTCTGTTGAGGGATGACTGTGCTATGTCACAGGTGAGTGCCGTCCCCCCAGGGCAGTTCTAGGCTGCTGGGCTGTGTAGGGAGGCTCCCAGTCTGCTCAAATGATGGCTGAATGGGGCTTTGTTAATTCACACTGCTCCACCTTCCCAGCTCTGGGACAATCAGCTGAGGTTGCAGGGAAGGCTAATGTCCACGCCCAGTTTTGTGGTGTGTGCCTGTTATTTGAAGCACTTCCGTCACACTGGGTTGTCTGGGGCAGCTCTGGGCTATGGGGCTGGCGATGGGCAGGAGTGTTTCCTGTCCACCAGGATGGTGGCTGTGAGCGGACACCCCCCTTTTCTTGGGAAGTTGTGTTGTTTAGTGAATTTTCTCAGCCACTGGATTATTGCCTTTTGTCTCAGAGCTCTCTTAGTTCTGCTCTTGACTTGACGTGCCCAAATTGCAATTCTTTGAAGCTTTCTGTATTGGGCTTCTTAGAGTAATTGTTTTAGAAAAAGAAAAAGGATTTAAAAAAAAAAAAAAATGGCCCTCCTCAGAGATCTAATGGGTTATTGAAATGCTAATAGACAAAGCAACCAGGGCCATTAAGGAAAGGTCCACAGGGCAGAGAGATCAGCTTTTCTTTGGGATTTGCATATGCGCCTCAAGGCCTGAGCTCCGCCCTTCCCCTTTCTGTGTTCACCAGAACTCCAAAAATCCTCTGCTTTTATTTTGGAGTTTTTCGTGTTATTTTTTTTTTTCTATGCCTGTCTCTTCTCTGCTGGGCTGGCAGCTCTCAGATTCTCTGGTGTCTGGTCTCAGTCTATCTATGGTTGGAGTATGGATCAGTAGAATGAGTTTCCGAGAAGGACTACCACTGCAGTTCTCCCTTCTCCTTCCCGGAGCTGGCAGCCCCTCCTCCCACGGGACTGAGCCTGGCAGGGAGGGGCGCGGGTCCCCTGGCCGCAAAAACTTACAGATTTCGCTGATCTCAGCAGTTCGACATTTTCATGAGTGTTGTATGAAGTATGCCCAAAGACAGATTGCTCTGTGGTGTCCAGTTCACGCAGTTCCTGGCTTTTTACCTACTTTCCTGGAGGAGTAACTAAAACTTACAGCTCACCAGTCCTCCATCTTCCCTGCAGCGACCTCATGCATTTTTAAATTGATATATAATCAAGCTACAATGAATTGCACAAAACTTCATTTCAAGTAAGTTTTGACAATTGCATGTATTGTCCACCACAAACAAAATATAGAACATTTCTGTCATCTCAGAAATTTCTCTGTGCCCTTTTCAGTTAACTCAACTATTGTTTTGATTTCTATTACTATACATTATTTTGCCTGTCCTAGAATTTCATATAAATAGATCCATACATATGTACTCTTGTGCCTAGATGTTTTTGAGAATCATCTATGTTTTGGGGTGTGTCAGTTGTTCATATTTTTTATTGCTGAATAGTAGTCTATTGTATATAATAGGTAGTCTCCAGTTTTGAGCTATTATGAATAAGATTGCTTTGATCATTCTTTAACACATCCTTTTTTGTGGACGTGCATTTTCATTCATCTTAGATAATTATCTAGAATTGGAATTGCTGGGTCTTAGGGTAAATGTATGTAATTTTATTAGAAACTGCTAAACAGTTTTCCAAAGTGGTTGTACTATTTTACACTCCCTCTAGAAATGTGTGAGAGTTGTAGTGCTCTATATCCTCACCAATATTTGGTGTGTCAGATTTTTAAATTGTGGTTTTAATTTGCATTTTCCTGGTAACTAATGAAGTCAGGCACCATTTCATGTACTTATTTACCATGTTCATTTCTTCTTTTGTGAAGGGTCTGTTTAAGCAACATGTTTGCCCATTTTTTATTGCTTTGTTTGCCTTTTTGTTGTCAACTTGTGAGAGTGTCACAGATGGAATTCTCTCAACCCACCTGACAAGTCCCTTGCCTTCAGGATCTGAGAGCCCAGAGTGCCTTAGATGGTCATTTCTCTGAATTTGGAGGATGACTGACTTGCAGTTGGGCAAGTTCTGTTCTTCTCAGGGAGATTCCCTGTTCTGCCTTGTCCCAGAGTTTGGTAGAGTATCCCTGAGCACTTGGTGAAAACCCATGGGAATGATTTGATGGGTCTGTGCAGACTTGCTCTGTGGCTGAGCTCCTTGGCATTCTCATCTGTCATGCCAGACCACATGTGATCACTACACATTCATTAACACTTTGGTTGGTTTCTTCTTACCTCCTTCCATGGTGGCTTTCTTCTCCGCCCCTCATTTTGGTCAGCGTTGAGTACTGTTACAGCCATCTTCTCACCTATGAAGGGCTCATTGTCTTCTGGACATTTGTTCATTTAGGTTTCTTGCCATCCTCTGCTCTCAGATGGGTTTTAGAAAACTTTGATTTTGTAGCTTACCATGCTTATTTTTGGTGGTTAGGATGAGAATGATGCCATCTTGTGACTTTCTACATTCTCGCCAGAAGCAGAAGTCTGCACATTTCCCCACACTCCATTCCTTCCGGCAGTGTGTCAGAAATGTTCTCTGGACTAAAGCCTAGAGACAGACATTGCTTTAGACGTGACTAGCCAAGAGGTTCATGATAACCCTGTGCGAAGACCTTGGGATTTACCAGGAGAACCAAACTATGTTATACTTTTATGTTAATAATTTAAAGAGCAAATTAGCAGCTCTTACACCATGCATGCTGTTGACCCTGAGCACATGACTAGCCATCTCTGTGACTCAGTTTCCTTGTCTATAAAATGGGAATAAAAGCAGTTGCTGGAGAATGAAATGAGTTGATGTTTGTAAAATGCTAAGCACTCAGTACTTGGCATATAGCAAATGCCCAATAAATGTTAGCTGTTATTAATAATAATATACTACTGATTACAGTTAGTAGTACTAGTAGATAAAGTATCTCTATCAGAGGCTTAATTCTTCTCAGCCAATCCCTTTTATTCGTAATTAAACCTTAAATTGAAGCTTTCTCCAGGTACTGGTAAAAGTTACTAAATAAAGCCAGCCAATACTGTAGTCAATATTTCAATTCTATGAACAAATAGATTAGAAAATTATGGCTTAACATTTGGTGCCTGTGGTAGCCATTAATATTGTTCAGCATTATCTTTGGTTCTCTTGCCTTTGGGTGGGATTGTACTTTTGTGCCTCCTTGACATGAGACTTGGTCATATGATTTGCATTGGCCAGTGACATGTGGGTGGAAAAACTCCTGGACAAGTCTTTTTTAAAAAAAACCGTTTTATTCACACACCATACAATCCATAACCACTGTACAATCATTTGCTCTCGGTATAATCAGAGAGTTGTGCATTCATTACCTCAGTCAATTTGAGAACATTTTCATTGCTCCAAAAAGAAAAAATCCCATACCCCTTATACTCCCCTATTATTGACACTTAGCATTAGTCTGGTACTCTCGCTACAATTGATGAAAGAATATTACAATATTACTGTTAACTGTAGTCCATAGTTTGTATTAGTTGTATTTTTTCCACATATACCACCCTATTATTAAACCTTTGTAATAGTGATGTACATTTGTTTTATTTCATGGAAAAACCTTCTTATATTTGTACTATTAACCACAGTCATCATCCACAACAGCGTTCACTATGTTATACAGTCCAGCATTTTATTCTCTAGCTTTCCTTCTAGTGACATACATGGCCCTAAACTTCCCCTTTCAACCACAATCACACCCGTGATTCAGCACTGTTAATCACACTCACAATAATGTGCTACCATCACCTCTGTCCATTTCCAAACATTTACAATCAACCTTATTAAAAATTCTGCCCAGAGTAAGCATCAGCTTCCCATTCTCTACCCTCATTCTATCTCCTGGCAACCTATACTCTAGATTTTAACTCTGTGAGTTTGCTCATTATAATTAGTTCATATTAGTGAGACCATACGATATTTGTCCTTTGGTGTCTGGCTTATTACACTCAATGTAGTGCTCTGGGCAGGTCTTTGAGAGCTGGTTTGCAGTGCACCATGTTCTTCCCCCGCCACGGTGACCAGGGATGTCTTAGGTTGAACCTCTGAGCAAAGGTGATTTGGAACAGTCACGGATGACCCACAACGGGCATGTAGAATAAGCCAGAAAATAAACCTTTGCTGTAACCATGGAGAATTTGTAGCAGTTTGTACCCTCTCCTGATAGAATGGTACAGTATCTTTACAGGATATAACCCAGGCTGTCTGTTCTGTTTTGTTTGGGCAGGGTTGAGTCTAGTGTATGTACTGGCCAAGCAAAAAACTTCTGGAGACCAGAGTTTGCATGGTGGAGTAGCCAGAAGCACGGGGTGCCAGAGAATGAGATCAAATCCTATCTAAGACAGGGTGCCAGGCATCCAAGTGTCCAAATCTGTCCAAAGTGCAGTTGTGGGGCTAGAAGCAGGAGACAGGAAGTGAAGCTGTAAGGTTTGGAGCTGCATAAAGGCAGGCATGGAGCAGGAACTGAGGAACAGATCCTGGAACCAGATAAGAGGGTCCATCCCTGTGTTTCATTGAGTTGCAAAGGGAGAGCCCAAGCGTTGTCTTATTGGGGGCAGCTGTCTGATGTGTGGTGGGCTTCCTGGCTAAAAGTCACCAGATCAAGTCCACAACACCTTGGAGCCGTTTCTCCTTGGATGAGCCAATATTTTCACAAGCAGGATTCCTTGGTACCCCAAGGTGTAGAGAATGACTGCACAGAAATTCACTCTGCTCTCCATAAGGTTTGTGTTCTGTCTCTTGCCCAAACCAGGTTTAAAGGGAGATCACTGATTAGCTGGAGAATCACACACCCTCTGTCAGAGAAAATCACTTCTGAAACATTTAATATGTATTTTGGCTCCCTTTTAAGGCACTTTGTCATTTAAATCCTACAGAATGTTACAAATACAAAACTGTCCATGTATGTTTTTTTTTGTTTTTTGTTTTTTTTTTTTCATTTTTATTGAGATTGTTCAGATACCATACAATTATCCAAAGATCCAAAGTGTACAATCACTTGCCCCTGGGTACCCTCATACAGCTGTGCATCCATCACACTTAATTTTTGTTCAATTTTTAGAAACTTTTCATTACTCCAGACAAGAAATAAAGTGAAAGATGAAAAAAGAAAAGGAAACTCTAAACCCTATCCCTAACCAACCCCCCTCAATTGTTGACTCCTAGTATTGATATAGTACGTTTGTTACTGTTTATGAAAAAATGTTGAAATACTACTAACTGTAGTATATAGTTTGTAATAGGTATATAGTTCTTCCCTATATGCCCCTCTATTATTAACTTCTAATTGTATTGTCATACATTTGTTCTGGTTCATGAAGTGATTTCTAGTATTTGTACAGTTGATCACAGACATTGCCCACCATAGGATTCAGTTTTATACATTCCCATCTTTTGACCTCCAACTTTCCTTCTGGTGACATATGACTCTCAGCTTCCCCTTTCCACCTCATTCACACACCATTCGGCGCTGTTAGTTATTCTCACATCTTGCTACCAACACCCCTGTTCATTTCCAAACATTTAAGTTCATCCTAATTGAACATTCTGCTCATACTAAGCAAGAGCATCTACATTTCTTCCACAAGGCAGGAGGGAGAGTCAAAGAAGGTAGAGAGGCAAAAGAAAGAGGAACAAAAAAATGACAGCTAGGAAGCAGCAAAAGGAAAAATAACCTTAAATCAAAGTAGAATAAAGAATCAGACAATACCACCAATGTCAAGTGTCTAACATGCCTCCCCTATCCCCCCCTCTTATCTGCATTCACCTTGGTATATCACCTTTGTTACATTAAAGGAAGCATAATACAATGATTCTATTAGTTACAGTCTCTAGTTTATGCTGATTGCATCCCTCCCCCAATGCCTCCCCATTTTTAACACCTTGCAAGGTTGACATTTGCTTGTTCTCCCTCGTAAAAGAACATATTTGTACATTTTATCACAATTGTTGAATACTCTAGATTTCACCAAGTTACACAGTCCCAGTCTTTATCTTTCCTCCTTTCTTCTGGTGTCTCACATGCTCCCCATCTTCCTCTCTCAACCGTATTCATAGTTACCTTTGTTCAGTGTACTTACATTGTTGTCCTACCATCTCCCAAAATTGTGTTCCAAACCACACACTCCTGTCTTCTATCACCCTGTAGTGCTCCCTTTAGTATTTCCTGTAGGGCAGGTGTCTTGTTCACAAAGTCTCTCATTGTCTGTTTGTCAGAAAATATTTTGAGCTCTCCCTCATATTTGAAGGACAACTTTGCTGGATACAGGATTCTTAGTTGGTGGTTTTTCTCTTTCAGTATCTTAAATATATCACACCACTTCCTTCTTGCCTCCATGGTTTCTGCTGAGAGATCCGCACAGTCTTATTAAGCTTCCTTTGTATGTAATGGATTGCTTTTCTCTTGCTGCTTTCAGGATTCTCTCTTTGTCTTTGACATTTGATAATCTGATTATTAAGTGTCTTGGTGTAGGCCTATTCATATCTCTTCTGTTTGGAGTACGCTGCGCTTCTTGGATCTGTAATTTTATGTCTTTCATAAGAGATGGGAAATTTTCATTAATTATTTCCTCTATTATTGCTTCTTCCCCTTTTCCCTTCTCTTCTCCTTCTGGGACACCAATGATACGTACATTATTGTACTTTGTTTCATCCTTGAGTTCCCGGAGACGTTGCTCATATTTTTTCATTCTTTTCTCCATCTGCTCCTTTGCGTGTAGGCTTTCAGGTGTTTTGTTCTCCAGTTCCTGAGTGTTTTCTTCTGCCTCTTGAGATCTGCTGTTGTATGTTTCCATTGTGTCCTTCATCTCTTGTGTTGTGCCTTTCATTTCCATAGATTCTACTAGTAGGTTTTTTGAACTTTTGATTTCTGCCGTATACATGCCCAGTGCTTCCTTTACAGCCTCTATCTCTTTTGCAATATCTTCTCTAAACTTTTTGAATTGATTTAGCATTAGTTGTTTAAATTCCTGTATCTCAGTTGAAGTGTACATTTGTTCCTTTGACTGGGCCATAACTTTGTTTTTCTTAGTGTAGGTTGTAATTTTCTGTTGTCTAGGCATGGTTTCCTTGGTTATCCAAATCAGGTTTTCCCAGACCAGAACAGGCTCAGGTTCCAGAGGGAAGAAATATTCAGTATCTGGTTTCCCTGCGGGTGTGTCTTAGAAAATTGCTCCACCCTTTGATGCCTCGGGCCACTGTGCTTTTCTGCCCAGCAGGTGATGCCTGTCAGCCTATAATTCTTGACTGGTGTGAGGAGGTATGGCCGTGTTCCCCCAGGCTCTGGGGTCTGGTTCTGAATGGAAAGGGCCCCACCCCTTTCCTCCTAGAGAAGACAGACCCCTCAGGTGGAGGTCATTAGCATTTCAGTGGTCTTGCTCTCTGCTTGTGGTGTCTCCACCCTTCCCAGAGTCACAGCCCTGGAAACTGAAAATGACTGGGGCTTTCTCCACTGAGCCAAAAAAGAAACAGATAGTCCCCTTCAGACCCAGTCCAAGGCGACCCTTCGGCTCTCCCAGGTCAGTCGTCACCCAAAGCCTCTGTCTGTTTTTTGGGGCTGCGTACCTGTAGTGAGCAGTTCACACTCGCTACTTAAAATCCCAGTTGGAGCTCAGCTGAGCTGTATTTGCTTGCTGGGAGAGAGCTTCTCTGTGGCACCACAAGGCTTTGCAGCTCGGGCTATGGGGGAGGGGGTCTCCCGACCTGGTTCCGCAGGTTTTACTTACAGATTTTATGCTGTGTTCTCGGGCATTCCTCCCAATTCAGGTTGGTGTATGATGAATGGATGGTCTTGTTTGTCCCCCCGCAGTTATTCTGGATTATTTACTAGTTGTTTCTGGTTTTTTGTAGTTGTTCCAGGGGGGCTACTTAGCTTCCACTCCTCTCTATGCCGCCATCTTGCCCCTTGACCCCCCATGTATGTTTTTAATTGGGTCAGCAATGTTAATACAACAGCAGTGTAAGCAGAGTATTTAAAAAAATTCTTCCAGTCCTTTTGGAATTCGACTTATGGGCTTAGCAGACATGTATTGACATAACTAACTTGTTCAACATGTCTTTCTATAAGTTATAAGTGAAGAGAAAGTAAAGCTTTGCATTAAACTAACAGACGAGATTTCTGTATTAGGGATAATATACTAATATTATACATTCCAATGCAATACCTATCTCAAAATGTAATTTCATCATATAATGCAAAATTACCTCCTACTGGGAACTAAAAATTGTTTTCCAGAAAATATAAAGAACGTGAAGACTTCCTGGTCCTCAGTAATAACCTGGGATGTAAAATAACTTGACCTGTACCCTTAATCACACACAAAATCCTTCTCCTGAAGATGGTTGTTAGGATTCTATGGAGAACAGATTATCAGTGCTGGAGAATGGACAATAACTGTTATGATTCCCCAAGGACCAAGCTTTGTAAAAGTTGTTTTTTTCCTTAGTAGTCTCCTTAGTAACTAGAACAGTCAAAACTGGTCACATAATCTGTTTCTGTACATGGCTATGAGGTTGTTTAACATTATTACTTATGAGTTAAGTTGTTTGATTTGTTTTTTGACAATTGACTTTTTGTGTTAATATCTACATTGACATACACTAGCACATCCACCTAGACAGAGTTGGCATTCAGTCAATGTTTGTTGACAGTGGTTTTATCAGTGCACTTATACAGTTTGAAATCTACCTTGTCAGCTGAAAAGAAACTTTCTGTATGAAAACATTCATAATCAGAACCATTCCAATCATTTGCTGTATGTATATGATATATGCATATTATATATGTATATAGATATGCAAATACTTTATAGGAAAATGCACTATAGGAAATATCTCTAGAGAAAGATTATCCAACAATTTTTAGGTATTTAGAGGGAGATTTATACAAGGAAGATAGCTTCAAAGGAAGAAGCTGCCTTAACTTATTTTATTGCTTCTTTGCTAAAGGTATGTAGTCAGTACATCAGAAGTAAAGCTTTAAAGGTAACTGTCTGGAGAAATTTAAATATATGTGAATGTTGACATAAATAAATCACTTTTAGAGAGAATTCCTAGGACCCGGTCCCTTTTAGGAAAGCTCTCCAGGTCCTTGTGCAAATACATGGCTCTTTAAAGTACTAGCCCACAGAATTTATGGGTTTATGTCTGTATGCCTCTGTTTATTTTTGGTATAAAAATCCTTGCTTATAAAAAGGGTAGTTAAGTATGGTACGACATAACTCTGATCCCTTTTGCCTGACTCAAGAGTTTGTACTTAAAGGAACATAAACAAAAGTCAGAGGTAATTCAATTAACATTTTGAACAGACAAGGGTATGCTTGCTTCTCAGCTTTAAGGCAAAAAAGCAGCCCCATTAAATTACAGCAATTACTCTGCTCAGATACATTCTTAAAAATTTCATGAATCACGAGACCAAGCTCTAATTTGAGATGTTGGTCTGTCTCTGGAGAATAAACTGAAAAAAGAAATCTAAAAGTCAAACAGCTCAACTCCTTGGGTAACTTCCCAAAACCAAAAAAACACCACCACCGTCCACTCTGAGGTGCATACCTGATTCTTCTTGTTCTCTTACTGCTCACATCAAATTCACCACCGAACCCTACAGATGTTAGCTCTGAAATATCTCTTGAATCTGTCCACTTCTGCCTATTTTCCTGGCCATTGCCCTGGTTCAGCAGATCATTTTTCTTGTCCAGATCAACAAGAGTCATCTTCTGTCTGTCCTCCCTGTCCCAATAGGGTCCCCTCCAATCTCCACTCTGCACAGAGCGGTCCTTCTGATCAAATAAAATCACACCAGAAAGGGTGCTGTGGGTCTTGGCATGAACATCACTATCTGAGGCCATCCTTGGTTTCAGCCCCTTTGCTCCCCACTCCCAAAGCCCCTAGAATTCCTCTGCTGCAACAGTTGCCACGCTTTATTGTAACCACTTGTGTAGTTATCTTTTTCAATAGATCATAAGTTCTGTGAAGGTAGATACCATGCTGATCTTGTTTACTCCAGAATCCTTGGATTGTAGCCCCGGATGGACTTTTAAATTATGAAGGAATTTTTCACAACTCTTGAATGTTAGAGCACTTCTCAAGCCAAGACACACACCAACACTCTCTAATGTACGAATGCACCATTTTTCTTATGCTAGAGCCTTTATGGCCCTAAAGGAAAATCCCCCAAGGAGACATGTCCCGACAGGCTTTATTTTACTCGCGTGAATAGTCAAATCTTATAAATTTCTCCTTTAACTAAAGACTCCAACTTAAATTCCTTCTCTTGACTTTGAGGAAAATGCTGGTAATGAGATTTTTGAATTTTTTATTTTAGACATGCTTCAATATATATAAATATGGCATGATATATGACTATGATATAAAATGGACTATGAAAATCTGCACATGTGTGGAACGGGGTGTGTCCTGGGTGTCCTTAACTGTTGACATGTTGGGTGACTTTTCTTATTTCTCCCTTTAGCACCTTTATTTATAGGCTTTTCCCCAGGACTAAAAATCTGGTTTGGTTTCTGTTAGAAGACTGTGATATGGGAAGAAAAACTGCATATGTCTTGCTGTGTGTACTTGTATGTATCTATATACGATGATTGATTAATGACTGTTATTAGTAATAATAAAAAAGTCATACTTGGGAGTTCATGAAGCAGAGGTTTATTTATAGCTGTATTATAAAGGAAATGTAATTGTCAGTTCAAATGATATCCCATGTCTTTATTGTAAATATGTATTTTTAAAAGTCATGTTGAATTAGACTGGATCCCTGCAGTAGTAGAAATGCATGTACTCCTCCCTATAGAATCAACGTAAATATTCATTTAATTATGGCCACTGATAAATTTGGCATAAAATCTCACTCAAGAAATATAAACTTAAACATATAGATATGTTCAGAAATAATTATAGGTGAAATGGTAAGTATACAGTTTGCTTCAAAATAATCCAGGGTAGGGAGGGGAGGGGAAAGTGGGGAGCACTGTAGAGGAAATAAGAAAGGCCCTGAGGATGTGAAAGGAAATGAAATAAGCTTCAGTGGCAGAGAGATTCCAAAACGAGCCGAGAGGTCACTCTGGAGGGCACTCTTATGCACACTTTAGACAACCCTTTTTAGGTTCTAAAGAATTGGGGTAGCTGGTGGTGGATACCTGAAACTATCAAACTACAACCCAGAACCCATGAATCTCGAAGACAGTTGTATAAAAATGTAGCTTATGAGGGGTGACAATGGGATTGGGAAAGCCATAAGGACCACACTCCACTTTGTCTAGTTTATGGATGGATGAGTAGAAAAATAGGGGAAGGAAACAAACAGACAAAGGTACCCAGTGTTCTTTTTTACTTCAATTGCTCTTTTTCACTCTAATTATTATTCTTGGTATTTTTGTGTGTGTGCTAATGAAGGTGTCAGGGATTGATTTAGGTGATGAATGTACAACTATGTAATGGTACTGTAAACAATCGAAAGTACGATTTGTTTTGTATGACTGCGTGGTATGTGAATATATCTCAATAAAATAATGATTAAAAAAAAAAGAAAGGCCCTGAGTTGATGGTTGTTGAAGTTGGGTGATGGGTACATGGTAATTTATTATATAGTCTCCTTACTTCTGCATATTTTTGAAAGTTTCGATAATACAGAGTTTTAAAAAATAAAATAAACCCTATACACAGAGGTTGAAATACCCTGACACTGATGAAGCTCAAGCCCACTGGCATGGGTCTTCCACTGGCATGGGTCCTTTCCACACTGCTGCCAGGAGCAACTGTGATGTTTTCAGATGTTCGTATGTTTTTGTAAAATTTACAAAAGAGAGACAATTTGCTGTCTCTTCCCACTTCAGGATCCCCTCCACCACACTTACCTTCATGGTGAGAGGGGTTTGAGGAGCTGTGGGCATTTGGGGGACCTAACTAAGGAAAAGTTGAGATGAGGGTACAGATACCCAACTTTCAATTATCTTTATTTATAGATTAAAGATACAGATTTAAAATTGCAAACAGGGACACACTCTTAGACACCCTCATTAGTTATTGGTCAAATATGTATTATTGGTCTCTTCTGTGTATACTTCGTTGTCAGTAGTTGTTCTGGTGTGGAAATGGCTTCCCAAAGTCCTCCTTCTGCCCACTATGCTGACTTACCCTGTGCTATGACTCGAAGCACAGGACCCGAGTTTGTACTGGGAAATGAGTGTGCCCCCTGGTGCCTGGCACCAAAGTATGTAGGTAGCAGAGGGGAAACATGGTTTGAACTGTACAGAGCCAGAATCCAGCCTATGGACAGTCAGACATATACTGAATAACGCTACAAATAAAATTATATATGCACCATGCTTTTTTTGCATTTTTGATAGGAATTGAGAGAAATAGAATTTATCAAAATGTTGTGTTTATAGTATACAAACCTTTGCTACCAGTAATCTAAATTTGAGTATGACTTTGTGTAGCTGCTTGAATATCCATTCATTGTATCTTAGCCTATCTGATAAATTTTTTTCCTGAATCAGTCTGGGGTTCCAAATAAAAAGACACATAAAACTGCCTGTGATGCAATGAAATGACCTGAAACACCCCCACACACACAGTGTCCATTTTATATCATACACAGTGGACTGTACAAGCAATGAGCTCTAGAGGCATTCAGACATTAGTAAGTGGATGAAAATTTTGCAGTCTTGGGAATACTCCTATGAACTGAAAGAATGACTGAAAACTTATAAAGTGCTTCTTTAGGATGAAATTTAAAATAAATAAAATCAGATGTGTTTCTAGGTTTGAAACCAAAGTTACTTACTACTTCAAATTTGAGCCCTTTGTGAAGATGGTTTCAAAGATAACAATCTAAGTTGTTTTTTTTTTTTAATGAAGTCTCTGCAGAGAATTGAAGCATAGCCCAAATCCCTCAACATAGAAAAGAATAATCACTTAAAAGAGAAAAGCAAGTCATCCTGTTTCACTTGGCTATTTTCTCTTCTAAATATGGAATGTAGGAATCTGAAAGCAGGGTAACAGCAAATTAATATTCATCATATTTTGTTTATCTTGGGCTTTAAAATAAATATTTTTTAAAGTTTCTGGTTTGTATCATTCCTATGTTTATCCAACCAACCGCGTGTCTTTTTCTGATTTGTCACTTTGAAGTGAAAATCTTAATCTATTTTCCTCCTCTCCTCCCAGACATTGTTCATGATTTTTGCTAATAGTCTGTTTACTCAGAGCACGCCAGCACATTTTGTTTTTGAAACAAAATTTAAACACTTAACACAGGCAATGATGTGTATAATATGTACGGGTGAATACAATTATGTGATCCATTTATACCTTCCAAAGCTAAATATAGGATGCCAGTTGTTTGTTGGTTTGTAAGTGGCTAGGCCTTTGATTAAATTATCTCCACTTGCTGTGCATTTAATGGCATAGGAGTCTTTTCTTTTTCCTGGTTTTTCTAGGATACTGTCATGTACAGGGCTGCTCTGAGTCAGGGTTCCTCAAACATCCAGGTATCTTCTGACAAACCTAGCTCTCATGGCTGCCTTCAAATATAGCTGGAGTTGATGTCTTAGGGTACACAACACTACCTGCAGTGCCTAGTGACCCCGAAATCTCCATGTTGAAATGGTGTGGAGGAAGGCTCCATTGCATCCAAACATTCAAGAGTCCAGATTCTGTCCATCTTATGGCTCTGACCTCCCCTGAGGCCTAAGAATTTCCAATGGATCATCAACAACTGAATGGTAGGAAAAGGAAGACAGAGAGCATGGAGAATTGTGCAGAGGAGCTTTAAAGGCCAGGCCTAGAAGTGGCAGGCATCACTTCCATCTACATTACATGGGCCAGAACTCAGTCACATAGCCCAGCCAAATCACAGGGGAGGTTGGGAAACCTGTAATATTGAGCCTGGGAAGACCAGGAAGTGAAGTTTTCTGTGTTCATAACATTGCCTCTGCCACCATACAGGTCGACCTGCTATGGTTTCAGTAGCACTGTGAAGGCCCCTGAAGTCCCCCAAATGTTCCCCAATGGCAAGCTGAAATCTTGATTTCTGTTAGGTGAGACTTTAAGATATTAGCAGTTATTTAAGCTCATGTGTGGATGAAGGATTTGAGAGCAGGTCTTGCTAGAGGATGGGTGGGGAAAATTTCTGGGAAAGCGATATTGAAGGATGATTAAGAAGGTTGACCATTTACTCCTCATCTAATTACAATGGCCTGACCTGCTGACTGCCCCCATCCTTTCTAATTGTCACTAACATTGCTTGTCTCTGCCCCTAACCCAGGGTTCTTAGGTTGCATTCTTCAGGAAACCGATTCTGAGATGGATATTTTTGTGCAGATAGATTACTGAGGAGTACTTCCAACACTTTTGGGGGAGGAAACAGAGTAGAATTAGACAGGGAAGGTTTCAATGCTCATGGGTTAGGAAGCTCTAAAGCTGGGATGGCTCTCCTGCTTTGAGGCAAGGGAGGTAGGCCCTTATATCCCTTTCCGTTTTAGCAGTCCTTGGATGTAGGCTGTCTCCAGGGAGGGAGTGGGAGTAAAGGTGAAGTAGCTTTCTTCAGCCAGGGCTAATGCTTGGAGAGGAACTCTGCTGTGAGTCATCAGCATCCAGAACTCCTGGCAACTGGGAGTCTGGGCAGCATGCTGCAGCATTTACTACACTAGTGAAATCTGTTTTAAGAAATAGACTCGGACCTGAAGTTTTAGTGCAGAGACGATGATGCCTCTGCTTCCACCACGGCTCTTCTGTAAGCTCCCACTCCTTGAATTCTATAGGCGAAGAATGAAAGAGGCCTCCATGATGTGCTTTCACTTGCCATGGTTCTGTTTGGCAAAATGCTTCTATAAAGACTGGTTTTCCTCAAGCCCTGCTTTTCACATTACCCTTTCATGAACCTGGAATGCCGCCCCTCCTTCTTAGTTTACAAAAAGCATCCTCATCTCTTCAGGTATATTTCAGTTTTCACTTTAGTGAGGCACTCTCTGCTTACCTCCATTCTAAGGGAATTTACACTCCCCAGAAATCCTTTATAGTAATTATTTTCTGAGTTATACATCTGCTACTCATTATGTTCTGTTTTATATTGCTAGTTATCTTTTCCTGTGTGTGTCTTCACTTACAAATGTAAGTGCTTGAGGTCAGAGGTTATGTTTTATATTCTGTGAATCATCTTCAGTGTTTGGTGCAAGGCTAGGTCCAATGTTCTTTTATTCATTTGACATATTTATTGAATACCTATTATGTTCTAGACACTATGCTAGTTGCTAGGGAGGCTTAGGTAAGAGTTTTCACACTAAAGGAGATTATACTTGTGAGAGGGACAGACTTTCTGTTCCAGTGCAAATCAGTGAGATAAATACTAATAGAAGTGTAAGGTGAATTGGAAGGACCTAACTGCCTGATGGACAAGGTCAGGTCAGGGGCCAAAGATGGAGGAAAGGGTCTAGAAATGTGTCAAAAAGAGGTCAATAGCCATTAATGTGATGGTATAAAGAAATCTGAAGCTCAGGTGCTTGCTTCAAAGGGTGGCAGTTGGGTTGGAAGGTTAGGAAGCAGGAAAAGACAGAGCCTAGGACCTAATGGAAGAAGGCATTTTGTTATGGAACTTTGGAGCTAGTCTGGGATTTCTCAACTGTGGCGCTTGTTAATATTTTGGACCAAACAATTGTTTGTTTGCTGGGAGCTGTGCTGTGCATTGTAGGATGCTTAGCAGCATCCCTGGCCTCTACACACTAGGTGCAAGTAGCTCCCATCCCCAGGTGTGACAACCAAAAATGTCTATAGATATTGCCAAGTGTCCCCTGGGAAGTCTGAATTATTCTCCGTTGAGAACCACTGGGCTAAACACTGTAGCAGTAGGCAACACTTGCCATAATAGGAGCCTCTCAGTGAATGTTGGATATTTCTTTTGTGAGGTAGAGAAGTTAGGAGTATGTTTAATGCTAATGGAAGTCCAGATCCTGACACTGTCTCTTGGGAATAGTAATACTTTTGTGGTGGGTCATATTACTATCTACTCTTGATGATCTTTCCACCCACAAAATATCTCTGCAATTGATATATGGACTCTATTTTTCCCAAAGTTAATAGCTCAGCTTTTGCAAGTTTTCTTATGGAGTACATTGTTTTTTTTTTTTTGTTTTTTAATTCAGTTTTATTGAAATATATTCACAAACCATACAGTCATCCATGGTATACAATCAACTGTTCACAGTATGATCATATAGTTATGCGTTCATCACCACAATCTATTTCTGAACATTTTCCTTACATCAGAAAGAATCAGAATAAGAATAAAAAATAAAAGTGAAAAGAGAATACCCAAACCATCCCCCCATCCCACCCTATTTGTCATTTAGTTTTTACTCCCATTTTTCTACTGATTTTTTTTCAATTTTTTAACTTTGTTTATCAAAAAATTAAAAGCAAACAGGCAAACAACAACCAAAAAACCCCCACAACATTTCAAACAAAGCAATGGATTAAGGAAAACAAATAACCTAAAATAACTACTTTGCTTCCAATATGTTCCTACCATACCCCAAGAAAATTAATAAACCATGTCTAAACAGAGGAGTAAAAAAAACAAATAATCTAAAATAACTACATTGCTTCCAACATGTTCCTACCATACCCCAAGAAAATTAACAACCCCTAAGAAAACAAAGGAATAAGAGAAAAAAAAAACCTAAAATAACTCTATTGCTTCCAACATGATCTTCCTATATCCAAGAAAGTTTACAAACCATAATCATTCCTGAGCATTCCCATAACATTGAGATTACCCTCCATAGTTTATCTGTTCTTATTAGATTATCATTCCCCCTCCACTAATTGGTATCTCTAGGTCCCCTACATTCTACAGTATAAAACATTGTACATTTTTCACAGAATTCACATTAGTGGTAACATACAATATCTCTCTTTTTGTGTCTGGCTTATTTTGCTCAGCATTATGTCTTTTTTTTTTTTTTTTTTTTTTATCTTCATTTTATTGAGATATATTCATATACCACGCAGTCATACAAAACAAATCGTACTTTCGATTGTTCACAGTACCATTACATAGTTGTACATTCATCACCCAAATCAATCCCTGACACCTTCATTAGCACACACACAAGAATAACAAGAATAATAATTAGAGTGAAAAAGAGCAATTGAAGTAAAAAAGAACACTGGGTACCTTTGTCTGTTTGTTTCCTTCCCCTATTTTTCTACTCATCCATCCATAAACTAGACAAAGTGGAGTATGGTCCTTATGGCTTTCCCAATCCCCTTGTCACCCCTCATAAGCTACATTTTTATACAACTGTCTTCGAGATTCATGGGTTCTGGGTTGTAGTTTGATAGTTTCAGGTATCCACCACCAGCTACCCCAATTCTTTAGAACCTAAAAAGGGTTGTCTAAAGTGTGCGTAAGAGTGCCCACCAGAGTGACCTCTCGGCTCCTTTTGGATTCTCTCTGCCACTGAAGCTTATTTCATTTCCTTTCACATCCCCCTTTTGGTCAAGAAGATGTTCTCCGTCCCACGATGCCAGGTCTACATTCCTCCCCGGGAGTCATATTCCACGTTGCCAGGGAGATTCACTCCCCTGGGTGTCTGATCCCACGTAGTGGGGAGGGCAGTGATTTCACCTTTCAAGTTGGCTTAGCTAGAGAGACAGGGCCACATCTGAGCAACAAAGAGGCATTCGGGAGGAGGCTCTTAGGCACAACCATAGGGAGGCCTAGCCTCTCCTTTGCAGCAACCGTCTTCCCAAGGGTAAAACCTGTGGTAGAGGGCTCAACCCATCAAACCACCAGTCCCATATGTCTGTGGGCATGTTAGCAACCATGGAGGTGGGGTAGGCGAATACCCCTGCATTCTCCACAGGCTCCTCAAGGGGGTACTGCATCTTTTTTTTTTCCTTTTTTTTTTTTTTTTTTTTTAACTTTCCCTTCTTTTTTAAATCAACTGTATGAAAAAAAGTTAAAAAGAAAACAAACATACAATAAAAGAACATTTCATAACTAGGGAGTAAGAAAAAGACAACTAACCTAAGATAACTGCTTAACTTCCAACATGTTCCTACTTTACCCCAAGAAAGTTACCTAATATAGCAACATTTCTGTGAACTTGCTCCTACTATATCCATCAGAAATTAACAGACCATAGTCATTCCTGGGCATCCCCAGAACGTTAAATAGCTTGTCTGTTCTTCTTGGATTATTGTTCCCCCTTCCTTAACTGCTCTCTATTGCTAGTTCCCCTACATTCTACATTATAAACCATTTGTTTCACATTTTTCAAAGTTCACATTAGTGGGAGCATATAATATTTCTCTTTTTGTGCCTGGCTTATTTCGCTTAGCATTATGTCTTCAAGGTTCATCCATGTTGTCATATGTTTCACGAGATCGTTCCTTCTTACTGCCGCGTAGTATTCCATCGTGTGTATATACCACATTTTATTTATCCACTCATCTGTTGAAGGACATTTGGGTTGTTTCCATCTTTTGGCAATTGTGAATAATGCTGCTATGAACATTGGCGTGCAGATATCTGTTCGTGTCACTGCTTTCCGATCTTCCGGGTATATACCGAGAAGTGCAATCGCTGGATCGAATGGTAACTCTATATCTAGTTTTCTAAGGAACTGCCAGACTGACTTCCAGAGTGGCTGAACCATTATACAGTCCCACCAACAGTGAATAAGAGTTCCAATTTCTCCACATCCCCTCCAGCATTTGTAGTTTCCTGTTTGTTTAATGGCAGCCATTCTAATCGGTGTTAGATGGTATCTCATTGTGGTCTTAATTTGCATCTCTCTAATAGCTAGTGAAGCTGAACATTTTTTCATGTGTTTCTTGGCCATTTGTATTTCCTCTTCAGAGAACTGTCTTTTCATATCTTTTGCCCATTTTATAATTGGGCCGACTGTACTATTGTCATTGAGTTGTAGGATTTCTTTATATATGCAAGATATCAGTCTTTTGTCAGATACATGGTTTCCAAAAATTTTTTCCCATTGAGTTGGCTGCCTCTTTACCTTTTTGAGAAATTCCTTTGAGGTGCAGAAACTTCTAAGCTTGAGGAGTTCCCATTTATCTATTTTCTCTTTTGTTGCTTGTGCTTTGGGTGTAAAGTCTAGGAAGTGGCCACCTAATACAAGGTCTTGAAGATGTTTTCCTACATTATCTTCTAGGAGTTTTATGGTACTTTCTTTTATATTGAGATCTTTGGTCCATTTTGAGTTAATTTTTGTGTAGGGGGTGAGGTAGGGGTCCTCTTTCATTCTTTTGGATATGGATATCCAACTCTCCCAGCCCCATTTGTTGAAAAGACCATTATGACTCAGTTCAGTGACTTTGGGGGCCTTATCAAAGATCAGTCGGCCATAGATCTGAGGGTCTATCTCTGAATTCTCAATTCGATTCCATTGATCTATATGTCTATCTTTGTGCCAGTACCATGCTGTTTTGGCAACTGTGGCTTTATAATAAGCTTCAAAGTCAGGGAGTGTAAGTCCTCCCACTTCGTTTTTCTTTTTTAGAGTGTCTTTAGCAATTCGAGGCATCTTCCCTTTCCAAATAAATTTGATAACTAGCTTTTCCAAGTCTGCAAAGTAGGTTGTTGGAATTTTGATTGGGATTGCATTG
Organism: Choloepus didactylus; assembly: GCF_015220235.1. Lineage (NCBI taxonomy): Eukaryota > Metazoa > Chordata > Mammalia > Pilosa > Megalonychidae > Choloepus > Choloepus didactylus. The sequence continues at coordinate 8,089,162 of NC_051334.1, read as the reverse complement.
AATCTGTAGATGAGTTTGGGTAGAATTGACATCTTAATGACATTTAGTCTTCCTATCCATGAACATGGAATATTTTTCCATCTTTTAAGGTCCCCTTCTATTTCTTTTAGTAGAGTTATGTAGTTTTCTTTGTATAGGTCTTTTACATCTTTGGTTAAGTTTATTCCTAGGTACTTGATTTTTTTAGGTGCTATTGAAAATGGTATCTTTTTCTTGAGTGTCTCTTCAGTTTGTTCATTTCTAGCATATAGAAACATTACTGACTTATGTGCATTAACCTTGTATCCCGCTACTTTGCTAAATTTGTTTATTAGTTCTAGTAGCTGTATCGTCGATTTCTCAGGGTTTTCTAGATATAAGATCATATCATCTGCAAACAATGACAGTTTTACTTCTTCTTTTCCAATTTGGATGCCTTTTATTTCTTTGTCTTGCCGGATTGCCCTGGCTAGCACTTCCAGCAAAATGTTGAATAACAGTGGTGACAGCGGGCATCCTTGTCTTGTTCCTGATCTTAGAGGGAAGGCTTTCAGTCTCTCACCATTGAGTACTATGCTGGCTGTGGGTTTTTCATATATGCTCTTTATCATGTTGAGGAAGTATCCTTCAATTCCTACCTTTTGAAGTGTTTTTATCAAAAAGGGATGTTGGATTTTGTCAAATGCTTTTTCAGCATCTATTGAGATGATCAATTGATTTTTCCCTTTTAACTTGTTAATGTGTTGTAATACATTGATTGATTTTCTTATGTTGAACCATCCTTGCATGCCTAGAATGAACCCCACTTGGTCATGGTGTATGATTTTTTTAATGTGTCTTTGGATTCGATTTGCAAGTATTTTGTTGAGGATTTTTGCATCTATATTCATTAGGGAGATTGGCCGGTAGTTTTCCTTTTTTGTAACATCTTTGCCTGGTTTTGGTATTAGATTGATGTTAGCTTCATAAAATGAGTTAGGTAGTGTTCCATTTTCTTCAATGTTTTGAAAGAGTTTGAGTAAGATTGGTGTCAGTTCTTTCTGGAAAGTTTGGTAGAATTCCCCTGTGAAGCCATCTGGCCCTGGGCATTTATTTGTGGGAAGATTTTTGATGACTGATTGGATCTCTTTGCTTGTGATGGGTTGGTTGAGGTCTTCTATTTCTTCTCTGGTCAGTCTAGGTTGTTCATATGTTTCCAGGAAATTGTCCATTTCTTCTACATTATCCAGTTTGTTGCCATACAGTTGTTCATAGTATCCTCTTATAATTTTTTTAATTTCTTCAGGATCTGCAGTTATGGCACCTTTTTCATTCATTATTTTGTTTATATGGGTCTTCTCTCTTTTTGATTTTGTCATTCTAGCGAGGGGCTTGTCAATCTTGTTGATCTTCTCAAAGAACCAACTTTTGGTGATATTTATCCTCTCTATTGTTTTTTTGTTCTCTATGTCATTTATTTCTGCTTTAATCCTTGTGATTTCTTTTCTTCTACTTGTTTTAGGATTGGTTTGCTGTTCATTTTCTAGCTTCTTCAGTTGATCCATTAGTTCTTTGATTTTGGCTCTTTCTTCCTTTTTAATATATGCGTTTAGTGCTATAAATTTCCCCGTTAGCACTGCTTTTGCTGCATCCCATAGGTTTTGGTATGTTGTGTTCTCATTTTCATTCGTCTCTGTATATTTAGCAATTTCTCTTGCTATTTCTTCTTTAACCCACTGATTGTTTAGGAGTGTGTTGTTTAACCTCCAGGTATTTGTGAATTTTCTAAGTCTCTGATGGTTATTGACTTCTAATTGTATTCCATTGTGGTCAGAGAATGTGCTTTGAATAATTTCAATCTTTTTAAATTTATTGAGGCTTGTTTTATATCCCAGCATATGATCTATTCTGGAGAAAGTTCCGTGAGCACTAGAAAAGTATGTGTATCCTGGTGATTTGGGATGTAATGTCCTGTATATGTCTGTTAAATCTAATTCATTTATCAGATTGTTTAGGTTTTCAATTTCCTTATTGGTCTTCTGTCTGGTTGATCTATCTATAGGAGAGAGTGATGTGTTGAAGTCTCCCACAATTATTGTGGAAACATCAATTGCTTCCTGTAGTTTTGCCAGTGTTTCTCTCATGTATTTTGTGGCACCTTGATTGGGTGCATAGACATTTACGATTGTTATTTCTTCTTGCTGAATTGCCCCTTTTATTAGTATGTAGTGGCCTTCTTTGTCTCTCAAAACATCCATGCATTTGAAGTCTATTTTATCTGAGATTAATATTGCTACACCTGCTTTCTTTTGGCTGTAGCTTGCATGAAATATTTTTTTCCATCCTTTCACTTTCAGTTTCTTTGTGTCCCTGTGTCTAAGATGAGTCTCTTGTATGCAACATATTGATGGTTCATTTTTTTTGATCCATTCTGCGAATCTATATCTTTTAATTGGGGAGTTTAATCCATTTACATTCAACGTTATAACCGTGAAGGCATTTCTTGAATCAGCCATCTTATCCTTTGGTTTATGTTTGTCATATTTTTCCCCTCTGTCTATTAATATCCTTTATTGTACCCATACCGAATCTCTTTAGTACTGAACCTTTCTCCAAGTCTCTCTGTCCTTTCTTTGTTTCTCTGTCTGTAGGGCTCCCTTGAGTATCTCCAGTAGGGCAGGTCTCTTGTTAGCAAATTCTCTCAGCATTTGTTTGTCTGTGAAAAATTTAAGCTCTCCCTCAAATTTGAAGGAGAGCTTTGCTGGATAAAGTATTCTTGGCTGGAAATTTTTCTCACTCAGAATTTTAAATATATCGTGCCACTGCCTTCTCGCCTCCATGGTGGCTGCTGAGTAGTCACTACTTAGTCTTATGCTGTTTCCTTTGTATGTGGTGAATTGCTTTTCTCTTGCTGCTTTCAGAACTTGCTCCTTCTCTTCTGTGTTTGATAGTGTGATCAGTATATGTCTCGGAGTGGGTTTATTTGGATTTATTCTATTTGGAGTTCGCTGAGCATTTATGATTTGTGTATTTATGTTGTTTAGAAGATTTGGGAAGTTTTCCCCAACAATTTCTTTGAATACTCTTCCTAGACCTTTACCCTTTTCTTCCCCTTCTGGGACACCAATGAGTCTTATATTTGGACGTTTCATGTTATCTATCATATCCCTGAGGTCCATTTCGAGTTTTTCAATTTTTTTCCCCATTCTTTCTTTTATGCTTTCATTTTCCATTCTGTCATCTTCGAGGTCACTGATTCGTTGTTCAACTTCCTCTAGTCTTGTACTATGAGTGTCCAGAATCTTTTTAATTTGGTCAACAGTTTCTTTAATTTCCATAAGATCATCCATTTTTTTATTTAGTCTTGCAATGTCTTCTTTATGCTCTTCTAGGGTCTTCTTGATTTCCTTTATCTCCCGTACTATGGTCTCATTGTTCATCTTTAGTTCTTTGAGTAGCTGCTCTAGGTGCTGTGTCTCTTCTGGTCTTTTGATTTGGGTGCTTGGGCTTGGGTTATCCATATCGTCTGGTTTTTTCATATGCTTTATAATTTTCTGTTGTTTTTGGCCTCGTGGCATTTGCTGAACTTGATAGGGTTCTTTTAGGATTTGTAGACCAATTGGAGTCCTTATCTCTAATTTATCAGATCTACAGCTTCGTGGAGTACACTTTCTCTAACTAACCAGCAGGTGGCGTCCACGAGCCACCTGTTCTCCACAAGCCAGTTCTCCCCTGCTTAGCCTTTTTGGTGAGTGGGGGAGTGAGTCTTGTGGGGTCCAATTGGTGTACCAAGCTTGCGTGTGTAGTTGGTGTTGCCTGCCCTGTATATGGGGCGTGTTTCTGGGCAGTCAGGGAGTGGGGGGTGGCTCTAACAATCAAATCTCCCTGGTGATCCTAGAGTTTTAAAGCTGCTACAATAGTCTAATCCTTCAGTTCAGTCCTGCCACAGTTTGTCTCTGCCACTGACCCACAAGTCCTTGGTATTGGCGTATGGCTCCTGAGACTTGCAAGTGGGCCCCTCTTCCAGGCCGTGCACCCCGGGTCCTCTGTTGAGGGATGACTGTGCTATGTCACAGGTGAGTGCTGTCCCCCCAGGGCAGTTCTGGGCTGCTGGGCTGTGTAGGGAGGCTCCCAGTCTGCTGAAATGATGGCTGAATGGGGCTTTGTTAATTCACACTGCTCTACTTTCCCAACTCTGGGACAATCAGCTGAGGTTGCAGGGAAGGCTAATGTCCACGCCCAGTTTTGTGGTGTTTGCCTGTTATTTGAAGCACTTCCATCACACTGGGTTGTCTGGGGCAGTTCTGGGCTATGGGGCTGGCGATGGGCAGGAGTGTTTCCTGTCCACCAGGATGATGGCTGTGAGCGGACACCCCCCTTTTCTTTGGAAGTTGTGGTGTTTAGTGAATTTTCTCAGCCACTGGATTATTGCGTTTTGTCTCAGAGCTCTCCTAGTTCTGCTCTTGACTTGACCTTCCCAAATAGTAAGTCTTTGAAGCTTTCTGTATTGGGCTTCTTAGAGTAATTGTTTTAGAAAAAGAAAAAAGGATTAAAAAAAAAAAAAAAAAAACGGGCCCTCCTCAGAGATCTAATGGGTTATTGAAATGCTAAGAGACAAAGCAACCAGGGCCATTAAGGAAAGGTCCACAGGGCAGAGAGATCAGCTTTTCTTCGGGATTTGCATATGCGCGTCAGGGCCCTTCCCCTTTCTATGTTCACCAGAACTCCAAAAATCCTCCGCTTTTATTTTGGAGTTTTTCGTGTTGTTTTTTTTCTATGCCTGTCTCCTCTCTGCTGGGCTGGCTGCTCTCAGATTCTCTGGTGTCTGGTCTCAGTCTATCTATGGTTGGATTTTGGATCAGTAGAATGAGTTTCCGATAAGGGCTGCCACTTCAGTTCTCCCTTCTCCTTCCCGGAGCTGACAGCCCCTCCTCCCCCGGGACTGAGCCTGGCAGGGAGGGGCGTGGGTCCCCTGGCAGCAAAAACTTACAGATTTCGCTGATCTCAGCAGTTCCACGTTTTCATGAGTGTTGTATGAATTATGCCCAAAGTCAGATTGCTCTGTGGTGTCCAGTCCACGCAGTTCCTGGCTTTCTACCTACTTTCCTGGAGGAGTAACTAAAACATACAGCTCACCAGTCTGCCATCTTGCCCCCGGAGTACATTGTTATAGAATAAAAAGATCATGGTTAATAATCATTTGTTTATTATTTTTTGGAAACTTTCACCAGCAGGGAAGTATGAGGATTTCTAGAAATCACCGGGGTATAGTGAAAGTTGCCAATAAAAATGTAAAATAATACAGATGTTGTTATGAAACAGAAACATGTTATGTTTTAAATAAATCAGTATCCTTAACCATTAGCAAGAGAACTTGAGGTTTTTAAAAGAACAATGGTATTATAATTTTATTATCTTTTTCCTACACATCTGGAATTTTGAAAACTTTTTGAATAATAAAAAATCAGATTATTTAGATCACCCTTGAGTTTAATAGTATTTTTGAAAATGTATGGAAAAGTTCTGCCCCAAATAGCCTCTCTTTCAAAATCTTCTTAATTATTTGAAAGAATTTATCAGTGAGTTATTGCTTGATGTATGCAGGCAAAATCCATAGATAGTCTGCAAACTTTGTTTTAAAATCACACTTATTATTTTCCTTATATAATGATAAAATTTGAAAAAAAATTGAGACAAGTATCAAAAAGAAAATAAACGTAATTTTTAATATCGTGATGTAGATTTTTCCAGCCTTTTTTCTGTGCTTATGTTTTAGTGGGTCTCAAATTTTAATGTGCGTAAGAATCATGGGTAGAGCTTGTTTAAAAAGCATGGTCCAGGGCACTATAAAAGGAAGGTACCAGATGAGACCTGGGAAACAGCATTTTCACAGACACCCCAGATGTTCTGATTCAAATGGTCTATAAAATGACCTTGGAAAACCACTAATACATGTACTTTGTTGCTATCGTAGCAGTACCATCTGTTGACTGGGTAGGGAAGGGTAGAAAATTTATGGATTTTTACTTTTGCTTTGTCTATTTTGCAAAGAGTCCAGTCCCTTGAAAAAACCAATTCTTTCCATGATAGTTAGCCTCTATTTAAGCACAACATTCATTTTAGTCTTTCAGTAGCCGTTTGGGTTATTTTTCATGAGCTGGTAATCATTCCATGTTCTTGTTTTTGGCTTTTGCCTTGTTTTGAAAGGTGAAGAGAAAGAAAGGAAGCATAATGCAAAGTTTCAGGAGCCAGAAGGAAGTCTGTTGGAGATGTGTATAAGGGGTTTAGAAATTTTGAAGCATGCTTAGGAAGGTGGTCAAGGTTTGAAATAGAAAAGTAGAAGTCAAAGGAGTGAACTGACTAACCAAAAGAGAGTAAATATTCAGGAGCAGGCCAAAAGCTAGGCTTTGAGGCATGACCTCATTTAGAAGCTTAGGGAAGAATGAAATAGATAAGGAATGGGCAGAGAAGAAGTAGAAAAACAGAAAAGACCTCTCCTGCTATCAAGGGAATGCTTCAAGAAGACATCTAGCAGGGTCAAAACCAGCAGAGTTGAAAAAGACTATGGACTGGATCAAAGCTATTGAGTTTGGTGGCCAGGATTTTATTGTTGACCTTTGACAAATGGTCAGTTACTTAAGTAGACTTAAATGAAATGATATAGCATGAGCTTAAGAAGAAAGAACATAAAACTCAAAATCACAGGAAGAACTTGATTATTCCAAGTCAGCTCATCATTGGCTTCCTTGGTTTTATTTTGGTTTTTGATTTCTGCCTGCAGGATAAATATTTACCTGCAACCTTCCCTCGATTACCCCTTCAATGTAATCAGTACAGTATTCCTGGTGTACCCCCGTGACCCTCATTTGAGGCTCCCTGAATTGGGCGTGCCGCTTCAGTGGTGTTAATTGGTTCAAATGGCAGTTCACACCCATGATATCCTTGTCATCTCCCAACTGATCTCTTGAAGGGGTCACTCTAGGAAATGAGAGGTGCATGGAACTAATCTTCTGGAACCCTTTTGTTTAACATCCACAGTACAATTATCTTTCCTTTTGCTCATCTAACACTACCTCAAATATTAAAACTGCCCAATTCAACTTTGATCCCTAAAATAACTTAATAAAATAAAATAATATAATATGGTACAAAGATTCAGACGTTGGAAGGAGGCATAATGTGGAGTTGATGTATACCTGCTTCCATTCCTTTCTAAGGTTCAAAGCTCTCTTCTTTTTTTAAAAAAACCAGTTGATTAAAAAAAAAAAAGTCTTATTTGTCAGCTTCTCTGCTAGGAATTATTTCCAGTCAGGCCTTGAACCTGTACTTAGCTCTGAAAAGCTAAATAACCTAGAAGTTGCAGAGATGAGCTTTAGCCCTGTTTGCTCTGACTCAGTTGCCAATAATATTTTCCACCACACCATGGTACCTCAACAGATCATCTTTCTCTTCAGAATTTGCTTTGTAAAAATCCATAGCTGACATGTTTTCTTTCTGCCTCCTCCTATGATACATAAATACAATAAAGAAAAAAAAACGAGAAAACACACAATGTCAAATTGATTATGTATGGCCTAAATGTCCAGGAATAAAAAATTTAGCCTTATCTCCATTCATATTGCATGTGCAGCTATGAACGAGTTCTAGTTCCTTAATACACTTCTCCATGAGCTAAAAAAGGACCATAATGGCCCTATCGTCTATAACACAACTCTAATGTTTATGCATATTTTATACAAAGTCAATTCATGGAGTTAAATTTCTAAAGCCAGATTATGGAATCTGACAGATCCCATTTTTTTAAAGCAAGAGTTGAAAATGTCTACTTTAAATGCATCGTAAATTATTTATATGTAAATTGAATAATTTTAAAGTCTCATTTTGGGCTTGTTCCGATCTTGAAGAGAACAAAAGGGTCATTTTAGAGCAGATAAGTTTTAAGTATAGTTACAAGCACTATCAACTTATTTTCAGATATTGGAGTGTAGGATACCCTATAAAGTATGCCGTTGGAACAGTGACTCTTATTTCTGGATTTGAGTGCTCCAAGGCACAGGCTAATGTGAGATTGAGGACTTCAAGTCTAGGAAAGATGCAGGTTTGGTTCTGGTCAGAAGTTGTGACCAAGGCAATGCTGTCTGGCTTTTGGTTCAGAGTGATAGCCACTGGAAGAATGGGCCTTGTTGTCATGAATGATGAGTCCCTCAGAGAAGGACCCCAGGCAGTAGCTGGGGGTCTATGGGAATTAGTACCCATCACTCAGGGGACAGAGTTGATGAGAGTTGGGAGTGGGTGGGTTAGTCCCAGTCAAGTGTGGATTGCAGGAGGGTTCAAGGCAGTCCCAGTGGGGAGCTGAGGGGATAAGGATGATTGCTACAGTGGGAATTATGGGAATTATTATGGCCACCCATTGGGTAGCACTGACACCTCCTGGTAGTAGGACTTGGTACTCTGTGACCACTGTGCCTCAGAATTCTGTGGCATTGGGCCTACAATGCCTACAAAGAGCTAAGAAAGGAGGAAGCTGACAACTTCCACACTACTGGTCTTCAATCCTATAGTTCTATGATCACAGGTGCTTTATTTGTGTGTGTGCGTGTGTGTGTGTGTGTGTGTGTGTGTGTGTGTGTGTGTGTGTGTGTGCGTGTGATTAAGTCTCTCAAAAGGCAGCAGAACATAATGGATATGAACACAGACTCTGGAGTCAGACTGCCTGGGTACAGGCTATTGACCTTATCATTTATGAGCTGTGGTCCCTTGGACAGGTTACTTGACCTCTTTGTGGCTGAGCACCCTACATCATTAGTTTGCTGTGGGGTTTAATTGAGTTGATATTTGCAAAGGATTTGGAACCATATCTAAAGAGTAAGAGTTGTCTATTTTTTTAATTGATAAAACTAAAAATAACACTTCATCTATGTCGGTGGATCCATTTGTATCAGTTTCACATGAGGACTGTGCCGGTTTATATATACTATGCCCCCAGAAAAAGCCATATTCTTTAATGCAATCTTGTGGGGGCAGATTAATCTTTTTGATTAGGGTGTGACCTCTTGATTGGATGTTTCGTGGAGATTTGGCCCTACCCATTCAGGATAGGTCTTGATTAGTTTACTGGAGTCCTTTATAGGGAGCTTGCACAGAGAGCAGAGAGATGAAATGCCCCAGGATATGCTAAGCCAAGACCCAGATGCTTGCAGATGCTTGGAGATACAGACAGAAGGATGTTTGGAGAAGCTAAGTAAAGACAGGAGCCCAGAGACATTTTGGAGAAAGCCATTTTGAAACATAACACGCGAGCAAAGGACCAGCAGTTGCCAGCCATGTGCCTTCCCAGCTGACAGAGGTGTTCTCTTCTTCAGTGAAGGTATCATCTTGTGGATGCCTTACTTTGGACACTTAGAACTGTAAACTTGTAGCCAAGTAAACCCCCGTTATTAAAGCCATTCCATTTCTGGTATTTTGCAAAATGACAGCATTAGCAAACCAGAACAGATTTTGGTACCAGAGAAGTGGGGTTCTGCTGAGTTTGCAAATACCAAACACGTTGGAATGGCTATTCTTTAAAATTAACTTTATCAAAAAATAAAAAAAAATTTCCAGACAAAATAAAACAAAGGAATAGGAAAAACAAATATCCTAGAATGGCATTTTAAATGGATAAGGGGAAGATTTTGGAAGAATTGTGAGGAGCTTGATAGAAAAGGCCTAGATTGCTTTGAAGAGACTCTTGGTAGAAATATGGGCTCTAAAGCTAATTCTGATGAGGCCTTAAACAGAAATGATGAATGTGTCATTGCCAACTGGAAGAAAGGCAATCCTTGTTTTAAAGTGGTGGAGAATTTGGCAAAACTGAGTCCTGGTGTTAGATGGAAGGCAGAATTTGAAAGTAACAAGCTGGGACAATGAGCTGAAGAGAACTCCAAGCAAAAAGCTGAAAATGCACCTGGCTTCTCCTTGCAGCTTATAGTAAAATGCGAGAGGAAAGAGATAAGCTAAGAACTGAAATCTTGGGTACAAAGAAACCAGAAATTGATGGTTTAGAAGATTCTGGGCTTCCTGAAAGTGAGACCCCAGAGGATGGTGCCCCACATGAGGATTTAACCAAACATGGAACCTGACCGCCATTTCCGTACAAGCCAGGATTGGAGATGGAGTTATCCAGAAAAGATTTGTGGAAAGTCCTATTGTTTGATGGTTTTGACCCCTGTAAACTTCATGCCAAGCCAACAAATTATTTATAAGATCTGTATAGATGGAACCACTGCCAGTCTGGACTGGAGGGGATGAAGAAGGGACAAATTGAGAGAAGGATAACTTCAAAGACAGAACCATGGAAGCTGAGGTCTGGAGCCAAGAAATCTTGGGCAAGGATAGCAGAGCAACCCATGCATGTGGAAAGAGTGAGTTTGCCCAGGAGGCAGAGGGCGGGCCTTCCTCCTCCATGCTCAGAAAGAGTGCTGCCGCCCCAGGCCTCAGAGAGGGTGGAGCACATTCCCCTGGGATTAGGGGAGCCTGGCCATCACCTCACTGTTTGGAGAAGTGAGAGCCTTTGCCTTGGAGAAGCCGAGTCTGTGTGGTGACCCGATGCTTGAGGAGGGTGGGGCCAAGTAGAAGGTGGTCTCCCCAGTGCGTGAATATATTGGAGCACTCACCCCAGCGTTTGGAGAGAAAAGGGCTGCCATGTAAGCCTTTGAAAGGGGTGGCACAGCCTCTCTCTCAAGCCTCGAGGATAAAATGTTATTTGATAAATAACTCTCTGACTTTGAAATCTAATGAAGTTTGCCCTGTGAGTTTTAGGAACTGTTTTGGTCCTGTGAACCCTGTTTTCCTTTCTGTTTCTCCTTATGGTAATGAACGTTTATCCTATGATTGTCCCTCATTTGTATATTGGCAGCAGATAACTTGTTCTAAGTTTCACAGATCCACAGCTAAAGGGGAATTTTGCCTTAGGACAGACACACCTGTAACTGATTTTGAGGGGATCTTGTACTTACCTATTGTTGCTGAAAGGATTTAAGCTTTTGTGATATTGTGATAGGATAGATGTATTTTGTATATGGAAAGAATATGTTTTTTGGGGTTCCATGGGGTGGAATGTGCTGATCTGTATATATTATGTCCCCTAGAAAAAGCCGTATTCTTTAATGCAATCTTGTAGGGGCAGATTAATCTTTTTGATTAGGGTGTGACCTCTTGATTGGATGTTTCATGGAGAGTTGACCTTGCCCATTCAGGGTAGGTCTTGATTAGTTTACTGTAGTCCATTTAAAGGAGCTTGCACAGAGAGCGGAGAGACAAAAATGCCCCGGGAAATGCTAAGCCAAGACCCAGATGCTTGCAGACGCTTGGAGACGCTTGGAGATACAGACAGAAGGATGTTTGGAGAAGCTAAGTGAAGACAGAAGCCCAGAGACATTTTGGAGAAAGCCATTTTGAAACACAACCCGGGAGCAAAGGACCAGCAGTCACTAGCCACGTGCCTTCCCAGCTGACAGAGGTGTTCTGGACACCATTGGCCATTCTTCAGTGAGGGTATCCTCTTGTTGATGCCTTAGTTTGGATATCTTTATGGCCTTAGAACAGTAAATTTGTAGCCAAGTAAACCTTACCCTTTATAAACTCCAGTCCATTTCTGGTATTTTGCATAATGGCAGCATTAGCAAACCGGAACAGGGGCCTTGTTAAAAATGTGGATTCTGGGATCTCACCCCAGGCTTACTCATTGAGATTCTTAAGGATTCTGTATTTCTAATATAGAATTTCAAATTTCAAATTCTTATAGGATTCTATTTTTCTAATAAATCTCCCAGGAAAAGCCATTGATTCAAGTCAGATTTGGAATTAAATAGTCCGTGTCTCTGGTTCACAGTAGATTTGAGGTCATTAGCAAATTAATTCTGACTTATTTCTTAAGGAAAACTCTCAATAGATGGAGCACTTACTTATAGATCAAATTTTGTTTGGAACAAGAAAGGATATAAGTAAATCAAACTTTCTCTCACCTTTCATCATGCAGGACTTCCTCCTGTATCTCCCTCCTCCAACTCCAAAGGCAAATATATCACCTTAGAATTTTAGAAGCTACTCTCAGGCAACTTTTTGGCATGTCATTTACTAGGACTAACCTGGAATTTAGTTTGAATTACCAAGTGTTTGTAGTATAATATAAAGGAAATGCAGTTGTTCTGTCAGAAATTTTCTAAGCAGATGGCCTAATTCTGAAAAGAAAGACATGAGTGTGATAGACAGTTGCTAGCTGCTCATGTGCAAGTCTTTGAAAACTACAGTGGTGATAGAAAACTCAACAATGGAGCTTCCACAAAGATTTAGCCAAATGCAGCTGCCAAGACAAATAATTTTGTATTTTAGCAGTATCATGACTTGTTCTTAGTTTTAAAAAGATGTGATTTGATCATCTATAAATGAGTTCAATAGTGTAGTAATGTATGAACAATCTGTTCTGAAAAGAAAATAGAAAATAATGTAATACTACTGTTACTATAAGCATTTATGGACTTCCCTTTTGTAGACAAAGATGTTACTTGGTGTATCTTCTTTAGACCATGTGCTGGTGGAAATATACAGAGTGGGTTTTTTTTTTTTTTACTTGGTTGTCCTTGTTAGCAGTATCATTTATTTTCAAGGTGATTGGCTTCAGTCAGGGACTGAAGGGACTATGACCTTGAAGTAAAGCAGTCAGTTGGCACAGCAAAGGATTGTTAGCACTTATCTTTCAACCGTGAAACCAGATAGGCAGAGTAGCCTAATTGAGAAACTAATTTATCTTTTTTTTCTTAACTGTGGGCTCTTTGCAACAAAAAGGAAACATTTTTTTCTTCCTCTTTCTTTTTAATGTAGGAAGCCTGGTGGGGCAGGCTATATTTTCCAATAATGATCAGAGCAAGGTATCTAGTCCCACATGTTTTAGAACCTGGCCATACTCCCATCAAGAAGTAACCAGATGTCTGCAATGTTAGAGAACTAGCTTTCAGATGATTCCAAAGCTCAGTTCTCAGCCTGCAAACTACACCAAATTATGGATTTTTATGCAAAATAAATTGTCATTTTTTTTAAGGCACAATGTTCTGGGATTATTTGTTAATCAGGGTGAGATAACTGTAACGTCAGGGCTTCCTGTTCTGAAGGTCTGTGTATTTTGTCTTTTTTTTTTTTTTCCTGCTTCGGGGGCAGATAAGTGGCCCTTGTTTCCAAAAGAAGGAGAAGAAGAACAGGGCTCAAAGCTTTCAAGAATAGGTGCAGACTCCAAGGAGTAGGATTCTGGAGCCCAGTGGCTAAGGGCCGGGAGTTTGAGAGCAGTGGAGATGGTGACCTGCTCCCATCTGTGCCTTGGGGAAGGGGTAAGTCCTCTGATGCAGCTGGCTGGCTGTGTGGCTGCTTGTGAATTGAATACTAGGCTCCAGGACCTTGGAATATGTGGTAAATGCTGTCATGCTGTGCTGTGGGGGTGTGGGGTGTGATAGTGGGTGGATGAGGCCAGCAAAACCAGCTGCCTTCATATAAACCACAAGGGCCAGAACAAAGAGAAATGGTAGAGTTACAAGCACATACTGAAAGACTTCCTGGGAAGAGTTGTTAGCCCCTGGGACTTTTGCATGACCTCAGGAAAAGAAAGGGACCCTGAATGTATTCTGATGAAAGTTTTATATATATATGGAAATATACACATGTATGTATGTATGTATGTATATTCCAATATAAATATGTATATGGAAAACAGCCATTTGTTCTGATATCATTTATATGCATGTTAATAAGCTGGTTAATCCTTTTCTTGCCAGTTTGAAATATTATCTTATTATATACCAAATACTTTTATATATCTGGTTTTGCTATATGTTTTTTTTAAATTTTTTTGTTCCATTGATCTGTCTATTCAGTTACCAATATGATTCCTTTTAACTGCTTCTATCTGTGTAATACATTTTAACATCTTGTTGGGAAATGTCTCATCATTTTTTCCAGAAGTTTCTTAGCTGTTTTCGTAATTATATTCCTCCAGGCTTTCAAATTATTTGGTGAAGTTCTCCCAAAAAACTCACTGGAGTTTTGATTAGGATTGTCTTGTATATAAATGGTTAAAATGGCAGATTGAACAAACACTGAGCTCCTCTTCTTCCCAGAATTCCACTAAATGAGAGTAAAGGGATTTTTGAAGAAGATATAAATACAGAAGGATAAAGAATGAGATCGGAGACAACAGTGACAAAATTTTGGAATTTGGTAGGCAGATAGAGGAGTATAAATGACTTAACAGACAAGAGAAAGCTGAATCCTAAGCTGGAAGCTGGGAAAATGGAGAAGCAACCTGATGTACATTACAGAACCTTCCGGAGAAGGAATTGGCAGGCGGAAGAATTGGTTGAAAGTCTGTTTAAGAAACTTAGTCTCTCAAATCTCCATCCCAACTTTAGGCAGCTGAGTAAGGGTCCCTCCCCCGTTCTGGCAGAAGACTGGAGGTATGTTCTCTAAAGAGGATAAGCAGATCTTTGAACTTGAAAATACCAGGCACAGCTAAATAGAGATACCAAATAGACAACAGGAGATTAAAGTAAGCATTATAGATGGGACTTGAGATTTCCAGTTTTCTTTCATCATATGGCTCAAGAATGTTGCAGCCTGATATCTGCCTTGTAGGTAGGAGATCAGAAGCACCTTCTTTGGGGAATCTAGCCTGCAAGGAATGAGTACAAGATACCCAAATCAAAGGTCTTCCAAATATCCCCCTAGAGAGAAGAGCACCATTGTCAAGGGCTAACCCCTTCTACACCAGAGCTCCCTATCATCTGTTTAGTGCCCCCTCTTAAATATGAGCAGGGAGCCAAGGACTGCCAGGCACTCTGAAAACAAAATCTAATTTTAAAGACCAGTACAAGTGGAAATAAAGACTCAATAATTATTATTGATATCTTCAGTGAAGATCTGCATCTTTGAAATAAGAATTGCATAGTATAAAAAAGAAATATTCAGAAGACATAAAACCCTAGAAATTAAAAATATGTTAACACAAATTGTTAGAAAATAAAGTCAAGGAAATCCCCCAGAAAGTAGAACAGAAGACAGAAATGGAAAATAAGAAAGATAAGATGAAAAAAATTAGAGACCCATCAAGAATGTTCAATGTCTGCATAATTGAAGTTCCATGAATAGAGGACAAAAAAACAAGAGGGAAGTCATTGATCGAATAATTCAAGAAAAATTTCCCCAAACTTAAGAATATGAATGTCTTGATAGAAAGAGATCACCAAGTGCCCAGAACAATGAGTAAAATAGATCAATGCCAAGGTATGTTATCAAGGAATTTTAAAAAGGCTGGGGACAGAAAATAGATTCTACAAACTCTCAGGGTGGAGAAAAACAGTTTTCATGTAATGAATCAAGTATTATATAATATTAGCCTTATCCATAGCAATAGTGGGAGCTAGAAGGCAGTGGTGCAACAACACCCTCGAAATTCTGAGGAAAAACAACCTCAAACCAAGATTTTCATGTTTACTGTCTAAAAAACCAGAACTTACTTCCTATGCACCCCCTTTCCAGAAGCTGAGTGTGTGCTTCTGCAAAATTACAGAGTGAATGAAGAAAGAGGAAGACATGGGTTCCAGCAAACAGGGAATACAATTCAAGAGAAAGGCTAAGGGAAGCCTCAGGATGGTAATAAAAGGAGATTCCTGGATGACTTATAGTTATTAAAAACAATGGTAGGTACAATTCTAAGATGGCCACCAAGATTCCCATACCCTGGTGTACACAACCTGTATAATCTCCTCTCCTTGAGTGTGAGCAGGACCTGTGAGTGCGATAGGATATCATCCTATGATTAAATTATGTTAAATACGAAGGTAAAGGGAGTTTGCAGGTATAATTAAGGTCTCTAATTGGTTGATTTAGTTCATCAAAAGGGAGTTTATCCTGGATGGGACTGAAACAATCAGGTATTTCCTTTTAAAGAGGGAGTAGACATCAGAGAGGGAAGAAGTCAGAGAGATTCAAAGCAGCAGAGATGCTTTCCTCTTGGCCTTGAAGAAGCAGACTACTATGTTGTGGAGAGGACCATGTGGCAGAGAGCAATGGGTGGGCTCCAGGAGCTGACAGCCTCAGTCCTGCAACCTCAAGGAAATGAATTCTGCCAACAGCTGCATGAGCTTGGAAGAGGTCCCCAAGACAAAGATGAGAACACGGCTCCAGCCCATACTTTGAGTTGAGCTTTGTGAGACTTTGAGCAGAAGACCCAGCTAATCCATGCCCAGATTCCTGGCTCAGAGGAACTATGAGATAATAAATGTGTGTTGTTTTAAGCCAGTAAGTTTGTGATAATTTGTTACTCAGCAATAGAAAGGTAATACAGGTATAAATGGCAACTGGTCCAGTTTGGAGCAGCTCAGGAGACTCAGGAGGGATTTTTATCCAGAGAAATAAAATTGAAAAAATATCTAAAGTGTTATAAAGTCTTGAAATGCATACAATTTGAGGATAATTGGGGAATGCATTAGTAGTAAGTACATATATGGGAAACTAAGCAATCAAACATGAGACTTACTCACTTTAAGAAAAACAAAATGTTGCCCAGGAAAATAGTCATGGTGTGTAACATGGCTCCATTATAAATAGGCTTTCCAGAGTCATAGTAATATAAACACCAAATGATGGTCTAACCAGAACTGCATGATATAAACACTGGGGGGAAGGTGATGGGGAGTGTGGGGGTGAGAAGGAGAGAGAGCAAAATCTTTGTCTCCCATAGTAGGAGTAATAGATACTGACTAGAAGGGAAAAATCAGAAGTGCAGTACATGCCTTTCTTTCATGGGGCTCCTGGGAAGGGGGAAATTCGACAGGGCGGGTGGGAGGCAGGGGACTTTTGTTTCTTGGAAGAGACTCGTAGAAGTAAGTGACTTTAAGATATGGAAATGTATAACTCTGACAAAAATGAAAACGAATTTAAAGCAAAAATTTGGAAGTTCCACAGATCAGTTTGAGTATAACTAGGATTGGTTCTTGAGATGACATTTTCATTTAATTGAATTTTCAAATCCCTCTGCCCCTTATTTGCTGTTTATAAATGAACAATATTATAAACTGTAAAATTTAGTTAGCTTATTGTGAGCATGAACAAATGCACAAAAGAAAAGAATTTCCTTGTCCCAATCACATACATTTTCCTTGAAAAATGACCTTCAGAAAGCTAACCTGACCAAATAAACAAAGAGATGCCAGTTCTCAATTTTTATAACATCAAAGAGTAAGGGGACTGTTTCTGTTTACCCTTTTGTTCTTGATGATATTTTAATTACTGATCACTCCCTAGTGAAAGATCGAAGATCTCAGTGTTTGTTTCTTCAGCAATCAACTTCTTGTGCAGAGTAGCTGGGATCTGAATTCATTTTTCTCCCTTTCTATTCTCCAGATGCTGGAATTCAGCTTGAATACAAAGGAGATGTGTTGTATTTGTTTCCATATTGTGTACTGATTTGTACTCACCAGCAGTGCGTCAGAATTTGGTGCTGCAGCAGCAGTGTGTATTTTTTTGCCATTATGTGCACTTACCACCTTGGTGACATTTGTCAAGTTTCTAAATTCGCTAAGCATCCCTTTCCATTTTGGTAAAAAAGGAGAGAGTAATAGCATCTCCAGTGTAGGATTTTTGAGTGGATGAAATCAGTAGACAAAGGGCTTAGCACAATGCCTAGGATAAAGAGAAAAGCCAATGAGTGTTAACTGTTATCATTGCCATCAGGAGAACAGAATTGCCATTAAATGATAAGCATTTGTGTTCATGTTTAATAGATTTAAGAAAGAAATTACAACTTTAACCCATTTCTGTATGTGGAATTTCCTCACCCAAATCAGGAGATAAATGGTAAATTGTGTGACTTCTACCCTCTTGCTGAAACTAAATTAAATTTCGAAAGCATGGTCATTCACATATTCTTTTTCCTTCCATTTGAATCTGTGGAATTCAGAAGAGCTTTTGATTCCAGAAGTAGGTACGTCTATAAACATGACTTTCCAGACTTAGAGTTCAATAAAGAATTTTGTTTCAAATCCTTAAACTCTTCAGGAAGTTGGTGGGCAAATTGTGTTTAGGTACACACTGATTTCTAATAGTCAGCAGATATAAAAGCATCCATCCAACCTTATGTGGAAAATTCCATTACTACACATGGAGTTTTGCGTATGTGGAGCAAGGAAGAGTATTAAAGATTTACCCTTGTGAAAAGTTGATTCTTAGACTATTAAGGCTGTGTTCAGGGGAAAAATGAGAGAGTGATGGCTGCCCAGCTTAGAATCTTTCTTCTTCAATCATCTATACCCTTTGATTACTTGCTCAAAAAAATTTTTAAAAGCATAAATAGCTGTGGTTTCAAATTCCCCAATGATAAATTATTGAAAATTCACTTTAGCATGATGGTTATCATTGCTTAGGAAACATTATCAAAATAAATGTAAAGAAAAAAGCCCACGAAGACATATTAATCTTTTGTTCTGATTTGTTTTGTTTCATTGTAATCCCATAAAGACACACGAATTAAGAACTTTGAGTTTGGGACTGCTAAACTGAAGATTTCTCTAGAGGTGCTTTCTTTCTTTATAAACCCATGTAAAGTAAACGCAAATACTATTTTACCACAATATCTGTGTGCAAAGCCCAAACTTTAGACCCGTTATCAGGAAATTCCAAAGGTTCTACAGCCTAATTAAGTGAGTGTTGTGGCCTTTATGTAATTTTTCTATTCCTCTTTTCCCTTGTTAAATTTTTACCTTCAATGCTTTTCTGTTCATGTGGTAAAAAGTGTGTCATAATTTGCCCAGGGTATATAATGTGGCCAAGTTCTCATTGCTTCTAAGATCCTTAACTAGGAATTTCCTGACTTTTGATTTTTCACCCTTTAAACAATTTTGCATTAATGCATACCATACAAATTATAAGCTGGAGAGAAGAGGAAGAAACTAAGGATATAAGGGTATTTGTAGACATGTGGCATCTACAGAAAACAGTTCAGTGAGACCAGGTTTACTGTTTGAATTAATATGCTTTTTAGGGCAGTCAGCATGTCTCTGTAAGCATGACAGGAGGAAGAAAAAGACAAATATTTATTTTGTATAAAAGCTGAGTTAGGCTCGCCTCATTTATCATTCAGCTGCAAAATGGAAACTTGGCCTACGTTTGCTCACAACTCTAATTTTTCAAGAAAAAAAAATGTAGTGATTTGAACAACCCCCATTTCTTATGAATGGTCGACATGAAACCATAAGTTTTTAGAACCTGGAAAATAATTTTCAACAAGGGAAGAAAAAAGTTTAATTTGGAGATTTAAACCCTTAATAATGGGGATCTAGAGAGGGTTTGGGGGATCAAGAGTGGTCAGAGATATCCACAAACCACAGTTAAAACTAGTTCCAATGTTGAGCAAAGTGGAATTGACGTCAACATAATTAGTTAATATTGAAGGCTATTTAAGGAATATATTTTCTGCACAAGTGTAGAAAACTTTGATTGCTTTCTGATGTAATGGGATTTTTTTCCCGTTTCCTGAGCCCCCCACCCTCATCATCAGTTTTGGGGATGGGATAGAGTTGGATAGACCGATACAGATTGCAGCTGCACCTCTCGTTCTCCCTCTTCCTTTTCTTGCCTAATCCCTCCTACCTCAGAACCCAGACTCTGGATTCATACTCTTGGGGCACTTGGGCCCGCCCGCCTTGTCTCTGCTCCATGGCTGCCCAGCCACCGTGTGCTCTCTAGCAGGCAGCTACTCAACTCAGCCTGTCAGCCCTCTTTGGGGATTGGCAGCTGTCCCTAAAGGAGAAGGTACACCCGAATGTCAGGCTTACCTCTCTGGGCTTCTGTCTGTTCCCAGTTCCCCGAGCTTATAATTTTTTACTCTCTTGTTAGCAGTTTAATCCCACAAAGTAACTGTTTTTAATATCTTGTCCAGCGTTCTTCAGGGGGAAGGGTGGTTCCTCTGATCTATTCCACCATTTTTGAAACCCCTCTCCTTTTCAGATTCATTTTGACAACCTTCCTCTGTGAGGTTATCTCTGATGCCCTCCCTTCTAGGCAGAGATCATTATGCCATCCTCTGTGCCAGCAAACTCCTGGGTACACATCTGTATTAGAGAGTGTGTGCATTTTATAACAACTTATTGAAGTGTCTGTCTCTCCCTCTAGACAGTCTGTGTGTAAAAGACAACAGTTATGCTTTGATCACGCTTGTGTCCTCTGGGCCTAGCATTGGTGGATAAAGTAGATATTCAGTAAATGTTTGTTGATGGAAATAGGAAAAAAAGAAGCAAGTATCTCCTTTGGTTTTGTCAGAGGAAGTGTGGAAAAATAGGAAAAGAGAAGTATGGTAACCCTCAATGTTGGGAAGTAAAACAGAAGACAAAATATCCTTATACACAGATTTTGGGGATAAGGCTATGGCCTTAATTATTTACTTTACTTCATTCATTTTGGTTTCCCAAGATGCTGGCCTATTTGCATTGTTCAGCCCCTCAAATCTGTCTCTCACGTGGTACATTTGTCCAGTGTCTGGTAGAAAAGTTGGTCAAAAGAAATCTGAACAAATGTTTTCAGAGGTATCCATCACAGTATTTAGGTTTTTTCTGGGTAGATAATTGATCAATGGATTTTGTAGAAGTATTTAAGGCTAGAGAAAAAAATAATAAGTGCACTTTGACAGCCAATGTTGATGGGAAAGAATTAAGGAAATCTTACTTTTCCTCCTGGTGGAAATAAAGTTATAAGAAAAGAAAAATTGCCTTGTTCAGAATAGAAATCTACACAATAGATTAATTACTGCACATACCATAAACAGATGGAATTTGTGTGGAATTCTTAATAAAATATTATGAAGACATTTATATCACAAACAAAATGCTGCCTTGAAAATCCATTACCAGATGCAATATTTTATTTCTTAACTTTTTAGATTATGGGGCAAATAGAAAACAGGAATAAGGATAAAAGACTGAGAATTTGTCTTTAAAGTGAAAATAAAATTTTCAGAGGTTTAATACCAATTGAACAGTTCTCTTTTATCAAATATGTAAAGAATTACATATATAACATGTATGTTACATCCATTTTTACCTTTTTAGTCTTGTCTCCTTCTCAGTTTTTTCTCTATACCTTCTCTTGTAATAAAGGATATCCCATTCTCAGAATAACAACACTATGCCATGATAACGTTTCTGAATTCAAATTTTGCAGTAAAAAAATGTCTCGAAGACAATTGTATAAAAATGTAGCTTATGAGGGGTGACAATGGGATTGGGAAAGCCATAAGGACCACACTCCACTTTGTCTAGTTTATGGATGGATGAGTAGAAAAATAGGGGAAGGAAACAAACAAACAGACAAAGGTACCCAGTGTTCTTTTCTACTTTAATTGTTTTCATTTTAATTATTATTCTTGTTATTTTTGTGTGTGTGCTAATGAAGGTGTCAGGGATTGATTTAGGTGATGATATGCAACTATGTAATGGTACTGTGAACAATCGAATGCACGATTTGTTTTGTATGACTGTGTGGTATGTGAATATATCTCAATAAAATGAAGATAAAAAAAAAAAACAAAACAAAACCCTGTCACTTAGAATCAGTACGACATGGAATCCTGGTGTGACAGTCTGTGAGATTGTGCTTAAAATGATGTGGGGAACAGGCTTTGCCATCATCTGTTCATTCAGCAAACTTTATGGTTAAAAATGAAAGGGAAGGGGGCCCGTAAGTTTAACACGTATCATCTCATCATGTCAATCTTGTCATCTCCCCAACAATCCTAAGAGGTAGGTGATATTTCTCCATTAGATGTGCTGAAGGAAAGGTTCTAAGAAATGTAATACTTTCTCCAAAGCAAGGAAGTGGAAGAAGAAAGCCAGGACACAGTCCAGTTCTCCCTGAATCCAGAATCTCTGACCTTTCCACTCAACTGCACTATTTTTAGTCTTGAGTCAGAGAATGGATAGCTCATAGCCATCACTCCTGAAAAGATGAACCCCTCCAATGTAATGAAAATAAAATAATACCAAAACATAAATAAGTGTAAAAATGTCCCACGATATTTTGTATTTTCCCCAAAATAACCACTTTATTTATTCATGTAAATATCAACAACCAATTTTTTTTCTTTAAAATTTTTATTTTGACGTAATCTTAAGCTTACAAGACAGTTGCCAAAACAATACAAACTCCATACAGAGAACTCCAAAATACCCCCATCCTCCTATATACCCGGATCCACCCATGTTAACATTTTGCCACATTGGCCAAATCATTCTTTCTGTCTATCTGTCTGTCTATCTGTCTGTCTATTTTCTGAACATTTAAGAGCAGGTTTTATACATTATACCCCTTGAATAATTAATACTTTCCTATACATTTCCCAAGAACAAGGATATTCACTTATATGACCAACTTAAATACAATTTACAATTTCAAGAACTTTAACATTGATATAAAGCTTACAATTTATATTCCATTTTTTTTCATATGTCCAGTAATTTCCCTGTGGGCCTTTTCTCCTCCATTGTTAGAACCTGTCCAGGATCACGTGTTGCATTTAATTGTCATTGTTGCTTTATTTGATGTTTTTTTTTTAATTGGGATAACATATATAAAACATAAGCTTCCCCATCTCAACCACTCCAAAGCTTACCATTCCGTGGAATTAATCACATTCACAATGTTGTGGTACTCTTACAACCATCCATTACTAGAGCTTTCCCATCACCCAAACAGAAACCTTATAACCATTATGCATTAAATACCTACTCCCCCTCCCTCGGTCTCAGTAACCTTTACTCTATTTTCTGTCTCCATGAGTTTACATATTCTCTGATATTTTATTTGTGGTTACACAAATGGGCCTAAATTTGTGAGGTTTAAATTTAACATTCTAATTCTGTAATCTCATTGGCTTTGATACCAGCTTAACTTCAGTATCATACACAATGTTCATATAATCTTCCATCCCCCCACATTTGTTTAGTTCTTGTCACAAATTATATATTTATACATTATGAGTCCAAAACCTTTGATTTATCATTACATTTTATGCATTTGCCTATTAGATCATGTAGGAGATAAAAAGTGGAGTTACAATTCAAAAATACAGTAGTGCTGGTATTTATATTTACCCATGTCATTATCTTCACCAGAGATCTTTATTTCTTCATGCATTTTCAATCTATTGCCCATTGTCCTTTCCTATCAACCTGCAGATCTCCCTTTAGCATCTTTTTTAGGGCCAGTCAAGTGGTGACGAAGTCCCTCAGCTTTTGTTTAACTGAGAGTGTCTCAATCTCTCCCTCATTATTGAAATACAATTTGCTGGATATGGAATTCCTGGTTGTCAGTTTTCTCCTCTCGACACTTTAAATTTGTCGTCCAACTGCCTTCTTGCCACCATGGTTTCAAATAAGAAATTGTTAATCTTATTGAAGTTTCCTTATATGTAACACATTGCTTCTTACTTGCAGCTTTCAGAATTCTCTTTATCTTTGACATTCAACAGTTTGATTATAATATGTTGCAGTGTGGATCTATTTGAGTTTATCCTTTTTGAAGTTCATTGAGTGTCTTGGATATGTATATTCATGTCTTTCATTAAATTTGGGAAGTTTTTGGTCATTATTTCTTCGAATATTCTTTCTGCCCCTTTCTCTCTTCTCCTTCTGGAACTCCCACAATACATGTATTGGTAAGCTTGATGGTGTCCCACAGGTTCCTTAGGCTCTGTTCACTTTTCTTCATTCTTTCCTCTTTCTGGATGATTTAAATTGTCTTATTTTCAAGGCCACTGTTTCTTTTGCCAGCTCCAACCTGCTGTTGAACCCCTCTTGGGAATTTTTAATTTCTATTATATGGTCTTCATCTCTGTTTGGTTCCTTTTCATAATTTCTGTCTCTTTATTAATATTCTTTTTGCACACATCTCTCCTTTTCCTGATTTCATTTAGGTCTTTGTCCATGTTTTCCTTTAGCTCTTTGAGCAGGGTCCATGTTTAAAAAGTCTTTGACTAGAATGTCCAAGGTCTGGTCCTCATCAAAGATAGTTTCTAATGCTTTAATCTCCTTTGTATGGGTCATCACTTCCTGTTTCTTTGTCTGTTTTGTAATCTTTTGTTGAAGCCTGCAAATTTTGATATTTTAATGTTTTATTGCTGGAATTTAGACTGTGAGGTGTCTATTCTTTAAGCTTGTACCCAGCTAGTGTTATGACAGAGATTTCCTTGAATGGCAGGAGCTAACAACAACAAACAAAGAAAAGAAAGGAAGGAAAGAAAGGAGGGAGGGAGGGAAGGGAGGGACAGAGGGAGGAAGGGATGGGAGCCCATGAGGAGTGTCCTGGTTCTGTCCTTCAGGCTGCCACCAGGCCGATTGGCGCAGACATACATGCTCCCCGTATGTTCATGTGGATTGCTCTGTTCTCTAAGGAACCAGAACCAGGGACCTGCACTGGGAGGTGGGGAGGGGATGGGGGGGCCCAGCAGGGATGATAGGAGATCCTACCATTTTTAAGTTGTCTTTTTCTTCATTGGTGCTCGTCCTGTTACTGCAATCCTTTAATGTTTTCTGGCACTTTGAGAATGATATTTGTGTCAGTTCTTGCTGACTGTTCAAAGTTTCTATGGGGGGTTGGGATCCTGGAGCATCTCACTCCACTGTCTTGGTCAGGGCAGGCACGAATACCCAATTTTTTCAAAGGCTCCACTTTATCTCTTACCCTCTCCCTCCCTCCCTTCCTATCCCTCTTCCTCTCCACCCCGCTTCTCTCTCTCTCTTTTCTCTCCTGCTTTGATGCTGGGATAAGCACATACCTGTTTTTCATCTATGTAATCTGATAGCAGTCAACTTTTTCTTTGTGGAACAAGCTTCTTTAAAAAGGTTTATGGACAACTAAGGGGTTGATAGATGGGCTAAACATATTGATCATGAGCTAAAATAGTGTGCATTATGCTACCATCGCCAATAGATGAAGGAACCCTGGTATAAAAAGTTGGGGTGGTAGAGATTCCTAACATCAGGAGAGGAGACTGAAGAATAAATAAAGAGAAACTTTTGGATTGCTTTTATAAGAGAAATGTTAGACATTTTACCTGTCTGATTTTAAATGAAGAACAAAGATTATAAAATTTTATTCTATAACTACAAAAATTAAGACCACATTTTCTAACTTATATTTACGTAACATTTACTCTACCCAGCACTGTTCTAAGCATTTTATATATACTAATTCATTTAATCCTCATAACCCAATGAATTTAGTATTATTATCATTCCTATTTTATTTAAAGTCCAAAATGTTTCATAAATAAAAACACCTCGGTTCTATATTATTTCAGTATATAATGTAGAGAGACAGAGAAGGAAAAGGGAGAAAAATAGAAAAAGGGAGAAAAATTGAACAAAGAAGGGATAATGGATGAAAAGGTGACGAAGAGAGATCTAGTACTGAACTATCATAGACAAACAGAGAGAAGTTATAGCTACTTACAGGCTAGTGCAGCTATAGTTGTAAAAACACAGTTCTGCCATTTGCCAAAGCCATGAGCATTAGCAGATTAATCATTTTGGGAGAAAAAAGAATATATAAACAGCTAGATTAAAAACATGTATAAACACTGTCAACATTTATTATAAGAAATGTTTGAATTTCAGCCTAATATTTGGAAATAGACAATTCTGAAATGTTCTCTTTATTTCATGAAGAAAATTTTTATTCATACACTGTGGAAATGGGCAACATTACATATGCTGCCTAGAAAATAGTAGTTTCATTAAATAAACATCCATCTTCTGTCTGGTCTTTTGGACTTTAATTAATGATCTCTCTTAGCTCTCCCTGTATGTTGGTGAAATTAAACCAAGAACTCTATCCAGACCATAGATGAATGCCACTCCATCCTTTCTTGCCCCGTGTAGTCTGCCATGAAATTAAACTTGAGCTCTCATAATTGAAAGTAAATTATCTACTTTGTACCAAAATGTTCTCAATATGTTTAAAGTATATACCATATACTACCTGCAACAATAAACATACTATCATGGAACTAAAAATTGGATTCTTTCTGCTCTGCTCTTTCATGAAAAAATTCATGAATACAGTGATTGCTTTTAGCATGGGGAAGTTTTCATGATTTTCTTTCAAATTAAGGATGGCTCATTACTTGAGAAGGAATGGATGATTTAGGCTCAGTGTCAAGTTTCTCATTTTATTTTTTCATCTTTAAAAAGTCTTGCAAGAAAATAAAGAATTTTTTTTAAAGTCCCTTTGAGGGACTGGGGAAGAATGTGGAAATATTAAACTTTCCCACCTGGGGAATTCCTCATATTCTTACAAGCATTCAGGACTCCTAATTTAATAAGTCAAGCCCTTGATCTTGGGGCTTGCCCTTATGAAACTTATTCTTGCAAGGGAGAAGCTAAGCCTGCTTATAATTATGCCTAAGAGTCGCCCCCAGAGAACCTCTTTTGTTGCTCAGATGTGGCCTCTCTCTCAGCCAACTCTGCAAATAAACTCATTACCTTCCCTATTACGTGGGACCTGACTCTCAGGGGTATAAATCTCCCTAGCAACGTGGGACATGACTCCCAGGGATGAGCCTGGTCCTGGCATTGTGGGATTGAGAATGCCTTCTTGACCAAAAGGGGGAAAAGAAATGAAACACAATAAAGTTTCAGTGGCTAAGAGATTTCGAATCGAGTTGAGAGGTCATTCTGAAGGTTATTCTTATGCATTATATAAATATTCCTTTTTAGTTTCTAGTGTATTGGAATAGCTAAAAGGAAATACATGAAACTCTTGAGCTGTAATCCAGTAGACTTGATTCTTGATGATGATAGTATAATTATATGGCTTTTATCATGTGACCATGTGATTGTGAAAACCTTGTGACTGACACTCTCTTTATTTAGTGTACAGGCAGATGAGTAATAAAATAAAGACAAAAATATATAAATAATGGAGGGGGGATATGGGGTTTGGAATATTTTGGGTGTTCTTTTTTTATTTTCCTTTATTTTGGAGTAATGAAAATGTCCTAAAATTGATTATGGTGATGAATGCACAACTATACGATGATACTGTGAACCATTGATTGTATACTTTGGACGGATTATATGGTGTGTGAATATATCCCAATAAAATTGCATTTTTAAAAAAAGTCTTGCAAGAAATCTTCTAATCTTGGGGAGAGAAGAGTGGATTTGAATATGACAACTGATTTTGTTTTTTCTACCTTTATTCTCATTGATCAACATGACCCTGGGATGTATCTTTATGGAATAAGTGTTTTCCAATATATTTGGTTTTTGCTATGTTATGCCTTCTCCTTCCTCCCCTCATCCCTGTCTTACATGGTCTGCTCTCCAGGACTGCAGGGCCATGGAATTGCATAACTTGAGGGCACAACGGGGGCACCATTCAGACTATGTGAATTGTCCCCCTCACTGAGATAAACAATGGTTCACAACATTTAATTTTGAGTCAGTGGCTATCAAAGTTCAATATTAAATATCTAGAATTAGTTAGCTCCAAATAACCAAGTTTTCTCTTAAAGAGTTAAGCATGTATATTTCAAAGATAGAAAGGGAAAATGCTTATTCACTGTTCTCATGTTCATGTATAAAAGTACGTACTCCTGACTTGCCTATTCTGTTTCATTGGACATAGACTGTTGTCACAATCAGCTCATGAAGCTGTCAGCAGGTCTATGGAGACCAATTTATGACGTCTAAGTAAAGGCAAAGTAACATGAATGCAAATCCCATGGTTATTAACAAAACAAACAAAAGTCATTTAAAATGACTTTTACAGTTAAGGTTCTCTCTCTGGACTCTTCTCCACTACTCTATTTCCATTTCAAAGTCACGTCTTTGTTAATGACATCATAGGATCCTGAATTCAAATTAGTTGTGTTTTACTAAGTATCAGGAAGACTCAGGCTAGAGACCAGTTTCCCTTGGGCATATTAGAAAACCATGTACTATTTAAAAGTTTTGTGTTTTTTTTTTTTGGTATCCATTAAATTCTCTGTGCATTAAAATGCTATATTATTGCTTCAGGGTTTGAAATCTTCCTTGAATTGGGAATATTGTGTAAAAAAGAATTTAGCTAAAGGTATATCACTAAAATATTTTCAGATAAATTAAAGAACATTTGAATTTGTACTTGTTCAATTTTTATCCATTGTCCCAAATAGAACATTTATTAAGTGTTTACCATATGCCAGACATTGGCTACATGTTAACTAGGGAGAAAAGAATACTGCAAATAAGGCACACCCATGACCCTCAAGGGTTTTGTGGAGTTTATGAGTGAGGGAAATGCAAGCATACAATTCCAATATGGCATGCTAAGGGCCAAGGTGGGGGCATGCTTCATGAGATTGGGACCCCTAGGAAGAAGATTTTCACCCATGCCTGTGGGAGTCTGGCGGTGAGTTGGAAAAGGAGTATGAATTTGGCTTCAATGAGGAAGGATGTAGTGGATAGTTGCCAGGTTCTCTGCCTAGACCCTTTTAAACACTCTTGTAATAATTGGGAAACATCTTGCCTCCCTGATATAGAAGCCAGAAAACTTGCTTCCCCACCTTCATTTGGAGCCAGGGTACTTGCCTGTAACCTAGATCCTAGGTACCCATAGGAGACATTGATACAGAAGTGAGTGATGGAGGAGGTAGGTATATGGGATTCACCTTCT
Source organism: Choloepus didactylus (assembly GCF_015220235.1). Lineage (NCBI taxonomy): Eukaryota > Metazoa > Chordata > Mammalia > Pilosa > Megalonychidae > Choloepus > Choloepus didactylus. The sequence continues at coordinate 8,060,473 of NC_051334.1, read as the reverse complement.
GGAGACTGGGTGGCAGAGGGATGTTGTACTTTGTAGGAGTAGACTTAGGGCTTCTGGTATGGGTGTGAGCTACACAGGGGTGGGGAAAGCTGTGGCATTGGATCCGTGTGGAGGTGGCATAGGGTGATCAGTTCTTGTTCTCAGCTTCATTGTAGACAAGCTGGTCCCTGGCTTTCCTGGAGATTCTGTAAGTTTCCTCATACTATTCAATATGTTGCGTGAGCTGCTAGTATCGTATAATAAATGGAGTGTATATCATTTGCACTTTAGGACCTTGACTGATAGAAACATGTAGATATTTATGGTCTGGACAAGGCAAGAGGGAACTGTTTGCAAAGGCATGGAGGCATTAAAGAAGTAGACCAAGTTGGTGGCATAACAGAGATGGTTTTGATAGAACCATTGATGTTGGGGCTAGAATAGAGAGAAATCTAAGGAGATGAGATTAAGGAAAGTTAAGATCAGACTTTGTGGGAACTAGAATGTCATTCTAAGTGATCTAGACTTTATTCCGTAGGCAGTGAGGAACCTTTGGAAGATTTGAAGTGGAAAATTGACAGATACTTTGATGTTTGTATTTTCAAGAAAGATCCCTGGTGGCTTTAGGAGGAGGAGGCATAAGTGAAGAGCTGCTCAGTTTGGAAATTGATACCATAGCCCAGGTGAAAGATATGAAGCCCCATCGCAACAGTCATAGTGAAGATGGGATGGGGGAAGAGGCAGCTTTGTGAGTTATTTAGTAGGGAGAATCCATAGGCCTTTATGACATTGGAAGTGATGAGGGGTGATGGGGGAGGGGAATAGAGATAACTCAAGTTTTCTAATTTGTATTACAAGGTAGCTGGTAATGCTGGTAATGAAATTTATTGAGATGAGAAGTCAGTCTGGAATAATTATGATTGTGGGAGCAGAATTTGGTTTTAGACATACTGAATTTTAAGTACAGTCGGTGTTGCCACCACTCTAATTAAGAGATTTCCTGATGCCTTTTCTCAGTGGATCCCCTCTCCACACCCCTGGGCCCAGGCAACCACCCATCTTCTTTATGTCCCTAAAGTTTCCCTTTTCCAGAATATCATAGAAATGGAATAATATAGTATATGAGACTATGTTAAGTTTTAATGTATTTTTAATTTTTTTCTTTAATGAGCACATTAAAAAGTTATGTGAATCTAAAACATGATTTCAACTGTTTCTCTTTTCCCACTGAAGGCAAAGCAGGAAGGGACTGTAGCTCTAGCATAAAGTACCTTGGTTGCTTGAGGGAAGACTGTTTCCATATTGAAGATAGTTAAAACAAAACTGACTTATCAGGCAGCTCATAAAATCTCCCTTCTCAGAGGCCATAAAGAGATGCCTAAATACCTGTGCTGGGGTAAGGCTGATCCTCCTTCAAGGTTGAGGTGGGCTAGAGGATAACTTAGTAAAGTTTGTTTCCAGCCTGAAAAGAAGATAATGGGAGGAGAGGACAAAGATATGAAGAAATTTGTCAGCAGAATACTGAAGGAGGCACACTTTCATCACTTTGTGCTTCTGAATATGCACTAGTATAAGTTTAACATTCTGGAGCATTCTGTTTAGAGATGGCAAAGCCTCTAAGACCATCCAGCTGTTTCTTTTTCCTTTTTTAATTTCTGCACATTAATCATTTGTGTTAGGCCATGTAATTATGAGGCAAATGATGCAAGGTTACATATAATTATGGCCACCATGAACTTGAAGAAGATGTTTTTAGTAAAATTACAGTCTGAGTTACTGTATATGGTCATGTGATCATCTGCATGAAGACCTATGCACTTTATGTTAGTATGGAGTCTAGATGCAAAGTTGAATATTGAAAGAAAACTATGATGTGCACGTGTGTGTGTGTGCACTGAGAATGTTAAATTCAAGGTTCCCCCCCTTTTTAAAAAAAAATGGGGAAATTTTTAAATGTTTAACTTCTTAATAACTTCCCAAACCCTTATTTTTAAATAATAGACCATTTCTAGAGGGGTTCCGCATGTGACATAGGGAAGTTGACCCTATAAAGATACAAAAATGCCCCCAGCTGCTTTTTTTAAAATTGAGATTGTTCACATATCATACAATTATCCAAAGATCCAGTGTGTACAATCAGTTGCCCATGGTACCAACATACAGCTGTGCATTCATCACCATAATTAATTGTTTTTCAATTTTTAGAACATTTTAATTACTCCAGAAAAGAAATAAATATAAAAAAAGGAAATTCAAATCCTCTCATACCCCTAACCACCCCCCCCCCATTATTGATTCACAGTTTTGGTATACTACATTTGTTACTGTTGATGAAAGAATGTTAAAATACTACTAACTTTAGTATATAGTTTGCAATAGGTATATTTTTTCCTATATGCCCCTCTATTATTAACTTCTAGTTATAGTGTCATACATTTGTTCTAGTTCATGAGAGAGATTTCTAATATTTGTACAGTTAATCATGGACATTGTCCACCACAAGATTCACTGTTTTATACATTCTCATCTTTTAACCTCCCGCTTTCCTTCTGGTGACATATGTGACTCTGAGCTTCCCCTTTCCACCACATTCACACACCATTCAGCACTGTTAGTTATTCTCACAACGTGCTACCATCACTTCTGTCCATTTCCAAACGTTTAAGTTCACCCTAGTTGAACATTCTGCTCATAATAAGCAACCACTCCCCATTCTTTAGCCTTGTTCTATATCCTGCTTACTTGTATTTCATGTCTATGAGTTTACATATTATAATTAGCTCGTATAAGTGAGTGAGGCCCTGCAATATTTGTCCTTATGTTTCTGTCTTATATCACTCAATATAGTGCCCTCGAGGTTTCTTCATCAACCCATTTTTTAAAGACGGTTTTGTTCACACACCGTACATTCCGTCCTAAGTAAACAATCGTTGGTTCCCTGTATAGTCATATATTTATGAATTCACCACCATCGCCTCTATCTATATAAGGACATCTCCATTTCTTCCACAAAGAAGGGGGAAGAGTCAAAGAAGGTAGAGAGACAAAAGAAAAAGAAAAAAGAGGAAAAAAAATAAACAAAACATGGCAACTAGGAAGCAACAAAAGGAAAGATAGCATTAAACTAAAGTAGAATAAAGAGTCAGGCAACATCACCAATGCCCTTCCCCTATGCCCCCCCCCATATGCGTTTAGCTTTGGTATATTGCCTTTGATGTATTAAAGGAGGCATAATACAATGTTTCTATTAATTATAGTCTCTAGTTTGCATTGATTGTATTTCCCCTGCAATCCCACCCTATTTTTAAGACCTTGCAAGGTACAATCGTGTAAAAACATAATTGTACCTTTTATCACAATCGTTGAGCATCCTAGGTTTCACTGAGTTATACAGTCACAGTCTTTATCTTTCCTCTTTCCTTCTGGTGTCCCACATGCTCCTAACCTTCCTGTTTACTCACAGTCATCTTTGTTCAGTGAACTTACATTGCTGTGCTACTGTCTCCCAAAATTGTTTTCCAATCCTCTCACTCCTGTCTTTTCCTTTCTGTCTGCAGTGCTTCCTTTAGTGTTTCCTGTAGAGCAGGTATCTTGTTCACAAACTCTGTCATTGTCTGTTTGTCAGAGAATATTTTAAGTTCTCCCTCATATTTGAAGAACTGTTTTGCCGGATATAGGATTCTTGGTTGATGGTTTTTCTCTTTCAGTATCTTAAATATATCACACCACTTCCTTCTTGCCTCCATGGTTTCTATTGAGAAATCTGCATGTATCTTATCAAGCTTCCTTTGTATGTGATGGATCACTTTTCTCTTGCTGCTTTCAGGATTCTCTCTTTATCTTTGATGTTTGGTAATCTGATTATTAAGTGTCGTGGTGTAGGCCTATTCAGGTCTACTCTGTTTGGGTTATGCTGTGCTTCTTGGATCCATAATTTTATGTCTTTCATAAGAGATGGGAAATTTTCATTGATTATTTCCTCTGTTATTGCTTCTGCCCCTTTTCCCTTCTCTTCTCCTTCTGGGACACCCAAGAAACATATATTCTGCATTTTGTGTTGTCATTCAATTCCTGGAGATGTTGCTCATATTTTCCCATTCTTTTCTCTATCTGTTCTTTTGTGGGTAAGCTTTCAGGTGTCTTGTTCTCCAGTTCCTGAGTGTTTTCTTCTGCCTCTTGAGATCTGTTATATATCTCCATTGTGTATTTCACCAACAGTTTGCATTTGGAACATTTGTTACAATTGATGATAACACTTTTTTGTAATTGTACTCTTTAACAGCAGTTACCGTTGTTAGAATTGATGAAACATTATTGAAATAGTACTATTAACTATCATCCATGGTTTTCAATAGTTGTATTTTCCCATATACCACCCTATTATTCACATTTTATATTGTATTGTATATTTGTTATAATTCACAAAAGAACATTCTTATGCTTGTACTATTAACTATAGTCCATCGTCTACGATAGGGCTCATGGTGTTATACAGTCCTACGTTTTATCTTTTAATTTTTATTCTAGTAACATATATGACCTCAAGTTTCCCCTTTTAATCACATTCACCTATATACTTCAGTGCTGTTAATTTCACTCACAATAATGTGCTATATCACCACCATCCATTTCCAAACCTTTGCAATCAACCTAAATAGAAATTCTATACGAATTGAGCATCAACATCCCATTCTCTAACCCCAGTCTATCCTCTGGTAACCTATATTCTAGATTTTAATGCTGTGAATTTGCTTATTATAATTAGTTCATATCAGTGAGATCATACAATATTTTCCCTTTTGCATCTGGCTTATTTCAATCAGCATAATATCCTCAAGGTTCATCCATGTTGTCGCATGCATCAGGACTTCATACTTTTTATGACTGAATAAGATTCCATTGTACATAAATACCACATTTTGTTTATCCATTCATTGGTTGATGGACACTTGGGTTGCTTCCTTCTTCCAGCAATTATGAACAATGTCACTATGAACATTAATAGACAAAAACCTGCTCAATTCCCTGCTTACAATTCTTCCAAGTAGTGGGATTGCTGGGTCATACAGTAATTCTATATTTAGCTTCCTGAGGAACTGCCAAACTGTCTTCCACCTTTTTACATTCTCATCAGCAATGAATGAGTGAGTGTTCCTATTTCTCCACATTCTCTCTAACACTTGTAGTTTTCTGGGTTTTTTGTTTGTTTGTTTGTTTTTTGTTTTGTTTTGTTTTTGTTTGTTTTTTACCATAGCCTTTCTAGTGTGTGTGAAATGGTACCTCATTGTCGTTTTGATTTGCATTTCCCTAATAGCTAGCTTTGTTGACCATCTTTTCACGGGCTTTTTAGCCATCTGTATATACTCAAATCTTTTGCCCATTTTTAAATTGCGTTGTCTTTTTATTGTTGAACTGTAGGTTTTCTTTATATTCTAGATATTAAACTGTTATCAGATATGAGGTTTCCAAATATTTTCTCCCATTGAGTAGGTTGTCTTTTCATGACAAAGTCTTTTGATGCACAAAAGTTTTTAATTTTGAGGAGGGCCCATTTATCTATTTTTTCTCTCACTGCTTGTGCTTTGGGTGCAAAGTCTAAGAAACCATTGCCTAACATGAGATTTCAAAGATGATATCTATCCTTGTGCCGGTACCATGCTGTTTTGACCACTGTAGCTTTCTAACATCCTTTAAAGTCAGAGAGTGGGATTCCTTCAAGTTCATTCTTCTTTTTCAAGATGTTTTTGGCTATTTGGGTCCCCTTACCCTTCCCCCAAAAATTGATAATTGACTTTCCAATTTCTGCAAAGTAGGCTGTTGGAATTTTGATTGGGATTGCATTGAATGTGTAAATAATTTTCACTAGAATTGTCATCCTAACACTATTTAGTCTTCCAATCCATGATCATGGAATGTCCTTCCATTTATTTAAGTCTTCTTTTCTTTTAGCAATATTTTGTAGTTTTCTGTGTGCAAATCCTTTACATGCTTAATTAAATTTATTCCTAGATATTTGATTATTTTTGTTGCTAATGTTAATGGAATTTTTTTCTTGAGTTCCTCCTCAGATTATTCATTACCAATGTAAAGAAAAAAGAGATTTTTTCATGTTGATCTCATACCCTGCCACTTTGCTGAATTTGTTTATTAGCTCTAGTAGCTTTGTTGTAGATTTTTCAGGACTTTCTATATATAGGATCATGTCATCTGCAAATACTGAAAGTTTTACATCTTCTTTTCTGATTTGGATGCCTTTTCTTTCTTTTTCTTGTCTAACTGCTCTGGCTAGAACTTCCAGTACAATGTTGAATAACAGTGGTGACAGTGGGCATCCTCGTCTTGTCAGATCAATAGAGGGAAAGCTTTCAGTTTTTCACCATTGAATACGATGTTAGTTGTGGGTTTTTTATATATGAACTTTATCATATTGAGAAAGTTTCCTTCTATTTCTATTTTTTAAGCCTTTTTATCAAGAAATGATGCTGGATTTTGTCAAATGCCTTTTCTGCATTAATGGAGATGATCATGCAGTTTTTTTTACCTTTATTGTGTTAATGTGGTGTATTACATGAATTAATTTTCTTGTGTTAAACCATGCTTGCATACCTGGGATAAAACCCACTTGATCATGGTGTATATTTCTTTTAATGTGCTGTTGGATTCAATTTGCAAGGATTTTGTTGAAGATTTTTGCATCTATATTCATAAGAGAAATTGGTTAGTAACTTTCTTTACTTGTAGTATCTTTATCAAGCTTTGGTATTAGGGTGATGTTGGCTTCATAGAATGAGTTAGGGAGTGTTTCTCCTCTTCACATTTTTAGAAGTGTTTGAGCAGAATTGGTATTAATTCTCCTTAGCATAGTGGTAGAATTCATCTGTGAAGCCATCTGGTCCTGGGCTTCTCTTTGTTGGGAGGTGTTTGATGACTGATTCAATCTCTTTACTTGTAATTGGTTTGTTGAGGTCTTCTATTTCTTCTAGAGTCAGGGTAGGTTGTTCGTGTGTTTCTAGGAATTTATCCATTTCATCTAGTTTGTCTTGATTTGTTGGCATACATTGTTCATGGTATCCTTTTTATTATCCTTTTAGTTTCTGTGGGGTCGGTAGTAATGTCCCCTCTCTCATTTATGATTTTTATTTATTTGTATCTTTCCTCTTTTCTTCTTTGTCAGTCTAGCTAAGGGTTTGTCAATTTTATTGATGTTTTCAATGAACTAGCTTTTGGTTTTGTTGATTCTATTTTTTTTTGTTTGTTTTCTGTTTCATTTATTTCCACTCTAATCTTTGTTATTTCTTATGGGTTTATTTTCTACTTCTTCCAGTTTTGAGGTTGGGTCTCTGATTTGAAATCTTTCTTCTTTTTTAATGTAAGAATTTAGAGCTATACATTTCCCTCTCAGCACTGCCTTCACTGCATTCCATAAATTTTGGTATGCTGTATTTTCATTTTCATTCACTTCAAGATAATTCCTATTTTTGCTTCTGATTTCCATTGGTTGTTTAAGAGTATGTTGTTTAATTTACACATATTTACCATTTCTCCCTCTGTTATTGATTTCTAGCTTCATTTTGTTGTGGTCAGAGAATATACATTGTATTATATCAATATTTTTGAATTTATTGAGACTTGTTTTGTGACCCAATGTATGGTCTATCCTGGAGAATGATCCTTTTGCACTCGAGAAGAATGTGTATTCTGTTTTGTTGGGTGCATTGTTTTATATATGTCTGTTAGGTCTAGTTGGTTTAGTGTATCATTCAAGTCCTTTATTTCCTTATTGCGCTTCTGGCTCGATGTTCTATCCATTATCGAGAGTGGTGTGTTAAAGTCTGCAACTTCAATGTAGAACTAGTCAGTTTCTCCCTTCAAATCTGTTAGTATTATTAGTATAGACATCCAGGTCTCTCTTGGTTACTACTTGCATGGTGTATTTCTTTTTTTCATTCTTTCACCCTCAACCTACTTATATCTTGCAGACAGCATATAGTTGGATCATGCTTTTTTATCCATTCTGCCAATTTCTGCCTTTTGACTGGAGAGTTTAATTCATTTTCATTTAAGGTCACTACTGACAATACAGGACTTTCTTTTGCCATTTTGATATTTAGCCTTTGTAATTCTTATACCTTTTTTTTGTCCCTCACTTCTGTTAAAGCCTACTTTTACATTTATTTGCTTTCTTGTGTTTTACCATATTGAATGCCTTCTCATTTCTATCTAGATATATTTTTCATCTATTTTCCCTGTGGTACCATAGGGTTAAAATTTAACATTCTAAATATATAACAGTTACATTTGGTTTGATACCAACTTAACTTCAATAGCATGCACATATACTTTTCCCATATCCCTTTGTCCCCCCACCATTTTTTGTACTTGTTACCACTTAAATCTTTGTACATTGTATTTCCAAAAACCTAGTTTTATCATTACTTTTTAGACATTTGCATTTAGCACCTGTAGGAAGTAAGAAGTGAAGTTACATACCAGACAATAGAGTACAAAAAATTCTGACATTTACAATTACCCAACTGCTTACCTTAACCACCAGTCTTTAGTCATTTATGCTGCTTTGAACCACTGTGTATTGTCCTTTCATTTCAGTCTGAAGAGCTCCCTTTAGAATTGCTTGTGGAGCAGGTCTAGTGATGATGTACTCCTTCCGATTTTATTTATGTGAGAATGCCTTAATCTCCCCCTTATTTTTGAAAGAGAGTCTCACCAGATACACAGTTCTTGTCTGGAAGTTGTTTGCCTTCAGCACTTTAAGTAGTTCAACCCACTGCCTTCTTGCCTCCAGGGTTTCTGATGAGAAATTTGCACTCAATCCTATTGGGATTTCCGTGTATGTAACACATTGCTTTTCTCTTGCAGCTTTCAGAACTCTCTCCTTGTCCTTTGCATTTTCTTAGTGTTATCAGTATATGACAAGGTGTATTTTTGTTCATGTTTATCATGTTTGGTGATCTGTAGCTTCTTGGATGTGCATATTCATGTCTTTTGCTAAGTTTGGGAAGTTCTCTGTTATTATTTCTTTGACTATTCCTTCTGCCCCTTTCTCTCTTTCTTCTCTTTCTGGGACACCCATAATGCATATATTGGTGCACTTGATAATGCCTGTGATGGATAGGTTCACATGTCAATTTGGCCAGGTGATGGTGCCCAGGTGTCTGGTCAAGCAAGCTCTGGCCTCACCATTACTGCAAGGACATTTGTGGCTGATTAATAAACCAGAAGGCTGGTTTATTAAATCATTAGTCAATTGGCTGCAGCTGTGACTGATTACATCAATGAAGGGCATGTCTTCCACAATGAGAGAATGCAGTCAGCTGGATTTAATACAATCAGTTGAAGACTTTTAAGTGAGACAGATAGAGGACCTTCACTTCTTCTTTGGCTAACCAGCAAAGTGTTTCCTGAGGAGTTCATCGAAGTTGCCAGTTCGTTCCTGAGCAGTTCATTGAACATCTTCATTGGAGTTGCCAGTTTACTGCCTGCCCTATGGAATTTGGACTCATGCATACCCACAGTTGCATGAGACACTTTAATAAAATCTTATATTTATAGGTATCTCTTATTGATTCTGTTTCCCTAGAGAACCCCAACTAATACAGTGCCCCATAGCTGTCTTAGGCTAATTTCATTTTAATATTTTTTTTTCTTTCTGGTCCTCAGTCTGACTCATTTCAATTGTCTTGTCATGAAGTTCATTGATTCTTTCTTCTGCCAGCTCCATTCTGCTCTTGAAACCCTCTGGGCATTTTTCATGTCAGTTATTGTGGTCTTCAACTCCAGTAGTTCTGTTTGTTTCCTTTTAAAAATTTCTATCTCTTTCCTTATACTTTCATATAGATCATTCACTGTTTTCCTGATATCCTTTAGTTCTTTTCTCTGTACTTTCCTTCATCTCCTTGAGTATTTTTAAGATCATTTTTAAAAGGCTTTGTTTGTTATGTCCACATTCTTTTCTTCATTGGTGTTCTCTGTATTTTTATCCTCTTCCTTTGGATGGGCCATCATTTCCTGTTTCTTTCTTTGTCTTGTACTCTTTTGTTGCCCACTGTGTGTTATAATATTTTAGAATGATAACTTGGGATTTACTCCCTCTGATGTCTGATTCCTCATTTTGTAACCAGCTAGTGATAAAATTTTCTTGAACTTCAGTCCCCCTATCAGGAAGGTCTGCTCAAGGCAAATGCACTGTGCAGGGTTTTCCCTATCTTATTGGGCCTCTGTCTTGTCCTGAGATTTGCTTGTTAGTTGTTTTGGAGTTCCCCTGTTTACAGGAGTTTGGTTGTCCCCTCTGTTTCCCAAGGGACAAATCTCCCTCTCCTAGGTATCTAAAGCAGGCAGACCTTTGTCCCAGACTGTCTGCCTCTATAGTTTTTTACACTCTTTTTGTTGTCTCATTCTACTTTTGCCTGGAGGGCAAATTCTGGGAGGAGGGTCACCCTGGAGAGGACTTTCCCAGCCTAAACAGGGCCAGGGACCCACGAAAGGGCACAGACTGGCTCCAAAGTGCCCTGTGAGGGGTTCAGGAAGGGTACCAATCACTTTTCCAATGGCTCCCCCAAACTGAGCTTTCCTGCCAGCCCCTCCCAACTCCCCATACCCCCCAAACCACTATTTTGCTCTCTCTCATTATAGATTAGTTTGCATTCTCTAGAATTTTATACAAATAGAGTCATATACTGTGTTCTCTATTTTGTGAGGGGGGAGGGGGACTTTTGTCTTCTTTTAGTCAGCATAATTATTTTGAGATTCACTCATGTTATGACATGTATCATTAGTTCATTCATTTTTACTACTGAGTAGTAATTTACCAATTATATAGATATAGCACAATTTGCTTATCCATTCATCTGTTGATGGACATTTGGAATGATTCCAGTTCTAGGAATAGAATGGCTAATGCATACAATAAGTGTATGATTAATTTTTTAAGAAACTGCCAAACTTTTCCTAAATGGTTGTACCATTTTACAATCCCACCAGCAATCTGTGAGAATTCTAGTTTCTCCACATCCTCACCAACTTTTTGTATGGTTACTTTTTAAAATTTTTAGTCATTTTAATAGGTATGTGGTGGTTTTTAATGTACAATCCCCTAATGACTAATGATGTTATTTGCCATCTGTATATCTTACTTGTTGAAGTGTCTGTTCAAAACTTTTGCCCATTTTCTTTCCTTATTGAACTGCTTATTTTCTTGCTGTTGAATTTTGAAAGTTCTTTGTATCCTCTGGATACAAGTCAAGTATGTGATTTGCAAAGACTTTTCTCCCAATCTTTGGCTTGTCTTTTAGGTATGCCTTTTATAAATATCACAAAACTATATTTGTTATTTCACTCAGTTTGAGAATATTCTTTACAGGTGGTTCTAATCTGTTTACATTATTTTGTGGTTATTGTGAAATATAAACATTTCTGTAATCTTATTTTGCATTTTCTGTTAGCCAGTTTTTCTTCACGTTTCTATTGAGTTTCCTCTCTTCTGCTTTTGGAATTATTACATTCTATTGATTTAGTGGTTACCCCTTGTAAGTTTAAAAGCATACATGAATTTCATGCCAAGTGGGTTTCCTCTGACTTACCACCAGTTATATCTGGGTTTGGGACAAAGTCCACAGTGGCACCTGGGGTGTTTCAAGGGAAGACGCTTTTATAGAAGAAAGGAATGTAAGAGACAAGAAGAAGCAGGTCCCCCTTCAACCTACCGTCCTACAGAGAGACTCTGGGCCCAGAGTGTGCTGAGCCTGCAGTGTGCGTCTGTATGCTGTGGGAGAAACTACTCCATGGCTGCTCGGCCTTTCCTCAGCCGAGCATGGAAAGCAGTTTTGACAGGAAAGGGAATACAACAGGCTGCTTAAGCCTTGCCATCCAGATTTCCTGGCTGTTTATGGGAATTCTAGGGACTTGAGCTGCTCAGCACCTAGAGACTAAGGAACCCAGTCCCAGCCAGCTCCCTCTATAGCAACCCAGAGTCAGGCTTCTATGGTCTCTTTCGGATAATGCTGCTCTTCAAACCTCAGTGACTCAAAATATGGCCTCAAATCATTTAATATATTTACCCTTTTCCCAATCAATTCAGAGACCTTAGAAGCAGTCACCACATATAACTGTTTAACTTTAATTAAATTTAATTAAAATCAAATAAAATGTAAAATTCAGTTTATCAGTCACTCCGTTTTTCAAGTGCTCAATAGCCATCTGTGGGAAGTAGCTACAATATTGGACAGCGTAGGTGTAGAACATTTCCATTGTCACAGAAAGTTCTATTGGATATCACTGACCTAGAGTATTATATTTTATTATGAATTATACCTTTTATCACTGTGGTGTGGATATATTTCTTGTCTATCACAATCTGGGTTTAATTCTTTATTTTTTTCTTTTAATTGCCCAATTAATCCTTTGCATTACATTTTTTGTTTTAATATTTTCCTTTTGTTTCTATTGATTTCTATCTTTTGATGCAAGGGTAGAATATTGGTTAAGACCAAACGCTGTAGAATTTGCCTGCCTGGGCATGGATCCCATTTCTACATTTCAAGAATCAGCAGCTACTTAAATTCTTTGTGCCTAAGTTTCCTTCTTTTTAAAATGGGCATAATAATAGTACCCATTTCACAGGGTTATAGAGAGGGCTATATAAATAAGTATTTAGCACATAGTAAGTGCTCATTAAATGTTAGCTATTATTAGTTATTTCCTAGGCTGTTTTGCCTCTGGAAACACTGAATCCATTTTTATTATGATTACCATTAAATTAAAAATACACACAAATCTGTTTATGTGTCAGTTTCACAAGGGTCATAAAATTATTTCTATTCCATGTAAGATGGGGTCATTAGCTTGCTTTTGCTTCTTCCTCCTTTTTACTGCCATTTTATGATTTTTGTTGAGATGGTCTGAGATTGTATAGCCATATTATTTAATATTAAAACTATTTGTTTTACCTCATCTATCTTTGCTTTCAAGAGGGATTATGTTTGCATTCTGTAACGTGACCCTAATTATTTGACTCACTTTTCAATGCCCATCACCAATGCTTTTAATTCATTCTTATATTCTTATATATATGCATATATATACTTACAGGTTTTAGGTAAATTTTATTACACTGCCAATTCTGTAAGCTGCCTTTCTTTTTTTTAACAATCTATGAGAAGCAGAAATATTTATCCCAAGAGCAAAAAAATAATTAAAGTTCAGTTGCTATGCCAAAAAATGTGAAATGTAAATGTTTGATTTTCACTATTCCCATTGTTTGAACAATTGTAGTTCTCTAAGTTTGGGTGGTGCCCATTTGGCCATTTCATTAGATGAAAGATATCTCTTCTCTCTGCTAGAGTGAACTATACCATCATATCTGATTTCAATTATTGCTTGTACCTAGAAGACTACCAAGTCTGTATGTCCATTTCTGGACTCTCTTCCTCTCTCTAGTACAATAACTCCTGATTTTAATAGGTTATTTCTTTAGGTCTGTTTTCAAAAAACTTGTCCTTCCTCATCAGTGGGATTGGCTTAAGGTGTTTTCCAAAAATAAACGTCTATGACCTAAAGTTGCTATCCCTTTATTATTCCGCCCACAGTTCTCTTTAAAATTCTTTTAAACTCCTCCCTCTGAATTTGTTCTTTTTTCACTATTGGTCTGGAGGTTGGCCATTATGTCTCTGACAAATAGAAGTATACTTTTACTGGTGTCTACAGCCTTTACAAAACACCCGTACTCTTTGATACCCTCAATACAGTCAATTCACTCTGCTACTATCAGTGGCTCTAGTATCCAAAGGGAAAATATTCACCACCCTTATTCTGCATTTGATAGCTCATGCATTCCCTCCTCTAGCTCTCAACTCTCTGAGCCATCTGAGAAGTCACCTTTGGGTGCCCCTCAGAAAGTGGGGTCATAAGAGCCAATACCAGAGGGGATGAGGGATCAGCTCAAGTGATGATGGCAATCCTTCCATTTTTCTGTTTTCTCTTTTTCAAGATTTTCAGTAGTACTAACTACCTGTCACTGTCATGTCTCTTGTGTGATTCTCCTCTTACTCAGAGAGCTTAAACCACATCCCTCACTCTCAAAAGTATTGGTACAATTTCAGTCCAATAGATACAGCTCATACCACACAACTGAGAGCACCAAGGAGAGAGGAACAAACCCCTCTGGGGCCAGGGACTCCCCCCAATTGAAGATTGGATTACCTTGGGGCCATGAGCTCCCTTGATGGTTTCTGGTTCCATTTTATTCGGTTAGTCAGGGCATATCTCTCTCTCTCCTCTCCCCTCTCCCCTCTCTCTCTCCCCCTCCTTCTCTCTCTTACCCTCTCACCTTCTCCCTCTCCCTCTCTTTCCTTCTCCTTCCCTCCCTCACTATCTCATACTAGTTTTCATCTGTGATCCATATGAGAAAAATGTCAGGTCTATGCCCCTAAACTACTACTACTGTTACTGCTGCTAATACAGTTACCATTACTACTAAAATGTTACTGCTGCTACTATTAATGTAACTGCTGTTGCTACTACCAATACTACTATCCCTAGCATTGTGGCTGCTTACTATTACTGTCATAACCACAGTTGGCATTCTTGTAGCTCTTATATGTTGCGTGAAATGGGTGAGACTCTTTTAGTGCATTATCTCATTTAATCTTTACAACAGACTTTTTGTGCAATATTGGTTATTATCCCTCCTTCAGAGAAGAGGAAACAGAAGCTCAAGGAAGTTAACTAAATTTTCCAATATGACAGAGCTTGGAAGTAGTGGCACTGTGGTTTTTGAACCTAGGTCTAGTTGACAACAAAGCCCACTCTCTTAACTGTTACAGGGTCCCAAGATGGAAAATTCCTGTACACATGCTAACTCCCGCTCCTTCCTGGGCACTGGCAAACATTGCTGATAGACTCTGACCCTCTTTCTGCCTAGGCCCAGATACAATTTCAGAATCCTTCTCCAGAAAGGATCTAGGCAGCCACTATGGAAAAATCCATCAGATTTGGCATGTGGACTAAAGTCCGTTTGTGAGCCCTGTACAGCTTGACACAAAATGGTGACACCACGCATGTACGCACCACGCATGTTCACACCTGCGCGCACACACGTATACTGATTTCCATTCCATGGTTCTCCTCTGGCCTTGAGATGACAGGGGGCTAAATCCAAAGCTCATTCACTTGAGAGACACAATAGTGTGGAGCCAGAGGCAGAGTTTGAGGCTGTTGCCATTATAGAACCTTGTATTTTACATAAACAACTTATATTGATGACTGTTCCATATACTTGAGAATTGAGAATTTGATTGTGAGGTCAAAGAGTAACCCTAACATTTTATACATATTCTCCCTTTTTATTCTTAAAGTGTGCAGTGATCTGTGCTTTCCCACACCATCGACCACACCATCTCTCCTCACTGGAACCCATTTTTGTTAGTAGAAGAATGGAATTTGCAGTATTTAGAAATTTCTATAACTAGAAAGCCTTCAGGATCATGAAATATGTACACATGAGTATTGCCTGAAAGATCAAGATAATTATCATTGATGTAATGAAGCAAAGTCAAACTAAAAATGCATATCCATATGATTGTGCCCTTAGAGAAATATCCATTTATTCTTTATGTTGGTGAAAAATGTGTCAATTTAAGCAGAAGAGGAAATTTCTTCCTGTTATTATGAAGCATTGCCAAAAAGAAAAGATCAATTATTCTCAAGACACATTTACTTCAGCCTTCCTCCCACATCCTAAATACTTATGTTTATGTGAGTTACACATCTGTACAATGCAGCAATTGTTTCATCTTCCCCAAACTAAAAGAGTTGCTGGAAATATCTGGTAGTTGATAGCTAATTCATTTGTTCATTACACCTTTTCATAGGAAGCAGGGAATGCAACTCAATATATCCCCTGAGAGAGTCTCACATTTATGACAGGTGTGTATTTCTTAACAAGTAGTTGTTTGACATTATTGCTTCTCCTAAGTCCAGCTGGAAGTGCATTCATCTGGCAGTAAAGAGAAAGGGGAGAAAAAGCGAAATTTGAAAGGAAGCTGGAGTGTCAGGCGGTTGTTGCATAAAGCATCCAGTTCATTCCAGCAATATTTATTCTGCTTATTTTCTGCAATTTCCTGCAATTGTATTTTACAAGTCTGTCACTATGATAACTTTCTCTGTTTTGAAAGTTACTTGACTGCATACTACTAATTTACTTGCGACCCTAAACTGAGATTTCTTTTCAGCATGAAGCTAGGAATTGATTCAACTCAAGCTTTGTATCTGTGGGACAGACACCCCCATCTCAACATCCCAGTGTCCCAGCATCCCAGCCCCATCTGAGGCTCTGAAAGAAGAGAAGGATGTCAGATGAGTGTTTATATCCTGAATTTTCTGACCACTTCTTAATATAACTCTTTGATCTCTAAAGCCTTTTTTGTAGCTCCTTGTGACCTCACCAAGATTATCTCTATCCTCCCTAGCAGTTATGATTAGCCAAGATTATTTTTACTGAAAACATCTCAAGGCTTGAAATGGGAGGGTAAGGATGCTACATTCTTGGTGGAGCAGTGCTTTAGAATTTGCCCGTTGATGTGACATAATGACTCTTAATTGGCCTGCCCTTGGGCCATGGCACAGTAGCCCCAGCTAGCTAAGCCTGAATTGCTGGTGCTGCTTAGGGAGGGGCTCAGAAGTAGCCCAAGGAAAGGCCATTAGTAGGTGGAAAACGAATGTAGGGCCACTTTAATGCTCACGAATATGGCATGACCCTACTGGCTTGGGTGAGAATTTCCTTTGAAGGCTTGGTTTGCTAGATAGCCATAGAATATTTATTCCAAAAGACTCTCAATGCCAATGGTGTTTATGCCCCTCTAGCTTATCTCAAACTTCTCAGATTCCTCCTAGGCTGTTATTGACAAACCAGCCTCCAAGTTAACTTAAGATACTCTTTCCTACACACACACACACACACACACACACACACACACACACACACACACACCCTCAACTACCCCCTTCACACATAGAAAATGGAGAACTCTACTTTTAATAGAAACATTTGATTATTCTCCTTTCAATGTTAATTAGAATATATGCTTAAAGGCTCAGTGACTTCCTTGTTTGATTTAAGTGATAAGGGCTTGGAATATAGACTTTTTCTAATTTGTTCTTCAAAATAAAAATCAATTTTAAAAACTCTGGAAAAAAAGAAAAAATAAATAAAAATAAAAAGCATACAAAACTGTAGCACTCAATACAGCAATACTCAGCTCTTTTCATCCATTTCTTCCAAGTGTCTTCTAGTAGCAAGTGATGATAATCCCATCAGACTCATAAGGTTACTGGAGCAATGAGAGATTTAATAATTTGACCAAGGTCAATGCTAATGAACAAAGCATCTCTGCCTCCATGTTAAATTACCCAGCTAGTCTTGGTCATATAATTTCACTTAGCACACTAAATTATTTTGATTTCCTTAAAGCAGATACCGTAAAGGGACAGAGCTAATCCAAATAAGCAATTGGATTTGGACGGGACAAGGTGGGGTGGGCTGCTGGAGCCTGCGGTTGACCTCAGCACCCAGGCATCCCCAGACCCTCAAAGCTTTCGTCTGCTGATAAGTTCAGGAAGCAGCTTGCTTGGTTAATGCTCTTCCATTAGCTGGCATGCCCTCACTTATCATTACTGCCACTTAATGACTATAAAGAAATGTGTTTTCTTGGGATATCCACTTGGAAATGGCTTTGATGATTGCTGTTTGTGCTGCCTCCAGTCAGACCTCTTTTCCCTGTCATTAGGGGTGGTCTCCTGATGGTCTCAGGAATGCCACAAATGTGAAGAATGTGCACAAGTCTGGGGCTTAGATTTCAAGGCAATTTCACCTGAACTCCCTTCCCTTCCTTTGTAAAAAGAATTTCAATGATTAGGTTAATCTCATTAGATAAAATTTCTTGGTAGAAGTTGTATGCCAGCTTTGGAAAACTCACTACAGAAAGGTATTCTGGTTCATCTTGGTCACTGTCTAAAAAGTGTTTTGTCTTAGAAACCAATGCAATAGATCTTGCAATGACCTAATGAGTGTTATATTTCATCCATAGCAGGAAAAAGACAGATTTCATTTGCCAAGTATGGTCTTCTATTCCTCTTTTCTTTAAGTCCCAAGAGTGGTATTTAATCTCTGAGAACATTATGCTTTGCATATGGTAAAGATTGTTTAAAACCATTGGGGAAATTTACCAGGAAGTTGGTACATTTTTTTTTCTTCTTCCTTTTCTTCATAGAAGTAACAATGGTCCTAACACTGTTTTCTGTGATCCAAGACTCAGGATAACAGGATGAGTTTTTAAGGCTTTCACCAAAACCTGTACGGCCTGGCTTTTGCTCGTATCTGCATGGCCATATGCTTGAAAGCAGGGCTCCATCTGATCAATCCCTACAAAGTTTGATGGAGAAGCACCAGAATCACCTAGAAAGTTTGCTAAGATTCAGATTTTGGGTCTGAACCCTAGAGTTTCTGATTCAGGGGGTTTGGGGTGGGGCCTGAGAACTTGCCTATCTAACTGCAGCTGGTCCCTGGACCATAGTTTGAAAACCTCTGCAAAGGGAAAACAGGTCTGGGAGTAAGGGTAGTGACAAATACCCTATGATCAACATCTGAAGGCACCATTTCTTAGGGTAACCATTAACCTGTGTATTGGAATGTTAGAAGTGTTGGAACAACCTATGCTACTATAAGAAAGTATCTTCTTATTCTCTCATCACCCTATTAGGATGCTTGAAAAGTAGACCAATGATACAGTTTCAAAACATAACTCTAGCTTCTCAAGAGATAGCCCAAGATACCATTATTATTTGTGTTGCCTTTTGTTCTAAATCCTTGTCTTAGAACTGTTGTTTTGTGAGTAAAATGGCTACAAAAGCCATTTTAGACTTAGTCTTAGTTTGGCTTTCAGTTCAACACTTCTTGGAGAAGGATGTGTATTTCCTGTGTCACATGGCTCAAAAGGTTAGTTAAACCAGGACAAGCCTTGATGTGTCTGGACTGAGCTAATGAGTAGCTGAAGAATTTACCTATAAGTGTAAAGTAATCCTCATGACCGTATGATATATATAATATGGAAAGTAATCAACAGTTTCAGCAACTTACATCACTCACCCTTTTGTTTTCCTTTCACTTAACTGAAAGTTCCTACATGTATAAAAGGGAAAACTGACCCAATTAGTAGAGGAGAGAGAAACCAGCTGGCAAAGAGGACAACTATAATTATATATGCAAGCCTAGCCACAGTTTTCAGTTACAGCCGGAGGAGATGGCTGAGAAAAGGGGGCAGTAAGGAGCCAGCGCTGGGCAAAAATTAGATGGTGAACTTGCTGCCAAGGTACTTGATAACAAGTTCCAGCAATGTCCAGGATGCTCTGTGAAAGGAAGAAGAAGATTATAATAGACGAATTGATAAAAATGAAGTTAATATCTGTGCCTTCCTCTTTTTTTAAATTCATTTTTATTGAGATATATTCACATGCCATGCAGTCATACAAAGCATACATTCAGTTGTTCACAGTACCATTATATAGTTGTGCATTCATCACCAAAATTAATTTTTGAAAATTTTCATTACCACACACACAAAAATAATAAGAATAAAAATTAAAGTGAAAAAGAACAATTAAAGTAAAAAAGAACACTGGGTGCCTTTTTTTTTGCCCCCATTTTTCTACTCATTCATCCATACACTGGACAAAGGGGAGTGTGGTCCATATGGCTTTCCCAATCACATTGTCACCCCTCATAAGCTACATTGTTATTCAAGATTCATGGGTTCTGGGTTGTAGTTTGATAGTTTCTGGTATTTACTGCTAGCTATTCCAATTCATTAGAACCTAAAAAGTGTTGTCTATATCGTGCGTAAGAGTGCCAACCCAAGTGATCTCTCGGCTCCTTTTGGAATCTCTCAGCCACTGAAACTTATTTCATTTCCTTTCACATCCCTCTTTTGGTCAAGAAGATGTTCTCTATCCCACGATGCCAGGTCTAGATTCCTCCCCGGGAGTCATATCCCACATTGCCAGGGAGATTCACTCCCCTGGGTGTCAGATCCCACGTAGTGGGGAGGGCAGTAATTTCACCTGCCATGTTGGCTTTAGCTAGAGAGAGAGAGCCACATCTGAGCAACAAAGGTGTGCCTTCCTCTTCTAAATGGCCTCTTGAGAGCGGTTACTACATATCACCTCTGACAACTTAGTGATGAATCACTGGCCTTTAAATGCAAAAGTGTAATTAGATGAAAATTAGTTTCTGATCTTTAGTGGCAGGAAATGATACAGAACTATAAAGTGTGAACAACATATGAACAAAGTATTTATTGATGGAAAAACTTAATTTTTGGTCTCCTGCTCAGTGCCTGTGTTGTACAATTCCAAGAGGTGGCCTTAGATAGACTATGTGCATGGAGCATCCTGGAATTGTCCAGTGGGATTTGCCCTGTTGAGTTAAAGAACTTGGGAACAATTATACAGGTTTTGGACTTTGGATGCCTTCTACCACCCAGGCACTTTCCTGTTTTCCAGGAGGCACCTAAAAAGGGAAGCCTGGCAAACATTTGACCGGGGAGGCCATGATTTTCTTCTCCTGGCATTTCCCATCTCTGCTTCTTGGCTGCTGCTATTTCCTCATTCTGTCATCGGCAGTATGTTACCTGATGCCTTCTCCCTGTCTGTGTTCTCCCCTGCTGCCATTGCCTGCACCGAAGTCAGAGAATTTGGAGAATGCCAAATGATTATAGTCTGCCTTCTAAGTGACTTCAGCGCTTTGGGCTCCCCACCAAAGGAATTTGCTATTTCCGTTTTTGTCAAGTGCCTCAGACTCGGCTGCAGTACATTAGTATACTCTGGGTCTTAGAAAAACAACTCCCTCCCACCCCCACTAGAGAGCTAAAGATCATAAGAATTGTATCTAAGGCTTATTGAGCCTTTTGCATGGTAGGCATTTTTCTAAATACTTAAATTCATTTTATCTGTAAGACAGCTCTATGATGTAGTTATTGTAACGATCCCCATTTTATATATGAGGGGACTGGGCATTGCAGGGTGTCCTAGCTAGTAAGGGCAGAGCTAGGATTTGAATCCAGGCAGTCCAGCTTCAGAGTCTTGGCTCCCAGCATATGCATGTGCAGAGATTCTTGCCTCCCAGGCAGTGAATTCTCTGTCCTGTAGTGATATGTGCCATATCACTGAAACACCACCCCTTACCCCCAGTAGGATCCAGGTGGTCTCATCTTTCTACCCCCTTCTAGTTTGACAGGATTGTTTCTGGTGTCCCAAGCCATGACTGCCAAACCCAAAGTCTTCTGAGAGAGGAGGGAATGGGGGTGTGGTCTTGGTGAAGTTCCTGCAAATAAGACTTTGGTGGTCTGCTGTGCTAGCCCAAGCTCCAAGGACCCTGCTTTGACCATTTTATGTGGGTATGGATCATCGCTATGAGAGATGGAAGGAGATGCATCATCACTTGAGCTAACTCTGCATTTTATGAATTATTCAAGTGAAGTCCAGAAGGTTAGATAACTCCTTGATGTTTTCTGAAACTTGTGTTAGATACAGTCATGAGGTCATGTAGGTAAAGTGTCACACAGTTCATGGTGAGAATCCTGTATATGGAAGGAGGATGCTGCCTTGTATCCAGCAGTGGTGAGCAAAGCTAATCATGTGGAACTAATCCGTCCTTCGAAGAAAGACTTGGCCTTTCACCCAGAGCCATAAACTCCCCCTTTGACTCATAGATACAAGGGGCAAATGGTAGAAGTCTCTTTATCTGCCAGTGCTAATGTCAGTTGTATCAGTCATCCCAACAAAAATAATTTTAGGTTTTTCTAATCCACAGCTTGATTCCCTGCCAATAATGATCCAAGACATTTTTAGTAGGATTGAGTAGAGTGTTGAATCACTGAGCATCAAATATTTTCCCTTCATATTTCACAGGACTCCAAAAGCAAAACCAAACCCAGAGAAAACTTAGTATGAACAGAGCCATGTAACATAGAGTGACTGTCAGAACAGGACATGGGTCGGTCCTCAAATTCCACTTTACATATGTGTATACACAAATGTTAGGGCTTCAAGCAGATGAAACTGCTCTGAAGAATGTTTGGTGAAAATTAAACCTACCAAAGATTATATTTTGAAAATGATGGTCCTCCCAGCTAAGCTGATTCATAGTGTGAAAACAGAGTTCCCTTAATATATCTCCCAGTATCTGAGATCTTTCTGGAAGCTCTTAAAAGCCATCAAATTGCTCAACTAACATTTTGTGTTACAATTGATGAAAGAATATTATTATTCTACTATTAACTATAGTTCATAGTTTACATAGGGTCCACTGTTTGTTTTGTACAATTCTATGTTTTTAAAAAAATTTTTTTCTGGTAACATATATACAACATAAAATTTCCCCTTTTAACCACATTCAAATATATAATTTAGGAGTGTTAATTATATTCACAATATTGTGCTACTATCACCACCATCCATCACCAAAATTATCCATCACCCCAAAGAGAAGCTCTGGAACAAATAAGCATTAACTTCCAATTCCCTACCCCTACCCCAGCCCCTGATGACCTGCATTGTACCTTCTGACTATATGAATTTGGTTATTCTAATTATTTCATGTCAGTGAGATCCTTTTGTGTCTGGCTTATTTCACTCAATATGATGTCTTCAGCATTCATCCATGTTGTCCTATGTTTCAGAACTTCATTCTTTTTATGGCTGAATAATATTCCATTGTATCTGTATATACTACATTTTGTTTATCCATTCATCTGCTGATTGACATTGAGTTGCTTCCATTTTTTTGGCAGTTGTGAATAATGCTGCTTTGTATACAAATATCTTTGGGTTTAGTTTGCTCTTATTTTGCTGGATCTACAAATAGTGAGTTTAGCTCTCTAATTTGAGATCTTGGTTTTTAATGATAGCATTTAGAGCTATAAATTTCCCTCTTAGCACTGCCCTTGCTGCATCTCATAAGTTTTGGCATGTTGTGTTTTTGTTTTCATTCACCTCAAAATATTTCCTAATTTCCCTTGTGAGTTCTTCTTTGACCTGTTGGTTGTTTAAGAATGTGTTGTTTAATATCTACATATTTTTTTAATTTTCCAGCTCTCCCTCTGTTACTGATTTCTAGCTTTATCCCATTGTGTTCAGAGAAGATAAATTGTATGATTTCAGTATTTTAAAATTTATTGAGACTTGTTTGTGATCTAACATATGGTCTATCCTAGAGAATGACCCATTTGACTAGAGAAGAGTATATATTCTGCTGCTATTGGGTGAAGCATTCTATATATGTCTGTTAGGTCTAGTTGGTTGATACCGTCATTCAAGCCTTCTATTTCTTTACTGATCTTCTGTCTCTTTGTTCTATCCATTATTGAGCTTAATGTATCAAAGTCTCCTAATATTAACCGTCTATTTCTTCATTCAAATCTGTCAGTATTTTCTTCATGTACTTTTGGGCTCTGCTGTTAGGTGCATATATATTTATAATTGTTGTGTCTTCTTTTTGAATTGGCCCCTTTATTAGTATATTGTGTCCTTCTTTGTCCCTTGTAACAGTTTTTTACTTAGTCTGTTTTATCTGATATTAGTATAACTGTCCCAGCTCTCTTTTGGTTACTGTTTACATGGTATATATATTTTTCCATCCTTTCACTTACAGCCTACTTGTGTCTTTGAATTTAAGGTGGGTTTCCTTGTAGACAGCATATAGTTGGGTCATGCTTTTTTAACCATTCTGCCAACCCCTGCCTTTTGAGTGAAGAGTTTGATCCATTTAACATTTAAAATAGCTACTGATAATGCAGGACTTTGTTGTGCCATTTTGCCATTTTGTCTTTGTAAGTCTTATACCTTTTTTCTCTCAATTCTTCTGTTAATGCATATTTTCATATTTATTTGATTTTTTGTAGTGTACCATTTTGATTTCCTTCTCATTTCCCTCTGTATATATTTTTCAGACATTTTATTTGTGTTTACCATGGGGCTTAAATTTAACATTCTAAATCTATAGCAATCATATTTGTTTTGATGCAGATTTAACTTCAGTAGCATATACAAACACTGTTTCTATACATCTTCATCCCCCTCACCATTTTGTTGTACTTGTTACAAATTGTATCTTTATATATTGCATATCCAAAACCATAGATTATCATTACTTTTTATGCATTTGCATTTTACAACCTGTTAGAAGTAAAAAGTGGTGTTCTATACCAAAAAGTGCAATACAATAATACTGTCTTTTATAATTACACATATGGTTAACTTTACTGGAGGTTTTTATATCTTTATGCCACTTTGATCCACTGTCTCTTGTCCTTGCCTTTCAGGCTAAAGAACTCCCTTTAATATTGCTTGTAGGGCATGTCTAGTAGTGATGAACTCCCTCAGCTTTTCTTTATCTGAAAGTGTCTAAATCTCTCCCTCATTTTCTGAAAGACCATCTAACCAGATATAAAATTCTTGCCTGGCAATTGTTTTCTTGCAGCATTTTAAATATGTCTTCCTATTGCCTTCTTGCCTCCGTGGTTTCCAAAGAGAAATTGGCACTTAATCTTATTGCAGCTCCCTTATACAGAACACAATGCTTCTCTCTTGAAGCTTTCAGAATGCTCTTTTTGTCCTTGGCATTCAGCAGTTTGATTACTATGTGTCTGGGTAGTCCTCTTCGAGTTTACCCTGTTTGGGGTTTGTTGGGCTTCTTGAATGTGTATATCATGTCTTCCGTTAGTTTTGGGAAGTTTTCTGACATTATTTCTTTTAATATTTCTTCTGTCCCTTTCTCTTTTTCTTCTTCTGGGACTCTCACAATGTGTGTATTGGTATGCTTGATGGTGTCCCACAGGTCTCTTAGGCTCTGTTCACTTTTTTCATTCTTGTTTCTTTCTCCTTCTCAGTCTGAATCATTTCAATTGTCTTGTATTTGAGTTCACTGATTCTTTCTTCTTTCAGCTCCAAACTGCTGTTAAACCCCTCTAGGGATTTTTTTTAATTTCAACTATTGCGGTCTTCAATTCCAGTATTTCTGTTTGGTTCCTTTTTAAAATTTCTATCTCTTTATTGAGATTCTCATATTGTTCAGTCATTGTTTTCCTAATATCCTTTAGTTCTTTCTCCATGTTTTCCTTTATCTCCTTCAGCACAGTGAAGATCATTTTTTCAAAGTCTTTGTCTGGTATGTCCCAAGTCTGGTATTCTTTGTTGATGGTTTCTGAATTTTTATCTTGTTCCTTTGGATGAGCCATAATTTCTTGGGTTTTTTGTTTGTTTGTTTGTCTTGTAATCTTTTGTTGCATACTGTACATTTTAATATTTTAATGAGTTAACTCTGGGATTTAGTCCCTGAGCTGTCTGTTCCTTAAGTTTGTATCCAGCTAGTGATATGACAGAGATTTCCTTGAGTATGATGAGCTAATATAAACATAAAAGCCAAGGCAAAAATAAGTACCTTTCACAGTCTGCAAATTGGCTGTGCATTGGCTGGTGCTCTTCTTCAGAGCTAGCCCTCCTATCAACTCAGCCCCTGGTATATGAAAAGTTCAGGATCCTCTCAGTATTTTCTGAGCTTGCCTCTTATCCTAGGTTTGGGCTTGCTCATGGCCTTAGGAATTCTCTCCTTTACAGGAGTCTTTACATCCCTTCCACTCTCTATGAGACAGATTCCTGCCCCCTCTGGCTTGTTCAATTGTATGTCTTAAAGCCAGTAATCATTTGCCCCAGACCACTTTGATCTTCATTGTTTCTTTCAGTGCTTTACCTGTCTGCAAGCTGTTCCTGCCTGCAGAGCAAGTTCCTGGTTTAGTCTTTTAAGATGCCACCCTATAGATTGGCACTGACATATAGACACTCCAGTATGCACATAGGAGTTATTCTGATCCCCCAAGAACAGGTCCAGGGCCCCACAATTGGAGTACAGGCTGGCTCCACACTGTGTGGGGCAGTGCTTGGGGAAGGGCCAGCAAGCGTGATACAAGCTTTTCCTAACCATTTTTAAAGCTGCATTTTCTTGATTCAACACTTGGCCAGTTATTTCAACCATTTAACTGTTTTCTGGAGTTTTGAGAAAGATGGCTCTGCCAGTTTTTGCTAGTTGTTCAAAGATTGTATAGGGGAATGGCACCCTGGAGTATCTTATATCACCATCTTGGTCTACCAGAAGTCAGTCACTTCACTTTTAAGTATTTAATTTTTCAAAGAGTTAACATATCGTTTAATAACTACTTGCCCTTATCCTCCAACAGTTTAGTATGCATTATAGTTCTTACATATTATTTCTGAGATTTCAGAAGCATATACAAGCTAAAATGAATATATTATTTCCCCTTCATTCTTTTAATTTTAACAGCAATAGTAGTATTCTATGTGCATGGTTCTGTATCTTGCTTTTTATTCACTGAAAAAAGATAGAAATACTTCCATATCATTAGTAAGAGAGCTCACCCCCGCCCAGCTTTTTAACATCAAGATCTCCTTTAAAGTAAAAATAGTCCTGATTTATCTGAATTTGCTAAACAGATCAATCTATGAAGGTGAGGTTGCTTACAATATGAATCCATTTCTTTTTTTTTTTTTTTTTTGTGACTCGAAGATACTTCTTGACATTTTTTTTCTTTTCTTTTCTTTTTTTTTTTTAATTCAGTTTTATTGATATATATTCACAAACCATACAGTCATCCATGGTATACAATCAACTGTTCACAGTATGATCATATAGTTATGCGTTCATCGCCACAATCTATTTCTGAACATTTTCCTTACATCAGAAAGAATCAGAATAAGAATAAAAAATAAAAGTGAAAAGAGAATACCCAAACCATCCCCCCATCCCACCCTATTTGTCATTTAGTTTTTACTCCCATTTTTCTACTGATTTTTTTTCAATTTTTTAACTTTTGTTTATCAAAAAATTAAAAACAAACAGGCAAACAACAACCAAAAAAACCCCACAACATTTCAAACAAAGCAATGGATTAAGGAAAACAAATAACCTAAAATAACAACTTTGCTTCCAATATGTTCCTACCATACCCCAAGAAAATTAATAAACCATGTCCAAACAGAGGAGTAAGAAAAACAAATAATCTAAAATAACTACATTGCTTCCAACATGTTCCTACCATACCCCAAGAAAATTAACGACCCCTAAGAAAACAAAGGAATAAGAGAAAAAAAAAACCTAAAATAACTCTATTGCTTCCAACATGATCTTCCTATATCCAAGAAAGTTTACAAACCATAATCATTCCTGAGCATTCCCATAACATTGAGATTACCCTCCATAGTTTATCTGTTCTTATTAGATTATCATTCCCCCTACCCTAATTGGTATCTCTAGGTCCCCTACATTCTACAGTATAAAACATTGTACATTTTTCACAGAATTCACATTAGTGGTAACATACAATATCTCTCTTTTTGTGCCTGGCTTATTTTGCTCAGCATTATGTCTTTTTTTTTTTTTTTTAATCTTCATTTTATTGAGATATATTCATATACCACGCAGTCATACAAAACAAATCGTACTTTCGATTGTTCACAGTACCATTACATAGTTGTACATTCATCACCCAAATCAATCCCTGACACCTTCATTAGCACACACACAAGAATAACAAGAATAATAATTAGAGTGAAAAAGAGCAATTGAAGTAAAAAAGAACACTGGGTACCTTTGTCTGTTTGTTTCCTTCCCCTATTTTTCTACTCATCCATCCATAAACTAGACAAAGTGGAGTGTGGTCCTTATGGCTTTCCCAATCCCCTTGTCACCCCTCATAAGCTACATTTTTATACAACTGTCTTCGAGATTCATGGGTTCTGGGTTGTAGTTTGATAGTTTCAGGTATCCACCACCAGCTACCCCAATTCTTTAGAACCTAAAAAGGGTTGTCTAAAGTGTGCGTAAGAGTGCCCACCAGAGTGACCTCTCAGCTCCTTTTGGATTCTCTCTGCCACTGAAGCTTATTTCATTTCCTTTCACATCCCCCTTTTGGTCAAGAAGATGTTCTCCGTCCCACGATGCCAGGTCTGCATTCCTCCCCGGGAGTCGTATTCCACGTTGCCAGGGAGATTCACTCCCCTGGGTGTCTGATCCCACGTAGGGGGGAGGGCAGTGATTTCACCTTTCAAGTTGGCTTAGCTAGAGAGACAGGGCCACATCTGAGCAACAAAGAGGCATTCGGGAGGAGGCTCTTAGGCACAACCATAGGGAGGCCTAGCCTCTCCTTTATAGCAACCGTCTTCCCAAGGGTAAAACCTGTGGTAGAGGGCTCAACCCATCAAACCACCAGTCCCCTATGTCTGTGGTCATGTTAGCAACCATGGAGGTGGGGTAGGCGAATACCCCTGCATTCTCCACAGGCTCCTCAAGGGGGCACTGCATCTTTTTTTTTTTTTCCCTTGTTTTTTTTTTTTTTTTTTTTTTTAACTTTCCCTTATTTTTTAAATCAACTGTATGAAAAAAAAGTTAAGAAGAAAACAAACATACAGTAAAAGAACATTTTAAAGAGACCATAACAAGGGAGTAAGAAAAAGACAACTAACCTAAGATAACTGCTTAACTTCCAACATGTTCCTACTTTACCCCAAGAAAGTTACCTAATATAGCAACATTTCTGTGAACTTGCTCCTACTATATCCATCAGAAATTAACAGACCATAGTCATTCCTGGGCATCCCCAGAACATTAAATAGCTTATCTGTTCTTCTTGGATTATTGTTCCCCCTTCCTTAATTGCTCTCTACTGCTAGTTCCCCTACATTCTACATTATAAGCCATTTGTTTTATATTTTTCAAAGTTCACATTAGTGGTAGCATATAATATTTCTCTTTTTGTGCCTGGCTTATTTCGCTTAGCATTATGTCTTCAAGGTTCATCCATGTTGTCATATGTTTCACGAGATCGTTCCTTCTTACTGCCGCGTAGTATTCCATCGTGTGTATATACCACATTTTATTTATCCACTCATCTGTTGAAGGACATTTGGGTTGTTTCCATCTTTTGGCAATTGTGAATAATGCTGCTATGAACATTGGCGTGCAGATATCTGTTCGTGTCACTGCTTTCCGATCTTCCGGGTATATACCGAGAAGTGCAATCGCTGGATCGAATGGTAACTCTATATCTATTTTTCTAAGGAACTGCCAGACTGACTTCCAGAGTGGCTGAACCATTATACAGTCCCACCAACAGTGAATAAGAGTTCCAATTTCTCCACATCCCCCCAGCATTTGTAGTTTCCTGTTTGTTTAATGGCAGCCATTCTAACCGGTGTTAGATGGTATCTCATTGTGGTCTTAATTTGCATCTCTCTAATAGCTAGTGAAGCTGAACATTTTTTCATGTGTTTCTTGGCCATTTGTATTTCCTCTTCGGAGAACTGTCTTTTCATATCTTTTGCCCATTTTATAATTGGGCCGGCTGTACTATTGTCATTGAGTTGTAGGATTTCTTTATATATGCAAGATATCAGTCTTTTGTCAGATACATGGTTTCCAAAAATTTTTTCCCATTGAGTTGGCTGCCTCTTTACCTTTTTGAGAAATTCCTTTGAGGTGCAGAAACTTCTAAGCTTGAGGAGTTCCCATTTATCTATTTTCTCTTTTGTTGCTTGTGCTTTGGGTGTAAAGTCTAGGAAGTGGCCGCCTAATACAAGGTCTTGAAGATGTTTTCCTACATTATCTTCTAGGAGTTTTATGGTACTTTCTTTTATATTGAGATCTTTGGTCCATTTTGAGTTAATTTTTGTGTAGGGTGTGAGGTAGGGGTCCTCTTTCATTCTTTTGGATATGGATATCCAACTCTCCCAGCCCCATTTGTTGAAAAGACCATTATGACTCAGTTCAGTGACTTTGGGGGCCTTATCAAAGATCACTCGGCCATAGATCTGAGGGTCTATCTCCGAATTCTCAATTCGATTCCATTGATCTATATGTCTATCTTTGTGCCAGTACCATGCTGTTTTGGCAACTGTGGCTTTATAATAAGCTTCAAAGTCAGGGAGTGTAAGTCCTCCCACTTCGTTTTTCTTTTTTAGAGTATCTTTAGCAATTCGAGGCATCTTCCTTTTCCAAATAAATTTGATAACTAGCTTTTCCAAGTCTGCAAAGTAGGTTGTTGGAATTTTGATTGGGATTGCATTGAATCTGTAGATGAGTTTGGGTAGAATTGACATCTTAATGACATTTAGCCTTCCTATCCATGAACATGGAATATTTTTCCATCTTTTAAGGTCCCCTTCTATTTCTTTTAGTAGAGTTATGTAGTTTTCTTTGTATAGGTCTTTTACATCTTTGGTTAAGTTTATTCCTAGGTACTTGATTTTTTTAGTTGCTATTGAAAATGGTATCTTTTTCTTGAGTGTCTCTTCAGTTTGTTCATTTCTAGCATATAGAAACATTACTGACTTATGTGCATTAACCTTGTATCCCGCTACTTTGCTAAATTTGTTTATTAGCTCTAGTAGCTGTATCGTCGATTTCTCAGTGTTTTCTAGATATAAGATCATATCATCTGCAAACAATGACAGTTTTACTTCTTCTTTTCCAATTTGGATGCCTTTTATTTCTTTGTCTTGCCGGATTGCCCTGGCTAGCACTTCCAGCACAATGTTGAATAACAGTGGTGACAGCGGGCATCCTTGTCTTGTTCCTGATCTTAGAGGGAAGGCTTTCAGTCTCTCTCCATTGAGTACTATGCTGGCTGTGGGTTTTTCATATATGCTCTTTATCATGTTGGGGAAGTTTCCTTCAATTCCTACCTTTTGAAGTGTTTTTATCAAAAAGGGATGTTGGATTTTGTCAAATGCTTTTTCAGCATCTATTGAGATGATCTATTGATTTTTCCCTTTTGACTTGTTAATGTGTTGTAATACATTGATTAATTTTCTTATGTTGAACCATCCTTGCATGCCTGGAATAAAACCCACTTGGTCATGGTGTATGATTTTTTTAATGTGTCTTTGGATTCGATTTGCAAGTATTTTGTTGAGGATTTTTGCATCTATATTCATTAGGGAGATTGTCCGGTAGTTTTCCTTTTTTGTAACATCTTTGCCTGGTTTTGGTATTGGATTGATGTTAGCGTCATAAAATGAGTTAGGTAGTGTTCCATTTTCTTCAATGTTTTGAAAGAGTTTGAGTAAGATTGGTGTCAGTTCTTTCTGGAAAGTTTGGTAGAATTCCCCTGTGAAGCCATCTGGCCCTGGGCATTTATTTGTGGGAAGATTTTTGATGACTGATTGGATCTCTTTGCTTGTGATGGGTTGGTTGAGGTCTTCTATTTCTTCTCTGGTCAGTCTAGGTTGTTCATATGTTTCCAGGAAATTGTCCATTTCCTCTACGTTATCCAGTTTGTTGCCATACAGTTGTTCATAATATCCTCTTATAATTTTTTTAATTTCTTCAGGATCTGCAGTTATGTCACCTTTTTCATTCATTATTTTGTTTATATGGGTCTTCTCTCTTTTTGATTTTGTCAGTCTAGCTAGGGGCTTGTCAATCTTGTTGATCTTCTCAAAGAACCAACTTTTGGTGATATTTATCCTCTCTATTGTTTTTTTGTTCTCTATGTCATTTATTTCTGCTTTAATCCTTGTGATTTCTTTTCTTCTACTTGGTTTAGGATTGGTTTGCTGTTCATTTTCTAGCTTCTTCAGTTGATCCATTAGTTCTTTGATTTTGGCTCTTTCTTCCTTTTTAATATATGCGTTTAGTGCTGTAAATTTCCCCCTTAGCACTGCTTTTGCTGCATCCCATAGGTTTTGGTATGTTGTGTTCTCATTTTCATTCGTCTCTATATATTTAGCAATTTCTCTTGCTATTTCTTCTTTAACCCACTGATTGTTTAGGAGTGTGTTGTTTAACCTCCAGGTATTTGTGAATTTTCTAAGTCTCTGATGGTTATTGACTTCTAATTGTATTCCATTGTGGTCAGAGAATGTGCTTTGAATAATTTCAATCTTTTTAAATTTATTGAGGCTTGTTTTATGTCCCAGCATATGATCTATTCTGGAGAAAGTTCCGTGAGCACTAGAAAAGTATGTGTATCCTGGTGATTTGGGATGTAATGTCCTGTAGATGTCTGTTAAATCTAATTCATTTATCAGATTGTTTAGGTTTTCAATTTCCTTATTGGTCTTCTGTCTGGTTGATCTATCTATAGGAGAGAGTGATGTGTTGAAGTCTCCCACAATTATTGTGGAAACATCAATTGCTTCCTTTAGTTTTGCCAGCGTTTCTCTCATGTATTTTGTGGCACCTTGATTCGGTGCATAGACATTTACGATTGTTATTTCTTCTTGCTGAATTGCCCCTTTTATTAGTACGTAGTGGCCTTCTTTGTCTCTCAAAACATCCCTGCATTTGAAGTCTATTTTATCTGAGATTAATATTGCTACACCTGCTTTCTTTTGGCTGTAGCTTGCATGAAATATTTTTTTCCATCCTTTCACTTTCAGTTTCTTTGTGTCCCTGTGTCTAAGATGAGTCTCTTGTATGCAACATATTGATGGTTCATTTTTTTTGATCCATTCTGCGAATCTATATCTTTTAATTGGGGAGTTTAATCCATTTACATTCAACGTTATAACCATGAAGGCATTTCTTGAATCAGCCATCTTATCCTTTGGTTTATGTTTGTCATATTTTTCCCCTCTGTCTATTAATATCCTTTATTGTACCCATACCGAATCTCTTTAGTACTGAACCTTTCTCCAAGTCTCTCTGTCCTTTCTTTGTTTCTCTGTCTGTAGGGCTCCCTTGAGTATCTCCAGTAGGGCAGGTCTCTTGTTAGCAAATTCTCTCAGCATTTGTTTGTCTGTGAAAAATTTAAGCTCTCCCTCAAATTTGAAGGAGAGCTTTGCTGGATAAAGTATTCTTGGCTGGAAATTTTTCTCACTCAGAATTTTAAATATATCGTGCCACTGCCTTCTCGCCTCCATGGTGGCTGCTGAGTAGTCACTACTTAGTCTTATGCTGTTTCCTTTGTATGTGGTGAATTGCTTTTCTCTTGCTGCTTTCAGAACTTGCTCCTTCTCTTCTGTGTTTGATAGTGTGATCAGTATATGTCTCGGAGTGGGTTTATTTGGATTTATTCTATTTGGAGTTCGCTGAGCATTTATGATTTGTGTATTTATGTTGTTTAGAAAATTGGGAAGTTTTCCCCAACAATTTCTTTGAATACTCTTCCTAGACCTTTACCCTTTTCTTCCCCTTCTGGGACACCAATGAGTCTTATATTTGGACGTTTCATTTTATCTATCATATCCCTGAGGTCCATTTCGATTTTTTCAATTTTTTTCCCCATTCTTTCTTTTGTGCTTTCATTTTCCATTCTGTCCTCTTCCAGGTCACTGATTCGTTGTTCAACTTCCTCTAGTCTTGTACTATGAGTGTCCAGAATCTTTTTAATTTGGTCAACAGTTTCTTTAATTTCCATAAGATCATCCATTTTTTTATTTAGTCTTGCAATGTCTTCTTTATGCTCTTCTAGGGTCTTCTTGATTTCCTTTATCTCCCGTACTATGGTCTCATTGTTCATCTTTAGTTCTTTGAGTAGCTGCTCTAGGTGCTGTGTCTCTTCTGGTCTTTTGATTTGGGTGCTTGGGCTTGGGTTATCCATATCGTCTGTTTTTTTCATATGCTTTATAATTTTCTGTTGTTTTTGGCCTCGTGGCATTTGCTGAACTTGATAGGGTTCTTTTAGGGTTTGTAGACCAATTGAAGTCCTTATCTCTAATTTATCAGATCTACAGCTTCGTGGAGTACACTTTCTCTAACTAACCAGCAGGTGGCGTCCACGAGCCACCTGTTCTCCACAAGCCAGTTCTCCCCTGCTTAGCCTTTTTGGTGAGTGGGGGAGTGAGTCTTGTGGGGTCCAATTGGTGTACCAAGCTTGCGTGTGTAGTTGGTGTTGCCTGCCCTGTATATGGGGCGTGTTTCTGGGCAGTCGGGGAAGGGGGGTGGCTCTAACAATCAAATCTCCCTGGTGATCCTAGAGTTTTAAAGCTGCTGCAATAGTCTAATCCTTCAGTTCAGTCCTGCCACAGTTTGTCTCTGCCACTGACCCACAAGTCCTTGGTATTGGCGTATGGCTCCTGAGACTTGCAAGTGGGCCCCTCTTCCAGGCCGTGCACCCCGGGTCCTCTGTTGAGGGATGACTGTGCTATGTCACAGGTGAGTGCCGTCCCCCCAGGGCAGTTCTGGGCTGCTGGGCTGTGTAGGGAGGCTCCCAGTCTGCTGAAATGATGGCTGAATGGGGCTTTGTTAATTCACACTGCTCTACCTTCCCAACTCTGGGACAATCAGCTGAGGTTGCAGGGAAGGCTAATGTCCACGCCCAGTTTTGTGGTGTGTGCCTGTTATTTGAAGCACTTCCGTCACACTGGGTTGTCTGGGGCAGTTCTGGGCTATGGGGCTGGCAATGGGCAGGAGTGTTTCCCGTCCACCAGGATGATGGCTGTGAGCGTACACCCCCCTTTTCTTGGGAAGTTGTGGTGTTTAGTGAATTTTCTCAGCCACTGGATTGTTGCGTTTTGTCTCAGAGCTCTCCTAGTTCTGCTCTTGACTTGACCTGCCTAAATAGCAAGTCTTTGAAGCTTTCTGTATTGGGCTTCTTAGAGTAATTGTTTTAGAAAAAGAAAAAAGGATTAAAAACAAACAAACAAACAAACAAACAAACAAAAAAAAACGGGCCCTCCTCAGAGATCTAATGGGTTATTGAAATGCTAAGAGACAAAGCAACCAGGGCCATTAAGGAAAGGTCCACAGGGCAGAGAGATCAGCTTTTCTTCGGGATTTGCATATGCGCCTCCGGGCCCTTCCCCTTTCTGTGTTCACCAGAACTCCAAAAATCCTCCTCTTTTATTTTGGAGTTTTTCGTGTTGTTTTTTTTCTATGCCTGTCTCCTCTCTGCTGGGCTGGCTGCTCTCAGATTCTCTGGTGTCTGGTCTCAGTCTATCTTTGGTTGGAGTTTGAATCATTAGAATGAGTTTCCGATAAGGGCTGCCACTGCAGTTCTCCCTTCTCCTTCCCGGAGCTGACAGCCCCTCCTCCCCCGGGACTGAGCCTGGCAGGGAGGGGTGCGGGTCCCCTGGCCTCAAAAACTTACAGATTTCGCTGATCTCAGCAGTTCCACGTTTTCATGAGTGTTGTATGAAGTATGCCCAAACGCAGATTGCTCTGTGGTGTCCAGTCCACGCATTTCCTGGCTTTCTACCTACTTTCCTGGAGGAGTAACTAAAACCTACAGCTCACCAGTCTGCCATCTTGCCCCGCCCCCTGAATCCATTTCATTTGAGTCGCTGAGTATAATTAAAATAGAAATCAGTTTTCACATATTCAAAATATACCAACTTTACAGGAACATATTTGTACCTGTATAGTACTTTATTTTTAGAAAAATAGGTAATTATAAAGGAGGAGTTAAGAATTGCCTGCCTTAAGTAGGGAACGAGGGAATTTGACCTACTTTGATAAGTATGAATGAAGAGGTTTACTAAATCCAGAAAAAAAAACAAATCTTAAAAATGGGACTTGTTGGTTTCCATATAATTTCTGTAGTCCTTCATGTCTTCATTTAACAAGTATGTGCTTGGCAGTGAAGGTACAGCTCTGAACAAGAGCTATTTCCCATCCTTTGTACACCTAGTGGTGTTTAAAGTCTACTGGGAAAGACAAACACTGAAATAAATCATTATGGTAATATCTAATGGGAATTATGATGGAGAATGGAGAATGGTCTATGAAAGTCTTCAGTAGAGGGACCTAACCAATGTAGACATGAAACCCTTGAGAAGATTTGGCATTTATGCTGGAACCTGAAGGATGTTGCAGGTCAGACTGTTGATGAGTGAAGTACAAGCATTCTGAGTAGGAGCAACAACATGAGTGAAGATCTCGAGGTGATAAAGTATATAGTTAACTTCCAGTATCTGAAAGATCATCTAGAATCAAATTTCCTTTTGCCAATAAAGACATTCAGACCTAGGATGTTCATGCAGCCAGGTCTAGAATGCATGTCTCCCAATTTCAAGATCTGGCCTCCTGCCATTAGCCCCATGGCCTTCTGTGGACTGACTGCTGCCAGCTCCTCATAGCATGGAATAGGAAAGGGCAACATGGAATAGGAAAGGGCAACTTTCTCCCAAGGTGCTTTACTACAATTTGTCAGAAAATTGTAGTAATATAAAATCTTTACTAGAAAAAGTCTGCCAGAAAAGTATGGCAATAAATATATCAATTTACAGTGTCTGTCATCTTAATGGCACCCCCTTAGACATATAGCATGCATAATCATTTTGGCCTCTGAGGATTTAGATCAATGAAACTTAAATTAGTAATCTTTTAAGCATCTGTTGGGGAAGAGTCTATAACTGCTTCACTCCAGTGACTTTTTAATGGTTCCTGATGGACTGCCCAGGGGAAAGCCATTGACCTTGGCCTCCTCTCAGATGTTTGTGTACTCGTAGCTACTGATTTATGACCCATTGCTTGCCGTGGCCTTCAACATTCCTGTCTGTTTTACCACCTGCTTGCCTCCCCACTTTCTGATTTATTACTTTTCATGATCTGGTTCATTTTCCCAGTCTGAAATGAATATACTTATCAAGTTGTAGTCTTAGACATTCAATTTTGAATTTTGCCTCCTTATAGGGTTTCTTGCCCTCTCCTAATTAGTCTTGTTTTTTGTGATTACTTATAACCCTTGTGATCTCATTTGGGAAGGTTACTGGAGTCTCATCTATAAAAGGCAAACTAGAGAAGAAAATGGAAGCCAGGCATAAGATAGAATAGGTTTTCCCAAGTGTGCTCCAGGAAACACAATTTCTGCAGCATATTCACAGGTATACAACAAAAGAAGGAAGGTTCCTTAGTCAGATAAACTTGGGCAAGGGTAGTAAACGTGTCTATGCTGCAGAACATTGGGCGCCTTTGTGATGCTAACATCCTTGAGAATATGCATGTGAATGCAGCATTTGTAAGACTTACTTAACCATATAAATAATTGAGGTTATCACGTTCTGTGGAATACTCTTACAAACTGGGCTTGGTGCTCTAACCAGGGCATAGAACTTGGCCCAGAAAGTGGAGGCAGAAGCCTATACCTTGAATGCCCAAGGTGCCATGGCAAGTGAAAGGCTCATTCTGGATGGGATGTCTATACACCAGGGCTGCAGAAGGATTTGGTGGCAAGGGAGGGAAGAGCCAGGGAAAGAGAAGTGGTGGCATCAGGTGAAGTGACCATGGGCTCTGTTCACTGTTCAGAGCAGGACTCCAACCACAATGATAAATTGGAGTGCCCGTCTGGAAACGGGCTAGATAATCATGTTGGGGAAAAAGGGTGGTGATGCTAATAACTGCCTAAAGGCTGTGGCAGAGTGGGCAAAAGCCCTGACCCAGGGAACAGATAGTTTTCTCTCTCATATCCTAGTCTGAGGTGGAATTGGTCACTCTCAGCCATCTTGAGGCATAGACAATTATATATATCTGCTTCTTTCCCCCACTATAAGTGTTAGCATATTTACACACCATTCTGCTCATTTTCTTTTCTTGACACTCATCTGTGAAATCATTCTATATAGAGCTGCTTCATTCTTTTAACAACTACATGGAATTCTGTTTTATGAATGTACTGTAATTTATTTACTTGGTCCTATATTGGTGGACATTTATGTGGTTTGCAGTCTTGCAGTGCTGCAAGGAATATTGAAAACACATCATTTCACACATGTGAGAGTATCTCTGTGTTATAAAAACTTAGAAGTGGAATATCTAACCTGAAAAGAACGGACACTTTTTATTTTGATAGATATTTCCAAATTGCTCTCTATAGAGGTTGAACCAATTTATGCACACCCCAAAGTGTGTTAGAGTACCTTCTTCATTTCAGTCATTAAAAAAAAACTACACCTTGTTTTTAAACACCTGGATTTTTTTAAATGGGAAACTTAAATTAAAAGTTCAGATTTTTGTATTTTCTTGAAAAATTTGACATTGGCCTCACAAACTTACAGACATCAATCAGCTAGAATCAGTAGTGACCATCTGCTTTAGGTGCACTGTGAGTACTCCAGATTGCCATAATTCCCAATATTTCCTGTTGCCACCCCAACACTGGAGTCATACTTTAGGGGCCATTTCTCATTTTGTATACAAAAAGAGTGTGTGTGTGTGTGTGTGTGTTTATACATATATTTTTACATATAGGAGAGTTAAGTAGAAGTGAAATATTTCTTGTCTACAGTAAAGGAGGGAATTGTGTTGCGCATAGACATTTTTGATACAGAGCTCAAACAGCCCTTTGCTCAGTGCTGCAGCACATAGAAAGCACTCAATCGTGCTTGGAGGCCTTCAGACATACAGATGAATGGAGCTGGAGAATCAGGGGCTAACATTCAGTACATGTTTATTGAAGTGAATTGAAAAATCTAATTTGAAAAAATGGTTCTTAAAGCCCAGAATCCTTTTGCTAAGCACGCATATCTTTTAAAAGGTTTAATTTTACGATCTTGATTTAGGATTAACAGCCTGTCAAAAAAAAAGACATAGAGAACAAGAAAAGGAGCTTCTGGTAGGAATACTGGAATGTAGAGATTCAATACCAATGCCTTAGGTGTAATATTTTGCATTTCTCTAAAATATCATAGACAGCTAGGCTTTTATTTCTCTACTTAGGTCTTTATTTACTCGGTATGTATTTCAGGCTGTCTGATTCCAGTGGAGACTGTGAGCAGTGATTGTCTGGGCAAGCGAAGGATCCTAGGCCCTCGTTTGCCTTGTATGTAGCATACTGCAAGGCAAGCCAAGCCATCTGTGCCTCACTTGCCCTCTCCCCAAGCAGAAAGATGGCAACTTACTATATTTTCTTAAGTGAAATGATGAAGTGAGGCAGTGACCT
This sequence comes from Choloepus didactylus, assembly GCF_015220235.1. Taxonomy (NCBI): domain Eukaryota; kingdom Metazoa; phylum Chordata; class Mammalia; order Pilosa; family Megalonychidae; genus Choloepus; species Choloepus didactylus. The sequence continues at coordinate 8,021,540 of NC_051334.1, read as the reverse complement.
ATAAGTCTCACTTGGGGATCAGCTAAGTTTTATGAATAGTAACCCCCCTCTCCAGCCACATACTATGGTGGACCCAGCTTGTCAAAGGTTTGTGAGTTCACATTCAGACTCAGCTGTCTTCACTTGGCTCCAGGGACAAAGGAAGTGTCCGATGTTACTGCTAACGCCCAGTGTCAGGATTTTTAGGCACACGGAATTAGATGCACTGGGCGTTCTGGAAGAATAATGGTTCACTCTTTATAATGGGTCATTCCTGCTCAGAATAAGAATAGGATGCCAATGGCAACCACCAAACATTGTTTCCCTGGCTCTGCTCCACTGCTTGGGTTGTTGCTCCATGGTGTCAGGGTTTTTCAGGGGATGTATCTCCTGTACTGTCATGACGTGCCCTCCTGGTACTGTGGGAGTGTATTTCATCTCTCTCCTCCCCTGCCATTGTTCTCTGTGGAAAGGGACGTGATTGCTTTCACTGTCCCTGAAGGAACTGCTTCCATTGTTAATGTCTCTTGGGGGCATTGCTGCTGCCATTGCAACCAATGCCCTCTGTCCAGGGTATAGATAAGGACCACCATTTTCACCAACATGGTCACCAGATTGAAGCTGCCACTGCCAGCAATGGCTCTGCCAATGCCAGCTCTTCCAACTCAGTTACAGAGACACTAGTCCTTTGTGTTTTCAGTAGTCCTTGGAGATACCAAAGAAACAATTTTGATCCTTAGTAGACGTTGATTTATTAGAGGCACAAGGTGAATCTACAGTGCTTAGCAAGGGAATAATTCTAATGATGAGACCTATACTGTGATCAGAATGACCCTTTTCTTTCAATGCTCACCTGTTGTCCTTGAAATACAGTTTTCCTGTTGATCCTTTGTTTTCTTAAGACTAAGCTTCTTGGTCTCTTGTGTACATAGATTGCTGGTGAGCTCACACTGTTAAACCTTTGTTCAATTTTTATTTTGAAATAATTTCAAATTTATAGGACACTTGCAAAATAATACAAATACTATGTAGAGAAATCCAACATACCTCTACCTTCCCACCAGATATGCAGATCTGCCAATTTTAAATTTTGCCACCTTTGTAGTATCGTTCTATCTATTGTCTATCTTATCTATCTATCTAATGTCTGAACATTTGAGAGCAAGTTGTACACGTCATACTCCTTGAACACAAAATACTTCCATGCTCATTTCCTATGAACAGGATATTCACTTAAGAAACCACCTTATGTGCAGTTATCAAGTTCAAAAAATTTGACATTGATATAAAACTTACATTCTATATTCCAATTTTTTCTCACATCCCAATAATGTCCTTTTGAGGCTTTTCTCCTCCATTCTTAGATCCCATCCAGTATAATTTGTTGCATTTAATTATCATTATCTCTAGTTTCTCTTTCTTATTTTTTAAATTGTGGAAACATATATACAACATAAATCTTCCCCAGCCAACTCCTCCCAAGCATACCATTCAATGGGATTAATCACATTCACAATCTTGCAGTACCCTTCCCACCATCCATTACTATCACTTTCCCTTCACCCCAAACAGAAACCTTACATTCACTTTGCATTAACTCCCCATTGCCCCTGTGCCCCACCCCTGGTAACCTGTACTCCACTTTCTGTTTTTATGAATTTGCATATTATCCAGTATTTTCTTTGTGGTTACCATGGAATTTAAATTTAATATCCTAAATCTATAATTATCTCCTTTACTTTGATACCAACTTTAACAACTTCAATAGCATATATAAACCACATTCCTACACCCCTCTGTCCCCCCACCTTTATGGAGTTCTTGTCACAAATTACATATTTATGTATTATGGGTCCAAAACCATTGATTTATCATTACATTTTATGCATTTGCCATTTATATCCTGTAAGAAGTAAAACATGGAGTTGCAAATCAAAAATACAATAGTACTGGTATTTATATTTACCCATGTTATTATATTTACCTGTCATCTTTAGTTCTTCATGTAGTTTCAATCTATTTCCTAGTATCCTTTCCTTTCAACTTGCAGAACTCCCTTTAGCATCTCTTGTAGGGCCAGTCAAGTGGTGACGAAGTCCCTTAGCTTTTGTTTATCTGGAAATGTCTTAATCTCTCCCTAAATTTTGAAAAGCAGTTTTTGCCAGATACAGAATTCTTGGTTGGCAGGTTTTTTGATTTTAGCACTTTATTTTCTCCCACTGCCTTCTTGCCTCCATGATTTCTACTGAGAAATCAACAGTTAATCTTACTGAGGCTCCCTTGTATGTGACACATTGCTTTTCTCTAGCAGCTTTCAGAATTCTCTCTTTATCTTTGGAATTCAACAGCTTGATTATAATGTGTTGCAGTTGGGTCTATTTGGGTTTATCCTGTTTGGAGTTCGTTGAACTTCTTAGATGTGTATATTCATGTCTTTGTTTATATCTGGGAAGTTTTCAGCCACTATTTATTGGAGTATTCTCTCTGCCCCTTTCTCTCTTTCTTCTCTTTCTGGGACTCCCACAATGCGTGTATTGGTATGCCTGATGGGGTCCCACAGGTTCCTCAGGTTCTGTTCACTTTTCTTCATTCTTTCCTCTTTCTGCTCCTCAGACTGGATGATTTCAGTTGTCTTATCTTCAAGTTCACTGATTTCTTTCTTCTGCCAGTTTCAATCGGCTGTTGAACCCCTCTAGGGAATTTTCAATTTCTGTTACTGTGATCTTCAGCTCTTTTTGGTTCCTTTTCATCATTTGTATCTCTTTATTGATATTCTCTTTGTATCCATCTCTTGTTTTACTTATTTCCTTTAGTTGTCTTTGTCCATGTTTTCCTTTAGCTCTTTGAGCATATTTAGGGCCATTTTTTTCAAAGTCTTTTTGAAAGTCTGTAATGGTCCACATCTGATTCTCCTCACTGATGGTTTCTAATGCTTTAATCTTCTCCTTTGCCTATGCCATCGCTTCCCGCTTCCTGTTTCTTTGCATGTTGCATGTTTTGTCATCTTTTATTGAAACCTGGACATTTGATATTTTAATGTGTTGTTGCTGGAATTTAGACTCTGAGGTATCTGTTCCTTAAGCTTGTATCCAGCTAGTGCTATGACAGAGCTTTCCTTGAATGGCAGGAGCTAAGAACAACAACAAAAAAGAAAACACTTTCCCAGTCTTTGCAGATTAACCTGTGTAAGTGCTCTCCATTAGAGCTTAACCATGCAGTGAGTATAGAGAATAACTTGAGGCAAAAATACCAGGTCTTCCCCAGTCATTCAGGCTCATGCATCTTCTCCTGGGCATGCACCCTATAAATTCCCCATTTTCGTGGATAAAAATGTTCTCTCTTCCCTAGGAAACAGTTTCCTCATGTTCCTAGGTGCAGCACCGTATGTCCTACTGCCAGCAATCCCTTGCCCCAGGCAGCATGACTTGAATGCTCTCCCCAAATATTCTGTAGGAGAGCTCCATTAGCTACCTTTTACACACAGGGCAAGTTCTGGGACAGTGAGTTCCTTAGGCCACCTTCAGACAGATTGGGCCAGACATATGTGTTCCTGATATGTGCATGATGGTTATTCTGCTCCCTCTGGAACTAGGATCAGGGATCCACACTGGGAGTGCAGGCTGGTTCTACAGAGAGCTGGTGAGCAAATAAGGGAGGGACCAGCCCAGGTGCCATGATAGTCTACCACTTTTAAGTGGACTCTTTCTTGATTTGGTGTGTTCTTCCTGTTACTGCAGTCCTTCAACTGTTTTCTCCAGCTTTTAGAAAGATGTTTCTGCCAGATCTTGCTCGTTGTTTACTGCCTCTGTGGGACGATGGAGCCCTGAAGTGTCTCACTCTGCCATCTTGATCTCTGCTAAACTTTCTTGAGTCACAATACGAAGTGAGTTGCACTCAAGCTTCTTGAGTCTGGGATCACTGATAGATCACTGATAGATCTCAGTTAGAAGATGGAGTGAAAAGAAAAAGAAAAGAAGGGAAGGAGGATTAAAGATCCCTGAAAATGTTGGGATGTGGGAAGAGGGTCATCCTGTCTCCTTCCTCCCTCTACCTCTACAAGGCAGATGTTAGTTCCCTGGTCTTTTGGGTGAGGCAGTTGAGAGTGAGAAATGTTAAGTCATTGCCCAAGCTTTCCAGCTAGTAAGAGGTAGGCTCTGGATTCTACCAGGCAGCCCTTCATATTTCAGTTATATGATGCTCACTTCTCATTCATCACCTTGAGTTAGAAGTCTTTGTGAGGCCTAGAGATACCCATTCCTGCCTCTGTCCAACTCAGTCCTTCTTGGCCATGCATTCTGGCTGCTTCTGCATCACCAAGCTGACCAATGAGGGTGGCTTCTTTTAGGTCAGGGTTTCTCAACAGCAGCACTAATGACATTTGTGGCCAGATAATTCTTTTCTATGGGGGCTGTCCTGTGCATTGTAGGATGTTGAGCAGCATCCCTGCTGTCCACTCACTAGGTACCAGTAGCAAGCATCCATCCACCCTGCCCCCCGCTGTTGTGACAAGTTAAAATGTCTCCAGACATTGTCCAATGTCCCGGGACCCCCACCCTCACCTCACTGAGGATCACTGATGACAGGTTCCAGTTCTAAGGCATCTCACGTTAACTGACTGCTTCTCTGCCAACTTCCATTAACACCTACTCATTACTAACTAGAGCTGCATTTGCCATACCAATGACCGTCTCTTCTCAGATGAGGATGTTGAGAGCTGTGCCCCAGAGTGAGCTGGGCTGAGTGGGTCACTGGGGCTCCAGACAGAACCTGTGTAAAAGTGATGACCCCAAGAGAGGAGAGATGGCCCAGATAGAGATGGATGAAGGGAACTTCATGCAAGGACCCACTGACACCCCAGCGCACTTCCTCCTTCATCATCCCTCCTGAATGGGCAGGATGGGAGGGATGGTGAGCAACTGAGACCCTGCCCATACTAGCACCTCTCTCATCCCTATCCCCCAATAGATTTTAATGTTCACCAGCTCTGGGTTCCCTGCCTCCCTCAGCTTTTCCCTGGTTTTGCTCCTTCCGTGGCGAGTCTGGCCATCCCCTGGAAAGGGGAGATGCATCAAGATGAGGTGAATATGGCATATCATAGAAAGCAGTATATCTTTTACATTGGCTTCACTCCCTCCCTATGACACTGACTCTCTTAGCACAGCAAATTCCTTGGCAGCACTTGCCAACTGTAATTTAGACACATCGCTACACACATGCACTCACGTGTGCTTCAACACACACACAGATAAAGATACTTATGTTTCCACTGAAATGGTGTATTTTTGTTTCTCTACCCTGTTGTCTTATCTAGACACCTCTTAATGCTGGACAGATTCAAAAGTCACCTCACCTTTGATCAGATAGCACCCCTATGTCCGCTTGGCTGCCTGTAAAGAATACTAGAGAATGATAATTCAGTCCTGATGTCTTGCCTTTATGGAGGACAGATAAAAGGGCATATGAGTGCTCACTGATTGGCCCTAGGAATACTGGAGGCCACTGTTTCTAGCTTGGCTTTTTGGAGTCTTCCCATGTTGTGGTTGTATCTGGAAGGCCCTGGTGTCATGGTGACCTGTATCAACCATTGTGTCCTGGCATTGTACCATGGCCATCTCTTACTTCCTTTCCACAGCTGCTGTATAGAGAATTCCACACATTACAAGAGATCTATTCCAGATCTTAATTTTCCAGTCTTGAAAAATGCATACGCCCTTCCTGCTTGAATTCAATGCAGTTCAGATGCTTCCTGTTTACATCTTATTTCCAGCCATTATTCTTTTTGCAATCTCTTCTTTGTTTTTACTTGAAAGTTGAACCTGTTTCCACCACTTCACATTTCTAATGAGTGATTCTTTCCCCCTCTCTAGTCTGCTCTTTTTCCTTTCATCCCCAATCTCTTCTTTCTCCTTTATAGCTTCCCTCTGGTCTGCTTTGCCTGGTTTGACTTAATTTTCCACCTGCAAATTCTTTTGCATCTGTGTTCCAATTATATTCTACATTTGTTGGTGCTGAATTTGGACAAGACTGTGTTAAGTACTGTGGAAAACATAAATATAGACAAGATTCACAGTCTACCATCAAGGAATTTTAAAATTTGAATTATATTTCAAGTCCAGTTATAATGTTATATTTTCTCCATTCATTCAACAAAATTTTTTTGAGTAAAATATATAGCAGGCAATATTTGGGGTATTAGTTACCACACTGGAGAATAAAATAGACCTGCCCTGCCCTCTTACAGCTTAAAGTCTGAGATGCCATCAGTGAGATGAAACCTCTATTTAATAATAGATTTTCAGGAATAAATGCTGCATTGAATGTCCATATCAGTTGTAAGATACTCTCTAACTTCAGAAAATTTTTAATGTGAAAAAAGCAAATGTCTTCAGTTCAGTTCCTCAGAAACTAACTCTGACATGAGGATTGCTATGCAAGTAATTGATTAAGGAAATACTCCAAGGAGGAACTGGTAAGAGTGTGGGGGAGCAGGTATTGAAGGGGGAAAGCCAAGCAGGGATAGGATGTCAGGCAGAGTCCCAGCTACCACCTGATACACCACAGGGGAGCTCAGGACATCACATAGCACATCAGAGGTTGTCACCTCCTCTGGGGCAAGGGAGCTGGGCTTTCATGCTCCTCTCTTATCAGCCATGAGCTCAGGGTCCCTATGGGAGGACGTAAACTCCCAGGCATGTCAGAACCTGGGGTACAGCCAAAGCTGCTCCCATAGTCCAAGGGCAAACCCAGTGCAGACCCTGGAGGCCAAGTGGCACCAGAGGCAGAGGGTTGCGACCTGGAAAGAGTGAAAACAGCCTGAGGAGATCTGAAGGGAGCCTCAGTGCCTCCTACACTGTGCAGTCAGATCAAAGACCCACAGTGAGCAATACCATTCATAGGTGTGTGTGCATAGATATTGTTATGAATGTACATTTTTTAACATTGTATTTTGAAATAAATGTGAACACATTGGTTTATTTTTAAATTCGATGAACTTAGTATCAATATAGTGATAATTTTATAAAGCATGGATTTATCTACAAGGAATTCATGTTACAAATATTATTTTAGTTTAGTCTTCTAATTTTATACTACATTTCTAGTCCTTGTTATAACCCAATATCTTGTGACAGGCTTTGACTCCCAGTGAATTCATGTGGAATGGCTGCCTTTCTGTAGTAGGAAACACAATATCCTTAATCTCAGATTAGAATTTCCCTTAAATTTCCCCCTTCTATGCAACTAATCATTTCAAAACAGTGAATTTGTAGATGTTCTAAAGGTAGCCAGCATATATTTTCCTTTCAAAGGACGTTATTTTAATTTCCTATTTTCTATCTTTGTTTTTTGACAAATGCAAATTTAAATGCCTGTAAAAACTGGCAGTCCCTCGTGTTCAAGAAATATTATAATTTTATGGTTATTGTTTTGTGTAAAGTGGCATCGTTCTCCCACATGCTTGTAAGAACATCACCTTCAATGAGGGTAAGTCCAGCCCCTTCACAACCAACGTTGAGGGTAAGCTCAGAGAACAATTTTGTGGTATTTGAATTAGTTAAGATTTTAAACATTGTCACACTGGGCCTCTGGGGTCCTTATCAGACAGTGAGTCCAGTGACTGAAGGGTGATAAAGATATTGCCAAATGTGTCACAAGCACTGATGTAATTTGCTGTTCACTTATTGTCAGTGAAATAACACAGAGCATTTGTGGCTAGCCTAAACTTATTTTAAGTCAGAAAGTATTCAGAATTGGAAGGGAAGAGAGAACCTCATCTATTAATTGAGTGACACTTCAGACACTGGTAAGCGTCTTGAAAACATATGTCCCAACCCTGGAAGTCTTCTTTCCAGCCCTCAATACTGCCTGGCCAACTCTCTTGGCTTTGGGGTTTATGATCTATGACTTGCCATTTATGGAGTCTTCATACCATTTTGGTGGAAAATATTCTGACAAGATCAAACAACTTGACCAGTGTCAAAAGAAGTTAATTCTGAACTTGGCATTAGACATCTGACCCTAGCTTCCATCTTCTTGATCACAGTTTGCTCAGGAAAATTCTGATTAAGTTGTCCCAATAATTCATAATGTCCCTTTCACTCTGAAAAGTTTCCCAGTTTCAGGAGAATTTCTACATTCACCCTACCGTTAGGCTGCATTGATATATTTTCCATGATTCATTTTGAAAAAAATTCATGTATTTTTCCTTTGTGTAAAATAAATGGGAGAAGACCATTGTGTCCTTCACATCTTTATACCAATATAAAAAATTCAATTTACGTATTGATATTTTCTGTTTGTTAATATTAGAATTTCAGTTCTAGTTATATATCTAAGGGCAATGCATACATACATGCACACAATGACTTGTACAGCATTTTCACTGCAGTTTTAGTCATAATAGCCCTAAACTATAAAAAACAAAAATGAAAATTCCCATCAATAGGAGTCTGTAGCATATTTAGATGATGAACTACTACCCAGCAACAAAAAACAATCTACTAATGCACAAAACTACATGTGTGAACTTAAATATTATATTGAGAAAAAAAACCAGGCAGTGCATATTGTGAGATTTCATTTATAAGAAATGTTCAAAACAGGCAAAACTAATCTTTAGTGATAGAAATCAGAGTTTTGCTTGCCTTGAGAGTTCGGGCAGGTGGCGATATTAACAGAGCCTGAGGTGGGGGAAGCCTTCTAGAGTAATGGAAGTACTCTCTTTCCTCGCTCCCTTGACCATCATCACTATTGTTGAATCCTGACCATCTCTCACCAAAGTTCTGTGGTCTTGGGTGAAAATACCGAACAAATGAGAACCTCGTTGTGGAGTGAAGTTGGGGCAAAGACAGGGTGATATTTGGAGGTTTGGTTGACAGGTTGTGAGAGACCAGAGAGGTTTGTGCTGAGTTACAGACATTAGGATGAGGTCAGAGCTAAGGCCACAAGGCATTCTTCTTTCCATTCCTTCTCACCTTCCAAACTTCTGGCTAGGGAAGGAAGACAAGGAATGAGAGAATTTGAGGTTGGAAGTACACCAGTTGGATCATTCTGAAATTGTCTACAGAATAATATTATAATTATAAACAGGTAGCCTCTGTTTTCATGGCAACAAAAACACACTTTAAGACAAAAGTGTGGTGGGAGTGAGGAAAGGTATATGGTTGATTAAAACAACTTTCCTTTTTCTCACCAAAACATTTCATTTAAATGGCTTTGGAGTCAGGAGAGGTTTGTAGTCAAATGTGCCAGTGAGTTCCTTTTTATCCTACTTTTCATTCTTGCTTTGCTCTTGTTTTGTGACTAAGCTTAAATAGGTGCTAAAGAATTTAGATCCCTAGTTCTCAGTGAGGGATGGTTTTGATCACAGGGGACATCTGGCAATATCTGAAGACTAATTTGGTTGTCACAACCAAGGGGTGGTGTGCTACTGGCATCTTGTTGGTGGAAGCTAGGGATACTGACAGATATCCTGCAATGCACAGGACAGCCCCCACAACAAAGAATTTCTGGCCCAAAATATCAGTAGCTCTGAGGTTGAGAATCCTGATTTAGACTTAACCCCATGTGTAAGATTAAGGGTCAAGGTGGAGCAAATTAGGATCCAGAATCTCATCATAGAGCTAGTCTCCTAGGATTTTTTCATTTCATAATTCCATTAGTTAGATATAACATGGCATCAAGGGGTTTGTGTGGACCCAACCCTCAAAAAAACTTTGGGGGGGGGGCATTAAGACAAAGGAACCATGAGAATCAATTTATTCTTGCTATTTTCATGCAAGACACATTATAGAAAATTGGAATGGAGTTCTAATTGAGGAACAAGTTAATACTCTACAACAGTAAACACAATCTTCTTGAGAAGAGGGGCAATAGTAAATGGAACGATCACTGGATGAAGGAAACCAGAGTCCTAGTCCTGAATTGATATGAATCGCTAGTTTTGTGACAGTGGATGGTTTGGGACTCTAGCTCAGTGTCACATTCCTCATTCATGAAATGAAAAGGCCAAAGTAGACTATTCCTAAAATATCTTTTAACATTAATGTCAGTGATTTGAAGGGAATCAAAATATTCTTCGCTTAAAAAAAAAAGGAAGAAAGAAAGTGATGCCATCGGTCCATCGGTTTTGGAATATCTCCGACACTGAAATGACTAGAAGAATATAAAAATTGTTTTCTAGGTTGTTCTTTAAAAAATTTATTCTCTTATGCCTGTCAATTAGGGTAAGTTCCTCTGTCTGTATAACATCAAGATTTGTCTATCTTTCTAACTTGTCAGTTTAACTGTTTGGCCAAACGTGTTCTAGGTAAAGACAAATAACTGTGTGGAGCTGTTTAACATTTGTTCCTAATGTTATCATTTAAATTCTTATTAGAAAAGTAATTCTGTTCAGAAATTTGATCTGCCTGCCTTCCTTTTGTATTGCTTTTGACTCTTCCAGAACTGCATAAATGTCAATTTGTTATTCATGTTTGCCTTCGCTAATCCTTCCAAAGAATGTGAAAAGGCCCACAGCCTTTTATATTAGGAAATGACTGAGATTAAAACAGATTTAATCTAAGCTCTTTTCTCTTGCTCTGTATTGATGTAACAAGTGTTATCACGGCGTTTATGAAGGTGATGGTATTTTTCATAAGCTGTCGTTGCATTGTTTGAGCATTCAGTAGGGGCATTGATACAGTTAGGCCTAGCAATTTTTCACAAGTTAAATGCCGAGATCCTGCTGTGGCCTTCTGAAGTCTTGGACAAGGTGGTGGAAGGGGGGAGGGGTTAGAGAGACAGACATGTATATCAAGTCAAAGGCGCCATGACGGTGCCAAGTGGGGGGCATGGACAGATTGGAAGATGTTGACTTGCAAAACCAGTAGGGAGCATGGCATGGTAAGGAGCAGCCAGCTCAAGTGCAAATGAATTGGAGGTGGAATTGTTTTTGTGAAGGTCTTCCACGTAGTATCTGCTTTTATCACCAAGAGTTGTAAAATGTTCTCCCTTTACATAGAGGATGCCTTGTATCAGAAGGATAGTGTCTTCATTTATTTTCCAGTAGTTACCAAGAATATGTTGATTGATCCACATCCCTTCACATGGACCAATTTAGGGAAGAGACACTGTGACACAAGACAAAGTTAATCAAACTACGGGGGCTGAAATGCATGGTGAGATTCAATTTTACCCCAAGCTGTCATGTTAGTGACTTTAAAGAGAGTGAATACATAACGGTATTTGTTAGTTAGTACTCAGCTGAATCCTCCAAACTAAAGCCAAGTGAATGTTAGAACCAAAATCTCTCAAGGGTCTGAGTGAAAAGTGTTCCCTTTTTAGAGACTGGATGAGAAGACTCACTCCCAGACATCCAAAATCTGTAGTGATTTCCAGCAGTTGCACTTCCTTAAGGGAGAAGATATTTCTTGTTTGAGAAACCCAAGTCTGCTCCTCCATGGTAACCACCTAGCTCTCAGGCCCATTTCCAGGAGCCAGATAGTATGTCCCTCAAGGCTGCCTGGGCCCGGGTGGGCAGGTACTGGAACCCGATCTGATGCTTCACAGTCTAGCATGGAGGAAGCAGGCAGTTGAATAGATTTTTTTTTAATGGTTTACTCAAAGGAACAATTGTGATGTCAAATTCATTTGGATTTCAAACAGGAAAATCAGACTAAACCTTTCCATGCAATTTAGGAAAAGCATCTGAAAAGTGAAAAAACAAATCATATTGCCTACTGGTTCTCTTTCATGCCAGGCACCAATTTAACCAAAGCCCTCCCCTTCTTTCCATGGTACCCTCACCCCAGTTGGCTAATCATTGAGAATGAACTGACTTTTGTGTTTCTGCATATTGCATGAACTGGACTTTACAACTGGGTATAAGAGGAACAAGGAAGGAAGGGTTTCTTCCTTGTACTAGATGATTTCTCTTTACTTTATGAGGCAGTTCATACCTCATGTCATATTTTGTAAATGCCTCTTTTTTTTCATGTATACAGGGAGAGAGATTGAGAGAAATAAAGCAAATATATGAAAAACAATTTTTACTGATCTTCGGAGTCTCTTTATGCTTAGTCATTTCAAATTTCCAAAAGTACCTCAGAAATGTATGACCAAATATTGAAAATTCTTTTTTTAAAAAAAAACAACAGGAAATCCATCTGAACTGGAAACACAGTCTTTGTCTTCTTTCTTGTCCTGCAGGCTGTCTTCTTGGCTTCTTTTTTATTTATTTATTTATTTTTATTTTTTTAATCTTCATTTTATTGAGATATATTCACATACCACGCAGTCATACAAAACAAATCGTACTTTCGATTGTTCACAGTACCATTACATAGCTGTACATTCATCACCCAAATCAATCCCTGACACCTTCATTAGCACACACACAAAAATAACAAGAATAATAATTAGAGTGAAAAAGAGCAATTGAAGTAAAAAAGAACACTGGGTACCTTTGTCTGTTTGTTTCCTTCCCCTATTTTTCTACTCATCCATCCATAAACTAGACAAAGTGGAGTGTGGTCCTTATGGCTTTCCCAATCCCATTGTCACCCTGGAATTAGATAGTTGTACAACCTTGTGAATGTACTAAAGATCATGTTCAAAGGATGAATTTTATGGTATATGAATTATATCTAAAAACAAAACAAAAATGACAACAAACCCCTAGGACTATTCTTACTGGTAGTGTGACAGGTATATGAATTATTGAAACTGGTTGATCCCCAGTTATGTCTCTTCTGTTAGATGCAGGAGGGCCTCCCACCAGGGGTGTTGGAAGGATAGGAGGAGATGGTGATTGCAAAGCGCCTGCACATGGGATGCCCTTATTCCATGGGGGCAAGCTGCCCCCTTCATTCCCTGTCCAGCTCCCAGAGAGGGGCCACCATGTGGACACTGAAGGGCTGCTGACCGCAGGGGACTAAGGAGCACCAAAGAGAAGGGTGGGGACCGCCAAGTTACCCTTTCCCGATTGGGCTGTCTTATCACGAGCTGGTTCTGGTCTTCCAAAAGCCATCCTGAAGTAGAATCGTGAATAGGTCTTTGTAGAGATGGCACAGCCATGAAAGGTCAAATGTATGAAAGCTTCAACAATGTCATAGTGAAAATGATGTGTTTTTCTTTTTCTTAGTTTTAGTGTCTCTTTTCTATTTAGCCATATGGTTGCCAAATCATGAGAAATAATTTAAAAGAAACTCAAAATGAGAAAGAAATTGAGGTATAGTTGCTCTGTGAAGGAAGGTGATTAACTTGACTGATTTGGGGTAGGGGTGGTTCTTTCCCATTATGGAGGAAAGTAGGTAATGTTCATTGCCAAATGATTTTCCACACTTTATTTGGCAAATATTTACCAAATGCCTGCTTTGTTCAAAGCATTGTGCGGGGCACATGGAGAAAAAAGAATTAGACATAGTCCTTGAACAGAAGGAAGTAGGAAACCTACTTTCTTGGGGAGGCTGTGATTCATTTAAGCCCCATGATAGCCCTGGGAGATGAGAATTACGTTGTTATTATCCCCAGTTCTTGAAATCAGTGCTATTTAACTTGTCAAGAATTACACAGATCGTGAGTGATAAAGATTCAAATCCAGATCAGCTTGACTTAAAATGTACTTTCTTTTCTCTACTCCATTTTGATTCTCTGACTTTAAAACAACTTCTTCATAAATACTTTTAACGTGTTTCCAAATTTGGGATTTTAACCTATTCTAACACTATCATTGAAACAGTTGGCATATTTCATATATATATAAATTTGTATATTAAAAATATAAAGTTTGAGAAGGTTAGTATATTTAATGTGCTTTTTAAAATATAGGTCTGTGTACTTTACATACACATGCAATTAATTTTAAGCAAAAAGAAAATAGCTGTATGAAAAATTCTGTATCTTTTCCACAAGGAATATATTTCTGCAAGAGCTTAGTTCTTTATTTAGTTGGCTAGAAAAATGTTAGACATTCTAAAATAAGCAAGATCCCCCCCCCCAAATGTTGACATCTTTAGCATCCACGTAATGTCAGTTATTTTTTTTTAAACTTTTCCCTTTTATGTCTCCTTCTCTTCATGCATGGGCTCCAATTGCCAGCAGAAATTGTTGAAACTATTATGTGAGATTTTTGAAGCCTGTAACAAACATATATTAATATTAACAGCATAAGGTACATAATTCTGTTTTCAGTGATGGGAAGCCACATGATAAAGGTTACACACTGATGAAAATATTATTTTGTAACCAATCTATGTGGGAAGAGATGGGGAGAATCTTACCTGAGGGCAGATCCAGCTATTTGGGCCAAGAGTTTTATGGCCCATGATGGTGCAGCCCATGGAAAATTTCTATTCCTATTAGCTGCTTTGACTGTTTAATTCAATAAACATGTAGTGAGTTCCCATTACATAAAAGACACAGTTCTTTAGTTCTCATGGGAAGAGTGACCTTATTTTCCAAAACAAGAAAAAAGAATCATTTTATATTTATGGGGACAATGGTACAGATTATTGGTAATCTGGATGATTTTAGAAACATTATGTAAATGATTACCACTGAAAATCTTAATTTAAATAGAGGATCTTGTTTACTCATGGCATCTGTTTTTTTTTCCTGTGGATCTATGAAAGGCACAACAACTGAATATTCTCTCCTACCTTGAGAATTTCTTGATTTTTAAGGCACAGAAACACTATAAGAAGAAACAAGAGAAGAAATGGTTTTCCAGCTCTGAAGATCTTTAGGAAAAAATTAGAGAATGATTTGCCCTGGATGGCTTAGGCATTGATTCTCTGCACATGGCAGTGAAGCCAATGATCTCTCCTTGTGTGTTCTGGTGGTAGAAGCTAATGGACAGGATGAGGTCCAAGAAGATGCAGGATGAAATGTGGTCCAGGCTACATGGAAGGGACATGGATCTGAGAAAGAGAAAGGACATGGATTTTGAGACAGGAGGGAAGAAGGAGAGGTAGATATGAATAGAAGAATAGTTGAAAAGTTGCAGATGACTCCAATCTTCTCAGAAAAGGTAGTTTTATCTGAGAGTGAAGTGAATGGTGGTAGATTTGGGTTCCAGGCAGAGTAGAAATATGTGTAGCATCTCCTACTGAGCCACTGCTAAGAAATATCAAAGGAAAAAAAATTTCTAAAATCCAGAAATTTATGAACGGTCCTAATCAACCAGTTTGGGAACTGTCCCCACATCACTCAAAAACCGGGGAGCAGTGATGAAAAAATCCATAATTGGGGTAGAAGTAAATCAAGATTGGGAGTTGGCAATGCAGCAATCCAGGAAGGTCCATACTGAGAAAAATTTGAGGGTCAAAATGAGGACATAACTGAAATTATTGACCATTGGCACTCTCAGAACTGGGACAGGAAGCCACTCAGCTGGAATGTTGGTGTATTAGTTTCTGTTCCTGCTATAAAAAATTACCACAAGCTTAGAGGCTTAAAGCAACACTAGTTTATTATCTTAATGTTCTGGTGGTCAGAAGTCCAAAATTCGTTTCACTGGGATGAAATCAAGGTTTGAGCATGGCTGATTCCTTCAGGAAGCTCCAGGGGAGATCTGTTTCTTGCCTCTTCTATCTTCTAGAAGCCATTGACTTTCCTTGGCTAATGGCTATATCCCTCCAATCTCTGTTTCCATCCTCAGATTGCCTTCTCTGACTTTGATCCTCACTGGCCTACCCAGATAATCCAGGAGACTCTCCCCATCTCAAGATCCTTAACCTAATCACATCTGTCAAGTCCCTTTTGCTATATAAGGTGACATTTTCACAGGCTCCAGGATTGGGATGTGGACACCTTTGGGGGGCCATTATTCAGCCTCCCACAGTTGGTGATCCACAGGGAAAGCAAGGAAGTGTCAAGGAAGTAGAAGTCACGATGAAGAAAGAGATGCAACAGGAATTAGGATTTGAAAGAGTTGAAAGCTCAGGAGATTGGGGCCTGTTAGAATCATCTTGCAGTTTGAGATCTTGGTAGCATTAAAAGGTCAAGTGTATTGTGATGCTTCCTTGTAGGGGAAGTACCAAAGAAATGAATGCCCTAAAGGACAAGGATCTATGAAATGCAGGGACAGAGGGGCTTCAATAGGGATGTCAGTGCCTTGCAGGTTGATGACCATTGAAAAGGAAGACCAGTGTGGATGCCCAATTTATTAAAGGATCTGGGAAAGTGTTCTGAACGCTAACATAAATAAATGGCCAGAAGTCAGAGAGTTATGTAAGCATATGGCAAAGACTTAAAAAGTGAAAACATTATTGCATGTTGATAGTGGGGCAGAAGGCAGTATAGAATATTCCATCTCCTCCTCCTTACTCTACCCCCACCCCCAAATAATGAGAGGTGTGAGAAGGGCAACTTCCCTTCCTTTGAAAAGGTTGGGAATGGACATCAAGCCTTAAGGATAAGTGAGATTACAGGTAAGGCAAGGAGCAGAGCAAAGAGAAAACAATGAGGTTGCAGGGAGATATCAGTAGACTGATCCCAAAAGGCCAAGGATGGAGTTAACTGGTGGGGACCAGGCCTGGGATGCTTCTGAACTGTGAGCAGGAGAGTTGGCAGGAGAGTAGAGTGGGAATCCATCTGTACTGCCAGCAGCCAGCACTGACACCCAACAGAGTGCCCTTGCTTCCTGGAGGAAGGAAAAGGCAAATGCATTCTTTTGCCAAATAGTTCCCCATCACAGATATGTGTCTGAATTAAAAATACCTGTGTGCAGCACCTCGGCACTTACAAAACTTTTTCACAAATGGTCATTTCTTTTACTCCTCTAGCGGTACGGTAGGTATTTTTGTCATTGTTTTACAGTTAACCCCACTGAATCAGGGGGATCACATGACCAGAGACAGAGCACAGGACTAATAAGTGATGGTATTAGGACTGATCCAAATTTTTCCTAATCTGAGTCCAATTTAAAAAAAAATATTTTTACTTCATCTAGAAAGGACAGTGACCTGAAAAATACTGGCACAATTAAAGGAAGTATGAGAAAAATACATGAACTTTATTAAACCACCAGAAAATTTAAAAATTGCTATTTAACAGAAAAGAGGAGGAGGTGGTTAACAGAATTTTTAAAACTTAGAAGTAACTATGGAAATGATACCACAAAACCTTGGAGGGAAAATTTTATTGCCTCATGAGCCACTGTTGTATTGATTTGCTGTTCACATTGCGGTGAATCCGGGAAAAGTTGGTGTAGAAATTTTCCATGTGGTATGGACACTGCAATTCTGGCTTCAGAAATGACTGTATCATTTTGGAATTTCAAGTGACAGAAATACAGGACAAACTTCCAAGTGAAACAGAGCTGAAGTCATCCTTACCAGGTCCTGAATGGGCAAAAATAGTGATTCTGAGGGGTGTGTGTGTGTGTTCCTCATGGCTGTAAAATTAAGGGCCCAGAAATCACTGGTCTTCCAAATTGATCTGCCCTGGTTACAAGTCTTTGGGATAACTGAGTCTGCTTTTGGGCCAACTAAAAGGAAATTCAGATGGAGAGTATGGAAATGTAATACTGCATTTTCTAGAATTTTAACGTAGAAGCTGTGAATACTGAGTGTGTGCCTAATTTCTTTTAGCCACATCTTGAGAGGCTGCCAGTTAGCTAAAAGTTTAAATATTTTCCTAATGTTTTTATTCACAGTTTCTGGTAAAGACGTAGAAAAGAAAGGGAGGAAAAGAACTGAAAGAAGATGAGGTGATTTTACTTGCAAGTGAATTTTTTCTGTAATTATCATGAAAAGAAAATTAAACAGTGTCAGAGATTAGGGAAATAAATTCCTTCAGGTGGCTTTTTTCTTTCTTTCTTTCTTTTTTGGCCTTTCAACAAAATATTTTACCTCAACTCAATTATTCTGCTGATGTTTATATGAAGTACTCTGGAGGAATTTTAGATTTTATTTCTTCTAGTAATTTAATTATATGCCATAAGAGTTAGTTTATTTTAGCTCAGCTAGTGATGAATACTTTCAGCTTTGGAATAAATCAGAATTAGAAGATTGTGGGGTGGGGGGTTATTCATTTAGAACATTTTGAACTTTTTCCTGTGTCAGACCCAGAAGATGTACCTCCAAAGGAGACCAAATGTAATAAGCACCTGTAATGGATTTGAAGCATGGAGAAAAATTACTGTGTGTTGCTGGAGGAAATTAGGAACCAAGCAGAAGGGTTGCAAATCATATTAATGTTGTATTTTCATGTTCAGACATAAATGCTGCTTGACAGGCAACCAGAGATCATTACCAAACACTTTGAACCTGCAAGTCTTAGTGGAGGCATGGGTACTTTCTTTAATGGAAAAATGATGCCTCAATTGCCAAGAGACTGGTTTCCAGAAATGCATTTTCAGATTGCTAAAGGGATGAAATGGTGTATATCATAGAAGAACGGTTGTTAAGGGGGAGGGAGGGATATCACACTACACATTCCAAAAGGAATATGGAACTATTACATGGGGAATAGCTTTTCAGGCTAGGAAATAAGAAGACTACATAAAACATTGTCAGACACTTCAAAATAGGTCAACCCAATCTGAATGAAAATGGTATTCTCCAGAAAAAGCAAAGGACAAATGTTTTTCTCAGTTTAGTGGGTAACTAAAATTACCAAAAGGGACAATTGGTTCTTTTTTGGTTTTGTGATTATAGAAAAAATCTGTGGGATATTCTTCCATATTACAGAATGATGTCTTCCTCTTTCTTTCTTGCCTTCCTCTCACCATCACTATTTTAACTCAATAGTGACCCTGCTTTGGAGGTTTAATCCATGACCTCCATTGCCCTTTCTCCACTGACATCAGTGATATCCATAGTTACACAAGGCTGAGGTCTAAGGTCCCCTTTTCCATGCCCTAGGTGCGGGATCTTCAGCATTATACCCAAAACCCCAGAGTCTCAGATTTATCTTCTATAATAAGGGGGAAAATCTGTTTTGTGGGGTTATTGTGAGCAGAGAATGAGGTAAAGGTATGTAAACTTCCCAACAGAGCCTTACATATTTGTTTGATAAAAAATGCCGATGTTGTTAAAATTTCTCATGACACCAGTATGTATGTTCATCTCTTTCTTAAACTCACTCTCCTTTACTTCAACATTCACATGGAGGATAATCCCAACACACTCATCTGACAGTTCCTCAGCCTCCAACACTTCATAGACTTCTGTCTTCACCTCGCTTCTCATGCCATTCCTGCACCTACCATCACTCAAAGCCATCCTGACATCAAGACCCCCAGCTCTGATGGCCCACCTCCCCTTCTTCTACCTGTGCCAGGAATACTCCTGATACTAATGCCGGAGAGGTATGACTTCCAACCAAGGGCTGAACCAGGTGCTTTTACCTGTATTAACTCCCTTAATCCTCACAATGGCACACACAAGATAGGTACCGTTGCTATTCCCATTTTAGAGAGAAGGAAACTGAGGCACAGGAAGGGGATGATTTACCCAAGGTAAATGGCAGAGACAGGATTCCAAAACAGGTTAAATTGACATCTTAACCAAGTCTCAGGTCTTAATCATTGCACCATACTTCCTTTCATGGAGTAGGCACTTTGGGAACATATTCTCCATTTTTCAATTAATCACAGTCCTGTGGCTCTTCATGCACCCTGTTGGGAATTGAATCATATCTCCCACAAAAGGTATGTTCGGGTCACAACCCCTGGTCCTGTGGGTGTGGACCCATCTGTACATAGGACCTTTGAAGATGTTATTAGTTGAGGTGTGCCCAAGACGAATGAGGGTGGGTCTTATCCAATATGGCTGAAGTCCTTATGAGCAAAGAAAATTGGACACAGAGGCTATGGGGAGCAGCCAGAAGCTGGAAGTCAATAGAACCTGGAAGACAAAAGAGAAGACACTGCCATATGCATAGCCATGTGACAGCAAAGCCAAGGAACCTCAGAGATTGCTAGCCAGCAAGAAGATACCTACCTGGGATGAAGCAAATCTTTTAGCCTCTGAAACTATGAGCCAATAAATTCCTTTTGTTAAGCCAACCCATTGTATGGTATTTGTTTTAGCAGCTGGGAAACAAGAACACACCCCCACCCCAGTCATCCCCCTGCTCCGATTGTCTCTAGCATCCGGGCCTCACAGCCTTCTTCCAAGACCTGGACTCTTCCAAGAGCATCATTTCAACTGTGTGGCTGCTACCAATCTAGTCTCTTGCACTTCACTTCCCTCTTCGTCTCCTCTCCTTCACCTCTCTCGGTGATATCTCTGAGCTGTGTTCCACTGGACTCCAAATGCATTTCTCACAGTACATTCCTTCTCAAAATCAACAGAACCCCACCCCTCCCAATAGAGGCTGGCTCTTCTTCCACATTTTTACATTCATGACTATACTACTCATTCACTCACCTACTTTATAGCATTACCCACCCCCTTTCTTCCAATATTCAATGCATTTCCAACCTGATAGTTCTGCCTCTACTTGGTTCTTTCCCTCTGTCCTAGGCCTTTCCATTCCTGCTATCACTTGAGTCCCAACACTTATTAACTCCCCATTTCATCATTGTCAGGGCCTCCAGATGATTCTCCTCATCAGCAGTATCCCTACACCCATCTGTCCTCTGCACTCTTCATCTATTAGTCTTCTAAAGACTAATATACTAAAAACTTAGCTATTCCCAGTTCCTTTCTTGGGAGAGAGACAGCATGTTGTATTTAGGGAGCACGGAAAGCATGATAGGGCCTAGAATCAGTTCACAGAAGGTCAGCACTCTTTGCTGATCCAGAAGAAAGTTGGTCTCATGGTTTCAGGAAGAGCTCAAGGGTCAGAAACAACTATCTCAGTGAACTTTAAGGCACAGAGAGAAAAACAATAACTTGATATATTATTTTTATCTAATTTGAATAGTAATTTGTAAATCAGTGTGTAGAATAGAAGGGAGAGAAAATGGAATCAAATAAAATTATTTTGGTAGTATATGCTCAGCAGCAAGTTAACAAATAATTCGATTCAAACTGGTATGTGTTTGTACAAAATGTACTTAATGTAAAAATATTGGGTATAAATCCCTCTGGATCAAATTTGAGGTGAGTGATTCAGGAAAGTTCGAATATATGTATATAATGAATATGCTTGATGAAAGAAATAAATGGATGAATGGGAGATGGTTAAATTGATAAACTAGAATATGCTAATTTCATGACATGATAAAATATTTTAATACAGATTTTTAATTTCAGAGAGACAGAAAATAGACTTTGATTAATTTCTGCTTGTCCTTCAGGACTTGGTTCAAGGGTCGACTTCCCTTAGATGTATTTTCTTATCCTGACCCCCAGCCCCAGGCTGAACTACTTAGGTGCTCTTCCTTCCCTGGGATAGTACTTTCTAGGGCCGTGTACAGCTCTTTTTGTTGTATTGATCATAGTTTATCAAACGCTTTGATTTTCTTGTCTGCTTTACCATCTAGACTCTGCTGTCTGATATGGTAGCCATCAGGTACATGTGGCTAATTAAAATGAAATTAAATTAAAAATTCTGTTCCTCAATCTCAATAGCCACATTTCACATGCTTAATAGCCACATGTGTCTAGTAGCTACTGTATTGAACTGCACAGATGTCATTGCAGAAAGTTGTTTGGCTTTGTAGGGTTTGATGAAAGTGCCAGAGGTATCCCTGCTAGTGAGTGACAGAGCTGGATTCAAAACCACAGCTCTCTAAGTCCAAAGGCAGCCCTCTTCCCACTAAATATTTTGTTATTCTGGGAGTAATGTTTGAAGCATGTGGAAAGTAAGGCATAGCATGTCCAAAGTCATGGTTTCAGAGTCCGAGAGAGAGAGTTGGTAGTGGGACCACAGCAAGCTATTAGGCAGAAGAGTGGAATTCCAGCCTTGAGTTTGTCATTGATGAATGATGAGGCCTTGGACAAGATATTTAACATCTTCAGTCATCTCTTTCCACAAAAAGGCTCTATTAGATCAAGGGTTGGCAAATTATGAACTATGGGCCCAATCTGGCTCATTGTGTAATTTGGTAAATAAAATTTTATTGGAACACAGCCACACATATTTGTTTATATACTGCCTGTGACTGCTTTTGTGCCACAGTGGCAGAGTTGAGTGGTTGCAACAGGGACTGATGGCCCACAGAACCCAAATATTTACTATTTGGCCCTTTACAGAAAATGTTTGCCAACCCCTGTACTAGATCAGTGACTGTCAACCTTATGACACCTTACAAATTTCAAAAATTACCGATGTCTGGGTCCCACCCCCAGAAATTTTTATTTAATTGATGTAGGGTGGGGCCCAGGCTTTGCTACATTTTTATACCCTCAAGGTAATCTAATGTATATCTAGAAATCTTCAGAATTCTCAGAACAACAGTCTTTGAGTCCACGAGGGTACAGATTTTCAGAGAAAGTTCTTTCTTAAATTAAACTAGTATGTGTCTGTGTCAGCATTTGAACTCAGATCTACTTGTCTCCACAGCTTGAGCTCTTTGCCTCCACTTACTAGCCAATTCATTTCACTTCTCTGAACCTCTGCTTCTTCATCTATAGAATAGGGACCATAAAATCTTTCCTGCCTGCCTCAGTGATCAAATTGAGATGGAGCATCTAAAGGCTCCTTGGAAACTGTCAAGCATTAAATACTTGGAAGCAATATGTGGAATCACTGGGAGATATTTTGAAGAATGGTTATTAATATTTTTATGGTACATTCTGGAAGGAAAATTTTGCTTAAATATGCATTTTCCAGATTCTATTCTGTTTCATGTTTTCAAATCCCCACATGGATGAACAGCATATAGCTCTTCTTTCTGGAGTATTTGCCGTATTCTTATGTGAACACTTTCCCATGTCCTCTGCAGTCTTCATTTATCCTACCCTGTATGTATCCCTTGGGGCCTTTTCAAAGTCCTCCTTAACCCGTCAGCTTCCCAAGCCTTCATCTTTCTGGCTGCACACCTCTGAATGCACCCCAGTGACTGACTGCTTTCAAATTTTTTTGGACATTTTTTCCCCATTTTCTCCTCAATGAAGTGCCTGAACTGCCTCCATTTCTCCAAGTGTGATCACATCAGCATCTTCTGGAGTAAAGGCCATCTTTCCCTAATTGTGGAGTGAAGCCTGTGAGCATAACCTAAACCATGATGTGGCTGTTTCATTGCTGCCGTTTGGTCTTTGATTTTTTTTTTTTTTTCACTCTTATCAGCAACTGTCATTTTCCTGATACTAGCTAATTATAATCTACATATTATAACAGCTATTGGCAAACTGTGGCTCACAGGCCAAGTCTGTTGGCTACCTGTGTTTGTAAATAAAGTTTGATTGGTGCACAGTCACACCCGTCCATTTACGTATTGTCCATGGTTTGTTTTGGCTCCACAATGGTGGAGATGAGCAGCTGAGACACAAACTGTATGGCCCACAATGCCTAAAATATTTACTATGTTGCCCTTCACAAAGTTTGCTGAGTCCTACGTTAGATGAATACACTGATCTGAGCATTTACCAGATAGTTTAAGAAGGAAATTAATGACTATTTATTTAATTTCCATTTCATTTTATACATTTTAATAATAAAATCAGTTTATAAGGTGTTACCTTTCATTCATTGATTTATGCAGCATCACCAGGTGTAGCTCTGGGCTCTGGGGATCGAGTAGGGACAAGATATGCAGGTCTGTCCTCTTGTCAGTTGACATGCGAGTGTGATAACACAGAGCAACAGTCACCAAAGACAAGTGCCAAGATTATATCAGATGGCAAGTGCTGTTAAGGAAAAAAGACCTAGTGATGTGATTTTTTTTTTAAAGTATCTGTACGGACTGGTTCCATGATAATCATGAAAGTGCCTTTTTTAGAATTTAACATTTGCATGGAATCTGAATGAAAGAAGGAGCAAGCAGGGGAAACAGCTTTGCAGGCAGAGGGAACAGCAAGAGCTGTTCCTTTGCCAGAACTGTTTCCTTTTCCAGAGGAGGAAATGAGCTTGGTCTGTTCCAGAAATGGAAAGATGACCACAGTGCTTCCAGCAGAGTTTATAGAAGGAAAGGGAGGTGGGAGTTGAGGCAGTGACCAGATCTTGGAGGGTCTTGTGGGCCATGGTAAAGGAGTCTGGACTTTATGCTAAATGTGATGGAACACCTTGGGAGGATGGTGAGCATGAGAGAGATGTGCTCTGAATTTATGTTTGTGAGGGATCACTCAGTCTTCTCTGAAAAATGGTTTATGGAGGGTCAAGAGTGAAGGCATTCATTCTGGTTATTTAGCTATTAACATGATCCTATCTTCAATTACAAGGAAACTTAGTAAAACTTAATGCAGCCCAGACCTTCCACTTGGAAAGGGAGATCCGGTTTAACAAACAAGGAGGCAAAGATGAATAAGCCACTGTCCTGTCTCTTGAAGAGTTCAGCCAAGGAGAAAACATGAATATAGTTAATGCTTCTTTCTGCTAATGAGAACTCATTACTGATCATTTTTTTCTTTTTGCTTGGCCAACAGGAAGCTCACAGTTAAATTTGTTTAGTCCCATCAAATGTATCAGTGTACATTTTCTTTCTACTTCATTCCATGGTATCAATTTCCTATTTTTATTTGGTAAACCTCTGTGAATTTATGTATTTACTTGTAAGCTGTCTGAAATCCTGCTTTGAAAGAACTGGACAGGAAAAAGTAGAGTCTGTAATTGCCTTTTCTCAAATGTTAGTATATTGATTTGCACTGACTGTGGAACGAGGCCTTCCCAGGAGTTTGTTATATAAATGATGAATTTTCAATAATAATTAGTGCCAAGCACTCAAACAGTTGTTCCTAATTGTTCAAGGATGCCAGGGACCCTTCTCATCACCACTGAACTCAATGTACTCTGTGGAATTAACTCACTCATACCTGGAAATATAAAAAAGATGTTCCAATTGGCTTGTTAATGGAAAAGAACTCTGGCTGTGACAGATTTCTCCACTATTGTTATTGTTCTGAGCTACATAATTAATTAAGAGACGAATTCAAGGGGGATGACATGTTTAAACAACACTTTCTTTCATTGGTTAATGAAACTCTCGGCTCACATAAAGGATACCTCTTTCTCAATAGAAGCGCCATTCTGTTTGAAGTACAGTTAGCGATTAAATCCTGCATGGAAGGCTGAAATGCAGGATTTATTTCTGATAGATTTATAGTCTCGGGTTACACCAGAAAGGTGGTAGAGTAAACAACTCTCTGTAAATTGGAGTCTGCACTCAGATTTGTTGGATAGAATGTGGTAGCACTATTTCTCAATATATGTGACATGACAAAGATAGCAGCTGCTTGCACAGGATTGAACTCTTGAGGCAGAATTTATTTCTTATTCCTCTCTCTGTTCTCAGAGCCCAGAACAGTGCTTGGCATGGCAGCAATGCTGAAAGGTTATTTGTTGAATCAGTGAATGAATGAATGATTCTATAAGTGTTGAGGATATATACCTAGATAACCATAATATAGGCTAGACTATGATGAATCCCCTAATAAAACTGTAAACAGCCTAGGGTAGCAGGGAAAACTTCACAGGGATGGCATATCAGCTGGGTCTTGGAGGCTGGGCAGGATTTTGACAGTTTGGAGATACTGGGAAGGGTCATCTTAGGCTGAGGGAAAAGCATGGACAAATACAATATATGCAACCAGCTTGGCAATACTGACATATCCCAACAATTAGAGTATATCAAAACTCTTTCACAGTAATAAGCTGTCTTTCTCATGCCCTTAGGATTAAAGAAAAACAAAACCTCATCTTTTTTTTTCATGGTATTAACAATTAATTTTAAGTAAAATGTATTGTGTTTTTGACCAGTATATAATTATTTTAATATTGTAATGGCCAGTATCTTTATTGTGGTAGTTTGAATTCATACCCAGTTTAGACATGTTCTTAACTGTAGTCCACATTCCTGTGAGTGTGAACCCATTGCAAATTGGACCTCTTAAAGATGTTATTTTTAGTTGAGGTGTGGCAAATTGAAGCAAGATGGGCCTTAATCTGATTACTGGAGACCTTATGAAGAGAAGAAACCAAAAGACAGGGTCAGAGCAGGCCACAGGGAGAAGCTGGAAGTCAGCGGAACCCAGAAGAGAAAGGAAAGGGCACTGCCATGTGATGGAGGGAATCAAGAGAAGCCAAGGAACTCCAAGGATTGCAGCAAGCAGACACCAGAATGCTAGTCTCTGGGGAGAAAGCCAGCCTTGCAGCCTCAGAAACCGTGAGGCAATAAATTCCCATTGTTTGAGCCAAGCCATTGTGTGGTATTTGTCATAGCAACCTAGCAAGCTAAGACATTTATTAAATATAGAGAGAGGCAAATTGTGTCTCTCCCCACTTAATAAATTCCCATTTAGCAGTCTTTTAAAATTGACTTTTAAAGAATTCTAATTTTAAAAATATATATTTAAGGTCCACAGGGGAAAAGAGTGGGAGGAAGCATGATTTGTTACCAAATAAATTATTAGCAGTGGGACACCGAGCTAATGGTTTACCTTTCACAGTGACCTCATCTGCTCAAAGTTGCCATAGCTCCTAGTCCACAGAATTGTTGCAAGCATTAAATGGTATATGTGAAGACATTTTAAAAGTTGTGAAGTACCATACAAATGTGATACTAGGTAGGGGAGATTGGAGATGTCTCTCTACCAATTTGGAGAGCCTACTATATAGTTGTTATGGTTGGGTTCATGTGTCAACTTGGCTAGGTGGCCTAGCTGTCTGGTCAAGCGGGCACTGGCCTGACGATTGCTGTGAGGCTATTTGAGGCTGGTTAATAAACCAACGGGCTGGTTTGTCGGATCATCAGTCAATTGACTGCAGCTGACTGATGACTCATCAAGGGGTGTGCCTTCCACAGTGAGAGAATGCAATTGGCTGGATTTGGTCCGGGTGATCAGTTGGAGGCTTATAAGCCGGACGGTTAGAGACCCTTCACTTCTTCTTCAGCTGCTCAGTGAAGCATTTCCTGGGGAGCTCGTCGAAGTTGCCGGTTCGTTTCCTGAGGAGTTCGTCAGAGTTGTCAGTTCGTTTCCCGAGGAGTTCGTCGGACGTCTTCCTTGGAGTTGACAGCTTGTTGACAGCTCTGCAGAATTTGGACTCCTGCGCTCCCGCAGTTGCATGAGTCACTTTTACAATTTGATAATCAGAGACATCTCTCATTGATTCTGTTTCCAAGGAGAACCCTAACTAATACAACTTGGTACCGAGAGTGGTTCTTGAGAAATGGAATCTTAAAATGGGCTTTTACAATTTGTTTTCTACTCTAGATTCAGAGGCACTAACGACTCTATTTCCAACAATCAAGAGGGTACTAACAGTCCATGGCAGGAGTTGGCAAAGGAAATACGCAAAATAGCACCATTTGATTCTCCTAATTGTGC
This sequence comes from Choloepus didactylus, assembly GCF_015220235.1. Taxonomy (NCBI): domain Eukaryota; kingdom Metazoa; phylum Chordata; class Mammalia; order Pilosa; family Megalonychidae; genus Choloepus; species Choloepus didactylus. Next base: position 7,994,205 of record NC_051334.1, on the reverse strand, counting down.
TCTAGTACGAAGCGAAGCTCTGGGTGACAGTGTTTTCGACACTTTCACGGAGTTTTGCAGTATTAAGAGGTATAATGATGTTGGCTGGCTGCTCTTAGATACTTTGGATACAGTTGTAAGAGAAAGGGATGAGCTAAAGGCTTCAAATTCAAAACTTGAACGCCGTATGACAGATGTAAAGGGTTCCATCTGTGCCCTGAAAGAAAATCTTATTTCCTGTGCCCGCAGACTGGAGGTTTCTGAAAATCAGACGCAGTCTCTTATTGTGCGAGTAGCACATTTACAGCGTAAACTAAAATCTCAACCTCTCAGGGTGTCTGCTGTTAAAGTAAAGGCATTGATTGGAAAAGAATGGGATCCGGAAACTTGGGATGGGGACATATGGATTGATAATAATGACAGTGAGGACATTGGAACCCTGGATTCTGCTGGGTCATTGTTAGATTTACCTGTAGAGGGCTGTCCTGGGGAAACAGCTTCTCTGCCTCCAGTCTGCCCTAAGGAGCCTGCCACCCAACCCCCACCTAAGGAGATTAACCCTTCAATGCCTGCTAATCTTGTAATCACCTCCCCTGAGGAAGCAGCCCTCACTCTTTCCTCTGGAGAGATTAATCCTGTTTTAAGAGATGAAAATGCAACAGAGTGTCCTGAGGTGAATGGCTTGAGAGATAATTCTAGCTCTTTTCATGACCCACCCCCACCACCAGTTTTTGCTTCAAGACCTATAACTAGGCTCAAGTCCCAACAAGCCCCAAAGGGTGAGGTACAAAGTGTGACCCATGAGGAAGTACGCTATACTCCAAAAGAACTGTATGAGTTTTCCAACTTATACAGACAGAAACCAGGGGAATATGTGTGGGAATGGATATTGAGAGTGTGGGATAATGGTGGAAGGAATATAAGGTTGGATCAGGCTGAATTTACTGATATGGGCCCACTAAGCAGAGATTCTGCATTCAATGTTGTAGCTCGAGGGGTTAGAAAGGGTGTTAACAGTTTGTTTGGGTGGCTGGCTGAAATATGGATCAAAAGGTGGCCGGCATTACCAGAGGTTGAAATGCCAGAACTGCCCTGGTATAATGTGGAGGAGGGGATTCAAAGGCTTAGAGAGATTGGAATGTTAGAGTGGATTTATCATGGAAGACCTGCTCACACAGCCCTGGAATGTCCAGAGGACACACCTTTTACCAGGACTGTAAGGAATAAATTTGTGAAACTAGCTCCATCATCCCTGAAGAGCTCTGTAGTCGCCCTTCTCTGTAGGTCAGATATTACTGTAGGAACTGCTGTCACTGAACTGGAATCCTTAAACACAATGGGGATAATCGGGTCCTGAGTCAGCAGAAGCCAAGTGGCTGCAGTTAATCGCCACAGACAAGGTGGGCATGGCTACCATAATGGAAAACAGGCTCAAAGCAGCAATCAAAATAATATGACTTGCAGAGACTTATGGCGTTGGCTAGTGGATCATGGAGTACCAAGTAGTAAAATAGATGGGCAATCGACTAAATTCTTGTTTGAACTATATAAGCAGAAGAATTCTAGGCCACGTGAACAAAAGTCTCCCTTGAATTACAAAAACAGAGAGTCACGGCCCCTTAATCAATTCCCAGACTTGAGACAGTTTACAGATCCAGAGCCCCTTGAATGAAGGGAAGGCTGGGTACCCTTGGAGAAGGACCCTGTTACACTGCCAAAAATTTATACTGTTAATCTTCCTCCCAGCCTTCCCCAGGGGGACCTACGGCCTTTTACCAGGGTGACTGTGCATTGGGGAAAAGGAAATGATCAGATATTTCGTGGATTATTAGACACTGGGTCAGAAGTGACATTAATTCCCGGAGACCCAAAACGTCACTCTGGTCCACCAGTCAGAGTTGGGGCTTATGGAGGTCAGATGATTGATGGAGTTTTAGCCCAGGTCCATCTCACAGTGGGTCCAGTGGGTCCCCGGACACATTCTGTGGTTATTTCCCCAGTGCCAGAATGCATAATTGGAATAGACATACTCAGCAACTGGCAGAATCCTCACATTGGTTCCCTGACTCCTGGAGTGAGGGCTATTATGGTGGGAAAGGCCAAGTGGAAGCCACTAGAGCTGCCCCTGCCTAGCAAAGTAGTGAACCAGAAGCAATACCGGATTCCTGGAGGGATTGCAGAGATTAATGCCACTCTTAAGGACTTGAAGGATGCAGGGGTGGTGATTCCCACCACATCCCCATTCAACTCTCCTATTTGGCCTGTGCAGAAAACAGATGGGTCTTGGAGGATGACTGTGGATTATCGTAAGCTTAACCAGGTGGTGACTCCAATTGCAGCTGCTGTCCCAGATGTGGTATCATTGCTTGAGCAAATCAACACATCCCCTGGTACCTGGTATGCAGCTATTGATCTGGCAAATGCTTTTTTCTCAATTGCTGTCAGCAAGGACCACCAGAAACAGTTTGCATTCAGCTGGCAAGGCCAGCAGTTTACATTCACTGTGCTACCTCAGGGTTATATCAACTCTCCAGCCCTATGTCATAATATTGTCCGCAGGGATCTTGATCATTTCTCCCTCCCACAAGACATCACACTGGTCCATTATATTGATGATATCATGTTGATTGGACCTAGTGAGCAAGAAGTAGCAACTACTCTAGATTTGTTGGTAAGGTATTTGCATGGCAGAGGATGGGAGATAAATCCAACAAAAATACAGGGGCCTTCCACCTCAGTAAAATTTCTAGGTATCCAGTGGTGTGGGGCTTGTCGAGATATTCCTTCTAAGGTGAAGGATAAGCTGCTGCATCTGGCCCCTCCTATAACCAAAAAAGAGGCACAACACTTAGTTGGCCTCTTTGGGTTTTGGAGACAACATATTCCTCATTTAGGTGTGCTACTCCGGCCCATTTACCGAGTGACTAGAAAAGCTTCTAGTTTTGAGTGGGGACCGGAGCAAGATGAGGCTCTGCAACAGGTCCAGGCTGCTGTGCAAGCTGCTCTGCTGCTTGGACCATATGATCCAGCTGACCCAATGGTGCTGGAAGTGTCAGTGGCAAATAGAGATGCTGTTTGAAGCCTTTGGCAGGCTCCTATAGGAGAATCACAACACAGGCCCTTAGGATTTTGGAGTAAAGTTTTACCATCCTCTGCAGATAACTACTCTCCATTTGAGAAACAGCTGTTGGCCTGCTACTGGGCCTTAGTAGAGACAGAACGCTTAACCATGGGCCACCAAGTTACCATGAGACCTGAGTTACCTATCATGAGCTGGGTGTTGTCTGACCCACCAAGCCATAAAGTTGGGCGTGCACAGCAGCACTCCATCATAAAATGGAAATGGTATATACAAGATAGAGCTCGAGCAGGTCCTGAAGGTACAAGTAAGTTACATGAGGAAGTGGCCCAAATGCCCATGGCCCCCACTCCTTCCACTTTACCTTCTCTTTCCCAGCCCACAGCTATGGCATCTTGGGGAGTTCCTTACAGTCAGTTAGCTGAGGAAGAGAAGACTCGGGCCTGGTTTACAGATGGTTCTGCACGATATGCAGGCACCACCCAAAAGTGGACAGCTGCAGCACTGCAGCCCCTTTCTGGGATATCCCTGAAGGACAGTGGTGAGGGGAAATCCTCCTAGTGGGCAGAACTTCAAGCAGTGCACCTGGTTGTTCACTTTGCTTGGAAGGAGAACTGGCCAGAGGTGCGTCTGTATACTGATTCCTGGGCTGTTGCTAATGGTTTGGCTGGATGGTCAGGGACTTGGAAGGAACATGATTGGAAGATTGGTGACAAAGAAGTCTGGGGAAGGGGTATGTGGATAGACCTTTCTGAGTGGGCAAACAACATGAAGATATTTGTGTCCCATGTGAATGCTCACCAGAGGGTGACTTCAGCAGAAGAAGGTTTTAATAACCAAGTGGATAAAATGACCCGTTTGGTGGATACCAATCAGCCTCTTTCCCCAGCAACTCCTGTCATTGCCCAATGGGCTCATGAACAAAGTGGTCATGGTGGTAGGGATGGAGGTTATGCATGGGCTCAGCAACATGGACTTCCACTCACCAAGGCTGACCTGGCCACAGCCACTGCTGAGTGTCCAATCTGCCAGCAGCAGAGACCCACACTCAGTCCCCGATATGGCACCATTCCTCGGGGTGATCAGCCTGCTACCTGGTGGCAGGTTGATTACATCGAACCACTTCTATCATGGAAAGGGCAGCGATTTGTTCTTACTGGAATAGACACATACTCCGGATATGGGTTTGCCTTCCCTGCACGACATGCTTCTGCCAAAACTACGATACGTGGACTTACAGAATGCCTCATCCACCGTCATGGTATTCCACACAGCATTGCTTCGGACCAAGGAACCCACTTCACAGCAAATGAAGTGAGGGGATGGGCACATGCTCATGGAATTCTGTGGTCTTACCATGTTCCCCATCATCCAGAGGCAGCTGGGTTGATAGAACGGTGGAATGGACTATTGAAGACAATTACGGCGCCAACTAGGTGGCAATACCTTTGTCCTAGTTTGCTAATGCTGCAGAATGCAAAACACCAGAGATGGATAGGCTTTTATAAAACGGGGGTTTATTTCACTATACAGTTACAGTCTTAAGGCCACAAAACATCCAAGGTAACACAGCAGCAATCGGGTACCTTCACCGGAGGATGGCCAATGGCGTCCGGAAAACCTCTGTTAGCTGGGAAGGCATGTGGCTGGCGTCTGCTCCAAAGTTCTGGTTTCAAAATGGCTTTCTCCCAGGACGTTCCTCTCTAGCAAGCTTGCTCTTCTTTAAAACGTCACTCACAGCTGCACTCCATTCAGTCTCTTTGAGTCAGCATGTTTTATATGGCTCCACTGATCAAGGCCCACCCTGAATGGGTGGGGTCACACCTCCATGGGAGTATCCCATCAAAGTCACCACCCACAGCTGGGTGGGGCACATTCCAAGCAAATCTAACCAGCACCAAAACGTCTGTCCCACAAGACCACAAAGATAATGGCATTTGGGGGACACAATACATTCAAACCGGCACAACCTTGCAGGGTTGGGGCAGTGTTCTCCAGGAGGCTGTGTATGCTCTGAATCAGCGTCCACTCTATGGTGCTGTTTCTCCCATAGCCAGGATTCATGGGTCCAGGAATCAAGGGGTGGAAACAGGAGTAGCACCACTCACTATCACTCCTAGTGATCCACTAGGGAAATTTTTGCTTCCTGTCCCTGCAAGTTTAAGCTCTGCTGGTCTACAAGTCTTGGTTCCAAAAGGAGGAGTGCTTCCACCAGGAAACACAACAATAATCCCATTGAACTGGAAGTTAAGACTGCCACCTGGCCACTTTGGGCTTCTTATGCCTCTGAATCAACAGGCAAGTAAGGGGATTACTGTACTGGCTGGGGTGATTGATCCTGACTATCAAGGGGAAATAGCACTGCAACTACACAATGGAAGTAAAGAAGAGTTTTCCTGGAATACAGGAGATCCCCTAGGGCGTCTCTTAGTACTACCATGTCCCGTGATTCAAGTCAATGGAAAACTGCAACAACCCAATCCAGGCAGGACTACCAATGGCCAAGAAACTTCAGGAATGAAGGTTTGGGTCACCCCACCAGGCAAAGAACCACGGCCAGCTGAAGTGCTTGCTGAGGATAAAGGGAACATGGAATGGGTAGTGGAAGAAGGTCGTGATAAATATGAACTACGGCCACGTGACCAGTTACAGAAACGAGGACTATGATGACATGAATATTTCCTCCTCGTTTTGTTATGATTATGTTTGTATTTGTCTGTAAAGAAAATATTTTTGCTTTCTTCTCTGTCTTATCCCCTTATCATATGGCATAAGCTGTAACGTTCATTTTGAAGGTATGGTTTTAGGTGATGTGTACAACTGCCAAGTTGACAAGGGGTGGACTGTGATGGTTGGGTTCATGTGTCAACTTGGCTAGGTGGCCTAGCTGTCTGGTCAAGCGGGCACTGGCCTGACGATTGCTGTGAGGCTATTTGAGGCTGGTTAATAAACCAACGGGCTGGTTTGTCGGATCATCAGTCAATTGACTGCAGCTGACTGATGACTCATCAAGGGGCGTGCCTTCCACAGTGAGAGAATGCAATTGGCTGGATTTGGTCCGGGTGATCAGTTGGAGGCTTATAAGCCGGACGGTTAGAGACCCTTCACTTCTTCTTCAGCTGCTCAGTGAAGCATTTCCTGGGGAGCTCGTCGAAGTTGCCGGTTCGTTTCCTGAGGAGTTCGTCAGAGTTGTCGGTTCGTTTCCCGAGGAGTTCGTCGGACGTCTTCCTTGGAGTTGACAGCTTGTTGACAGCTCTGCAGAATTTGGGCTCGTGCGCTCCCGCAGTTGCGTGAGTCACTTTTACAATTTGATAATCAGAGACATCTCTCATTGATTCTGTTTCCAAGGAGAACCCTAACTAATACAATAGTCTAATTGTAAGAGAAGGGAGGCTGGAACTAATGGTAATAAGATTGGATAACATCTTATGGATGTGAATATCATTCAGGGACAGTACGGATGAAATTCAGGGGTTAATTAGATGGGCAAAAGTTGCAGGAGAAGGAGGACATGAAAATGTCTGAAGTGTTGAACTTTATATGTTTATATTTGCCTGTATGATTAGGCAAATGGTGATATTAGCAGAGCCAAGAGACACGGCAACATTAATGGGAGCTCTGTTTTGAACACTGTTATGACAGCTGAAGGAAATATCTAAGAGGAAAGACCTGTCTGGAGTTTAGGAGAGTGCGGGGGGGGGGGGGGGGGGGGGGGGGGGGGGCAGAATCTTCAAATGCCCTCCCAAGATTTCTTGCCCTAATCCTCTGGACTATAAACATGATGAGATATCATGCCCTGATTATGTTATCTTACATGGCAAAAGGATTTTGCAGGTGTATTTAAAGTTACTAATCAATTCACTTTGAGTTTATCAAAAAGGAGATTATCCTGGTAGGCCTAATCTAATCACAAGAGCCCTTTAAAAGTAGAGTTTTATCTGCCTGGTAGCAGAAGTGAGAGGGATTCAAAGCATAAGGATTCTGTAGGATGTTGCTGGCTTTGAAAATGGAGGGGCCATGTACAAGGATGAGAGAGTAGCCTCTAGGAGCTGAGAGTGATCCCCAGTCGACAGCCAACAAGGAAACAGGAACCTCTGTTCTTTATATACAAGGAACTGAATTTGACCAACAACCTGAATGAGCTTGGAAGTGGATTCTTCCCCAGAGCCTCCCCATAAGAGGCCCAATCTGGCTGATACCTTGATTTCGACCTTGTAAGAGCCTAAGTGGAGAACCCAGCCACGCCCACCCTACTCCTGACCTACAGTATTGTGAACCAATAAATGGGTGTTGTATGAAGCCATTAAGTTTGTGGAAATTTGTTACACATCAATAGAAAAGTAATACACAGTGAGAGGTTGGAAAGATATCACTGGGTGTAAAAGTCTCTTAGAAAGTTCAAGCTGCAAGACAATTTAGTGAGAATATATTTCAAAACAAAATTTTACTCATGAGGTTCCTGAGGATCTAGGAAAATAAAGAAAATTTCCCAATGCCATTCAGTCAAAGTTCTGTGCCAGGTGCCTGGAACCTCAGTGAGAGACTTGGTTATAGACCTGATCACACCAGCCTGGAGGACACGCAAGCAGGTTAGACCGAGAAGGAGAGTGCGTGGGGAAGGGAAAAAGTACAGCTAGCAAAGAGAATCAGGAGTGAACTTTGGAGAAAAAAGGTGAACGTGAAATTGTAGTAGGAATCAAAGAAGGAAGAAAAAAGGAAGACTCTGAGAGGTCACTGGAGAGAGTCAGGGAATCGCTCTGGCTGTGCTCCTGAACATTCCTAGTCTATTCAGTGAGAGGAGTTCAGTGATCTCAACCAGAAGAGATCTCTCTGAGGCTCCTCCTTGCCTTGGGTTGGGTTTCCCCTGGACACCCAGAGGCAAGGATCTGAGTGAAAGTAGTTTATTTAGCAGGTGATGCCAGAAGCAGTGCCTAGGGAGTGGGGAATTGAGGCTGGAAAGTGGAAGAAACCAATACAGGATATGTGATCAATCAAGTAACCACTGTGGGTACCTAGAGCTTATTCCTACTGGGGAACCCTGGGGAATTATGCAGAAAAGGCACCTGTGAAGTATGCCATCGAAGGTAAAGTCCCCACACTTCTGACCCACAGTCAGGGAAATGCATGTGCTGGCATTGGGCAACCAGGCCAGTAAGGGCCTGGGATATGGCTGGGCACGGACAGCATCAGCTGCACTAACTCCGAGCCCAAAATAAAGAAGTGAGTAATTTGCTTCCTTCATTCATTCACTCATTTCATTTTTAAGAAGCCAGTTAATTTCAGCTGTCATTTCTGTGTGTGTGTTTGTGTGTGTGAGCAAGTGTGCACATATATAAAATCTTAGCCTTCAATTATACTTCCTCCCTCCAAATTCTTATAAACCAGGTGACCTCAAAGACTCCCTATTTTATTTTCCTGACCTTTCCTTATATGTCTATTTAAAAGATATAATATTTTTGAACAGTAATATAACATTAATATAAAAATATTAAAATGACCTATAATATTTAAAAATATGTTGATATCTGTTAATTTCATTGAGATGTGGATTGGCTTTAAAATGTTTGCTGTTACAGGATTGGTTACCTACAAAACAAATTTTGGAACCTTGGCAATTACCTCTCATTTTTTAGATGCTTCCAGAATTCTTGAAAATCTCTAAAAAATCATCTATGAAAGAGAGTCTGCTAATAAACAGGATTAAGGAAAATAGGTCTAAAAATATTGTCTGGTTTGCTTTTTGTTTGCCCCCATGACAGAAGGAAAGAGAAGACTCTCTCAAAAGCGCCAATACAGAATATGGACAGACAGAGATTTCATATATAAGAGTGTGTGTGTGTGTGTGTGTGTGTGTGTGTTTCAAAGGTGATAATGGAAATAAGATTCCATAGAATGTCCTTCATCTGTTCATGCAGCCAGAAAGATCTTGTTCTTTGGTGTTTTTTCCAAAGTATTTAGGGCACAGTATGTTTGGACTTGACACTTCCAAAGAAATGTCTATCATCCCTCAAGTGCTCTTTGGACGGTTGCACAAAGTTCTAGAAGGTGACATTGAGGTTGATTTTCCTAGCAGTGTGTGTCATTCAGCTCTGGAATGGGGTTCTAAGGATGCCTTGAAGTCTCTTTTACTAGGGGGCTGAAAAGATCAAGAGACCATGATCATCTGTAAAAATGGCAATTGGAATTTTATAGACGAAGGCAGAAAATATGAAAACTTAGCTGAATGCCCAAATTCAGTGATCACTAATCATTGAGTCAGTCTACAAATGTTCACTGGGTTCATAAACATGCCAGACTCCGTATTAGGGCCCAGGACAACAACTAGGAGCAATCTGGTCCCCCACCCTCAAAGTAATCATTGCAGAGTGGGGGACAGAAGGACAAAAGGATTGCCACTCATAAACCCCAAATGACATAGTTAAAATTTCCAACTACTTTCTATTTTGCCTTTCATGTAATCCATCATCCCTGAAATCATTGCTGTCACTTCTAGATGTGTGACAATGTGACAGTGTCAGAATGCAGTCCATTATCAAGGCTGAAATAAGCAACCACTTGTGTGGTGGGCCCTGACATGTGCCAATAGCTCTGCTTATTTAAAAATAGCTTTCCCAGCAGCCATGTAGGAGGCCTGAAAATCCTACTTGAGAACCATGCCACTGAGATATTGTATTAGATCTTCAGAAAGTCCTTTAAGCCATTATCATGATTAGTATTTCCCAAAGTGAGTTCTATGGAGTATTCATGTAGGACACTCAGGTGGGGGTGGGGGTTCCATATTTAAACACATTAAAAACAAATCAATGCCCCCACTATCCCATCCAAGATATTTACAATGAACATTAACATGGAAAGTTCTAGGCATAAAAGATTTTGAGAAAATTTGACTTCCCATACTTTAGCCCAGGGACCCTTCTTTTCATGGGACTCTTGTTAATAGCTGGTAAGGCACACATCTTTGGGAAATGCTGGTTCATCAGACTGGTGACATCTGCAAAAGCAGAGTTGAGCCTTGAGGGAATAGAACACAAGACGAGCAAATTCATATGGAAGACCGGGAGGAGTATCTTCTGAGCCATGCATTCCTCCAGCAGCCTCCCACTTGCAGTGTTGGCCTCATCCACACTGCTGGGCTAAACACTGACCTGCAAAAATAGGGCAAAGTACCATTGTCAGCTGTCTTGTTGCTCAAGGAATTTTTAAGAGACAAAGTGGAGGATTCCAACTGCAAACATATATACAGATGGGTGTAAGAAACATAAACAGAAGAGAGCACTTATGGGTAACAGAAGTGCCAGCTGGGCCTTTAGAGCAAGTTGGTTTGTATTTGCACTGTTTTTTGGTCCTGAGTAGTTCTCAGAGTACATAAACCATATGGCATGTTTAAAATAGGCCACATATTCTGAAAATGGAGCTCCTCAGAAATTCAAAGATAAAAATCTCAACTGCTGGCTCCACCCAATCAAGATGGCAGAGTGAGATGCTTCAGGGCTCCATCTCCCCACAGAAGCTTTGAACAACCAGCTAGAACTGGTAGAAACATCTTTCTAAAAGCTCCAGAAAACAGTTAAAGGATTGCAGTAACAGGAAGAGCACTGAGTCAAGAAAAGGGCCACTCAAAAGCAGTAGGCTGTCATAACACCTTGGCTGGGCCCCTCTCCCAGCCCCTCACTGGCTTGGTGTGGAGCCAGCCTACACTCCCAGTGTGGATCTCTGGTCCCAGTTCCAGGTGGAGCAGAATAACGTTTGTGCATTTACTGGGAGCATATATGTTTGGACCAGTCTGTCTGATGGTAGCCTGAGGGACTCCATCCCATAACTTGCCCTCCTGTAGAAGGTGGCTCACTGAGCTCTCCTAAAGAACACTATGGGAGAGCAGTCAAGTGGATGCCTGAGGCAAGGAATTGCTGACTGTAGGGCATGCAGTGCAGAGCCTGGGACCAGGAGGAAACTGTATCCTAGGGAAAAGGGGACACTGATAGTCGTGTAACTGGGGGAATTCCTAGGGCCCCACGTGCATGCCCAAGACAACACATGTATGCAGAAAAGATCAGGGAGGTCCCTACACGTTGGCCTGGAGCTATTCTCTAAACTCTTTATACGGATATGCCCTGAAGTAAAGAACTTTCAAAATTCTCCTTTGCAAAGACTGGGAGAAGTGTTTTCTTTCCGCCGCCCCCGCCCCCCTTATCCTCCTCCTCCTTCTTTTTTTTTTTGTTAGGTCCTGACATTCAAGAAAAACTCTGTCATAGCACTGTTACTTAAGCTGGATACAAGCTTCGGGAACAGATACCTCAGAGTCTAAATTCCAACAACACATTAAAATATCAAATGTCCAGGTTTCAACAAAAGATGACAAAACATGCAAAGAAACAGGAAGTGATGGCATGGGCAAAGAAGAAGATTAAAGCATTAAAAACCATCAATGAGGAGAATCAGATGTGGACCGTTGCAGACTTTCAAAAAGACTTTGAAAAACGGCCCTAAATATGCTCAAAGAGCTAAAGGAAAACATGGAGAAAGAAAACTAAAGGAAATAAAACAGGAGATGGATACAAAGAGAATATCAATAGAGAGATGGAAATGATGAAAAGGAATCAAAAAGAGCTGAAGACCACAGTAACAGAAATTAAAAATTCCCTAGAGGGGTTCAACAGTAGATTGAAGCTGGCAGAAAAAAGAATCAGTGAACTTGAAGATAAGACAATTGAAATCATCCAGTCTGAGGAACAGAAAGAAGAAAGAATGAAGAAAAGTGAACATAGCCTGAGGAACCTGTGGGACCCCATGAGGCATACTAGTATATGCATCATAGGAGTCCCAGAAGGAGAAGAAAGAGAGAAAGGGGCAGAGAAAATATTCCAATAAATAGCGGCTGAAAACTCCCCAAATTTAACTAAAAGACACGAATATACACACCCAAGCAGCTCAGTGAACTCCAAACAGGATAAAAGCAAATAGATGCACAGTGCACCACATTATAATCAAGCTGTCAAGTGCCAAAGATGAAGAGAGAATTCTGAAAGCTGCAAGAGAGAAGCATTGTGTCACATACAAGGGAGTCTCAGTAAGATTAAATGCCGATTTCTCAATAAAACCATAGAGGCAAAAGACAGTAGGATGACATATTTAAAGTGCTGAAAGTAAAAAGCTGCCAACCAACTGTTTTTCCAAAATGAAGGAGAGATTAAGGCATTCCCAGATAAACAAAAGCTGAGGGACTTCATCACCACCAAACCAGCCCTACAAGAGATGCTAAAGGGAGCTCTGCAGGTTGAAAGGAAAGTACACTAGATAATTAACTGAAGCCACATGAAGAAATAAAGATCTCCAGTAAATATAATGACATGGGTAAAGATAAATATAAATACCAGTACTATTGTAGTTTTGATTTGTATCTCCATTTTTTACTTCCTACAAGAATTAAAATGCAAATGCATAAAATGTAAGGATAAATCAATGGTTTTGGACTCATGATGGATAAATATGTAATTTTTGACAGGAACTATATAAAGATGGGACAGAGGGGTATAGGAACGTAGTTTATGTGTACTATTGAAGTTAAGTTGATATCAAATCAAACAAGATTATTATTGATTTAGGATGTTAAATTTAAGGCCCATAGTAATCACAAAGAAAATATCAGAGAATATGCAAACTCACAGAGACAGAAAGTGGAGTACAGGTTTTCAGGGGTAGGGCGCAAGGGCAATGGAGTGTTAATGAAAAATGAGAGTAGCTTTCCTGTTTGAAGTGAAGGGAAAGTTGTAGATTGGATGGTGGTGAGGGTACTGCAAGATTGTGAAAGTGATGAATCCCATTGAATGGTATTTTTGGGAGGGATTGGGATGGGAAGATGCATGTGGTATATATGTTTCCACAATTTAAAAAAAAAAGAAGGAAAGCTAAAGTGATAATGATGATTAAATGTAATAAATGATACTGGATGTGATCTAAGAATGGAGGAGGAAAGGCTCAAAGGGACATTATTGGGACATAAGGTAAAAGAGGAATGTAGAACATAAGCTTTAATCAAAGTTAAATTACAGTGAACATAAGTGTATAGCCTTGTTTGTAGGAAATTTATATGGAAGTTTTATGTATTCAAGGAGCATAATGTGTGTAATCTGCTCTCAAGTGTTCAGAAAATGGATGGATGGATAGATGGATGGATGGATGGATAGAATGATATGGCAAAGATGGCAAAATGTTGAAATTGGTGCATCTGGGTATGGGAGGATATGTTGGAGTTCTCTGTATGGGGTTTGTATTATCTTGCAACTGTCAAGTAAGTTGGAAATTATTTCAAAATAAAAACTTTTAAAAATCTCTACTGCTATTTTCATAGTTAAAAGCTGGAATTGTCTTGTAGAGATAATTCAAGATGAAATATTTCCATTTCCATTTCAACACAGGATTATCTGGATTTCATTGCAAAAACTTCAGCCAGAGCCCCTTAATGAAGTCGCATGCCTGGTGCAGGCATTTTTGAAGTGTCTGTTACAGCACTTCACTATCTAGCTCTCAGGAAAAGATATAAATAGAAGATAGGCAAAGCAAATAAGGGAAGATCTTGAATCAAATAATCTAATAATTTGCTCTTCTGGAGAAGAGGGAGAGGTAACCTATGAATTACAAATGAAGAGGGTGCTTGACTACTTGGCTGTACAGTGAAAGTCCCCAAATCACTTTCTACTCCACTGTTTGCTTAACAACTTTAATTCATTCTTGAAAATCATTAGATACTGAATAGATAAATGCATAAATAGATTTCATACTTAAGGTATTATGTTATGAAAATTTGTTATACTCGTTTTTTTCTTTCTGCTCTTCAAGTTTTCAACCTTTGGGGGCTCATGATTGTATTATACTCAAAAAACACTTAGAAATAGTTATTGCACAAATTAAGCAAAATTTAGGCTAGATGTGAGTGCTTCAAAATGTGAAAATAGTAATATGCCCCACACCCACCTACCTGTTCATCCCTCTTGTTTGTAAGTACCAAGCAAAATTCTTTGGTCTCATCCAAATGTGGGATTCATGGAATTTCTACATTATTATATGCTCTGACTAAAGATTGTTACCTCAAGTAAATTGGTAAGAATGTCTTTGCATAAATTAATAATGTTTGTATATCACTTCTTATACAGTTTATTTGGTGTATTTTGGGATGAAAAAGTTGATATTCTGCAGAACAAAAAGAATTGTCCCCAGCATGATATAACTCTTTAAAAGCTATTATGGCAAAAAATCACTAACTGCACAGTTATTATGTATTAAAGTTACTAAGTGTGTATTATAATCATTTTCAGCTCATCTTGAAGAGAAAATTGTGCTGTTTGCTTAGTGGAAGGATCTTGATTTTAGACGAAAGGATGGGGATAAATTACTTGCTCAGGCACTCATACCAAGTTTATAGACTCACAATAAATTAGCCAGCACAACTTTATCCAGCAGTTTCAAAACGTCTGGTCCAAGTAAGTCTGGCAAAGAAAGATTAGTCTGTTTCGTAAAACCCCAGAATACTCTTAAGAGCAGAGCAGGGCCCTTGTCCAGAGTTGGCCTCTCACCCGCTCTGTGGCCTTGGAAAAGTTGTGTAACTTCTGGGAGCCTCTCTTTCTTCATTTGTAACAAAAGGGGAGTGTTTGCACTAGATAATCCTTAAAGTCCTTTAAGTACCCACCTTCTGGGAAGATAATGTTTTAGTTAACCTCCTAAAGAAGAGAATACAATAGATGTGGGATTTCCAATATAAGATATTGCCAGTGTTTAACGGGGTTATATCCAGACGTATAATAGAAAGAGAAAGGTATTGATTTGAGCTTTCTAAATAATCTCACACTACCTTCATTTACAGAAATTCTGGGATCCTAGTGGATCCAAAAAGACTTTGATTGCTATTTCAGGTCAATAAATGTAGACACTAACAAAACATCCAGAAACTTGAATTGCAAACCCATTCTGAATCGGAGTCAATAAATCGCCAGATATTGTCAACACCTACTATGTGCAAAGCACTTTGTTTCCTGCTTTTTTATTCATCTCCTGGGCATCAGTTTGGTGCCAAATCAATGTTTCAGGAAATTAGTTGCTACTGAGTTTTTCTCAGAGTATTTCCAGATGTCAATTTAGTGCTACATGGATGACTTTAAAGATGACGTATATGGATTTACATAGAAATGAAAATGTAAAAGATGAGCCTTTAGATGAAAGGTACCATGAGTCTGCAAACCAAAAATCTGCTTATAAAATTTAGATCCAATTAAAAATTGGACTTATATCCCATAGCCCCACGTAATGATAAACCTTTTAACTTTAGGGCAGGGTTTCTCAACTTCTGGGCTGGGTAGTTCTTTCCGGAGCGGTGGAAGTGGAAGTGTCTGTCCTGTGCATTGTGGGACGCGTAGCAGCATCCCTGACCTCTGCCCACTAGCTGCCAGGAGCACCCCCCATCATGACAACAAGAAGGTCTCCAGACTTTGCCAAGTGTCCCATGGAGGGGGGGGGGCCGTATGTGCAAAATTGCCCCCAGTTGAGGGCCACTATTTTATGCAAGATACGTTGGTAATGATGTTTTATATACGTATATATATATATATATATATATATATATATCACATTTTATTTTCTTGAAAATTATACTTCTGTAATTACACATTTGACAAGTGAAAATAGAATTTGATGCTAGTTTAACTTTGCTTTAATTTTTCAGTGCAACTATGATTATCTCTATTTATGAATTGGGTTCAATACAGTTAATTTATTGTCTTTTTAAATACTTAAGCAACATGGAGCTACAGCCTGGAAAATTCACATATATTGAGTGGGAGATGGCAGAGAATTGGGAGTTATATATTAAAATGGGTGAAGGGGGATTACCTTCGAAATTGTACAAAGAAGAACTTGTTCCTTTTTCTTTGGAATGGGCTTTAGGAATTTAATTTATGTTGATTTTTTTTTCTTTAAGAGTTGGAAGTAAGGAAAATAAAGCCAGAAAACAAGCACATTTACAAATGCATAAATCAAGGTATACTGCTGTTGTGAGTGTTCCCATTAGCTGATAATGCATAGACTTAAACTCTTAGAAAGTCATAATGTTTTTACCTAAGAAACCTTTCTATAATCATATGCAGGCCAACAGTTTGTGAAAACATCCAAAATGAGAATCTTCATGAGTTGATGTTGTATGTAAATATATTCGTTTCTTTTTGAGTTTTATAACCAACCTTGGCAGAAGCAGGGAGACAGACCAGTCAGGGGGCCATTGGGATTATCCCCAAGTAGGTGATAGTAGCTTGGACCTGGGTGGTCAGAGTGAAGATGATGAGAGCAGGAGAGCAGATTTGCTGACG
This sequence comes from Choloepus didactylus, assembly GCF_015220235.1. Taxonomy (NCBI): domain Eukaryota; kingdom Metazoa; phylum Chordata; class Mammalia; order Pilosa; family Megalonychidae; genus Choloepus; species Choloepus didactylus. Next base: position 7,977,795 of record NC_051334.1, on the reverse strand, counting down.
GCTCAACCATGAGTATGGGAGGGGTCAAGGGTGTCTCCAAGCTCTTTGGCCAGAACATAAAGGTGGATGGAGTTAACCACTCACTGAGATAGGAGGAGTAGGATTGTGGTGAACAGCAGGTAGGAGTAGCAAAATTCTATTTTGGACGTGTTGCATTGGCCATACCTATGGACACCGAACAATGGACATAGCAGGCAGTTGAATATAAGAGTATGGAGTTTGGGAGAGAGGTCTGAGCTGAAGATATATAGCATGCAAATATTGCCTAAAGCCGTGCAACTGAAAGAGATCCAATAAAGAGTGATCTTGAAGGAAAGAGAAGAGGTGGGAGGACCAAGTCCCAGGGCACACTGATATTTAAAGGTCAGGGGGAGTAGAAGGAGCCAGCAAAGGAAAATTGAGAAGCTGCAGCCAGAGGGCTAGAAGAAAAACCATGAGAGTATGGTGGCCTGGGCAGCCTGGTGTAGAACGTGTTTCAAGGAGGATGGAGTAATGAGCTTTGTAAAACGCTGCTGCTAATCCACACCTAATAAGGACTGGGAATTGACCACTGGATTTAGTAATGTGGATGTAACTGGTAAACCTTGATTGGTGAGTGGTGGCTGCAAAAGCTTAATCAGAGGAGTTCAAGAGATGAAGAGGCAAGAAATTGCAAACAGGAAGCAGAGATAGCACTTTGATGGACTTTTGTTGTAAAAGGAAGTCGAGAAATGAGGCAGTAGTTGGAGAAGGATTGGGTGATGGGAGAAATAGCTGCGTATTTTGAAGGTGATTTTAAAGCTTTGACTTATTCCCTTCCCCACCCCATAATTACTCAAAAGTTGCTGGCAAATAAATCCATCACCCTAGCCTACTATTATCATGTTAGGGAAGCAACACATTCGGGGAGCACAATTATAGAAGTGCAGGATGACTGAGTGACATCTGTGTATTTAAAGAGTCCACAGCACACATGTGCACACACACTCTATTTACTGGCCTGACTGTAAGGGGGGAAACACGGTATTTTAATTGTGTACCCTGATGCTTTTGGGGCATTGTACCATATTTGGGCAGGCTTGTTAATGCTAGAAAATACTGCTGCCTGCAAATAATAGCTGGCTATAGATATTATTTATTCCACAGAATGAAATTGTAGTTAGTGTTTCACTATGATTTTATTGGCCTGTTTAAGGACCCACCATGGGAGAGAAGAACGATGATCTAGTACAAGAAGCCAGCTCCAAAGTGATTTACAAGCCTAATTAATTAGAACATGGTCCTAAAATTAGAGAGTGAAGGATTAGAAAAAAGAAAACGAGACTTAACCTAGAATCAGAGCTGATTTGTTTTGTGTTTTGGAGGTTTCCATGTGAATGTGTTTTGTAATGAAATAAAGAAATTGAAGTAGCATAAAATGCGCGGGGAAAAAGAAATTGGACTCAGCAAGTAGAGACAATTCTTTAGAGGAGTTTTGCTAACATTGTCAGGAAATAAAGGGAGTAGTAGCTGGAGGGGGAATTGGAGTAAAGACTTTGTTTTAAAAGATGGAAGAAATAAGAGGATATTTGTAAAAGTAAAGTTTAACCTATTCCTTTCTCCCACCTCATAATTTCCCAAAAATTACCATTAATGCCTGTTAATGGCAAGTGCCATAGAAAGTCCATATCCCTCACCTTCATTTAATAGCAGTGTTAAGTAAGCAGCCATCACCCTACTTCTCTCCTCTTTTGAAAGGTTAAAATCGTCAGCATTTGTTTCCCAAAATAATAAATAAGAACGCAGATTTAAAATTCACATTTCACAAATTTGTGAAGTTTTTCCGTAGTCCTCAGATGAGAATGGCCACAGTTGCCATGTCCATTGGCAGGGAAAATGGCTGGGAAAGGGGATAAACAATATGGTTGGTGACTGACGAATTCACTGGGGTGACTGATTAATTTCAGAGGTTTGTGTAACAGCAGACTGCATGGATGGCCCTGCATTAGGGATGTCCTTAATTTGCTCCTGTCTCTCTAAGAGGGAAAACAAAGAGCGGGATGCACGGGGAGGCTACCTGCCAAACATATGCATTTAATTTTCCACCAGCAGTGACCACCCAGGGGCAGTGACTTCTTCCCAGGGAAACTCGATTACACCAGCATGAAGTGCCTTGACTTCCTGGAGGAAAAACTATACCTTTGGTCAAGCAGAAAAATCTGCTTTGGAAAGATTTCCTGAAGTGTTGTTCCTGCTTCAGTTCAAGAAGGAGGCTTGGAAAGTTTCTTTTCAGAGGAGAATGTTCTGAGTCCGGTTGTTTCCTCTCTCCTGTCAGTAGCAAGTTCTAGAGGAGGTGGGGGTTCACTCAAGCCAGTCAATTGGGAGTTGAGGGGATCATGTGTTTGTGTCCAGTACGCTGACGTTATCATCTAAGGCCAAAGTACACTGATTGAGTATTTTCACAGAAGAATTCATAACAATATTCCTTTAGGTCACTGCTTCACTCGGTCAACCAGATTTTGAAGGCCGGTCTCCAGGTGCTCATATATGCTAGCACCATCCTCAAATGTTCCAAGAGAAGCCGTGATGGATTTGGATACAGACCAAAGTCATGCTCATGGTGCTCCAAGCACTGCTTTCCTTCCAGTCCAGCAAGCCTGCCCTGGCCTGAGCTCAGTTTAACCCTTTAAATGAAATTCTATTCCATTTAAATTGGAATCAACTATCCTCAGGCTGGTCTCTTTCTCCTCTTTGTGCAACAACCTATGCTTTGCCAATCTTGGCCCACTTACGGATTATGAGATTTACCTTTATTAGGTCCGGTGCTGAGGCTGACTTTTCTCTCCGTGATTTGGAATGAATTTATTTGTTGGAGTATTTCCTGTTCTTAGAGCATGCTCTCCTGTTAGACTCTGAGTGCCAAGACAGCAGGGCCCATGTTTATTGAGTCCATTTGCGTCTTAATCAAAGGGCATCCTGCCCAAGCCCTGCGTAAACCATTACCTTCTGGGCCGTGTCTCTTTTGTCCTTGAGCTTGCCACCGTGTCTGGCACATAGTAACCTTCGGTGAATATTTATTGAATGCATGAATGAATGGAATTCAGCCTGGCAATCATTCATGATCTGACCCATGCTCCTTACTCCAGTCTGTTAGAGCAGAGTTAAGCATGGGGCTTCTGGCACCAGACTGCCTGTATTTGAATCCTAGTTCCATCCCTTCTTGAGCAGTGTGATTTCTCTCTACCTTAGTTTCCTCATTGGTAAAATGGGTAATACTTACCTCCCAGGCTTTGTGAGGATTAATAGGTGTTATTAAGTGGAAAGAACCATGCCTGACACTTAATGAAACTGTATAAGGATTAGCCATTTTTATATTTCTTCCCTCCATGCCTCACATTTTATGCTCGAATCACATCCACTCTCACAGCTACGTGCTTTGGGGATGTCCTCCTGCCTTCTGGAATGTGGTTATCCCTGTCCTTTACTTAGCATGTACCACTTCCTCCAGGAGAACTTCCTTGACCTCTGCAGTTGGCGCACGCTGCCTCTCTCACAGGCTTTGATGGCGCCACAGACGTGCCTCTGGTTGAACGCTTATATTATTTTGTAACTGACTGTTGTCTATCTTTCCCACAAGAATGTGAGCTCCTAGAGGGTGGGGACTGTCTCTTCCAACTGTAGATCCCCAGTGGGGCCTATACACAAAGTTGGACATCCAAAAATGCTGGACAATGAGGAGTTTATGGAAAACGATGTCATTTCTGGGTAAGAATATATCCCTGTGTCTACATTTTTGAAGCATTGAATGGATGAAACACACTAAAGCAGCTTTTCTCCAGGAGTAACTAGAAGTTTCAAAGAAGTGACTGAAAGATAATATGTGAATTACGAGGATGCGAAAGAATGCGAAAGCTAGCCAGGAACCTATCAAATTCCAAGTTCAGTAAATTAAATAAAACCAAAGGCTACTGAGAGAGACAGTTTTGAAACTGATACCGCTTGGTCGGTGGAAGGAGACAGCAGCCCTGGCCACACTGTGCTGGTAAACTTTTAGCAAGCTTTTCAAGTCTTGAAACTCCTCTCAGACTCAGGGCCATGTTTTCTTATGTGCTGCATTGGTAGAATCCCCATCCTCAGAGCAGAAAAGAAAGATTAAGTGTCCATCATGGGTACAGATGTAGAGCTTTAGGATCATCTACATGAGTTTGGAAGCCAGAGCATGTGAAATTTTCTGATAGTGGTACCTATTTCTTAGTGTGTGTGGTCAAATTTAAATCACTTTGGTTCATTTCTAACCCGTGTTTTGGTTTGGTTTTGGTCATATAGGGTACTGTGTTTGGTGACATTTTTGAAGTGTTTAAGATGAAGTAGTATTCCTCATGATGGGTAAGGTTTTTTGTTGGACCACAGTCTGTATCAGAGAGTAGTTAAGGCTGAGGACACCGAAGTCCAACAGCTCTCAGTGCAAATCACTGAGCTGGTTCTGGTCTCCCGAAAGCCATGCTGAAGTAGAACCATGAATAGCTCTTTGTAGAGATGGCACAGCCATGAAAGGTCAAGTGTATGAAAGCTGCAGCAATGTCATGGCAAAAATTACGTGTTTTTTCTTTTACTTAAATTTTAGTTTCTCTTTTCCTTTTAGCCACGTGCTTGCCAAACTCTATAGAGGACAAACAATTGAAGAGAAAGCTGTTATCTTTTTCAAAGACAGGAAGATACACAATTAAAGCCTGGATGATGTGATTATTTTCCTTATAATGAGGAAGAAGCTAAATTAGGATCACAGAAGAATGAGATTATAGTTCTGATTGGATAAGAGGGTTGAGCTGACAGTATTAGCATGGGAATGCAGCATTCAAATTTTTTTCATTGTCATTTTTCTACTCAATGCCAGATAATTCCCGAGCTTTATCTCACAATGTTTCCAATCTTCAAAACCTGACATGAGGAATGGAATTCTTGGGAATTTCATAAATTGTTCTTAAGTTATCTACCATAAGTTATTCTTAAAATACTTCTAACATTTAGATATTAAAATTTTAATAACTAACATTTAGATATTAAAATTTTAATAACTAAGAAGTATTCAGTTTAGTATTATTTTCAAAGAATTGTAATGTATAACAAATATTCAAACACTGTATCCTAATAACCTTGCCTTCAGCTGTCCTAACAAGATTAACAGCACTACCCAGAATCACATGTCAAAATTGTCAGTTTACAGTTATTTTGCTTCAGAAGCTATTTCGTGGGGCACTAGTCATATGATTTGAATAAGGTGTACTGTACATAAAACAATAATATTTATTTTATTTGTAACATATACACTTATAACATGGCAACAGATTGTGCCCACTTTTCCATGCTCCTGTCCCTGTTCTAGAAACACCGACCTTGATCTTGGACTCCATGGTCAGCATTTCCTCCTCTTACTTTTGATTTTGTGTCAGTGGATTCCTTCAAACCAGTTATGTCTCTATATTGATTGTCAAATTTTAATTCTCAGAGGAGAATTGTAACACTTTTTCCCATTTCCCTGATTTTCCAACTAATTTTTCTTGGAATTGGGGTGTTAGAAACACATATAAATTTCCTGAGAAATGCCAAAAAAGAATTTGCACATGAAAACGCTACTCATGACAAGGCATGTGGAACCTGGAGGTCCACTGGGATGGAGCTACCTCCTGGGTACAGACCCAGCTTCAGGTGCTGGAATAAAGTTCAGTCCAACAGGTTGTGAAGGCCATGAGGATGCGCCTGCGGGGGTGGGGAGCAGTAGGAGACCAAGGGCCCCTGCTGCTGTGCTCTAGAACCCACTGCTGGGTGTGTATCAAGGCCCATTCCCACAGTCTGCTCCCTGCCAACTGCTGAGTGCGTGGTAGTGGGGATACTAAGGCAGGCTCATTCCTGCAGGCATGGTACTGCTCCGATGAATGACTTTGGCTGAGGGTGCCCCAACGAATTTGCCAAACCTTCCTAAGACCACAGGGTGGTCTAGGAGTCTCCACCTTCTCCCCCTCTCTCTTTCAGTGGGGTCAGATTGGCATCACAATCAGAATGCTCTCCCAGCCTTCTCCATTTCCCATCTTCATTTCTTTCACACAGGCAATCTTTACCCTGTCTCAGCATCTGGTCCTCAAGGATGTGGACCAACACACAGATAGATCACAGTATCCAGCCATCGTAACTACAGAAACCAGGGGTTAGGAAAACTAGTAGAGTGCCTGACAAATGGGAGGAGCACATTGACAGGAAGTGCAGGAGCCAGTGGGGGCATCCAGCACTCCCAGCAAGCAGGCAGGCAAGAGACTTCAGGAAGGTTCTTCCCTGAGCTGGTGGCATGCCCTCCACCTCTGTAGGCAACCTGGAAGGGATGAAGACAGTAGAGTCCTATGAAGGCTGAGCTGATTCTGATCACTGAGAAACAGACTTAGCCTGAGAGGCAAGCAAGGAGGCTACAAGGTGAGATGACAGTCCTAGGAACAAAGAAGAAATCCAGTTATAAGAATTGGAGAAATATATATCAATAAAATTGCATTAAAAAAAAAGAATTGGGGATAAGATCAGGGCTAAAATGGCAGCCAGGGATGTATAAAGGGACGTTCTGGATATTAAAGCAGAATTCCTGAAATCCTCCCAATGATAATAAGTGTTGGTTCTAGAAACTTATGCAGGATTGAACTTTGAATTTGCAAGTGTTGAAAAGGATTCTTTAGTAAGCAGGAGGCCCTGGCCATGGGACAGGATGGAGCTATTGAGAGTTCTGCAGAGTGGGGTAAAACTTCATGTGGTCTGGAGAATGGGGCCACCCACTGAGGTGACCCTTACACAGTCACATTACCAACCATACCAGGGAACTGGGCTGGCCTGTGAGAGAACATAGGCTTGGGGACCAGGGAGACCCCAGAGGACTGAAAATGCTGAGTGGTTTCAATTGCATTTTGCAATTGGAAGTATGTTGTTTGAAAATGATCCAAGTCAGGGTCTGGCTTTAACATATTTTGGCTGACTGATACGGCGAAATATTTATAGAACTATTCATTCTTTTTTTTTCCAAAAGATACTCACTGGACATCTATATGCAAAGAAAATATAGGAAGATGCTTATTTGTAAAGATATTTATATCTGTGCTTTAACATATAAAGTATTTGCACCTGGAAAGTGTATTTGCTTTGTTGAAAGTCTTGAGAAACCATGAAAAATTAAGTGTTATAATAGCCCACTGTAATCCAAGATCATCAAAATCTAATGTAATAAGAATCTAAAGTAAATGAGAGGCTCTTGAATGGGTGACTTTATTCATTTTTACTGAGTATCCCTATAGGTGAAACCAAAGATTCTAGCATATTTATCCCAAGAAATATGGGGTATTGGCAGCATTAAATCTGAACTTGTTCTCCAAAGAAATCTGGAAGCCGATATATCTCTAACTTTTACCACTCTTACCATGGATGACCAAATTTGAAATGGCTATTCTGGAAGCAGATATTGTAAGAAATCGAATTGGCCCAAAAATCCAGGAGAAAATTGGAAGTAGCATCTCCTAATTGAAGTTCAATCTGAAATGTAAGTCAGATTATCAAAGCCCACTTATTTAGGTCAATTTTCCTCACTGTTGCTGGCCATATTGTCACTAATAAGAGAAAGGAATGGTGCAACTGAGTTAGGTCAATGCAATATAACTTAATTTTTTTTAAAAAAATAAGCTAAATGAAATCACTTGAGAGCATTATTCTACTGTCACTGCAGTCTTATCAGTGAAGATACTAAAATATTTTATGAGCTTTCAGAAAAGCTACTCCTCTTGTGTCAAGGCCAAGGCTAATCTTGTTAATAGGTTTCTGGCTGTCTGTATCTATGGTCTCCTCCATACCAGGTAAAAGATGGCATGCCATCATCATGTTCTGGCTTGAACATAAAGCTGCCCTTGAAAATGTGGAGATTTGTGGGTTATGACAATCACCTTTGGTGTCTCAATGATATTACCAAATGTTATGCCCAAACTGATGGCCTAATGTTGTATTCTGAAAGGGGAGCCTGATTTACTGCCATGTCTGAAACTTTTATTGGAACAGGATACCGTGTTTTCTTTCCAGTGACTGCATAAGAACTATACACTCTCTCAGAATTAGCCCAAGATACCTATAAAGCTGCTTTCAAGTGTTTATAAGATTGGAATCAAAACATGAGATCATGGGTCTTTTCATTATTTGATTAAATGTCCTTGTCTGTCATATTACAATGTCAGGAAACCACTCTTTATATGTGCACTAACAGCACAATTGAAATCAGAGAAGCCAGGCTCAAGGTATGCCTGGGTTAGATGTCTATATTGGTTTAACTTAGATGATGATTTAATTATTTTCCATCAGTATTTTTTGGATACCTACCACATGCAAAGATGGCATACCAGGGCATCAGGAGTGAATACACACGCTCTGTCTTAATGGGATGCCACAGTTTAGTGGGGCATGAAATACCCCAATTACTTTGGAACAAAGCATGAGAAACAAGTATCACCAAGCAGGTGCAAAGTATAGCTATTCATATGGCTGTGTAGGAATAACATCTTCCCCAGTCAGGAACCATGGCACTCCCTACCCCTTCTACCCCAACTTTATCTACTCACTTGCCCTAATTCCCATTCACCCCTAATGTTTCATAATAACCATCAATTCCTTTAGGAATCTCCCCAGCCCCTTCCCAAAGGGGCTCCCCACTCTGTGCTCCATGGAACCCTGTATTTCTTACATCACAGTACTTGTCATGCTTTAATTGTGAGTGCTTGCTTAATTCTTTGACTCTCCTAATAAATACATTATTAGCTCCGTGAGGACAGACTTCATTAGTCTGGTTCACCAGGATCTACTACAGAGCCTGACATGTGATAAGCACCCAATTAATATTTAATTGAGTGTAGAAATAAACTAGGATAATTATATAGAAAGCTTCCTATTAGGGATGCCATGAATAGTTGAGTAGGTTGTACACTGCACAACTCCAGGGACCCCGCCTTTGTGAGTGGCTCTCCCTGGAATACTGCAGTGTACAACCAAGACATTCTTACTTAATGATCTTGCCTCCCATCTGCTATGTATTGGGCCCAAATTTTCTTTGTTGAAGTAGTTGGAACATAGACTTTTAGTGTGTAATAAAAGCCAGAAATTACATTTGACCTGCATGTCCAATGAAACTCAATAAAAATTCCTTGGAACAACTGCATATGACTTACAAATCTTACATTTGCATGGCCTGTCACAAAGATTAAAGTCGTGGAATCTGGCACAGCAGGAAACCGTTTATCATTAGAGGAGGCATTCTGGTGGTGGTGAGGGGATATGTTCAAACAGAAGAAATTAAGACAGCCTCAAGTGAATCAATTTTCTTGTTATTTACCTACTTCACCCAATTAAGAAGAGCAAGCCCCTTCACCTCCAATCTTTAAAAAAGAAAAAAAGGTAGAGAAAGGAGAGGACAGACAGATGGATGGAAGGAAGGAAGGAAATGTATGTAATATCCTGGAAATAGTTGGACAAAAAGAAATCCAGGATGAGAATGGGGAAGTTAAAATGCTAATATTGATGTGCTTTTTTGGCTAGGATGCTATCAAAGTCAACTATAAACTTAATGTTAATTTCTCTAGTTTTGACCAACCACAGAGATGTATCTATCACACTGGTCCAAGTCAATCAGCCATTGAAGTTAAAGCCATTAATGCCAAGGGGTGGTCCAGAAGATATCTATTGACAATGTATGCTCAGCATGTTTGTTATCTGATAAGCATAGCATCTTGGGCCATAATATTTGCCAGGTGCTCTCAGCTTCACCTGTTGCATTCCAGGAATGAATTCCTGTTTTTCCAAAGTTCTAATTGTAAAAAGTGGGCTTTTCCCTTAAGAATGCTGATTCCCCCAGTATTTATTAATTAATACCTATATGAGTATAATAGGGTCTCATCAGACCCCAAAAGATTGGCTATGTTGTCTTCCATTTTGGCTCAAGGCCTTTGAGTATTTCTGGTGACTTCAGGATTTTGTTTCCCTGTTAATTCCTTTCATATCTCAGTGACTCCTGAGTTCATTTTCCTACTCAAGGATTTAAATTGTTCTTTTGACTTTAAAAGATTCAAAAATGAATCATGGTGGTCCATTTTGACAATAGTCAACAGTTAAGTTGCTAAAGTGATTTGATCATCAACACATAATATTTGTGCCAAAGCTTGTTTATTAATCCTCCTTCTTTTGTCCTCCATGCCAATGGTCATTCTCATATACTGCCCTGCCTCTTTATACCAAACAGCCAACTTGAAAGTGCCTGTTTCCATGAAGGATATACATGCCTGATGCTGGAGGCCTCTCCCAAAGCCAAGGAATATGCCTCTCTGGGGATGGGGCTGGAGCATCTGTATTTTTAACAAGGCATTTCTTTGTACAGCAACACTAGGGACCCACTCCCTTAGTTTGTACCTCTCCCGACGTACCTATTTTTCTTACCTCATATTATAGTTATGTCCTGCTCTTACTGTTTCTGTCAAAATATGTCTCTCGAGAATAGGGTCTACACTTTACGCATCTTTACTCTTTATATGTGCCCAGGCAATGTCTTGCCCAGAGTAGCCATTCAAGTTAACATACGTTGTGTTGAATTGAGTTGAATGTATGCTTGAGAGAGGTGTGTAGGCAAACAAATCAGGTGATGCTGACACTGAATTTCAGGGAGAATTCCAGTTAATCAACAAAGCAAAATTACTTGTATCCTTGGCCATTTGCTTTTTGGATTTCCATATTCTATGAATTTAGGTATCCCTGGAAAAGTGGGAGAAAAGTAGAAGTTTGACCTTAGAGTAAGTTCTAGGACGGTGCTGAACAACAGTACTTTCTATGGTGATGGAAATGTTCTATACCATGCTGTCCATTATGGTAGGCAGTCACCGCATGTTGAAATGGGACTTTGGGGACTGAGGCACTGAATTTCAATTTTATTTCATTTTAATAGATTTTACTGTAAATAGCCTCATGTGGCTAGTAGCCATCTTATGGGACAGTGTGGCTCTAGAGAATAGCTAGATAGCCTTTGGCACCTAAGATGGTGGGAAGTTTTGTTCTCTCTTTTTTTCCCCCTGCCCAACATAGTGTCTGGCACATTTTCTTGATTACCTGAACTGAAAAATTTTCACTCTTTCTCCTTCCTTTCCTTGGCTCCCTTTTTATTCCATTCAAAGTTCATTTTCCTTCCTGTGTCTTAGATCCTGCTGGGTAACCGTCATGGTTAAAATAGAATTGGGCAAGATGCAAGACCTCACATCTCCTCACATGTCCCTGACCTTGATAGGGATTTAAGACTATACAACTCCTTTGAGTGAAGAAATCAGCAAATACCCACGGAAGGTTGTGGATGCTTTCTATATGGCTCTTCACTGTCCTTGTCCAACCAGAGACTTTGATGCCAGGTCACACATTGATCTACCATACATTTCATGCATCACTTCCTCTCCACTTGGCAAAAACCTTGGGATTAACACCTTTGCTCATTCAACTCTGCCACAAACAAATTGTCATGCCAAGATAGGTACAGAAAGAGAAGCCCATCTGATTAAAAATCCAGCTATGCAGTTTAAAATGTCAGACTTTTAAACTGTAGAACTCAATGAAGCAAGTAATCCCATGATTTCCTAGCCAGGTGTGTCAGATGTACGCACCTAGAGACCATTTTAGATGTTGACAGTGCTGCTCGTTTGTAATCCTTTCCAGCTGAGTCCTTTCTAATGGACTGTGTTGAACCGTCTTTAGTTTGGTTGGTTAACTTGAATGACATCAAGGAGAAGGAGATCATATAGGTTTCAATTTTCAGAACTTTTTAATAGACATACCATCTCTTCTTTCCAAATATGACTTAAGCACTTAGCAGGGAGGGGCAGTGGTTCTCAAACTTGAGCATGTGTCAGAATCCCCTGGAGGGTCTGTCGAAACACAGATGCTGGGCCCTTCCCTCAAAGTTTCTGACTTGGTAGTTGGGGAGGCAAAGAAGCTCCTGGGTGATGCTGATACTGATGCTTCTGGTCTGAAGACCACACTCTGAGAAACCCTCTCTGTAGGGTTATATCCTGTATAGCGACCATAAATCCTGAATTGTCCAGGAGAGTGTCAGTATCTTGTCATTTTATTCTTTTCAGAAAGCTGATTTTTAAAAATCTGTGGCTTAATTTTTATACATTTGTCAGACATTTCATGTAAATACACATACAACTTAATTCATTTGTCACTGAGTTCCTGCTGTGTGCCAGGCACCATGCAGCTTCTGGAGATACAGAGGTGAACCAGACAGACGGTCTCTTATAGAGATTGTGGTAGTGGGTGAGGGCAGGGAGCAGATGGCAATGCAAACAAGTAAATTTGGTCTTGATAAGGTGCTGTGAGGGATGAAGCATGGGGAGTCAAGTCAGCATCTGAAGGACTGCGATGTAAACTTGGCTGCTTGGGGGTTCTTCATGGACGAGGCCACATTGAAGCTGAGATATGGTAAATGATTAGTAGTGAGGTGGGCATAAAGAGAAGGTGGGCTGGGGAGAGAGAACAGCAATAGGGACGACTGGGGAAGAACTGCACTGGGGTGCTCTGCAGGAAGGGAAAGAATCACTTTCTTCACTTCTGGGGTGCAGAATTTGAGGAAGAGAGTATTAGGTGAGACTGGAGGGATACACAGGCACGGAGCCACTCCAAGCCTCACAAGCAGTGTCGTAGGGTATGGATTCATTCTCATACCCTCAGGCCAAACCTTCTGACTGCCATATATTTCATCACCTTTTCATTTTCATAAATGAGGTCCCCCCGGAGGGGTAGGGGGTGATTTTATTTCATCTAAGTTACCTAGTGCATGTAGGTCAAACAAGGACAAGTGATGATGCAATCAAAATACAACTTTATTTCTTATCTCTCACACTCCCTCTAAAACATTATTCAGAAGGGTTGATGTCTCCTGCCCTGCTATGAAAACTTTTTTGCTCATTGTTAGATGACATGCAGTTCTTATCGTTCTAGAACGTTGCAGACATTCTTGATTTGGAAATCAGTGTCCGATCCAAGATATTAATGAAAACTCTAAGCTTGACTTAAAAGCAGCACTTCTTCCCTGCCCCAGGCTTGAAGCCTGCAGTGGGGAATGGGGGCATGGACTTGAACTTCTCCTCTTTCTCAGTCCTCCAGTGTGTTTGCCAGACCACTCGAGGGTCTGGGCCTAGAAGGAGTGGTAAAGGGAATGGGAAAAGAATGGAGTTGGTCCCTTCTTAGCTGGCTTTGCCTTTCCATGCCTGGCAGATGTTTAAAGCTGGCTCTTTGTCATGTGGGCCTTTTTGAGAGCTCCTTGGAGGATCTCTGCTTGGACTCTCTAACCTTGATCCTGTTGAGCTAGGCAGATGCGTCTCTCTTCTGTTTGGTCAGTTGCATCATCTCCTTACACTGTCCTCATATGGCAGATAATCATGGTGTCTTTCTGCCTAATCTATCTCCCTGTAGTTGGGGTGGACGTTCCATGCATCCAGCCAGCATTCCACATCTCAGTGGGATCTCCTTTCTTGGCTGTTCAAGGCTTTCTCCCAAGCAGTGGGAGGCCCTTCAGGCATTCGTCATGCCTTGAAGTGTGATGGGGCCGGGCCGGCAGGGGGGGGGGGGGGGGTTAAAGCCCCCAGGGACAGCCCTCAAATGGGACAATTTTGAGATCACTTTTACATAGTTCCCCAGAGGATCCTCACTGGGATTGAGCCCCAATTGCCCACTGTGGTAATCAACTCGGTAATTTGCTTTCTTTTTGGTCTTTCTCCCTTCCCTATCTCACTGTCCTCATTCCCTCACTTCTACTTCCAGATATCACCTTCCAAACTACTGAAGTCTTTGTCTCAGGCTGTGTTCTCAGGGAAACCCCGAAGTAAGATACCCTGGTAATCCAGGTTTTCCTTTTACTTCTTGTTGCTGTGGTCCTTCAACTGTTTGGGCATGCCAATTAGATAGTACCCGAAACAACACTTCACTGACTCTCTCTCTTGTATTGCCCACATCTTGGCCAAAGGAACCACTTATTCATCACTTGACCTGTAATACCCAAGGAGTGTGGGCCATTCCAGTTTTCCAACCCTGTCCTGCTTCTACAATCCATCCTATGCTTTCCCACCAGGTAATCATTTCTCCCAAATCCTATAAGAGCAGTAGTTTTATTCCATGTAGACATCAAACTTGAGAGGCTCCAAACATGGAGACACTTAGCACATCTTAAGATTGAGGTGAGGCTGATATGCAAGTGTGCATAAAAAATGATGGGAATCCCATCCTCTCCCTCCACCTGACCTGTTGCCCCTGCATGGCTCCCAGAAAACCAGGGCCAAGTTGAGAATCCATGCCATGGAATTACAGGTCATCCAATTAAAAAGTGGGCCATCCAGTCACCCTAAAGAGAAGTCCACTAGTTGCCAAGAGCTATCACTTCTCCCTCTACCAGCACATAGAGCTTTCACTCAGATTTCCAGTGTCAATCTAAACAAAGCATAGTAGCCATGGATCATAAGACATTGGGATATATCCTCCAATACTCAAAGAAAAAAGATGAATATAAGAAGCAGACTAAAAAACTTTTAAAAAACTATAATTGATATCCCCAGAGATAAGGGAACTATTGAGTTCATCTACCATAAACTGTATACTATGAAAGAAGAAGAATCATGGAAAAAGAAAATGCTCTTGGGAATTTAAAATATGATAGTTCCCCCCTTCCCCTCACTCCTCCCAAATTTCTTCAATAGAATGATTGGAAGAAAATTTCAAAGAAATCTCACCATAATTGGGGGTAGGGGAATCAAAGAGATGGGTGGGATGTGGTAAAAGGTAAGAAATCAGAAAATTAATCTGGTAAGTCTATCTTACTAATCAACATTCCCAAAATTAAGAACACAGAAAGCAGCTGGAAGGATATACCAAGAAATTAATATGTGTCACTCAGGGAACATTGACTGCTTTAACAAATAAACCCCAATTATCAGTGGCTTAACAAAATTAAAGTACTTTTCTCACCCACATAACAGGCTAATGCAGGTGGTTCCTAGCTACTGATTTGCTTCTCTCCTCACGATAACTCAGGGCCCCACAATCCTTTTACTGTGTGATTCTGCCATCCCTTAGCACCTTGGCAATCCCTGCATCCATCCAGCAGATGAGGGGAAAGAGGGTATAGCATCCTCCCTGCCCAGAGTAACGCATGTCACTTCTTCTCCTGTTCCATTGGTGAGAACTTGTCACCTTGCCCTACCTGGATGCAAGGGCAGTCTGGATGCTGGAAGGGGAAAAGCAAAATTACAGTGGGAGTTTAGCTGTTTCTGCCACATAATTCAAGAAAGGTTTCCAGAACTGAAGGACGTGAATCTCCAGATTGAAAAAACCCACCAAGCCCATATCATGATACATCATTGTGAAATTTCAAATGAATGATCCCAGATATTCTGGAGAGAAAGATCAGGTCCTCTGTGACGGATCAGGAATGAAAACAATTTTGGACTTTAGCAACTTTGGTGGCCAGAAGAAAATGGCCAAATTAGTCATATATTTTAAAACGTATCTCCCATGCATCTTTTCTTAGGAAGCTCCTGGAAAATTTATTGTGAAGCCACATCACAATAAATGAAGAAAGAAGTGAGGTCCTGGGAACAGATGATCTAATACAAGAAAGAGTAGGGAATCCCCAGGTTGATTGCAAAGAGAAGTTTCAAGAAGACAGTTGTGCAGAAGGCCAAGAAAGTAACTGGTCCTAATGGAACATAAAGATGGAGGGCTCTAGAGAGGAAGTCAGAGAGGAGAAAAAGGTAACCGACGTATGAACTAAGAGATTTGATTGCATGGGAATCTGTATGTCATAATATTATAGGATATGGGAAGAATAAGCCATAGGCACAAAGATAACTAAGCAAAGGGAAATGAGACAGTTATTAGCTCTAGAAACAAAGAGTTTATAAGAAAGTTAATTTAATCACTATACACATTTGGCTTACATGTACTCAATAATTCTGAATAACAGTTTAATATAAAGTTATGATCTATCCATATTTGGATGTTGGGGTGAGGTGAAGAAGGCTGTCACTTAAACTGTTTCTGTTATGAAACTAGCTTAATCACAGTTAATTTTAGATTTTGGAGCTTGTTCTCTTGCATAAACTATTTTCCCCCAAGTTCCAAAAACATATTTAAGGAAAGTTTAGATTTTCCATCAAGATGACCCAATAAGTTTATGCTTTGGTACATGGTTTCTCCATAGCAATGAGAGACTGAAAATATAAAAAAAGAGTTCATAATGAGTGTAAATATCTCTGTGGTCTAGAAAGGTAACCAAAAGGAAAATGGTAGGCAGATGTGAAGCCAGAGGCCTCTTGGAATCTGGGTCTGATAGCAGACAGTTAGGTTTCTGCAAAGTTAAGGGAAACTAATGTACTCTCTGATTCTCCATCTCCACTTGCAATGCACCAGGATAGGCTTGGTGCTTAAATCTAGGACAAGGGTGGGACTTCTGCATCCTCCACTAATGAAAATGCCACCACCCACTGCCTGGGGCTTTAGTTCACAGTTACTCTGAGCCAAGCCAGTAGGGGAACTTAGACATAATTGATCCATCAGGGTAAGTAAACATAATTAACTCAGACAAGAAATTAGTTTATTTTTTTTAAAGAAGTAAAAGTAAAATTATAGACAGTAATAAAAAGAGAGAGGGTGGAGGGTTCTGTGGTTATTTAAAGCATTAAAGACCTTCCTACGCCCTGAAGAACAACTAACTTTAGGGTTATTAGAAAAATTTAGGATTGATATGTATGCTGAAATGTATGAGTAACCACTGAAGTTATACACATAAACACTATATCTTTTAACAAGAGGAATATAGAAAAAAGTTGTTAATCCTACAGAAATCAGAAGAGGAGAACAAAACTAGTAGCAAAAGAAAAAGAGAGTAAGAAAAGGGAAAAAAGAATATAATATAGATAAATTTATCTTGTCAATGAAAATAAATATGATTAATATACTTATTAAACAGAGATGATAGGACTGGATGAAAATGCATCCATATGCTACATCCTAAGAGAAGCACATAAAGCAAAGTGATGCAAAGTATCCAGGGAAAGACTAATTTACCAAAGAAAATAGAACTTAAGAAAAAATGTATTAAAAGTGACAAAAAGAGATACTAACAAATGGAATGGGTTACAGAAAAAGCGCTTGTCTTGTAAGTCTATTAGAGGGCTTTGGTATTGGTAAAGTGTGTTTGACTAGGAGTTGGATGCATCAAAAATTAAAAGTCTAAAGGATTTCATTCTATCTTAAGCATTTTATTAACAAATATGAAAATTTTTTTAAAAGAAAGCAGATTATATCCTAAGAGACAATATTTTTTAAAAAGCAGTACAGTGCGTAATTTACAAAGGATTAAGAGTAGGTTTTTGTCTATTTTACAGTTTCTTGGTTATCAGAAGACAAGGTGATTAAACTTGATAGTAAGAGTGCTTGCAGATTTATTAAGGTTTTATTCTCAGGTTTTAGCATCTATAGGAGAGAAATACAAACCTCTTAAAGAAATTCAGGTTTTAAAAGCTCCAAATGAAATATTAGAATGTGTGAATGTGTGAATATTAGAATGTAGAAAGATATTAAACAGACTATTCACTATGTATTTGATAAGGAGATAAATATTTATCTTGTACAAGCATTAAGGGATATAGATATAATTAGTTTGACCTGGGAATTGAATGATCAAGAATCTCCTTTTCAAAGATGAATCACAGAAAAGATATGGCAGGAAATTGACTCCATGGGGATGAATGATTACATTAATAGTTAGTTTAAAAAAAAAAACAAAAGGAATACAGATATTACAGTCAGATCTGTGCTCACTTCCCCAGTCTACAGTGTGATGTCTTGAAAATAACCAAGGACAGTTGTTCTTGTTGAGTTATTTGTCACAAAGTTTTGATAACCTATCATTTTCATATGCAAAGGCCCACACATTCATCATTAGCCCCTATGTGTTAATTTTGTGTGGGTTTGATTGCTTTACAAAGCTCCTGTCAGTGTTAACACAGCCTTAAAAACAGATATTATCAATCTACGAGTCTCATCGATAGCAGGATGGTTAAGTAAATTGAAGCACTATCAGTCCATAAAATATCCAACCTAATAATTACAAAGCAGAATTAGCAAACATGGAACCATGTTGAGAGGATAAATCCAGAGCTGTTGTAGTTTGGGCAGTAGTATTAGAAATATTTTCCTCTCTTTTCCAGGAATGTTCAAATTATTATTTTTATAATTAAATTATTTTACTTTTATAAATCCAAAATACTTGTATTTTAAAGTTACTTAGAATAATCTGAAAAGAGCAAAAAGAGATATGAACTTTTAGAAACTGAAAAATAAATCAAGGAAAGAAGACTGAACCCAGCATTAAAAGAGAAGTTCACCATGGCACATTTGACGGTAAAAAGGAGGTCCGAGCCAAGGAACAAATCAAACACTAATGCTCAGAAGAAAAACACTCGAGAGTTGAGCACTTCAGATTTTTTATTAGTTCTTAGTAAATGAAGGAAGATTAAAGGAAGGCATTGGAGACAGCTAAGAGATCTTCACTTCTCTCTCTCCTCTTTGTCTTGGCGGTAAGCACGAAGGCACTAAATAAAGACCATATGTTCTCTTATTTTACCTGGCCAGGAGGCTGTAGGGTTTTGAATGAAAATCAAATAAGATGGACAGCTTTCTAGAGCATTCAGGTGTGCAGCTCAGTTTGGGGAGCTGAATTTTCCTTTCACTTAAAGTGGCCACTTAATACAACCAAAAGTCATTAGTGCTAGAAGAGATTTGTGCACAGCTTAATTTCTCATGGGGCTTAAGAATTCTACTCAGGATGGCCTGAAGCACTGGCTTGGCCTTTTTCCCTCTTCAAAGCATGCTATGCATACTTACCATTTACTTAACCAAACCTCCATTGTGCCCCAGAAGTTCATGTCCCAGGTAGAAGAGACTAAGGCCAATGAGCGAGCATATTTATTGAATTTGAAATGGAAGTATATTTACTGAATTTGAAATGGAAGTGGAATCAGAACAGGACTCTAAACCATAGCACTGACTATTTGGTTTACTAACTTGGTTTCAAAAAACCCTGATCTAGTTCAAAAAACAAAAAAACCTAAGGTGAAATGTAAGTAAAAAATGAGTGCCCAGTCAAGAATGCTGGTTAGAGTCTGTGACCTTTCTGTCTGTGACCACAGGCCCCAGCCCAACCTCACCCTGGTGGTAAGAAGGGGGGCAACCCTGCAGTAGCGGCCCCGACACCCACCTCCTAGATTGAACAGAGCACCAGGAGAGGTACCATCCATTTGTTTCCACTACTGGACCTCAGTTTCCTGGGCTTTTCCTTCTAAATAGGGATTTGAGAACAGACCAGGGAGTTCATCTTGGATGCATAACCACGTCACTTGTATTAGTTAACACGGAGTCCACCCAGAGTCCAGAAGGTGAGCCACACATCAGCAGCACCCAGGTAACGGTGACTTTTAATATTCTTCCCCTTCAGGACATCATTCAGAGCATCCAATCCAACCTCCTGCTCAATACTTCGTCAAGATGGAGCCAACCAGACGATCTACTGCTCCAGCCATGATTACTGTTCTCGTTAGCATGTGAGTTTCTTTTTATAATGCCTTTGAAATAAGGCGGGGGTCTTAGTTTCTGGGTAATCAGGAGTGGGAAATGTGTAGTGCAGTTGTGGCAACAACCTTTATGATATCTAATCTGGTTTCCCACGATTCTGTTGGTTCCTCTAATTCTTGTGGTTAAAAGAATCTAAACTGTGTCACAGCTTTGTCTGTTTTCTCCACCTGCATTGTCTTTTTCTTGCCCCAAGGTTTGGCTGACCTATACCTTGTCTATTGAATTGGCTAATTTAATTCTTACAGGCTGATCATGAGGCTTTTTCCCTTGACCTAGAAGATAGAGGTTAGCGCCATTGATCCTCTGCACTAAACAATATTTTTTTTCATAAATATTGGCATTATTTATTCAAATCCGGGCTAAGGTTTGCAGTTGTGAGATTATTTAAATGTACTCTTTGCCTCTGGTTAATTTCCACAGATTTGAGAATAATGTTAGTAAGAATTTCTTCTAAGAATGCCAACTCTCTTGGTTTCAATAAGCAATTTTCTTAGTTTCAATAGACAATTATAGGATTTCAGGACCCAACAGAGCTCTGATCTAGAATGGGTTGATATTTGCCATGAGCTGTTCATCTACCCTAGCTCCTCAGGGATTTCCTTGGGATATTCAGTACTCATCACAGAAAAAAAATGAAATTACCTTTGACAATTCTGATCACGTCCAAGAAAATCCAAAGCAAAAAGTGCCAACCGAACTTGCCTGTCAGATAGTTTAGCATTTCAAAGGAGGTCTTTGCTGAGAAAAGCAGCCATAGCCAAAGAAAACTCAACACTATTATATCACAAATCCACCATTGCTAAGTGTTTTTTTTTTTTAACCGGGACCCATGGACCACATAGTCTATGGAAATATTCTTTAGAGTCTAGAAGTTCTATGAAATTTTTTAAATTCTATGTTTTCATGTCAATGATAATCTAAAATCAGTATAAACATATTCTGGATCACATGGATGAAAATATAACCCAAAAAGTCCATAATTTCTTATCCCAAATCCCCAGAGCCCATATGTGTTTTAGAATTCACAGTTATTCAGATTTTAGGTGTGTATGTGCATACATGGTGTGTACATTGCCTATTATATAACACCCACAGTAGGAGCTGCGGCAGCCCCAAGAAATCAATCATATGAATATTTCTGCAGTGATTCATAAATATTCAGTAAGATAAACGTAGAATTTAGATAGACCATACTGAGTCATCAAACAAGCCTCCACAAATTTAAAAGAATTGAAAGTATGCAAAATATGTTACCTGACCAAAGAGTAATTAAACTAGAAATCAATAATGGAAAACTATCTGGAAAATCTCCCAATTATTTGGAAATAAAATAACATACTTATAAATAACCCATGAGTCAGAGAGGAAGTAACAAGGGAATGAGAGTATGTCTAAACTTAAACAAATATACAACATATATAATTTGTATGATGCAGTTAAAGCAGTGCTAAGAAGGAAATATATAACGTTAAATGTTTAATAAGAAAAATCTCAGATTAATTTCCTAAACTTTGACCTTAAGGAATTAGAATGAAAAATCAAATTTAACCCAAAGCAAGACATAAATTAGTAAGTAATAAGGATAAGACCTTAAGTTAATGGAATTGAAATTGATGGTATTAAAAGCAGAAAAACAAGAGAGAACAATCAATGAAACCAACATCTTTTTAAAAAAAAAACTCAATAAAATTGACAAAATGTTAGCCAAACTGCTAAAGAAAAAAATGAGAGAACTAGTAAATTACCAATTGATCAGGGATGTTAGAGGGAAAACCTATAAAGACCCTAAAGATATTAAAAGGCAAAGAAGGGAATATTATGAACAACTTTATGCTAATAAATTTGGTAACTTAGATGCAATGGGAAAATTATTTAAAAGGCACAAACCTACTAAAGGTCACTCAAGAAGAAACAGGTAACTTGAATAATCCTATATTGAATGAAGAAATTAAATTTGTAGTTAAACATCTTCCAACAAAGAAAACGTTAGTCTCTGATAACTTCACTGGCAAATTTAACGAAATATTTTAGGAAGAAATAATACAATTCTACACAAACTTTTCCTGAAAATAGAGGAAGATGAAACACATTGCCGCTTAATTTATGAGGCCACCATTACCCTGATCCCAAAAGCAGACAAAGACATTTCAAGGAGAGAAAACTACAGACTAATATCCCTCATGAACATAAACTCAAAAATTCTTAAGAAAATATTAGCCAATCAAATGCAGGAATATATATTTATATATGCTAGTATTTGTATATATATGTATTTATAAATATATTTGTACTTGTATACTTATACATTTGTATATGTAAATATATATGTATATGGCTATATTGTCTATATATCTCCCACATATATGCAATGTATATATTATTGCCTATATATTATGCACTCCTTCCACTCCTAGTCAACATCATACTAGAGATCCTAGCCAATGAAATAAAGCAATAAGAAAAGGCATACAGATAGAAAAAATAAAAAAATAAAACTGTTGTTATTTGCTGTGACATGATCAACTATGTGGAAAATACCAAAGAATCTACAGAAAAACTATTACAACTAATAAATGAGTTTAGTAGGATACACATCATATAAATTTCTTATTTCAATGTAAAATGGTACAACCACTTTGAAAAACAGTATGGTAGTATAAAGTTAAACATACACTTACTGTGTGATCCAGCAGTGCTACTCCTACTCTGATGTATTTACTTAGGAGAAATGAAGACATGTTACACACAAAAAACTGAATGTAAAAGTCTTTAGCAGTTTATTCTTAATCACCTAAAATTGGAAACAACCCAAATGTCCACCAGTTGGCGAATGGATAAACAAATTGCTGTACAACCATAAAATAGAATACTGCTCAGCAATAAAAAAGGAATAAGCTATTGGTACATGCAACAACATAGATGAATCTCAAAAGCATCAGGCTGAGTGAAAGAAGACCATCTCAAAAGGTTGTATACTACATGATTCCATTTATATGACATTCTAGAAAAGGCAAAAAACGGGCTAGAATACAGATCAGTGATTGCCAGGGGCTTGGAGGTAAGGGACATGAATGAACTATTTTGAAAAAAAAAATGGACAATTTTGAAAAAAAGGTGAACTAAGTCACAAATTCTGATAGTGAGAGAAAAATAAACTAACCTTTATTTTTTGTTTTCATAACAAATGAGAAAATCAATTGACTGATCCTCTCTATCATTAGAAGTAAGAATGCTCCTAAAATTGTCAAATTAATGTCATCCTTTAAAATCTTCTCCAATTTATCAAAACAGCAAACCTAATCTCCATAGGCAAACTAAAAACCGTTAGTAAAAAGATAAAGATGTTCAGCGGGAGACTTGAGTGGAGGAATTTGTGGCATCTGAATTGTCAAGAGCATATTACAAAAACAAAACTGTATTAAAGGTGACCGAATCACTTAATCCTTCAGACATGTTCCCTTCAGAGAGAGCTGGGAGTGTTGAATAGAAGAAGTTACTCATTCTGTTTTCATAGTAGCTGGACTTCAACAGATGAAGAGACATGTTTTATTGCAAGCAAGGCCTTCATATTCTAGCACTTTCTAAAGTGAACACCTCCTCTTCTGTATAACACAAAGGTAGTATTTTCTGATGAGGGTGTTGCTTCAGGAGAAGAGTGAACAAGGTCAGAGACCTTATTCTTCAGTTGAGAAAGGATGATTGTCTTTGGCTGTGTAAGAGCTCATAGTGCAATGAACAGATACCCTTGGGTCATTCCAACTGATGAGGAGCAGTTTAAAAGCACATCATTCACAAAAAATCAAGAAATAAACCAACCTCTATGAAAGAGACAGAATTTTAAATATGTGCCTTGGTTGGGTTTTTAAAAATGGGGCTATGTTATGCCCTTTCTTTTTGCCTTGGCCCCATTTCCCCTCCAATCTCCTTGTACCCTGTTCAATCAGGCTTTTATTCCCATCACTCCATTGAAATGCCTCTTGTCAAAATCACAGATGACCTCAGTGCTTTCAAGTCCAATGGTCAGTTCTCTATCCTTAACTTACCTCAAACCAGTCTTTGGTACATTTGATCACTTACTCCTGGAAAACTTTTCTTCATTTGGCTTCTAGGACACTCTTTGGTTTTGCTTCTCCTCACTGCCTGATCCTTCTCAGTCTCTTTACCTGGATATCTAAGTATTGGGGTGCCTGAGAGCTCAGACCATGGCCCTCTCCTCTCTTCTCCCCAGGTGGCCTCATTCAATGCTATAACTGTCCATCTCTACACCAATGAATCCCCAAAGCAGACATAGCAAGGTGACTTATCCAATACTCATTCCAAACCCCTCTACCTTGCCTTCTTGTACTACAAAGGCTACAAAGCTAAAACTCAGTATTTTTCTTGTAGCTAGAGTACAAACAAGTGACTGAATTTCCTTGAATCAAATGGACAGGTGCAAGATTTGGGTGCAGCCATGGGTAAGAGAAATAGGATCATCTAACATGATGACTGAGGCACCTGCTTTGTCTGAGGCAACTCAGGTGGATTTCCAGTGTACTGTCCCTTATGTCATAGTGGGTGGATGAGACAGTGGTGTTTTCACTAGAACTTTCCCATGATACAGTTGGACATTTGCCCTGGTGTGCTGCTTCTGGCTGCATAACTTCTAGGTCTGGTTCTGTACCACCCAGAGATTCTTGGAGCTGCGTAAAAGCCTAATCCCCTTTCTGTTTAAACTGGCTGGAGGGGATTTTGTTGGGTGCAGTTAAGAATCTTGTGCGTGACAACTCCCAAATTTATATTTCCAGCCAACATCTAATTTCAGATTCATGTTTCTAAATGGCTGCTTGATATCTGCCCTTGGATATCTAACAAGATCCTCAATGTTAACATACTCAAAAATGAATTTCTGATGCTCTCCCAAACTGGTTCCTCAACTCATTTATTCAGGGCAGAAAACTTAGGGTCATTTTTGAGTCACCTTTTATGCTGAATTCAACCTACAAATTCTGTTGTCTCAGTCTTCAAATTTATTGCCAATCTGACCACTTCTCACAGACCCACACCTGACACCTGGGTCTAAAGCAATTGATTCCTAAATGATATCTCTGCTTCTGCCATAGACCTACCATAGTCTGTTCTCTTCACCATGGTAGAGGGAGCCTATAAAGCATGGTTTCTCAACCTTGGCACTATTGATATTTTGAACCAGAACATTCTTTGTTGTGTATATGTGTGTGTAGAAGGGTGGGAGTAGGGGCTGTCCTCTGCATTGTAGGATGTTTATCAGTATCTCTTTTCTCTATTCACTGGGTGCCAAGAGCACCAACCCATCCAGGTGTGATAACCAAAATATGTCTTCAGCCAGTACCAAATGTCCCCTTGGAGGCGAAATTGCTGCCAGTTGAGAACCACTCTGGGAATCTATGAGTCAGATCGTATCATTCTCTGCTCAAAACCCTCCAATATTGTCCCATTACAATTGGAAGAAAAACCTAAGGTCCTTTCCATGGCCTAGAAGCCCTCCATGATCTGTCCCTGGCTCTCTCTTGACCTCATGTCCCATGCACCCTCTCACTCCTTCTGCCCCAGCCACCTGGCCTCACTGATCTTTCCCTAATAGGCCAAGCATGCCCCCTTTTTAGGCCCTGGGTACCTGCTGTTTTGTTTGCTCAGGATGCTATACTCCTGGAGACTTGCACAGCTTGCTCCCTCCCCTCCTGCCAGACCCTACTCACATATCACTTCTCTGATCCCTTATCAAAAATAGCACCTTCATTACCCTCAATCCCTTTATAGTGCTTTACTCACTATATAGCAGTACCACTGTGTGACATTGCATTACATACTGTCTTTCTCTATCTGTATACTGTCTGTCTACCCTACTAGAATGTAAGCTCCATGAGGACAAGGACTTTATTTTTATTAATCACTCTATTCCCAGTGTCCAGAACAATGTTTGACACATAGTAGGCACTCAACATTCATTTACCTTCAAATTAGTGCTTGAGGTGATTCTGCACATGGCATAATTTCTTGAAGATTAGTAATAAGGATGATTTGCATTTCTAAAGCATTACATCTTTTTTTAACTTCATTTATCAAAAAATTAAAAATTAAACAATTAAAAAACATTTCAAACAAAACCAAAACAAAGGAATAAGAAAAACAAAATAGCCTGAAATAACTACATTGCTTCCAACATGTTCCTACCATGACCCCCAAATATTAACAAACCATAGTCATTCCTGACCACTCCTGTAACATTGAGATTACCCTCTATAACTTATCTGTTCTTATTAGATTATTGTTCCCCTTCACTATTTGCTGTCTATCGCTAGGTTCCCTGCATTCTATGATATAAAACATTTATTTTACATTTTTCACAGAGTTCACATTAGTGTAACATACAATATCTCTCTTTTTGTGCCTGGCTTATTTCACTCAGCATTATGTCCTCAAAGTTCATCCATGTTATCATATGTTTCATGACCTCGTTACTTCTTACTGCCACATAGTATTCCATTCTGTGTATATACCACATTTTGTTTATCCACTCATCTGTTGAAGGACATTTGGATTGTTTCCATCTTTTGGCAATTGTGAATAATGCTGCTATGAACATTGGGGTGCATGTATCTGTTCATGTCACTGCTTTCAGATCTACTGGGTATATACCGAGAAGTGAAATTGCTGGATCGAAGGGTAAATCGATATCTAGTTTTATAAGGAACCACCAGACTGTTTTCCAGAGTGGCTGTACTATTATGCAGTCCCACCAACAATGACTAAGAGTTCCAGTTTCTCCACATCTTTAGCATTTGTAGTTTCCTGTTTGTTTAATGGCAACCATTCTAATTGGTGTGAGATGATATCTCATTGTGGTCTTAATTTGCATCTCCCTAATAGCTAGTGAAGCTGAACAATTTTTCATGTGTGTGGGTTTTTTTTTGGCCATTTGTATTTTCCCTTCAGAGAAATGTCTTTTCATATCTTTTGCCCATTTTATAATTGGGCTGTCTGTACTATTGTCGTCGAATTGTAGGATTTCTTTATATGTGCAAGATATCAGTCTTTTGTTGGATACATGGTTGACAAAAATTTTTTCCCACTGAGTTGGCTGCCTCTTCCCCTTTTTGACCAATTCCTTTGAGGTACAGAAGCTTTTAATTTTGAGGAGTTCCCATTTATCTATTTTTTCTTTTGTTGCTTGTGCTTTGGGTATAAGGTCTAAGAAGTGACCTCCTAATACAAGGTCTTGAAGATGTTTCCTTACATTATCTTCTAGGAGTTTTATGGTACTGTCTCTTATATTGAGGTCTTTAATCCACTTCGAGTTAATTTTTGTGTAGGGTATGAGGTAGGGGTCCTCTTTCATTCTTTTGGACATGGATATCCAGCTCTCCCAGGCCCATTTCACGAAGAGACTGCTATGTCCCAGTTCAGTGGTTTTCGGGGCCTTGTCAAAGATCAGTCGACTGTAGATCTGGGGGTCTATCTCCGAATTCTCAGTTTGATTCCATTGATCAATATGTATATCTTTGTGCCAGTATCATGCTGTTTTGACTACTGTGATTTTATAATAAGCTTCAAAGTCAGGAAGTGTAAGTCCTCCCACTTTGTTTTTCTTTTTTAGAATGTTTTTAGCAATTTGAAGCATCTTTCCCTTCCAAATAAATTTGTTAGCCAGCTTTTCCAAGTCTGCAAAGTAGGTTGTTGGAATTTTGATTGGAATTGCATTGAATCTGTAGATGAGTTTGGATAGAATTGACATCTTAACGACATTTAGCCTTCCTATCCATGAACACAGAATATTTTTCCATCTTTTTAGATCCCCTTCTATTTCTTTTAGTAAAGTTATGTAGTTTTCTATGTATAGATCTTTTACATCCTTGGTTAAGTTTATTCCTAGGTACTTAATTTTTTTAGTTGCTATTGAGAATGGAATCTTTTTCTTGAGTGTCTCTTCAGTTAGGTCATTTCTAGTGTATAGGAACATTACTGACTTGTGTGCATTAATCTTGTATCCTGCTATTTTGCTAAATTTGCTTATTAGCTCAAGTAGCTGTGTCATTGATTTCTCAGAGTTTTCCAAATATAAGATCATAGCGTCTGCAAATAATGGCAGTTTTACTTCTTCCTTTCCAATTTGGATGTCTTTTATTTCTTTGTCTTGGCAGATTGCTCTGGCTAGCACTTCTAGCACAATGTTGAATAACAGTGGTGACAGTGGGCATTCTTGTCTCGTTCCTGATCTTAGAGGGAAGGCTTTCAGTCTCTTGCCATTAAGTACTGTGCTGGCTGTGGGTTTTTCATATATGCCCTTTATCATATTGAGGAAGTTTCCTTCAATTCCTACTTTTTGAAGTGTTTTTATCAAAAAAGGGTGCTGGATTTTGTCGAATGCTTTTTCAGCATCTATTGAGATGATCATTTGATTTTTCCCTTTTGATTTGTTAATGGGTTGCATTACATTGATTGATTTTCTTATGTTGAACCATCCTTGCATGCCTGGAGTGGTCATGGTGTATGATTTTTTAAATGTGTCTTTGGATTTGATTTATAGGTATTTTGTTGAGAATTTTTGCATCTATATTCATCAGGGAGATTGGCCTGTAGTTTTCCTTTCTTGTAACATCTTTACCTGGTTTTGGTATTAGATTGATGTTAGCTTCATAAAATGAATTAGGTAGTGTTCCATTTTCTTCAATGTTTTGAAAGAGTTTAAGTGAGATTGGTGTCAGTTCTTTTTGGAAAGTTTGGTAGAATTCCCCTGTGAAGCCGTCTGGCCCTGGGCTTTTATTTGTGGGAAGCTTTTTTATGACTGATTGGATCTCTTTGCTTGTGATGGGTTGGTTGAGGTCTTCTATTTCTTCTCTGGTCATTCTAGGTTGTTCATGTGTTTCCAGGAAATTGTCCATTTCCTCCACATTATCTAGTTTGTTGGCGTACATTTGATCATAGTATCCTTTTATAATTTTTTTTAATTTCTTCGGGATCTGCAGTAATGTCACCTCTGTCATTTATTATTTTTGTTTGTTTGGGTCTTCTCTCTTTTCAATTTTATCAGTCTTGCTTGGGGCTTGTCAATCTTGCTGATCTTCTCAAAGAACCAACTTTTGTTTTTTTTTTTATTCTCTATTGTTTTTTTGTTCTCTATGTCATTTATTTCTGCTTTAATCCTTGTTACTTATTTTCTTCTGCTTGCTTTAGGATTAGTTTGCTGTTCATTTTCTAGCTTCTTCAGTTGTTCTATTAGTTCTTTGATTTTAGCTCTTTCTTCCTTTTTAATGTTTGCATTTAGAGCTATAAATTTCCCCCTCAACACCACTTCACTGCATCCCATAAGTTTTGATATGTTGTGGTCTCATTTTCATTCATCACTAGATATTGAGCAATTTCTCTTGCTATTTCTTCTTTAACTCACTGATTGTTTAGGAGTGTGTTGTTTAACCTCCAGATATTTGTGAATGTTCTAGATCTTTGATAGTTATTGACTTTTAGTTGTATTCCTTTGTGATCAGAGAATGTGCTTTGAATAATTTCAGTCTTTTTAAATTTATTGAGGCTTGTTTTGTGGCCCAGCATATGATCTATTCTGGAGAAAGTTCCATGAGCACCAGAGAAGAATGTGTATCCTGGTGATTTGGGATGTAATGTTCTATACATGTCTATTAAGTCAAATTCATTTATCACATTGTTTAGGTTTTCAGTTTCCTTACTGGTCCTCTGTCTGGTTGATTTATCTATAGGAGAGAGTGATGTATTGAAGTCTCCCACAATTATTGTGGAAACGTCTATTGCTTCCTTCAGTTTTGCCAATGTTTGTCTCATGTACTTTGGTACACCTTGATTGGGTGCATAGACATTTATGATTATTATTTCTTCTTGTTGAATTGTCCCTTTTATTAGTATATAATGTCCTTCTTTGTCTCATGACATCCTTGCATTTATTTTTTTAGGAAAAGTTTAATAAAGAATTGCTTTATTGATACAAAAAATATACACAAACTGTAAGGCACTAAGAATTTAAATATCTATGTCATAGCAAACAGGTGGTAATTCAACATCCAGGTTCAACAGAATGCTTGAAGGAGACTGCAACAGAGTAGAAGGGCATCTTCACAAGGGAGTGGGGACCCAGCTCTAGCAGCTTCTCAAGTTCCCTCTCCTCATCGAGGATCATGAGAAGCACTCCATTCAAGGGGAGGTGTGCAATTTGGTGCTCTTCAGGCAAGTCAAATCTCTCAAAATCTAGAGGATTGAAGGGAAAGAAATTTTCTGTTTCTGGATAGATGTCATCTGAGGCAGGAACAGAGCTTTTTGCTTTAACAGTCTTCTCAGTCATCTTTTTGGCAGAGAAGCTTGGCTGTTTTTGTTTGAAGGGTCCATTAGTCTTTACTGACTTTTATGTAGCTCTGTTGACAGTTCCCAAAGCCTTTCTAGCAGCTCTAGGTAAGGCTGGTGGAGCATCAAATATTTTGCCAACATGTGGTGTTGAAACCTGAGATCTCCCATCCAAGGCTTTGCCCAGGCCCCAGCTTCAGCCCATCCTTAGGAGCCACATGGGTGGGTGCCTGGTTCTCCGTTTTCCTTATCAACAAAGATCAGAGTAGCCATTCTGGATTACTCCAAGGTTCCACCTGACATCCTTGCATTCAAAGTCTATTTTATCTGAGATTAATACTGCTACTCCTTCTTTCTTTTGGCTGAAGCTTGCATGCAATATTTTTTTCCATCCTTTCAGTTTCAATTTCTTTGTGTCTCTGGGTCTAAGATGAGTCTCTTGTAAGCAACATATTGATGGTTCATATTTTTTAATCCGTTCTGCCACCCTGTATCTTTCAATTGGGGAGTTTAATCCATTCACATTCAATGTTATTACTGTGAAGGCGGTTCTTGAATCAGCCATCATATCCTTTGGTTTTTATTTGTCAGATATATTATTTCTCCTCTCTCTATTTCCTTTAACGTACCCTTACTAAAACTCTTTAGTTCTTAGCCCTTCTCCATACCTCTCTCTCCTTTCTTTTTTCTCTGCTGGTAGGGCTCCCTTTAGTGTTTCTTGTAGGGCAGGTCTCTTGTTAGCAAATTCTCTCAGCATTTGTTTGTCTGTGAAGATTTTAAGCTCTCCCTCAAATTTGAAAGAGAGCTTTGCTGGATAAAGTATTCTTGTTTGGCAATTTTTCTCTTTCAGAATTTTAAATATGTCATACCACTGCCTTCTCGCCTCCATGGTGGCTGCTGAATAGTCACTGCTTAGTCTTATGTTGTTTCCCTTGTATGTGGTGAATTGTCTCTCTCTTGCCACTTTCAGAACTTGCTTCTTCTCTTCATCATTTGCAATCTGAACAGAATATGTCTCGGAGTGGGTTTATTCAGATTTATTCTGTTTGGAGTTTGTTGGGCATCTGTGATTTGCATATTTATGTCGTTTAGAAGGGTTGGGAAGTTTTCCCCAACAATGTCTTTAAATAGTTTTCCTAGACCTTTACCCTTCTCTTCCCCTTCTGGAACACCAATAATTCTTACATTTATGCACTTCATGTTGTCCGTCATATCACTGAGATCCATTTCAATTTTTTTTATTTTTTTCTCCATTCATTCTTTTGTGCTTTCACTCTCCAAAATATTATCTTCTAGTTTGCTTACTCATTCTTTGACTTCATCTAATCTGCTACTATGTGTTTCCAGAATCTTTTTAATTTGAACAACAGTTTCCTTTATTTCCAGAAGTTCCTCTATTTTTTTATTTACTGTTGCAAATTCTTCTTTATGCTCTTCTAGGGTCTT
Source organism: Choloepus didactylus (assembly GCF_015220235.1). Lineage (NCBI taxonomy): Eukaryota > Metazoa > Chordata > Mammalia > Pilosa > Megalonychidae > Choloepus > Choloepus didactylus. The sequence goes on along the minus strand of NC_051334.1, from coordinate 7,946,340 downwards.
CTTGATGCCCTTTATATCCTGAGCCATGATATTGGTGTTTGTGATTACTTCTTTAATTAGTTGCTTGAAATTCTGTGACTCTTCTGGATTTTAGATTTGGGCGTTGGAGTTATCCATATCTTCTGGTTTCTTCATATGCTTTAAAATTTTCTGTTTTTGGCCTCTTGGCATTTGCTTATCTTAATAAGGTTGTTTTAGGATATGCAGGCTTATTTGAACAATTATCTATAATTTGAAAGAGCTACAGCTTGGTGGAGTGCACATTCCCTGACCTACCAGCAGATGGCGCTCCCGACCCACCTCTGACCCTCAAGCCAGTTCTCCCCAACTTTGTCTGTGCAGCAAGTGGGGGTCCAAACCTTGTGGAGGTTCAATCATTGCACCAATTTTCCGTGTGCAGTTGGGACCACCAGCCCAGAGGGTGGGGAGCGTGCCTTATGCAGTTAGACAGGGAAGACAGCTTTAAGACCCAGTACTCCCAGCCTTTCCTGGTGCTGCAACTGGAATCCCCTGGGGCTGTAGCGTGCTTCTAGCCCTTCATCTCAGATTCCCTATAGTCTGTCTCTGCCGTGGGCCCACAAGTCCCTGGGGTTGGTGTAGGGCTCTTCGCACTTCCATGTGGGACTCCTGCCTTTAGGCTGTGTACTCTGCAGGCTTCCATGGAGGAAGATATATATGCGCCGTCACAGACCCGCGGAATCCCTAAGGAAGTTCTTGGCCACGGTGCTGCAAAGGGGCGTCTCCCAGCCTGCTTAAAAGATGGCTGTATGGGGTGTGGAAACTTCCCACTTCCGCGGTATTCCACCTGCCTCAGTGGCCCGTTCCTGGCTCGGAGGCTGTTAGCTGCAGGTGTGCTAAGGACTATCACCCATGCCAGATTCTGAGGTGGGTTCCAGGGACATGGAAGACACTCCCCGCCGTGCTCGACTGCGGCTTTCTGCTGGCTCCCAGGCCACCGCTTTCTGGGTTTTTAAACTAACCTGCCTCCAAACATTGTCCTTAAGTTTCTCCCCACTGTGGCACGGCTCAGCTGCCATTTCCCCAGCAGCCTCAAACACTCCCACATTTCCCAACACAGTCTCTCACTTTCTCCAAGTGCAAAGTCACTGTGGATGTATAAGACCTTGCCCAGCCAGTGGAACCCTGGAACCATTATTCTGGAGCACTTTCTGTGTTTTATCTAGTGTTTTTCACAGAGAAGAGTTTTGCTCTGTCTCTCCAAATCTGCCATCTTGTCCCTTCTCTCCCTTATCTTTCAAAGAATAAAACATTATATCTTAAGGAAAGCACCTTTGCATGTGTCAGCTGCTTTTGTCACATTGAGGAAAAAGGAGCATGAAGAGGTGGAGTTGCAAATAATGCCATGTGAGGCTTGACATGTATCATCTGTGGGGCCCTGGGTTATTGACTGTGATTCCAGTGTTCTTTTAACTGTATCATATTGCTTTTGTCATCATTGCTTTCGATATGATATTGTTCCCAAAGTGAATCCTCCACTCCCAATCTAATGCTTTTCGATTACTGCCAAACTTAAAGGAAGAGTAGGAAACTGATAAGGATAGTATGCTCAAATGAGGAGAGTTACATGTCCTCAACATGTTATACCATCCCTGACTCATCCAGATATGTCTATTTATATTTAAGGGAGAAACCACACTTCTCACATACCCACACTCTGAACTTTGGAATCTTTGATTTCCCTTATAGTAGTCACCTCTTCTTCCAAATCTTATTTAGTTTTTCTTTGAAATGGTTCTTCTTGTTCTTTATGCCTCATTCCCTTTGACCCTATTCTGCTAATGTACTTTCTTGAACCATAGGAAGAATACTATTTCCTTGGCTTCTGCTTTTCCATTCCTCAATCTTTCTAACTCAAAGATATATGGGTGATATTACTAAGTAATTGTTTAGGTTGTGTTATTCCCATACTCAAAAGTTTAGGTCTCTAAACTCTTAGGTTTCAATGCCAAAGTGTCCACAATAATTGAGCCATCCACCCATCCCACCATCCATCCAGGGAGTCAGCCAGGCTCTTATCTTAGGGAGGTGCTTGTCACTAGGAATAAAAAAATGGTGGACTGTGCATAGTGTCTATGAATCGGAGCAGTAGGTAATCAATAGTATAGGCCTAGTACTCTGGAAGAGCTCAAAAGATAGTGGGATCACCTCATTGGAGTGGCCACTGAGGCCACACAGGTTCTAGGGTTGAGGATTTTGGGCAAATAGGGAGGTTACAAACGAGCCACAGCAAGGTGTGAGTTCACAGAATGAGTCCTAGTTTACCCTGACCGCATTTCAGGGCTCTTGCAGGGGAGATGTTAGGAATAAGATTAGACTGTGGGCTTCCTAGGCTAATCCATAAGCATTGAGAGTACAAAAATTGCACAAGGATTATGTCTAGTACTATCTAATGTCCAGCACCACCCCTTACACAATAGTTGACTATAGAATACGAATGAATAAAATAATTCAAAAGATTGAAGATGAGTACCTGCCTTGCTGGTTATAGAACACTAGCTCTCAACAGGGGGCCATTTTGTCCCCCAGGGGACTGACTCTTAGCAATGTTTGGAGACATTTTTGGTTGTCACAACTAGGGTAGAGGGGTGCTGCTAAACATTCTACCATGCACAGGATAGACCCCCACCACAAATAATTATCCCGCCCAAAATGTCCATAGTGCCAAGGAGGCTAAGAAACCCTAGTTATAAAAGATTACTTCAAGTATTTTTGTCTCACTCATCTGGCAGTAAAAAAAAAAACAGCAACGCGGTCCTATTAGGTAAAAAGGAGCAATGACTTTGCCAGTGTGTTTACTCTAAAGAATTTGATAAGTAACATGATATCCCCTTGACTTTGTAGTATGGATCCATTACACTAATAAAAAACTTGGCATTGTCTTTGCCCTGGTGAAGGTCTAAAAACACACTCTAAATCCCAAAAGGAGAACAAATGTAAATGGGAAAAGACACAGTGCACTGGGAGTAAGCTGCCTGGAGCACAGGCAACTGTGTAACACTTAGCTCTCGGGGTTCTAATGATGACAAATTGAATCCATGAGAGGCTGGGTGTGTACATGTCTCAGTACATAAATCCCCCAGTGCCTACCAGGCTGTGTCTTCCAGAGTTGCCTTGAAAGTGAAACTACAGAACGCTTTGAAGTTGGAAATAATGCAGGGGGCTAATTTATGAAGTCGAAAAGTGAGCCAAAATGCTAACGTTCACTTTTTAGCCACCATTAAAGGCAAATATGTAGACTGTAGACTGCAGAATTGCACCATTCGATGGGGGAGAGATGAATATTCTCCATGATGAAAAACCATCTTAGCCCAGGTAAAGGGCACTTCACTGTGATGATGACTCTGTTCTTACATATTCTGAAAGTTGATGGAAAACCTTCCAGTGTAATGGATCCTTCTTTTAGGACTCTCTCAGCTTTTCCAAGTTTTTCTTTATGTCAACTTTGCCCCCTGGGAATGAAGTTCACATACCTTGGCTCAGGTCACCCAATCAAGGCAAAGCAAACAAACAACCCACAACTCCTTGAAGGCTCCTCCTGGATACCAAAGGCAAGGGTTGTAGTGTGGATTGGACTCTGCAAAACCATGCATTTTTCAGACGCACTTTTATAAGTGCACCTTTGTTCCCGCCACATAAAAGAAAAGCAAACCTCTGCTTAATGGTTAACGATATTTGGCAGCTCCTACCTTTTAATCTGCTGCAGGGCCGAGATGACTATCTCAAGAGGTGAATTACAGATCTTTAGGCAGGAGATTATGCCATGTTGACCTGCTCTGAAGTTTGATTTTAAACAGTGATTTTATGCTTATTGTGCAGGCTACATTGACTTGAGCCTTGTTATCAGGACTAAACGGCACTAGAGCAAGCAAATACACTTGTAAAAACGTTGAAAAAGAGTTCAGTGGCTATTGGGATCCATATATGAGCACTAAGGTTAGGATTGGAGAGAAGCCTTGTTACAGGCAGGAATTTAAACTGAACCATTAATTTTAAAAAATTACAAAAAACAACCAGGTTGCTGATCTTCAGATCTAAATATTAATTTATTGACATTTTTATGACTCAACTGTGAACCAAACCAAATTTGAAAAACCAATTCAAAATATAAGGCCTTTCTATTTATTCTAAATGGAAAGAAGAAACTGGCATAACAAAAAAAGTCCTTTAACCAAAATAAAACAAAATTTCATTTGATTGAAGCCCCTAATGTAAAACACCACACGCACACACACGCATACACTCCTCTTGATAGAATGTTTTATTAATTTTACAGTTGTGTTGAGGGCCTACTATGAACAAGCCTTATTTGTAACAATGCCAGGAGGGAAAAGCAAGTTCTCTCTGCTCAATGGTCAAAGAACCCCTTCCCATGCCCCCACCCCTGCATTTACCCTCTCCCCCCTATCCAGGGCTGGTAGTGCCAACCTATGTATTCACTGCCAACAGAATCAATTGGCTGCTCTGACCCATGGTGGCAGGCATCTTTTAAATGTTTTGATCTCTCAGTTAAAGGATATGCCAATTCTGTATTCTTAATATCTCCCTTATAATCTCTAATTCCTGCTGTGCAATAAACATGTAATTTGGAATAGGTAAACTATAACTTGGGTAAAATCTGAATTAACCAAACTATTTCCAAAAATTGAGTAGAACCTCAATAATTTGAAAGATGTAGGATATTTTAGCTTCCACTTTGTGTCATTTGTGAATTAAGTTTAAACAAACTAACTTTTAAAAAGAACTTTTGAGGCAATGGTGAATATTTGAACATAGACTAAATATTAGCTAGCATAAGGAATTGTTAATTTTGTTACATGTGGTTACATATTGTTTTATTTTAAAATTCCTTCAAAATATCCATATTGAAATATATGATAGTGAAATGAAGTATACTATGAGATATCCTTTAAAGGACTCCAGAAAACAAAACAAAACAAAACAACAAAATGGTGAGGGAAATCAATGAAACAAATTGGCAAAATGTTGATAATTTTTCAAGCTAGGTGATTAGTTTACAGAGATTCATTATATTACTTTCTCTACTTTTGTGCAAGTTAAGAAAATACTAGAAAACAAACATCAATAATAATAAAGCAGGTTACATGCTAGGAAGAAAAAGATTTAAAAAAAAACTAAGATAACTTAGGGTGTCAAACCATAAAGGGACTACAATGAAATAACACTGGGGGAAAAATGACAATATCAAGTATTGGGAAGGATGTTGAGCAGTTGGAACTCTCATACATTGCTGGTGGGAATACAAAATGGTGGGGCCTCTTTGAAAAGAGTTTAGCAGTATCTTATAAAGTTAAACATAGAATTCTCATATGATGCAGCAGTCCCTACCCTAGGTATTTACCCAAGATAAATAAAAATTTATATTCACACAAAAACCTGTATGCAAATGTTAATCGTGTCTTTATTCATTATCACCCAAAACTAGAAACAACCCAAATGTCCTACAACCAGTGAATGAATAAACAAACAATGGTACATCTATACAATGAAAAACTATTCAGCAATAAAAGGAACAGATTATTGATACATGCAAAAACATGAATGGTCTCAAACTCATTATGTTAAGTTGAAAAACTCCAAACTCAAATATTACTTACTGTTTGATTCTGTTTATATGACATTCTGTAAAATGCAAAACTCTGGGCACAGAAAATCAATCAGTAGTTGTCTTTAGGGAGGGGTAAGGGTTGACACATAGATAAGCATGAGGGAATTTTTGGAGTGATGGGATTGTTCTATGTCATGATTGTGGTGATGGTTATGCAACTATATGTGTTTGTCAAACTCAGAACTATATGCAAAAATGAGTGAATTTTACTGTATGTGAATAATACATCAAAAATTAAAACTTCAAAGGGAATATTTCAATATTCTACTATAAAAACTGTTGCAATTGATACAAGCTATCAGGTTAATATGTAGCATAGTACTTTTTTCTTTTTTTCTTCCCCTCCCTCTCTCCCTCACTTTTTTCCTTCTCCTTCCTTCCTTCCTTACTCCCTCCCTTTATTCCATAAAATAGTGGGATTAAGGGATTAATCACATGAGATTTCGTGGCCATATTGCCCTGTGACAGTACACATGTCAAGGTGGTACTCTCAGTGGGCTCACCTCCTAGCCTTACCTTAGAGGATCACAACTTCCTAGGTCTCTCAACACTGGCTCCGCATTAAAACCACCTGGAAACTAATATAATTAAATAAAATAGTGATGCCCAAGTCCCATCCCCTGAACAATTCTGATCTTCAGTCCTAAAAGCACCCCAAGTGATTCTAATCACCCTAGACCCACACTAACTACGCTCAGGAAATACTAAATATTTAAAACAGACAAGCCTTCTGGTTTAACGTACTTTCCAATCACCTGGAGATCTTGTTACAGTGAGACTCTGATTCAGAAGGATTGGGGCAAGACGGACATTCTGCATTTTTACTAAGTTTCCCAGGAGATGTGAGGCTTCAGATTCCTGTGAATCAACTTTGAGTTTCAAGGACTAAAACACCATTTACTAAGCTTGGCTAATGATGAGAATCACCTGGGAGGCTTGTACATATTTCCAGCCCTCGTCCCTGGAAATTCTGATTCAGTACATCCAGTTTGGGGCCCATGAGTATGTTCTTTAGCACAAACACAGTTACTTATATTCAGATTAACTTGGGAATATTAAGAATGCTGATTTATGGATTTACAATATTCCAATTGCTGTCTTTGGCACAGTGCTGGATGCCTTTCTGAATCTTGCTTTTCTTTTTTTTCTAAGTTGGCCACATCAAAGGAACAGGTTCACACAATAAATTGAACAAGAATGTTCATAGCAGAATTATTCATAACATCCCCAAAGTGGAAACAACCCAAATGTCCATCAGCTTATGAATGGATGGACAAAATGGTATATCCATACAATGGAATTTTATTTGGCTACACAAAGGAATGAAGTGCTGATACATGCTGTAACATGGATAAACTTTGAAAACATTATGCTAAATCAAAGAAGCCAGCCACAAAAGGCCACATATTATATTATTCTATTTATATGAGAAGCCCAAAATAGACAAATCCATGGAGACAGAAGATGGATTAACGGTTACCAGGGGATGGGGGAGGAGAGAGAATGGGGAGTTACTACTTAAAGATTGAAGGCTTTCCTTTTGGGGTGATAGAAATATTCTGGAATTAGATAGAGGTGATGGTTGCACAACTCTGAATATAATACAATCCACTGAAGTGTTCACTTTAAAATGATGAATTTGATGGTATGTGAATTATATCTCAATTCTGAAAACAGACTTTAAGCTTCACCATTAAAAAAAGAAACACTTTCTTTCTTTAAAAGCATATATTTTCTAAATTAAATAACAATCAGGTTTTGTCTTCAAGGTGACTTGTATATGCATTTGATAACAGCCATTTTTGTTGATTTTATGGTTCTAACTATTGGGGTTCTGAATATAACTTGCTCTCACTTCTATGAATTGCCCTTAAGAATACCAGTCATTTTCCACTTTTCATAAAAATATAAAATTTTTAGTTACCTCGCAGGGAGATAGATCAGTCTTAGAAAAGTTTGTGTCTGATGCTGCATGTAGTAAGCAAGGTTTTTATGTTCAATAATGTTTACTGAATGAGTGATTCTCTTGGATGAGAACAAGATCTGTTTAGTTTGAAAAGGCTATCAAACTTCTTTTTCTCAATTATTCAATTATTACATTAAAAGAATTTTACTTGAATGTTCCTCCAAGTTGGACTAAGAATCCTACAATGGAACTGAAAACTTTCATCCTAAAACTATTGGCCAGTGGCATGTGACTCTGTGAATTCCTTCCAGCTAAATATTCCATCACTCTTTTGTTCATTAAAAGAAATGAATTCCAGCAGCTCAGCTTTGTAAACAATTTTGCAATAAAAAACAAGTGTTCCCTTTCAATGAATGAAAACCATTTTAGACAGGAAATGGGCTTTGGCTTCCCAATTCAGTGCCTGTGTTCCAACCAGGAACGTGATTAGGAAAATGTTGGAATGGGAATTGGGAAGCCTTTTATCTAAATAATTAACTGAAGACTTTTCTGTTCCTTCCAAGTTGAAAGGAAAAAGGGATTTCAGAACTTTTCCTTTTCTGTCAAGGATGTACTCTTGTAGTAGGCATTTAGGTAAAAATGAGAAGAGTCAGTATTACCCTTTATTTGCTGTGATGAAAAAAGATTTGAAACTACTACTTTTTCAAGCAGCTGACGGCAGGGAGAGGGCACTAACTTGGATTAAGATACCCTGGGTTCTAATTCCAGTTCCTTTGCTTTCCTACTATGTGACCTTGGGACTTTATAAAGTGAAGATAATATTGCCTAACTGGAAAGGCTGCTGTGAGGTTAATTGATAATAAGTAGGGGAATAGTTGACAGGAGCTGATAATCCCAGATGCAATTGATCATAGCAAAATATTTATTGAATTCCTGTATTTTGTGCAAACCACCAGACTAGTGCTGCTGACACCTTGAAGCCCCTGCCCTTTGGGAGCTTACAGTCTAGAGAAGGAGCACGGCCAATTTCTCAGGCAGAAGTACAACTTCTCTTTTTTCTGATCTTCCTTCATCTATATGAGTGAGTGCAGTGAGGTTTCATGTGGTCATTTTCAAGAATGCTGTAAATAGGAAATTTTTAAAATAAATATTGTGGTTGGACAACCACCAAGTTTTCTGACTAATAAAATCAGTGATACTCTGGATATTCCATGGAAGGTTAAGTGTCAAACTGAAACAAATCAAGAGATTCTATGAGCACTAAGTATTTCCACCCAGTAGATATTGTTCCCCAGATGGGGAACCAGCACCCATTCAGGAAACAGTACTATGATTCTGGCTTATCTTAACATTTCTTTGCAACTTCTAGACATGTAAATTTCATCAGACCTTCCTGTTCTGTGTAAATATTAGATTATAACTCAACAAGTTTCATAAATTTAACCACAAATTCTAAAACCATTGAAGAGTATGTCAGCATTTTTCATATTGTTTTTTCACAAAGTGAAATCTGGAAATTCACTTTCCTCTGACAGCCAAAGAATTCGAGTGGGAAGTTTTGATCTAGATCAAAGTAGTACTGCTGGTCTGACACCATTTTTATTAACCCAGACCTTTGAAGCAGCAGGTTGACTAATATGTTTCTGAAGCTCCTTTGTCCCTCTTCTCCCACGGCCCTCTTTTCCCCTCTGTCCAGGTACTTAGTCTTTTCCTGTGCATTTATTTCCTAATTTTATGGGATTTCTCGATGTATATTGTATACAATGGTGTCCAATCCACAGTCCAGGAAATGATGAGAAGAGCTTGTATGGCATTTGTGTCTGTGATATTTCCTCTAAAATTTTAGAATATTACAATAATTCTACATTTATTCAAGAATGCACGTATTGTTTTCCTAATCAGAGAATACACTGTTCAAGTAATTTACTCAATATTGTACTGATCTTTCAAAGTGAAAAACACACATGAAGTCTGTTCACATACACACCAAGAAAAGCCCTTGGGTTTTTTGAAGTCAACAAAAAAAGAAACTAAAATGGGGTCATTGCATGGGCTGGAAACCTTTCTCAGCTCACAACTTGCAGACTTATAAAAATAAATACTGCAATTTGAAGGACTCTGCTGATTCACATCATTGCTTACTTGAGGCAACTGAATATTTCTGTATCTGAAGATCAACATGAGCATAAACTCACTCTTTTTCAATGGGACATTCTAAGTTTTTTAATCAAAACCTCAGAATGTCATCCTAAAATTGCTTGGTGGTGAGTATTTTTCAGTAAGCCATATCTTACAACCACATCTGCTGAACCATAAGGTTTGTCGATCTGTGGTTACCCTCCAACTGCCTTGTGGCCTCCTTAATTTGTGCCCAAAGGAATGTATGAAGATCATAGTCAGAATTTTCATTGCCCTAAGCCTCAGATGATTCTATAGTCTGTTTACTGGTTCTTGGGTATGAAATTATTATTTTTTCACAAGGTAAAAGCAAATTGCTGACGAGTTACTTACGTGAAAAACAATTTGCTTAATATTTCAGCTCCAACAGTACAAAATACGTAGATTGAGGCATGGATCCGCATATGACATGCACCAATATTCAGTCTAACTAAGTTTAAAACGTCAAAACATCTTTTTGATATTTTACTGAAATTGACTCCTTTATTTCAAATCGAATCTCCAAAGTATGGCACATGTTCAAAATTAAATTTCCGGGGAACTAATAGGGAATTTTGAAAACTGAAAATATTGAAAGATCTATTTCTCTTTTTATTCACCTCCCAGGTGAGTGGCCACACATTTTTGCCTATCTTGCATTATGTTTGCATCTATATAACTTCTAAGACCAATTATAAAATATCATAAAATTAAGTTCTCAAAAAATTCTAAAGTGTCTTTATGCTACCCAAGAATAAATGTACAGAAATATCTTCACAGAGATTCTAGTTATAGGGAAAGGATTTCAAAGAATCGAGAAAAGCCCAGAGGGTACAGGGAAAATAGACTCAATATCCCAAAAGTGTTAGTCTAACGTTTTCTATATGTTTTGACCCTCCTAGAGTGAAATGATTTGAAGTCCTTCCCTGGTTTGTCTTCTTCTGTTGAGTCACCATGATACTCTAAAAGCTTATACTTCAAAGGTATAATGTTTAAGGAGAATATTAAACAAAATACCAGATCAGAAATGAATCAAAGGATGGAGAGAATGTTACTGTTTCCTTTATTTCAACTTACTGAAATAATTTAAGGCAAGAACTTTGGTTCAAATTACTCATCATAAAATTCCAAGTTTAAAGGCCCTTTAATAATAACAGTGGCTTATATTCAACTTTGGTTCAAAATATTTCAAGAAACCGCAACATAAAGTACATCTAAAATCTAACTCCTAAGTAAAAGTATAGTGTAGCTAATTTGGGGGAAATGTATTATAAACTTAAGTAATTTGGTTAAATTCCAAGGTAAAGCTTACCCCTTTATCTAGATATAGAACAATAACTAGAGTAACTCAAAGACCCCTCATTATTGAGGAATCAGGGAAAAAGAATCCCCCTAATTTTTGTGCCCTGTCTGAAGTTACTAGAGTCATTGTTTAGTTCTCTGTCCTTTGGGGAGGCTTTTGAGTTAAGATATGACCAACCAAGAGGACAGAACAAAGTGCTGTAAGTACTTTGAATGGGGTTCTGGTCCTGAGTGCAGTGTTGGCTTTATTTGCTTCTGCATTGGCAAACTATGGCCCATGGATCAAATATGACTCATCACAAGCCAACTCTGGCCAAGCCCATTCCTTTACGTACTGTCTTTGGCTACTTTCACGCTACAATGGCAGAGTTTAGTCATTGGACAGATATTTATGGCCCTCAAAGCCTAAAATATTTACTCTCTGGCCCTTTACAGAAAAACGTTTACCTACCCTGTGGGGAACAGGTCTTACTAAACCAGCTAATCTTTTCTTTTTTCTGAATCCATCACATTTGTCTTGGCTTCTTTTGCTGTCACCTGGACTCCTCCAGGCCCAGTCCTGATCCCTGTGAGATCATGGCCTATGTTCCTTCTAGATTTTCTTCACTGTCCCTACCCACATTTTGCCTGGACTCTGGACTCTTTTTTTTTTTTTTTTTTTTGTAATGTAAAACCACCTAATATTGTAATTTTGGGAAAACTTGTTTTAGGATTGGAATTTTATTTCTTTTTGAGGAATCTCTTTTTCCTGTTATCCTTCCTAAAATGGAAAGTTATCTCTAGAGGGGAAAGAGCAAAATGGAGGGTTTCTTTTATCATCTCTTCTTTAGTTGTTGCCTGGACTCTTTTGGTAGTGACTTGTTTTTTTGAACGAGCATCCGGCTGCCAATCACCTGCTCACCCTTTTCCACCTGTACTTTCAGAATATTCTTTTGTTCCTGGCTAGCATTTCTGCCAGGTATTTCTGGAGCTTTCTGTTCCAGAAATTCTGTTGTTCTTGGCTTGCATTTCCATCTACTTCAGATGGGTGCTGTCAGGAACAGCCTTCCTCACAACAATTTTACCTTGCCCATTGCCGCCTCAGCTCTATACTTAGATCTAAACTCTAGAACTTTTCATTTCTAGTGGGTGTTTTGCTTGCCTTTAGAGTAGAATCCAATCTGAGGAAGACGGTGTAGCCTCAGGACCCAATCAATACGCATGCTGCCTGTGGCTCTACCTAAAATTATGTAGTCTGTTTTCTGTCCTTTCAAAATCTTTTCTTAAATGGGTGAGAAGCAAACAACTCTTCCTTACAGACAAACTCCAATTAATAAAAGTAGAAAGAATGATAGAAATAGAAATTAGGATTTCTAAATAGAATAGTTCTAAATAAATTTAGAGAACCACAGTGATAGTTGCCTCAGGCAAAATCCACCAATGGCTGTTGAAATGAGTGGGTGAAAGTCTAAGCAGAAACAGGATATTTGCATAGTCAATAGTATATTTAGATATTTAGTAATTACAAAGGGAATCAAATAATAAGATTATAGTGGAGAATCCTGGCAGACCCAACTTAGCCACATGATCAAGGTACACATCATCAGGAAGACCTATGGACATCATGTATCCCCAGAGATGATATCCCAAGAATGACATGCCACTTTTGTGGGATACTTGCCCAGATGCGTAACCCCAGTCTAAGGATGAGAAAACATCAGACAGATCAAAATTGAGGGGCATTCTACAAAACAACTAACCAGCATTCTTCAAAAGTATCTGGAAAGACAAGGAAAGACAGAGGAACTCTCACAGATTGGAGGAGACTAAGGAGACATGACAACTAAATGCAATATGGGCTCCTGAATTGGATCCTGGAATACCAAAAAAAAAAAAAAAAAAAAAAAAACCCATTAGGGAAAACTGGTGAAATCTGAGTAAGTTCTATACTGGGGTTAATAGTGTTATGCCAAGGTTAACTTCTTGGTTTTGGTAAATGTCCTTGTGGTTACATAAGATGGTAACATCAGAGAATCTGGGTGAAGGGTATACGAGCACCCTCTGTACTCTCTTTGCAGCTCTTCTGAAAGTCTAAAATTATCTTTAAAAAAATTAACAGCTAAAAATAAAATCGCATCTTGGTTCCTGAGAGGTTGTCTTGTTGTAGGAATCGTGTTAGCAAAATTAGCTCCAGAAGTTCCCTTGTAATAAGTTTTCATTTTCCAATGTGTCTACCATTTTTGATAATTCTTCAAAGAGAAGATTCTCAAGGTTGATCATATGATTAATTAGTTCCATAACCTGTGTTGAGATTGCTTCTTCTCTCTAGCGTGAAGTGTCCAGAGTTCAATAGCCAGTGAGAACGCTTCTTTTTAGAAGGGCTCACACATTTTCCACTTTTCTGCACAATGACCCTTGTGGAGACCTTGTTCTAAGCAGACTCAGGGCCTTGAGGGAACACCAAACAGAAATGAAAGTATACTGGGAAACCACCGCACTGCCAGAAAACTGCTTGGTGAACACCCAGTCAGAGAAAAGGAAAACAGGGAGTTTGGGAAGGTATTTCAGGCCATTTGTAGAAAGCTTAAGGTGTGCTTTTCCACTGTAGAAAATGCTGGAAGGAAAAGTGGAATGGTCAGATCTAGAGAAGATCTCTTGGTCAAACCAAATTGGCACTTTTTGGACAAGCCCCTTGCTCTCAGCTCTGCTTATTTCATAGAAAAGTATTTGTTTGCAGGCATTACTTTTGACATTCCTTCCTTCTTTATTCAGTATGTATTTGGGCTCCTGCCATGTAGAGGGAATTCTACTGGTCAGTACCTTGTGGCCAGTATTAAGTGGTCAGACAGAAGAAACTGGGGACTTAGTTCTGAGGTGCTGGTGTCCAGTTCTACCCCTCAATCCATCAGTGGATGAGCCTGGGGTTGATGGCTACAGTTCCCATCAGGGGACTGGCATTCCTTTGGAGATTCTCATTCAGTAGGTTTTGTTTAGGATTCTGAAATTTTGAAAAACTAAAATCAAAAGGTTTGTAACGTGCATCCAAGTTTAAATTCCCCAAAGACGCTTGATCATAAACCTCACCAGGGGAGTGTTCCCAAACAAAGGCTGAGCCCGGGCCTCCCACCTGGGTGTTCTACAGGTCTGGTAGGGCTGCCTGTGATTACTATGATCCTTAAGTCTGCAGAACCCTGATCAAGGGTGGAATACAGGCCTAAATGACTGTGGGAAGTACAACACAAATGTAGGCTTTAGGATCTTTCATTGTATCCCTAGATGACGTGTTCAGTATAAGACACTTATAGAATAAGTGTTGGCCTTGAATGAAAACAGTGCTGCATGCATCTTTTGGAGAATTTGGCTCTCTCTGAGCTTGTAGCATGTACCTGTAACTGCAAGATGGAGGAAACCCCTTCCCAGTCAGCAAAATCATCAGGATCAACCCTGGGGAACAGAGCACTGATGTTTAATAGTTCCCATCCCTTCATACACTGACAATCTGAGTAGAAAAGTGATCATGTTCTCATGAGATTGTGACCCCATTTTGCAGGATCAAATCGGTAGATTTCAGGTGGACTGTCTAGTGCCTACTATGGAGGGTTAGCTCTGTCTGAGACTCATAGTTGTGGGAGAAAGGTAATTCCATGAAAAAGCAGCTGTATGGACAAGTGATTTGCGAAAACATGCCATTTTATTTTCTCTTGGAGAGCCACAGCACACATTAGCATATTAAAAGCTCTGATAAGTCCTACATACCTGGCTAAAACATTGTTTGATTCAGTGTTTTTCAAATTAATTTGAATACAGTTTTTTTTTTAAACAGGAACACCTATTCACATCTGGAGACTCTGCTCCTTGGAGAAATCATGAGGAACGTTGTTCTAAGGTACTAATATTGTGCTGGCATCCAGGACACTTACTTATGGGATTTAATACAATAGGAATCACTGGTGACATGAACAGGTATTTGTTCTAAGAAGATGAAATTAAAACAAAAAGGTGGGTACACTGAAAAACTGCACTTCTTTAGTAACTGATGCAAATAACTACATCAAAAAAAAGGGAAGACGTTTTCTGTTTTATATGTCACTGTTTATATTGTGAGGTTTAGGGAACCATCAAGTTATAGAATTCTCATTTATAAACCATGCAATGGACATTTATTAAATACTGTGATTTACTCTTTGTTCCATTAGTTGCCATGGATACTACAAAGGGCTATTGGGAACAGAGGTTATAATTGATTTGTGATAATAATAGCAACTGTTTGAGTCTTTTATATGTGCCAGGCTCCATTCTAGAACTTTATATATATTATCTCCCTTAATCCCCACAATATATAAGGTAAGTACTGATATTATCCCCTTGTTGTCTCAGACACAGAGTGGTTTGGGAACTCTTTGAAGTCATATAGTAGGGAAATCAGAATCTAAGACTAGGAGGTTGGCCTCCAGAAACTCCAAGCTTGGCCATTATGCTGCACTTCCTTCAAATTGCATGCAGGGTCCGTGCTAACTAGGCATGCGGAAGAAAGGATTACCAGACTTGGGTGTTCAGTTCAAAATTCCCCAGTTTGCTGTGGCCTTACTTTAAAATCTCAGTTTGTTCAACTTAAAAATACATACACACACACACACACACACACACATAAATATATATATGCATGTGAATATATTTCTATGTGTGCATATAATTTGTTTTAATCAACTTGCTGTGTCTTATACATTTGCTTTAACATTCCTGTGTCTTCAAGAAAGATATCATTCTTTGCTTTGGGAGGAACTTTGTGTTTATTTTGCAGTCCAGTATCAATGGCAAGCAGCACATGAAATTTCAGTCTTGTTTGGACTGTGCACATAGATAGATTTCGTGGTTTGTCATTATTTCCCAGCGACGTGGAATTAAAGGCCTTTCCTTGTGTTTGGTGGCAACTTCTGAATCTTCCACCATACTGATGCACTGTAAGCATGAAGGGACCCTGCTGGGTTACCAGGAGTTTTAGCATAGCATCCCAGATATTATTTCAGGCAAGTTCTGCTTGTTCATTTTCTCGTGGTTGACTTTGGTCTTCTCTTATCCCTTTGGGCTTCTGTGTTTGGAAATTTATTTATGCATCTGTTGTTTTAGAATGCAGGCTTCCCTGTTTCATGGTATCCTTTCAAAATATTAAGTTGACCATGAAGATGACAAAACATCCTTATTGAATTATCTTTTCTGGTGTCACCATATTCCCTGCAGTTTCTTGCTGGGGGGCAAGTAGCAAAGGACTTGCTACTGACTGGGTGCCAAGCTGTTCACCATATCCCGTCTGTTGGAAGTCCACACGGCGAGAGCTTATGTGCAGGGCCAGAGGTGCCCTCAGATAAGCCCCTTCCCTTCCAAATCCCTTCTAGGATGACTTTCCCATTTCCCATCCCACTGAGTACACCCTTGGAGGAGATTTGAAGCCTGGAGTGTCTTTGATGTTTAATTCTGGCTATGCCAAAATCTCCCCTGGGGACCACAGACTCTCTCAAGCCTGTGCAAATGGGTTTTTAAGTCAGAAGCGCCTGCCAAGCTGTCATGTTTCATCGTTCTCTCTTTGATGTCCATCTAGCATGGTGCCTTGTATGCCTCACCCAGTGCCAAGCATGGAGCAAGTCCTCATTTCCATTGGCCAAACTTGTGTGGAAAATATTTTTGGAACTCTTCCCCACCCCTCCCTCTTCCATCCCAAGTTTGTTTCCTTCTTCCAGTTCCATCTCTTTGTCTGCTCCCTCTGCCATACAGGCATTGGCCAGATGTGAAGAAACTTTAGTAAATTGATACAAAACAAAACAAACAAGCAAGCAAGACCAGAATGAGATAAGAGCATGGTTCCTTTAAATGGCAGGCTTCAGGGGTGGAATACATTTAGATGTCACTTGTTTATATATTGAGAAACTATGGCTTCAAAGTTTAAAATCTCCTGAAAGGGCTTTGGATTCAGCTAATAAACCCAGTTTAAATATATCCTGTTCTTGTTCTTTCTGAGGTTTGAGAAGAGTATTTGTGGAGGGGCTGACCCAAAATCGAGGCATTAACAAATCTGATAGTCCCTTTTACCACCTATTGACATTTACAAAGACATCTGATGACTTCCACCATGCTCATTTTATTTTATGCTTACTTGTAGATTCCTAAATGAAATATTTTTATAATATGAAGAAACTGATGAAATAACACAAGGGGTGAAACTTTATAGGATGCTATGTTAAATTTAGAATTTGGACACTGATGTCATTCAAAATATACATGCATATCTTTCAATTCACAGACTTTGGGAACTAAAAGGGACATCAGAATTTTCTAGTAACTCTATCATTGTATAAATGAGGATGCAGAGACCCAGGGAGGATAAGGGACTCAGGTCCAAGGTCATTAGTTGAGCCACATTTCCTCTCAAGCCTTGCTTTAAGCATTCTCTTCTCTTTCCTCCTGACTGATAATTCCAGCTCTACTCATTCTGGGAATCTCAACATTTTTCTTCCTTTTCAAGTGGAGTTGTTCTACCCATCGCATGTCATTCCTTTTGATTTGGTGTTTTCCTCCATCAGTTCCAGTGGATGCCACTCTCGTCTTTCCTCTCTGCTTCTTGTAGTTTCTGACAAGCATGTCCATTTCTGCTCCAGTCTCTGCTGTGTTCTTGCTCATCTTGGCTGACATCTAAAGTGAATGACTTGCCCATCGTGGGTTATGAAGACTAGCGTAGCGTTGGCAGGCTCGAGCCCTGGAGGCATTTTCCAGGGAACTGGTCAAGTTGTAGCGAGCCACGGGATTGGTAACATCATATTGCTTCAAGTGACAATAAATAATGCAAGGAGAGAGCCAGTGTTTAGGAGGGTAAGGGCAGAAATGTTACTACCCTTGGTTCTTGATCAACTATGGAATGGAAGGCAGCAGAGAAACAGATAATTCAGATACCTAAACATGATATTTGCATGTGCCTTCTGACTATGCCTATTGCAATGAGATTTGAATGTGAGCCTGTTGATCATCAAACCATTCACACTTTAAACTCCGTGAGCACTGAATGAGGCACTGGGAAAGTTGTCCAGGTTACTGTTCCTGAATTCCTTCCTCCAAACCTCATTTGCTGAAAATGGGCAGCATCCCATTCTCTACTAGTTTCTGTGGCCCAAACTGTTCTGGTAGATGATATGTTCTGTCATGGTGCAACTTGGCCTTCCAGGTACAAGAGAGAAGGTCATCATCAGAAGTGTGTCAGCCCAGCATTTCTGCTGCTCTTTTTTTCTCCTCCTTCGGGGCATTGTGGCTCAGAAAGTGCTAGCAAAGTAATATTTAACACAGAGTGTGGTTACTGCAGTATCTTTCATGCATGATAATGACCAAATATGTTTTCAGAAGGAAATAAATAAATGCAGCAATACATAAATAAATACAAATATATAACAAATTTATAAAATACTTACATTTATTTGTGTTTTTGTGTATTCACTTATTTACTTAAAAGAGAACCAACTTTCTGCTGGAATGAAAGAAGAATTTCCCAATGGTAAAACTTATGGAAAATACAAAAAGGTTTAGGAAATCATTGGACCAAACATCCAACCAACAAAAAGTGTTGCCCTTAACAAATGATTTCCCAAATTCTTTATAAATATTTATAAGTTTGATAATGTGCCTTTCACACTCATATCTAAAAAAAGAAATATAAAGGATTACCTTTCCAAACAAAGGACTATTTAAAAACATAAACTTTGTATTGGGCATCCAGGTGGCATCCAAAAAAAAGTGTCCAGTGAAAGCATACACATTGACTTATGTTGGTCATAAAAAAAAATGGAGGAAAAATACTTCATTTTCACTTAATGACAATTCTAATTTAAATTTAGAATGAACAATTATATGATGATACCGTGAACCAATGATTGTACACTTTGGATGATTATCTGGTATATGAATATATCTCAATAATATTGCATTTAAAAAATAAGCTGTGCTGTCACTGCTGACTCTAAACCAATTCAACAATGTATTTCCTTTACTTGTTAGTGTTGCTGTTATTTTGGCTTATTTCCTTTACTTGTTATTGTAACTGTTATTTCGTATTAGCTAAATGATTTACAACCATACTGTAACCAGATGCATCCCTTAACCTTCACTTACTATCATAGCTAAATACTCACTCTTCACTCTGGCTATCCTCTTTGCTTCAATTGTGACTTCCCGCCACCATGCCTGCACTGTGAGCTTTTCCCCTCTACTCAAGTGATTCTATAAGTAACCTATCAGCTTAAGCTAATTTGAATCCTTAATTTGACTGTACGCACAACTAATCGCAATAGCCCACTTATAATCCTTAATTTCCTTAATTTGAATGTATACACAACCAATCGCAGTAGTCCACTCACAATTCTTAATTTGAATGCTTACTAACCAATTGCATTGTGCTAACTTAGATAATGTCTCTAACCCCACCTCCCTTTTGTTAATCTAATAAAAACTCTAAGTACTTCCAATTTAGGGAGACAGATCTGTGCTTTGCCTCACGTCTCCTTAAGTGGCCACCTTGTAATACAGCTTTCTCTCTTTGAAACCCTGATGTCACAGAATTGACTTTGTGTGCATCGGGCTGTAAGCCCACTTATTCGGCAGCATCATGACTATGTGGGCTTTAATCCAGAATGCAGGTTGGCTTGGCATAAGATATGAAAATTGATCAATGTGGCTCACCATATTAACAAACCAAAAATGAAAAACTGCGTGTTCATCTCAATAAACACTGAAAAAATATTTTGAAAAAATCTAACATGCATTCCTGACAAAACATCTCAGCAAATAGAAATAGAAGGAAACTTCCTCAACCTGATAAAGGGCATCTATGAAAAACCTACAGCTAACATCATACTCAATGGTGAAGGACTGACTGCATTCTCTTTAAGATCAGAAACAAGATAGGGATATCCATTCTCACCACTTCTAGTCAATATTATACTGTGGATTCTAGCCAGAGACATCAGTTAAGATCGAGAAATGAAGGAATCCAGAGTGGAAAGGAAAAAGTAAAGCTATATTCGCAGATAACATGATAGCCTATGGAGAAAATCCAATGGAATCTATAAAAAAGCTGATAGAACTAATAAGTGAGTTGAGCAAATTTGCAGGAAAACAAGATCAATATACAAAAAAAGTAATTGTATTTCTTGCATTGAACAATAGGGAATTAAAATAAAGTATCATTATAACAGCATAATATATGAAATAGGAATAAATTGAACAAAAAATACAAAAGATTTGCAGAGTGAAAACTATAAAACATTACTAAGAGAAATTGAAATACTTAAATAGCTAGACATGTTTGTTCATGAATCAGGAGACTCAATATTGTTAAGATGTTACTTCTCCTAAACTGATCTATGGATTCAATACAATCCTTATCAAAATCCCAGGAGGCTTTTTAAATAAAAATTGACAAGCTGATTCTAAAATTCATGTGGAAATGCCAGGAACCTACAATAGCCAAAACAACTTTGAAAAAAATAGAACAAAGGTGAATTATTATAAAGCTGCTGGAATCAAAACAGAGAGAAATTGGCATAAAGATAGACAGATACGTCAATGGAACAAAATAGAGAATCCCATAATAAACCCACACATATTTGGACAGCTGAATTTTAACATAGGTGAAATGGGAATTCAGCAGAGAAAGGATAGTCTTCTCAACAAATGGTGATGGAACAACTGGATGTACATATACAATAGAAAGAAAGAAAAAAACATGCATCCATATCTTACTCCACATAAAGAAAAATAACCCAAAATGGATCATAAATCAAAATTTAAAACCTGAGACTATTCAAGTTCCATAAGAACATGTAAGAAAAAATCTTTGACTCAGGCAAAGATTGATTAGACACAGCATCAAAATATAATGTATAAAGGAACACATTTTTAACGGACTTCAAATTTTTTAAAATGTGCTCTTTGAAAGTCAGTGTTAAGAGAATCAAAAGACAAGCACAGATTGGGAGAAAATTTTTTCAAATTGTATATCTGATAAAGGACTTATATCCAGAATATATAAATAACTCTCAAAACTCAATAAGAAAACCAGCCACCAAATTAAAAACTTTCAAAATTTTTGCTAAATAGAAGGCTCTCCTCCATATCTAATTTCAGAGACCTGGGATCCTTCCATCACATGGCTTTGCCATCTTCAACGATTGTTTGAAAAAGGGGAAAGAACATGGAGAATCCACAAATTGGGGATTTTATGAGCCAGGCCTGGTGGTGTGTAGTGTGCATAACTCCTGCCCACATTTCACTGGCCATAGCTCAATCATGCAATCACACCAAACTGCCCCAATAAGGGGGGAAATGGGCTTAGTGAACAGGTAGTTCATCTCTTCTGCATTCTGCATCATTAGAACTACAGAGTATCCAGTAGATGCTTAAAGAAGGTTTTATGGCAGAGAAGAGAATATCTTACAGCAAATACCAAATATACAAAATCATGACCACGATACCATTGGTTTGACCCAATTTTCATTATTTTTTTCTTATGACTTCATAGGAGTGAAGAAATGCCTTCTCTGGCTGAGTAGAGTGCTAGAGATTGTATCTCTTTTTTCATCTCTAAACACGAGACCTGTGAGACTTTCTTTATCCTTCGCCAGGCATAGTGAGATTTTAAAAAGTAGTATCTTTAATGTTGGCCCGATAGTTCCTTTTAGGAAGATAAATGATAGACCACTTTAGTTGGCATGGTCTATAAAAGGGGAATTCAACAGGAATTGAGGAAGTGTAGCAAATATTAAGTGCAGAGTGGAGATCATAGAAGGGTCTGGGGCTGGGAATGTGACAGATGTGGCAAGAGGTTAGAGGCAATGGAGAAAGATAGTTTATGAGAGTGTCTCAAACGGGGGTGTGAACAAAGAACTTTTGAGGACAAGGATGCCAAAGGTTAGGTTTCATATCATTTGGTATGCCATAGGCAAACTCCATCCTTTGCCTCCCACCTTCAGTGAAAGACTGCTATGCACACTTGCATCATTGGTATTTTGGGTGGTCTTCAGCATGTGGCGATAAGAGGAAGGGCAGAGTATATTTTGGGTCCTCTGAGAAGCACATATGCAGATAACCCAGGTAGGGAAAATGCCAGTGAAAGATAATGGTTAGGTGGAACAGACATAGGCAGGGAGAGCCTTCAATCCCTGATGCACCCCCAACCCCTGTGAGGGGAAAGAGGAAAGGAAGGAAGATGGGTCAGGAGAGGCCTAACCTGCCTTGCAGCTTTGAGAACATCTTAGCTGAGCAGATGGGGAGCCTTGAGCAAATCTTGCCCATTAGGGAAATCCCCCACCAAGCAGGGGCCTGGCTCTAATCCCCTGCTATGCTCATTCATTGGCTGGAAGCAGCCCCTGACAAGTGTAGCCTGGCATAAGTGCCACAGTGTGTCCAAAGGCACAGCTGCCAACTGCTGGCTGCTAACCACACTCCTCACAGCAGGTTCTCCAGAAGGGAGAGCTGAGCAGCACAGCTCCATGTGGTGACCACCACAGATGATAATCTCAGGAGGGTGAGATGATCCATACACTGAACTAATTCGGCAGAAGCAGAGATTGGAGTCAGAAACAACTAGGAGAAACCCAAGCCCTGCTGGGGCTGGTGATAGTGTAGTGTACATCATTCCTGCCCACATTTCACTGGCCACAACTCAATCGTGTGATCGCACCAAACTGCCCAAAAAGTGGGGGGACATGGGTTTAGTGAACAGGTAGTTCATCACTTTGAATCCATGGAGAATTGGGATTCAATTGGGATGGAGGTACCAACCAATTTCCTGAGGATCTCAAAGGGAAAAGCATGGCTGGGCTGACATCTGGGTTACACCTCAACTATTCTTATTGAATAAAAAGGAGGCAGTTTGGCCAGGTCTCTCTCATTCCCTCATCTGTACCTATTGTCCAAAAGTAGATGGCAAAGTTCTTAACCAAAAACTCCCTATGGAATGATCGGTCATGAACAAGACATGAGAGAGGTGTCTAGCTATCTTACAGTTACTCAATATTTAATCTGTGAGTGTAAATGTCTTCAGAGGTCTTTGCCTCACACCAGGTGCATTTAGATATGGTCTTCCAAGGTCTGGACATATCTGACTACAGGCAACAGTGGCAGATTCAGATAGAGCTTTTTTGAACGTTGTCATCAGCATATCTAGCCACTGGTCACTTCTTTACATAAAATGGGCATCCCATTACCTTGAAGAGTCCAGTGCCCATAATAAAAAAAGCTACTTTCTGACTTGCTTTCTGGATGTGAGATTGTATTTTCACCCATCTCATGAGCATCTCTCCTCCCCTTAGAGCAAAACATGAAGTCACTGTGCATTTTAGACTCGACACTTATCTTAGGGATGTTTGGTTTTCTCTAATTGAATTTGTTTTAAAATGCACTGTGTTTAGATCAATATCCTGACAACTTTGGAGACATTGGACTACAAAAAGCACTCACTTTAAACTTTTAAAGCATTTAAGGTTTTACTGTCATTTCAGGATATTTTCCCTCCATGTAGATGCTGTGAGCATTTCCAGGGATGATCTCAGTTCTGGGCACATGAAGGACAGTTACGGGTTCCAGTATCAAACCCAGATGAGTATGATTTGTAACACCTGTGACAGGTTTCCCTGCTCTGGGCTGACCAACTTGTGGTGGTTTGCCCAGAACTGTCTCCGGCACTCAAAGTCCCACATTTTGGGAACCTCTACAGTTGTGGGCAAACTGGGACAGGTGGCCACTATACCCTGCTCTGACCTTCAAACAAAGGAAGAGAGTGACATTGGCAGACCATTCTTGGCTGGCAAATTACACCACCCAATTTCTTTTCAATGTAGTGAAACAGCAGGACACCTTTAGACATCTCCAGTTGCTTTTGCATTATTTCAGATATTTATGAATCACATTGATAGAGGATATGAGCTGATTTACCTGTGGCTACTGATTTATCAGAATATGCTCTTCTTAAAGTTAAATACTGAGTACATAACAAAAATACTGCTTCTTTTCCAAAAACAGTGAAAGGATGGAAACAATTGTGCTTTCCACATTCAACATACATATTTACTTTTTGTTTTCTCCCTTAAGTTTGCTTTTATTTAGCTTCTAACTCCCTGGAGCTGCCCTAAATGAAGAAATCAAATTAACAGTAAGCTAAACCATGCATGAAACTCTTGCTTTATTTTAACTGAAGTTGTATGTGTGCATGTGTGTATGTATATGTGTGCGTGTGTGTGTATATATGTATATAATGGCACATCTTGCAAATCAGTAAATCATAAGGGAGAAAAATGGAAAAGTGGTGGTTCATTCCTCAAAGCAAATTCAGTCCAACTGAATTACTATTTCAGTTTACAATGTGACAAAGCCAGTTGGGAATTTCCAGATGCAGGAGAGGTAAAAACGCCAACTTTATTAAAATGTAAGCCAAAGCAAAATCACAGTCTAAAATGGAAATGGGATTGAGGAAAAGGTTGATTTTGTTTGGCATGTGCTGTAAAATTGTAATTTCATGTAGGTTCAAAAAATGAAACCCCTACCCTTATATAGCCACAGAGGGAAAGACAAGCCCACACTAAGCAGATTTTCCATGGTTCTTAAAGTTCAGTGTTAATAATAATTTAAATTCTTGATAACATTTTGGGACTCAACTGATAATGGCATTGGAAGATTTCATAAACTAAAACAAATTATTTTAGTAGAGACCACCAAAAGGTAGCTCCACAATTTGGTCTTGGGAAACCAACTTGGACCCACCACATATCTATACATATCCTACAGTTGACATCATAGGGGAGCCACAATTTTAGAAAAGATTTTAGAAAAGTCCAGTGGTAATTTGATACAGAATAGAAAAATCATAGGTTTTGGAGTCTGGTAAAAACCTGAGTTCAAATCCCAAGGTAACTTACTAGCTGTGCCAACTTGGGAAAGTTCATTGAACCCTCTGGGCTGCACCTTACTCATCCAAAAAGTGGGGGTGATAATACCTACATAGGGGCATTGTGTGGATAGTAATTGCCGTTACCACTTCTTGGGTGCTTATTGTGTACCAGGTGAGGTGCTGTGCTAAGTGCACTGCATGCTCTCTCTCAGTCATCACAACCACCTGATGAACTAGGGAATCTTATTTATCCCCTATCACAGAAGTGGAAATTGAGGCTTATAGAGGTCGAGTAACCCACCCAAGGTCGTCAAACATAGCTAGAATGTGGAGGAGCTGGGATGTGAATCCAGAACCATCTTTGCAAAGAATCGTACTTTGCAAATAGTAGTGAATACTCTAATTAATACCACCTGGCTTAGGATTTTCCAACTTGTGGTCCTCAGACACTACTGCTACCTGGGAGGGTATCTAGGGCTCATTTCCATTTCCATGTTTGCCTCAGTACCACATATACCTCATTTCGTTTTACCAAACAGCAAGTATTTCCCAAGACTTTATGTGCTCACATCCCCTACTAAACCAAGTTCATGGTCACTGTCAAGACCAGACCCTTTCATTTTTATGTGTTATTCCAACCCTCTATAAAAATGCCAGATAAAACCATTTCCTGTATCTAACCCTATGCTACCATCTGAAGAAAAACCCTTCATTCCTTTACTGTTTGCCATTTACAATCCTGTTCTTTATCAGTGAGAAAATTTACCCATCATAATTTGTTTTGATTTTAACAACATTTAGAAATCATAAGAGAAATATTTGAAAAGATGGGAGTTTTTAAACACATAATCTTATAATTAAAACAGATTTCCAAGTAAGAAACAAACTCTTAAAAGATATAAAGGGAAATACTAACAATTTGAATCCCAGTAATGACGTGAAGAGTACAATCATAAATGATGGCAATGACAGCTCACATTGGCATGCTTATTATATGTAGACACTAATATAATGCCATGTGTGTATTAACTCATTTTACTCTCTAAAGAACCCTCAGAAGGGGATTCCCCCCCCCATATTAAAGATGAGAAAATTGCGTGTAGGATAGCACCTGGATCATCAAACTAGTAAGGAGCAAAAAGAGCATTTTGGAATACAAGATTCTGGTTTAAAAATACATTATATAAAAACTAAAATTTATGGTCAGCAAAAAGCCTACCATATGCAAAGTTGAGAGGCAAATGATGAATATGACAGATGAAGAGCTGATTTTATTGATAATATAAAGAGCTCTTACAAACCAGTAACCAAAAGACATATACAGGCAATTCACAGAAAAGGCAATGAATAGCTTTTAAGCAGATGACGTTCCAACTTCAGTCATAAATAGGTAAATGGATATTAAAACAACTAAATGCCAAAGATTAAAAACATGCAGTGTGTTGAAGGAAATGTGGAGGAAACAGGCACTTTCTTTCGTTCACTAGGAGTGTCAGCTGGTGATCTCCTGCTATATTGCTTGAATGAATGTTAATAATGGGAGGAATGTTAGTTTGATATCCTGCGCGCAAGAGAATACCTGGGACACAATGTTTTAAATAAACCCAGGTTTCCTTTTCTCACATAATTAGAAGTTTGGAGATAGGTGACTGCTGGCTTGGTGACTCAGTTGCCATTGTCTGCTGTGGTCTTTCTCACCTGGTGGCAAGGTGGCTGCCACACACCAGGAATCAGTCAGCATTCAAGTCGGTAAGGAGTGAGGAGGGAAGGAAGGAGTAGGTAAATGAAAGCTTACTTATATAGGTCCCAGCAGACTTTTATTTATCCCCTTCTGGCCAGAACTGTGATGTATTGGACACACATATCTGCAAGGAAGGCTAGGAAAGTAATGGCAGGAGGCAAGGGAGAAAGGGTTTGGAAACAGCTGTTGGTTCAGACAAGCAGCAGTGTCTGCTACACATTGAGGGAACAATATTGATCAAAATGTATATCCTGGCTGTCATCAAGTATTGATAAGAATGTGGAGCAATTGGAATGTTCATATGCTGCTGGGGAGTATAAAATGGCACACTTTGCAGAACTGCTTGACAGTTTTTTGTAAAGTTAAATATATACATTCAGAAATTCTACCGCTTGGCTATTTTCCGTAGAGAAAGTTATACCTGTGTCCTCAAAAGACATTTTCAGGAATATTCATAGCAGCAATATTTATAACAGCCCCAAACTGGAAACAACTCAAATGTCTATCAAAGATGAATGGATATACAGATTGTGGTATAGCCATTTGTTTCAGTTTGCTAAAGCTGCCAGAATGCAATATACCAGAAATGGATTGGCTTTTAAAATGGGGGTTCATTAGTTCACAAATTTATAGTTCTAAGGCCATGAAAATGTCCCAATGAAGGCATCAACAGGGCGATACCTTCTCTGAAGAAAGGCCGATGGCATCTGGGGCTCCTCTGTCACATGGGAAGGCACATGGCCAGAGTCTGCTGGTCCTTCTCTCCACGGCTTAGCTTCTGGTTTCCATGGCTTTCTCCAAAATGTCTCTGGGCTTCTGTCTTAACTTCTCTCTTAGCTTCTCCTGTGGATCCTTCTTGCTTCTCTCAGGACATTTTCTTTCTGAACTCTCTCTCTTTCCATGAGCTCTCTTAAACGACTCCAGTAAAGGATTAAGACCCATCTTGAATTGGGTGGGTCACATCTCCATGGAAACAACCTAATCAAAAAGTCCCGCCCACAATAGGCCTGTACCCACAGGGATGGACTAAGAGAACATAGGCTTTTCTGGGGTACATAACAGATTCAAACCAGCACACCATTCAATGGAGTATTACTTAACAATAAAAAATAAAGAACTCTTGGTACACAAAACTACATGAATGGATTTCAGAAACATGACCCTGAGCAACAGAAGCCAGACACAAAAGCATGCATACTGTATCATCCCATTTATATGAAATTCTAGAACAGGCAAAACTATGGTTATAGAAAGTAGATGAGTTATTGTCTGGAGCCAGGTGTGGGGAAGGGATTTTCCACAAAGGGTCATAAGGGAACTTTGGCGAGTAATGGAAATGTTTTAAATCTTGGTTGTGTTGGAAGTAACACAGGCATATACAAACTGTACACTTAAATAGGAGGATTTTATTGGATCTGAATAAAGTTGATTAAAAAAAAGAGAAAATGCATACACCATATTTATGTCAGAAAATCTATTGGCAGGATTTTAGATGTATTTGCCTATGTATGCAAATATAAAACAAGTTCTTCATGGCATTGCCTGTCATTGCTTCAGACTAAAAACATAGTTGTCCATCATTTGGGAATTGTTTGTTAATGCAGCATAACCTGCGCTATTCTGATTAGTACTAAATGTACAGTGAAACATTATTTAGCCATTAAAAATAATGTGTAAGTCTATATGGACTGAAAAGGAACAATGGCCAAGATAACTTTAAGTTAAAGAAAAGCAAGGTTAAGAACAGTATACACACTCTGATCCCATTTGTGTTACTAAATGGAGGGGGGAGGTCTGTTTTATACATTGTATATATCATGTGGTATATTTTTATATTCATAAAATATGTAATAGTAAAAATGGTTGCTTCTGGGGAGAACTGGAAACTGGATGACTGCGATGGAAATGAAATGTAGTTTTCCCTGCAAAACTTTTTATAAGGCTTAATCATTATTTTATCATTGTGTAAAGATATTAATGTTTCAATAAAAACTGGCAAATTATTTTATAAACAAAATGGGAAAATTTTAAAAATCAAAGCTCTTAGAATTTGCAAAAACACAATTCCTTATTACCTCCCCAGGCTTATATAAGAATTACCCTCTTTATTATTGGATTTGCTACTGTTCTTAAATCAGTAAATCAGAATATCAGGTCCATATTTTGCTACCTACTGCTGGGGCCAAATACTTCAGTGGGGAATGGGGACTCAATCAGCTTTATCATTTAACAAACGTGGGAAAACACAAAACAGATTCCAGCTTGCTCTGGAAGTCTATAGTTCTCCTGACTGTTCCCTTAGAAGGGAATGTCTTTTTCAATTATAGTTCCCTTTATACAAATTATAATGCATTTCTCTTAAAACACCCCCCCCCACTACACACACATACACACACACTCACACACTCACACTCATCCTCATAACTGCCTTGGGAAATATCACTCTTCTTCTTTTACAGAGCAGCAGGAAGAAACCTGAGACGTTGGTGGTTTGCTCAAGTTATACAGAGGCATTGGAACTCTGAGTATGTGTATATTCTTTTCTGTTAATTTTAGCTAGTTGAGCTCCATGTCAAAGCTGTCTCTTTGAATTGCTTGGCACAGAAGAATGAAAAAGAACAGATTGTGGTTTGTGATAGTTTGTGCCATAGCTGCATATGTTAGTGGGAGGCTCAGAGGAAAAGAAAAAAAATTATGAGCCCCTAGACTCCCTTCACTGAGTCTCAAATAGGTATAAGGATGCTGATGAATGTGACATATGTGGTCAAAATGGTGCAGGTGGCCAAGTCAGAGGACTTTAAGTGGATCAAGCTTAAAATTATGAAATAAAGTGGGATACCATTCAGAATAGTGCAGATTATGCTGTATTAACAAACAGTCTCCAAATCTTAGTCACTTAACATAATGAAAATTTATGTTTTTGATCATGTTTCATATATAGTAGTTGTCCTGGAAGGGTGCTCTATGTCATCCTACCTCTGGGACCCAGGCTAATAGAGGTTCCAACATCTGGAACATCTCCAGTCATGACAGCAGTGAGAAGATAGGGCTGCAGGGTCTCACAATGGCAATAACATTCCCCATCTGGGAAATGACTCGAGTTATCTCTGCCCACAGCCTATTAGCCATTGCTATTCACTTGACTCTGTCCAATGGTGGGGGTGGGGGTGGGATTGATTAAGTGTATATCCTCCCATAGTTCCAGAGGGAGGAAAGACCCAGATATGGGCGAGCAGAAGAAAGCAAATGCGGATAGGAAGAGTTGAAAGTTGGGATATAATGAAATGGCAGCCCATGTGATCACTCTGGCTTAGAGCCATCCTCTAGGACCTTCCAAAAATGTGGGTCTTCGGTGAAATGTTTGGCTGAGAGGGAAATCCTTACTACTGAACATTGAGACCCATAGAACATTTATACCAGGTCCAGAGGTTTATATAGTGCTCTATTTTTCTCATACTCTGTCAAAGTACAAGAAAGAAAGAAATAATCTAGGGAAAGAAATTTTTGTAAGGGAATCAGACCCAATAGCATGCATAGATACCATTAAGGCTGAAAGCTGAGGGTGTCCAAGAGGGAGAGTGTGACAACAGTAAGTTTAGAGATGCTACACCAGACCCCTGATTCCATTATCGGTAATAAGGATAGCTGGGAACTACTTCAGACAGATCCAGAAGAAAACCATGACCAAGTCTATATATGCACGGGAAATATTAGGTGATGCCATTTCCAAGAATGATAAGTTTAATATAGTGAGAAAACTGCAGTTGAAAGTTATTATAGTGTTTGAATGCAGAAGTGCGAACATGACACTAATTAATGAATTTGTTAATCATTATTCCTTCTTACATTTGACCACAAGCTGCTGTATCAGTGGAACCATATAAATGAAGGTACAAGGGGGTCATTTGATTGTATAACATAATGAATCCAGATATATGCAGAGCTGTTGAACAGGCCCATTCCTCTTGTGTCAAGGTGGCTGCTAAAGACCCCAAGGTGGAACTCTATGTCAGAGAAAATGGCAGAATAATGACCTCCAAAAATTCTCTCCTCCAATAAAACAATAAGAACAACTGGCAAAAAAAAAAAAAATGTGAGAATCAACTTTTTCAGAAATCTGGAAATTAACCAAAGGCTTACAGCAATCCAAGTAATGTTTATTCAAGAAAACAACTGAATCTTAGTAAAAACAGTGAGCTTCATGGCATTTTAAGTTGCCCTATTCCTGTCTCCCTCCTCAGCTTTGTTATAGCTTTGAAAACCAATAGCCCCCAATCCTGGTGAAAACCAGCAGCCTTACAGCCACCAGAGAGGACAGAATGGGATGGGAGTTGCTTCAAAGCCTGTTTTAGTTTCCCTGTGGCTAAAACAAATACTGTACAATAAGTTGACTTAACAACAGGAATTTATTGGCTCATAGTTTTAGAGGCTTGAAGGCTTGCTTTCTCCTGGGGTTGGTATCTTCTGGCTGGCCGACAGTTTTGTGGTGCCTTGGCTTTTCAGTCACATGGCTATACATATGGCAGCATCGTCTCCTTTCTCTTCTGGGTTCCATTGACTTCCAGCTTCTGGTTGCTTCCTGTGGCTTCTCTTTTCTGTATCCACTTTCCTTTGCTTATAAGGACTTCAGACATATTGGATGAAGGCCCACTCTCATTCACTTTGGGCACACTTTAATCATAACATCTTCAAAGGTCTTGTTTACGAATGGGTTCACATCCACAGGACCGGGGTTAGGACCTGAGTATGGCTTTTGTGGGAGAAAGGATTATATCCCCAGTAAAACCCTATTCCCAGAGATCTGTTTGACCTATCTAGTGGTTACCTAAAAAGATGCCATTCACAAGATGGTCTTTATTTTTACCTGACTGAGAGCTCACCCAGTGCTAATAGCCTTTTCCTTGTATATATTTGTCAAAAACAATTAGAGGCATTTGTTGAAAATTTCAGCTGCCTGAGGCAGTGGATAACAGTTGGGGAACATAATAGGCTAAACAAAAAAGTTTCAAAGGAAAATCTTGGGAATGAGCTGTCCACAGGGGGCTTGAAAATTTCTGATACATTCTTGGGAATCTGGGCAGCCTCATGTATGTGTAGGGCTATGTGCTTGCTCAGGAAAGACCTGAAAAGGTACTAAGCTGTCACCTTTGGCTGACCTTGAGGCTCTGAACAAGTAGGAAGTGAAGGCTAAGGCAGAGTCATAAACTGTGGCTGAGTGTCGAAGGCACAACCCAACATGCACACAGAGCCCCTCAGCAAAGACTGGATGAATTATTGGTTCCAGTCATTTAAGGAAATTTCTGTCCAATAATTAGCTGAACACTATGCTAATAGAGAAGAATCTTTAGTGGCCAGACATGACAAAGAATATAGATTTTATAGAATTAGGTCAGAAAAATCACTAAAGAAACAAAATCAGTAAATAGCAACAATGAAAACTCTGTGGAGGAGCAAAATCTGATTTCAAGAGTTGGTACATTATGTTATTAAAAATGTCTAGTTTTCAACAACAAAAAAAAATTGGAAGACTTGCAAGAAACAAGAAAGTATGGTCCATACACTGAGAAAAAGGCAGTCAATAGAAATGGTCCCTAAGGAAGCCCAGACTTTGGCCTTACTAGACAATGACTTTAATCACGTATTTAAAATATGTTCCAAGAGCTAAAGGAAACCATGTCTAAAGAACTAAAAAAAAGTATGATAATGATGTCTCACCGAACTGAGAAGGCTGGTAAAGAGATAGAAATTATAAAAAGAAGCCAAATAGAAATTCAGGACTTGAAAAGTATAACTGAAATGAAAAATTCTCTAGAGGGGCTCAACTGCACATTTGAGCAGGTAAAGACCTCAGGGTAAACACAACAGGCACCAAATATTCCCACATTCTATTCACAAACTCCCATAGAACTTAACGCGAGTTCAGAGGTCCCACACAGCTGCAATCCCCTTACCACCTCCTTTAACCTATGTAAGCAGAGGTCTAGGACTGCACTGGAGAGTCATCAGAGGACACCTCTAACTTCTAAGTCAAGTGATGGGGTAGTTTCTAGAGAATCATTCTTATAGATGGAGAGTGGCATCTCATTCCATAGTTGGCTGTTTGCCTAAGTGGTAGACTTGCTGGTTTCTTCTTTGGGTCTAAAGGGTAAGACATTCACTGGAGAGAGATATAAAAGGCAGATATCAAGGAACACACACTCTGGGTGTGGTCAAGATATTTGGGTTTCCATGAGTCAAAGGGACACTCCAGAAGGGCTTGAGCCGTCACCCCACCCATATTGGCTTCTTAGTGAGCAAGAGGCCCCTGACAAAAAGAGGCTGTGTAGTGTATCACCAAAGGCAGTATTTGAATTGGGATCAAACTGAATGCACTTGTCACATGTGAGAATTGTGTAGTAGGAAGACACATCCTGAGGGGCCTCTGGAAAAATACATCCATGAGCCCCAGGACTGGTAGCATTTGTGTTCATGCATGTACAGGGCCTCTGTGGAGGAGCAGAAATAGTCCACAGAGAGGACTACGGCAGCATCTCTTCTATCAGAGATGTCTGTCTCCAGACACCACCACCACTGTGCCTTCTCCATAGCCTCCAAAACAAGCCAGGAGGAAATAAACCAGAAGAGGGTGGGGTGACAGAAGTTACCAAGCACTCTCCTTAGTCAGTCCCTCAGGCCAAGGCCTTTCACTGAGGGCCAAAGGGTGGAGTTTGTGCTAAACTTAATATGAAATTCAAGTATTAAATTGAACCAGACTGGCCATTTTCAAATCTGAGAAGAAGAAGGCAACTAAAGGATCTGCCCAGGAAATCACTGAGGAAGTAAAAGGGTGCTGGAACAGAGACTGTTTGAAGGCAATGGTTGGAGAAAAAAATATTATTTTCATGTTTTATAAAGCAATTCCATGTCGATATCATGGGAATTATTATAGTGAGTCTGAGTACACAGGCCACGCACAATTGTTTGTTTCATTTTTTGTGTTGTAAAAACACATCCACTATGTAACTGTGGGAATCTCTGAGTTTCTTCTCTGGGCCTCAGATCACTCGTCCAGAAGATGAACTGCTTTTACCAGATGGTCTCTAAGAAGTATCTCTTTGCTCTAATGTTCTTCAACACAGTAACCAATCAGAGTATAACAATAAGTAATTCGAGTGTAGCACTTTACAAATGATCTTGTTTGATTCTTGAAAACACCCTGTGAATAGGTAGAGGGGATATTCTTGGTCTCTTTTAAAACTAAGAGGATCCTGAGGCTTAGAGAGGTCAAGTGACCTGCCCAAGGTCTCCTAGCTGGTGAACAGTGGAGTGGGGAATGTGAATCACACTACTTTTGTCCACTAAATCACACTTCTTCCTGCTTATTCCAGTTCATTTGTATGTCATCAAAAATTATTTTCTGAAATGGCCTTTTGATCTCGTAATATTTTGTGCATTATGAGAGGATTATAGTTGTCTATGAGAAAGAACATGCTGCAAACGTTTCCCCAGTACTGGAGCAGGTCACTGGGATGGTGGAGGGGGACGTGCCACAGGTCCCCCCTGCCCCCGGAGGTTCTGAAGATGTGTGTCTGGACTGGCCGGGAAGAGGGGAGGCAGCAGCCTGCATGGAAATGAGAAACCTGCAGAAGTCATCTACAAAGTTTCTTCCACGTGGACTAATAGCAGAAGGAAGTGAGTAGGCTGTTGACCTGACAGAAAGAACAAGAGTCTTTTTTGGATTTACCTTCATTTAAAAAAAAAACTCCTCCAATGATTGCCATGTTTAAATTTTGTTACATAGATGATGCTGGACAATGACAGCTGTCCAGGCTTTTCACATGACAATATTTGCATAAAAGCATTTGGAACTCTGTTTATTATCCTGAGAATAATATCCTGGGGAAAGTGCGTGTTTCTTTGGATTTTAAATCTATACGCATCTACCATTGTGTGAGGCCCGCTTTTATTTATACAAAGGATCGCTTTCTAACCTTTTGTCCACTCAGAATTCCTGAAGCACTGCATTATATAGTGTTTGATCATGTGGTTATGTGTTTTGGGTTACCCTCATCATAAAGTGCAGCTGCAGGAAAGAACTGTATACCCAGTCCACTTTAAACTTTATAAAATCATCCACATGTAAAACAAATTAAACCATCCTATTGTGGTATATGTTTATTGTGATGACAAGAGAGGGGTTGCTTGGTTTTCTGTGTTTCTAAAAAGTTCAGGACATCAGGCTCCTGGGAAGTCATCCTCTCCAGAGGAAATCCACCAGGACCTCAATGCACGAAGATCAGAGTGAAGAAGCAGGCCTCTGGGGAGAAGAAAATAGAAGGCAAAACGATCGTGAAGCCCCAACCCTCCCCTTTCCTCCCCTCCCTGATCAAATCTGCGGGGTCCCATCTGAACAGATGTCTCATGCAGGTAGGGACTGGCTTGTCACTGACCCCGAATTGGTTAGAACTGGAAATCTTTTATTAAAATAGATTTGGAACTCATAGATTCCTTGAAACTTAAATCCAGAATCAACCTTCAGGGTAGATTTGGTAAAAATAAGAAAGGGATAGAAGAGATTTTCTGGGGATCAAATAATCAGTTCCAAATATACAGTTTTCATGGATCATTCAACCCACTTTCATGTTTCCTGTGTCCAGGATGGGCCCTGACATAGTATTTGTTTAGCAATTCAAGAGGCTTCAAACCGGTCTTCTTTCCTGCTGTATGGGAAAGAGAGTGTTCTGTGAAAGCCTGTTCCCTCACCTTCAGCCAAGGCACATGCATGCACGTGTGCATACACACATTCATGCACACACTCACGTGACGACCACCACCACCACCAAAACTCCAATGCCTAGAGCAGTGAAAACTTCCATGACGTTATCTGTTTTCTCAGAAAGATTGGCTACCATAACCTAAATACACACACACCTGCATACATATGCATACACATGAGATGCTTTTATTAATGTCCTTTATGTGGCATTACACTTCAAAGCGTGGAATGGAGATGGGGGGAAAGTGGGAATGAAATGACCCAAATCTTAAATCGCTGATCACTGGCTGAGTTTTAGGTAACTCTACTCCTCTTGTTTCTGGGATGGGTTCATCTGTGTTTCAAGGAGGGGAGTATGTGTGTGCCTGGCTGAAGAGGGAGCAGAGGGAACAGGAAATGGGAAGGGGAGAAAAATCTTTTGGTTCGACAGTAATTACTTTGATAAATGTGAAATATAGGGCGTGGAAGCCTGAGACTCCTTTGAATTTCTACCTGTCCTTTTTCTGCTGGGAATGGATACTTTTATGCATGCTGAAGCGTCTTCCTTCTAATCACCAAGAAATCTTTAAAGATCACTGGTCACTATTTACCAT
Source organism: Choloepus didactylus (assembly GCF_015220235.1). Classification (NCBI taxonomy): domain Eukaryota; kingdom Metazoa; phylum Chordata; class Mammalia; order Pilosa; family Megalonychidae; genus Choloepus; species Choloepus didactylus. The sequence goes on along the minus strand of NC_051334.1, from coordinate 7,910,339 downwards.
AATCAATTGATAAAGAATGTTAGAGCATCTGAAAACTTGCTGCACTTAATGCCTACACTTAAAGACAAGCAAAATTGCAAATTATTTCACCAATGCCACTTAAAACACACACACGCACGCACTTAAAAATACATTTAACTCTCTTTGTTCTAAATATGTCCATAGCTATACTTTGGATTTTCTTGTCTATTGACCAAAAAAGTAACAACTTCTTTTATGAATACTCTATCTAATGTTAAAATAAGGCAAGCATGAAAGCACTTCCAAGGTATTTGATGAAATCACAAGGGGCTTGAGGAACCCTTGGTTGGCATCACCTTGGTGCATGTGTGTGTGCATGCACACATACCATGCTTACACTCACAAAACTTGTCATTGATCTAACCCTATACAGACTCACAGAGGGCTTTTTTTTTGAGAGTTGGATTTGTAGAGGGATCTTGACTATTGCCCCGCATCAACCAGAAGCACGGGAACCATGGAGGTGCCTCAGGGATATGCAGAATCCCTGCAGCTTCCAGACGACTCCCCTTCTGAATCACAAGGAAACTGTCACTCCTTCCAGCTTCTGCTGGCTTATGGAATTCTTGATCCCTTAATTATGCTCAAAACTCCTCACCATCTTTGAAACCCAGTTTCAGAGTCCAGAGATGGATTGTTGTCTCATATATGGTTGCTGACAGTTGCTGAGAAACTATCAAACTGTTCAGAAGAAAGGTCACAAAATGTGTTTGATGATGCATGCCCTGAAGAAAAAAAAAGAATGCACATATTATAAATATATATGTTAATTTGTAAATGATATATATAAACCAAGAACCAATACATTGTGCATATTATTAAGCATATGTAATGAAATAAAGATTAAGTGAATAATATTTTTAGAAGGCTTGCTCCCTGGGATGGCCTCATCCCATGGGAAGGCACAATTCACTCTTGGAATAAGATCTGTCTATAGTGGAAACGCTTGTCATTTCACATTTCGTGTGGATTTCTTGATGATGTTACATATTTGTGGCCGAGTTCCCTTCAGCTCTGACTGGAGGGTTATTGTTTCTCCCTATAATGTGGCTGGCGATGGTCTACTTGGAGGAAGAATAGTATTACTTTTGACGTTTCCTTATTACTTACTTGTGATTACAATAATAGTGTTATCTCAATCCATGGTTTTCTTATAGAAATTGTTCAAGGCCATTTACCCATATATGAGGCTTATTCTAGTTAAAATTGGATAATATAATCTATAAATTCACCTAACTTGGTTCTTATAAAGTGCAATACATCTCAATATTCCAGAATGAGGAACTCCAGAATGCGACCATCTTGAAGACCAAGTGTAGAGTGCTAACATAAATTCATATATTAAATATTAGCAAAGATTAATTTTTCTCTTATTTATCTAGATAAAAATAAATACAAAGAGAATTTCTATTTTTTTTTTCTCCCTGCACCCCAAAAGATTATTTTGCTCACACTTGGAAGTGCATATATCCCACTTTGGAGATCAAAATGGACTCATAGGAATCTGGGACCTTAAGAACCTACACTGTGAACTTCCCACCATCAAATGACAGCTCAAATGCCCCTCCTCAGAGATTCTTCCCTTAGATTAACCTCACCTCTGGCACAGACACAGCCTAGCCCATCACCTCAGATAGTATTTATCTTTCTCTGGCATTATCATGTTTACATATTGGGTCACGTACCCATTGCTATGTGATTTCCCTCTTGTCTCCCATTAGAGTATAAGCACCATGAAAGTAGACACCCTGGCTGCCTGGATCACCTCTGTCCCTTGACCTGGCAATCAGTAAACCTTTCAATTGATAAAAGATTTCTTGGGTAGCCATTTACTTCACTGTCCTCAATATAGTGACACATAGCTTTATGGTGCCAAAAGTACAAGTGAATATTCTTCAAACTTTCCAATTATCTTCTCAGTTGCTAAATGGATAGTCACATCTGATGGTTGGCTTATGAGTTTGGAGAAGAATTCCTCACTTTTACCGCAGAAACCAAAACATTCTTCTAGTTCCTATCTAACAGACAGCCAAACCCAAAGCTAGTTAAATAAAAATGATATGTAGGATCAAAAATTTGTGTTTCCTCTGTATTAATATTGAAGATCAGAGGATACTATGAAATTATTTCATGGAGCTTTCCAAATCACAAAATGACATCTGAAACCTGAGCAGTTATAATTATTACTATTGAAATATATATTTTTCCTGACTCAGGAAAAATAATATGTATAAAAATTGTATGCAGTGAATAGGGGCTATTTTTGAGTAGTTTCTCTACATCAGGAAGTTTACCTGTATTAGTCATTTAAAATTCAAAAATTGAAACCCTTTGAAGTGGTTACATTTATTCCCATTTAACATGTAAAGACTTTTAAGGCAACAGAGTATGTTTACATTTTCTTAATGGTTCGAGGAGAAAAGCTAAAAACGCTCCTAAAATATTTTCTAGTTTTTATTTCTACCACTTTTCATTCTTTATAACAGAAAAGACAAATATTTATAGAATGCTAGATAAGTATTAGGTGACTTTTTAGAATATGCACTCTTAAAAATGCCTCAGTTTCTTAGTAAAGCTTCTCACATTCAGCTTGTGACAAACTTTGATGGCTTCAACAAAAGTGTTCAGTGGGTTGGAAAGATCATCTTTCAAAATATGGGCTCAGATCATATTAGAAAATAATTTTAAGGCATGCAAATTGGATAATAATACCAAATCCTTTTGGGGGGTTGTTTATAACTCTAAGTTCATGGTCAAAAAGATGCATTTAACACAACATGATAATTAGGTCATAAACTATTTAAAGGTGCAGTCCATGTGCCTATTTCTTTGAAACTGAGCAAACAGGACCATACTCTGTAAGCAGTGTATGCTCAATATATGTTGTTGACAGACTAACACAAGAGACACAGGTCACCAGGAGGTGGCCTTTGACCTGCAGATCTTCCTGTAAGGGAACTTATGGAAATTGCTAATGTAACTTTTGGGAATTGTTTCTCAAATAGAACTAGAGCCTGGAAATTGTACCATTGGGTTAAACTTGAAAGAATTATGATACCTGAAGAGTTTTAACAGTCTTAACTCGAGAGTGCACTAGAAAACATGATCCACCAGTAAAATGTTTTAAGAACAATGCATATAGAAACCATCGGCAATAATACATCCTGTGATATGGCAAGTAACATGCATACATGCAAAAATAAAAACTAAATATTGCAAACTATTCTAATAGTGAGAGCATATTCTTCCTCACCACAACCCCTCCAACATAGCCCGTCAAAAAGTCTGCCCACCTCTCCACAACCTGTGATCCCCAGCAGGAATGCATATTGTGCAATAACGGATATGTTCAGTTATTGAACCAGTCAGGGTCCCAACAGGAAGAAATGGCACCCTCAAATGGGTTCAAATGAAGGGAGATCAGTGAATTTTTTTTACAGAAATGTGGACAGGGTTGAGGGGACTGATAAGGGGCTGCAGAGCACCAAGGGATTAGCAGTAGTGGGAAACTGGTACCACTCCTATGTCAGAAGGGGCAAAGGAATGGAATGTTCTCCAGTGAGAGTTACAGCTATGGGAGAGAATCCATAGCTATAGAAGAATGTGGCCACTGGCAGAACCATGGCAGGGGTAGAGTGTGGGAATAATTACTATGGCCTCTTCCTCCAGCCATCCGTCTCCTGCCAATGCTTCCTCTTGGCGAAACCCAGCCAATTGGCCACTGATAAGGGGTCTGGATGATGCAGACCATAGGGATCATCCTCTGGGATGCAGGACTGGTGGAGAAGGCAGAGGATGGATGGCACATAGGGAATATGTAGAACAGTTGTTCAACTCAGCAAATACCTTAATGAGCACTTACTGTGAGCCATGCTCTGTGTTGGATGTCAAGGGTAGAAGTGGCCTGGTTTTCCTTACAAAAGTCAAAGCTTGCCAGGTGAAGACAGACAAGTAAACTGACAATGACAATATGATACAGCAAGGACATGGTGTTATGGAAACATTTAAAAGAGCAAGCCCATAGTTGAGGGGTCAGTAAAGGCTTCCAGGAGGAAGTCAGGTCTAAGCCAGAACATGAAGGATTCATTGGCTACCACTAACCTTTTTTTAATGCAGTTTTATTGAGATATTCACACCATACAAACCATGTGAAGTATACAATCACTGGCTCACAGTATTGTCACATAGTTGTGCATACAACCTCATGGTCAATTTTAGAACATTTTCATTACTCCAGAAAAGAAATAAAAAGAAAAAAGAAAACCCAAATACTCCCATACCCCTTATCTGCCCTCTATTACTGACCCATAGCATTAGTGGGAGAGTACATTTATTACTGTTGATGAAGGAGTACTAAAATATTACTGTTAACTATAGTCCATAGTTTACAATAGGTACATTTTTCCCATACACCCCTCTATTATTAACTCCTTATCATAGTGTCATACGTTTGTTCTAATTCATGAAAGAACTTTTTAATATTTGTACAGTTAATCATGGACATTGTCCACCACAAGACTCACTGTGTTATACATCCCCATGTTTTAACCTCCAACTTTCCTTGTGGTGACGTACATGACTCTAAACTTCCCCTTTCTACCACATTCCCATATCATTCAGCACTGTTAATTATTCTTACAACATACTACCATCACCTCTGCCATTTCCAAATGTTTAAGTTCAACCTAGTTAAACATTCTGCACATATTAAGCAACCACTTTCTATTCTTTAGCCTCATTCTATATCCTGGTAACCTATATTCTATATTTTATGTCTATGAGTTTACATACTATAATTAGTTCATATCAGTGAGATCATACAATATTTGTCCTTTTATTTCACTTAACATAATGTCCTCAAGGTTCATCCATGTTGTTGCATGTTTCAGGACTTCATTCCTTCTTACTGCTGAATAATATTCCATCATATATATGTAACACATTTGGTTAACCATTCACTGTTGATGGACACTTGGGTTGCTTCCATCTTTTGTCAATTGTGAATAACGCTGCTGTGAACATTGGTGTGCAAATGTCTGTTCGTGTCCCTGCTTTCAGATCTCCTGGGTATATCCTGAGTATGGGATTGCTGGGTCGTAAGGCTATGGTATACTTAGCTTCCTGAGGAAGCACCAAACTGTCTTCCACTGTGGCTGTAATGATGGGGTAATTTTACTTGTCTTCTTTACTTTGTATGTCTTGTAAGCTAGAAGTGATTTCCATAGACTTGATTGAAATCAGGCTACTATCTTTGTCAGGAACAGTTCATAGATGACAAGAAGAGTGCATGATATCTGTTCCAAATTCGACGTACTAAAATAAATTACTGGGTTAAGGTGATAATTCCATCAAAATATCTGGTTTTTCCTTCTTGAGACCAGCAAGTAATCTGTAGGGGAATCATTTTGAAATTGGAAGAATCAAGGTAGGGAAAGTCCATATGGTGTGGAAGGAGAAGGTAATATTCAAGATGGTATGGTCCTGGAAGGCTTTACTGATAAAGTGATGGGAAAAAAGACATTAAAAGAGTAAAGGGGTGTTACAAATAGAAGGAAGACCAAGTACTGTAGGCCCAAGGCAGCAAGGAGGTATAGTGGCTGGGCAGAGGGAGGGCAGGTGGAGGGCAGAGGAAAAGGAGAGGAAGTCTGAGGGGCAAGTGGAGGGGGAGGGGGTGTGGTTCCTGGAGGGCCCTGTAAGCCAATGTAACTACTTGGCATTTACTCTGAGTGAAGTAGGAGCTACAGTGCCAATGGCTTGGACCTGTGTATCAGTGGTGGATGCTATGAAAAAGTGGTTGGATTCTGTAGATATTTTGAGGGAAGGTTTATTAGGACTTTTGAGGGATGAATGTAGGGTATGAGAGAAACAGAGGATTCATGAATGATCCCAATGGTTTTAGACGCAGCAGCTGGAAAGATGGAGATGCCAATTGCTCAAATGGAGAAGACTGTTGTCTTAAATAGTTGGCTTAAACAGTGGGAATTATTGGTTCATGATGCTGAGGCTAGAAGTCCAAAATTGAAGCCTCAGCAAGGTGATGCTTTCTCCCTGAAGACTGTGGCATTCTGGAGCTGGCTGTCAGTGCTCTTGGTCCTTGCCTTTTCTGTCATATGGCAATGCACATGGCTGCATCTTCTCCTTTTCTGGGTTCTGTTGATTTCCAGCTTCTGGCTTCTTGTGGCTTCTCCGGCCTCCACTAACTTTTATTGAGTATTGTTCTAAGGGTTTTACACATTGTAGCACATCTAATCCTTCTAAGAGTGCTATGAGTCGGGATCCATTATTAATCCCCAATTTAAAGATGGGGAATTTGACAGATAGGGACGTGACTTGGTCACACAGCTATTAATTGGTGGATCCACGTTTATACCTCCAGAGCTGCCCTCCTAACCTCTACCCTAGAGGTAAAGAGAGTTCTAGGTAAAGGAAAAGGGTGTGAGAGACCATGGGTTGTTCAAAAAAACTAAAATTTGGAATGGTTGATACAAAGAGGAAGGAGCCAGGTAAAGTGAAGAAATGGGGTTTGAGGCTGGAGAAGTGAGAACGGACCATGCAGGGCTCCATAAAAGATGTTATGAAGTTTTGGTTTTAACCTAAGAGCACTGGAGAGTTTCTAGAATGTTTTAACCAGGCAAAACAATGTCTAGATTTACACTTTGGAAAGATTACTGTAGTAACAGGGAGAATCTCTTAAAGTGGGTCAAGACACGAGACAAATAGAACAGTTAAGAGACAAATAAATTTACCTTACAACCATACAACCCAGCAATTCCAATCCTAGCAATGAAACGTATGTCCACTTAAAGACTTGTATACGAATGTTCTTAGCAGCATTATTCATAATAGTCCAAAAGTGGAAACAACCCCAATGTCCATTAATGGGTAAAATAATAAAATTTAACAGTAGAATATTATTCAGGAATAAAAATAAATGAAGTGCTGATACATGCTACAACATGGCTGAACCTCAAAACCATTATGCTAAGTGAAATAAGCTAGTCACAAAAGACTGCATATTATATGGTTCCATTTATAGGAAATATCCAGAAAAGGCAAATCTATAGAGACAGAAAGTAGATTAGTGGTTGCCCAAGGCTGGGGGTGGGAACAGAGATTAACTATAAATGGGCAGGAGGGATTTCTATGGGGTGATGGAAATATTCTAAAACTGGATTATGGTGATAGTTACACATCTCAGTGAATTTACTAACAATCAAGGAATTGTACACTTAAAAGGGGTGAATTTATGGTAAATAAATTATACATCAATAATGTTTACCAAAAACAAAAACAAAGAATGTTGTGGAAATACAAGGAAGACCGAATGGTGGCTTGAACCAAAGTAAGGCCAGTGGGGATGGAAGGTAGGGAAGTGATTAAAGCTGTCAGTGCAGTTTATGGTTGGAAGGAGTGACTGGGGAATTTGGTACATTGATCAGAGGGTTTGAGAAAAGGACTGTGGCCCTTTACCATCCTGGCTTTGGCCCTTTGCTTTGTTGGAAGACAGAGAAGCTTTGGAAGGAAATTAGTCAGCAAATGATGCCTTCTGATTGAGCAGTTCAGGGGGTCTCTGCTGATGATAATGCGTAGAATCCTTGTATACAAATTTTCTGGCATCAGAAGGGAGGCTTTGAAAATTAGCTAAATATTTTGGACTAAACTCTTTTCTCAGATGTACAAACACAAAGAACAAGTGTTGGGCGTTGTCTGTGTAGATGACAGTCATCATATTTGTCAATCACCCCTCCAAAACAAGAAGAATATCTGGATTCTTGAGTTAATACCCCTTTCTACATCAAGTGTAGTGACATTGTGGTATCGCTTAAGGAATGTTTTGACTTTGAGGTCCCCTAATGTAGCTTGAGAGCCAAGAAAATGTCAGTGATATTTCTGCTTTCCCCTTGAGTCACAATAAAATCCAGGCTCTGATTAGTTGTTTGGGCGACACCTAGTCTTGTTTTGATGGAGTTTGGTAAAACAAGTAAGAAGATCCATTTTTCCCAGGCCTATGAAATTCACGTAGTGGTAAGAAAATTAGGTTAAGACTGTATTTCCCCCGCCAGGACATAAGAGTTCTCCATGTAGTGTGATACCCCCTGAGGGATGGTCGAACCTTTCAGCATCTGGTTACTTAATCTGTCTTATGCCGGGTTATCAGTGGGTCAGCTGAGAGGTCAGAAGCCACAACAAGAACACAAGAAGTCTGGGCTTGGACTTCTGAATTGTAGGGTGACTTTTAAGAACTTGAGATGGTGGGGGGAGGAATGTCTAGGGCAGGATGAGAAGAGAATGTTCTTAAGGTACTGTTTCATTCCCACTCTGTTTCAGCAGCTTTGCTCTATGTTGTCTTTTCTAAGAGATCTAAATTACCTGCTTTTCTGATATAAAATTTTGCTCCATGCATTTACATTTCTGGCAGCTGGTAGGCAGATGTACTGGAGTTCTGCCTCACAGAAATATTCCCGGTATATCACTGATTCTGAGACCTGGCACACTTTTAATTTAAAGCAAGATATTTTTTCTGGTTAAAATATCTTGAGGGGGACAATCTGAACCAATAATCTAAGCTAAGTGTTTTGTGCAGGGAAGGACAAATATATGCTGGAACTCTGTTGTGATTTTTGCTGTGAGGCTGAACAACACAGGCAAATCGGGTTTCCACCCAAAAACTTGAAGGAAGCTTTTGCGTCAACTGTTGATCAGTACGGCCTCTTGGCAGGATCAGGTGTTTTTCATCTACCCTGGAGAGTCATCCGTGGCACTCCTAAGAAAACTCCTTATTTACAAAGTGAATCTCTTCAAGTTCTACCTGTTTTGAATAAGTCATGTTCTGCTGCCCTTTTGATAAGGAAAACTGAGAACTGACCAAACTGAAGGTAGAGGACCTCATTTTCTTTCTTATCCTTTTAATTCCTTATAAGTCTGCATATGACATTGTTTGCTTTGACAATAACAAGGCTTTTTTCAGCACAGGCACTTGGGAAGCAAGTGAGCCAACTGAATTCCTTAGAGCCTCATACAATGTTGAGTAAATGCAAGCTAAAATTGGATTATTGAATCATTACTACAAGCAAAGATTTAAGAGGCAGATGAAGACAACCCAGATTTCTCATGCTGTGTTTGAAGACCTTGCAGCTTGAAATAACATATCTTGGTTCCAAATAAATGTATTAGGGAATTACCGAGAGAGTATAGGCATAGAATGCTACGCAATGATGTTTAGAGGACTTTGTTGACAATAATATTTGCAAATCTGGAAACAAAAGTTTAAAGAAATTTGAGTCACAGAGAGGAGATACTCGAGAGTGACTTGGAGAACTTTTCTTTTTGTGTAGAGGCATAATTATTTGTATGTCTTTGTTTAAACCATGCTTGCCCATTTACTGCATAATGCTTTCATCTTGTGGAATTTCAGACTTTCTTTAACTTGCAGGGAGCATCGGTGAAAAAAAATATTTTTTTGTAGCAGATTCAGGAGTCATCTCCATTTGCTTCTGAGGATAAGAGAGGCACAAAGCTCTTGGCTCTTCAGTTTATTTCTGGGCTGAAATACTAATCTTCAGCATCTGTAATTAACTGTCTCTGGGATTTTGGAATGACTGACTCCTATAGCACTAAAACTAAGATGTAAATGTTGCTACAAATCTTATGAGATCTTAATGAAAGATTTTTAAACCATCATCTAAGGATAGACAAAAGAGATTGTTTACTGGGAAATTCTGTTAAAAAAAGAAGATACATTATAAACACATGCTCATCAGGTCATTTTTTAAATAGCTGTCAGATGTCAAGAAAGTGAAATACATCAAGTTTAATATCTGTTCCAATCTAATTAATTTAAAAAGTACCTTTTATAATAGTGTAAACTCTGCCAGATTCTAAGAGAGTTTGGAAAGAATGAAACCTTAAAACTTGAGCTATTCTGATGGAGAAAATAAAAGTCCTCTTCACAATAGCCAGAATATAAGCTGGATGGAGAAATTGAAGGAGGTTGTTGGTTAATTTCAGGATTATCTCGTAAAGGAGAAGCCTGGAGCCAATTAAAATTGAAATGGAGGTCAGTGTCCTGTGTCTCCCCCAGATAAAAGCTGATAGCGGGGCCCTGAGTCCAGGTCATGGGGTACCGGCTCCCTGCTGAAGACCTGCCCTCTCCAATGTGCTGCTGGATTCTTCCGCCCTCGTGGTTCTCAGCAGGAATGGTTGTATCCCCTGGGGATATGTGGCAATGAATGGAGACATCTTTACTTGTCACAACCACGAGAGGTGAGTGCTACTGGCATGGACTGGGTTGAGGCCAGGCGCAATGCTCAACATCCTACAATGCCCAGGTGACAAAGAACAGTAGACCCCCAAATGTCACTAGTGTTGAGGTGGAGAAACCCTATTCTCGAGTCAGGACTCGTGAGGGGCTTGTGATATGACCTCAGTAGAGCCAAACTCCAAAAATGTATTGCTTAGAAAATTAAATATTAAGACCAATCTGAGGATTATGCAGCTGTGATCCATATCAGAATTTAATTCATAATTTCAGCCAAACCAACATGCTTACCATCATCAATTAACATTTAACAAGTCACCAACCACCTCACATTTGGCAAATAATGTCTGATTTATCTTGTTTTACTTGGGAAAAGTCACAGTATACTCTTCATAGCCTTAGTTATCATTCAGGTTTAATAGTGTGTGTTCTCCTGGCATTTTCTCATTTGTTCATCTATTCATTCGATAAATAGTAAGTTAGGATTAATTAAATGCCAACTAAGAAAATTTTCTGCCTAAGCTCTAAGTATTTTTACCAATTACTTTTTATAGTTGGTTTATGAGGTGATATTCCAAAACTCCATATATGTGCAGGCTATGTTAAAGATGAAATGTTTTTTAAAATCCTACATATTTAAAAAATTTAAGAATTATACTTTAAAAAATTACCAAACATGTTAATTTATAAATTCCATAGGCTCTGAATTAGTTGTATGAGAGATCATGTGTTCATTTTCTAATCCAGGCATTTCAAATACAGTATTATAATGAACTCTAGAAATAATCTTTAGTATTATTTTATAATCCATACCACATTCTGGTTTTAGATGGTCTCGTGGCCTTTTCTATTGGCCTAATGCAGGTAATATATATTTCTGGCTCACTGTAAAACACTGTAAAACACTTTAAACATGTGCTGAAATTACTAGGAGCTACCCTGGAAGAAGTTAACACCTGGGGCATCAAGCCCAAGAAAAGAGGTGGGCTTAGATGGGGGTGGAGCCCAGGATCGACCTCTCTCATTAATTTTGTTACTGTCAGCGTTCTCTAGGGAAGTGGAACCCACAAGAGATATCTGTAAATATTAGGTTCATTGAAGGTTTTCAATGAATTCCCCAGGAAAAGCTGGTTGCCTGAAGTAGAGATTGAAATTCTCTTTTCTGACTGCTGAAATCATCACTTCTTTTAAGGCCTTCAACTTATTGGATGAGACTTCTCTCTGTTGAAGGCAATCTCCTCAGTTGATTGTAGACATAATCAGCCATAGATGCAATCAACTTACTGATGTTTTAAGTCCACGCAATGTCCTCACAGTAACAGGCCAGTGCTTGCTTGACCAAACAACGGACACCATTACCTGGCCAAATTGACACATGTGCTTAACCATCACAGTGACCTTGGGCAAGACATTATCTCATCTTTGGAGACTCTGTTTCCTTAACACACAAACATACACATGTATACACACAAATATGGTTTAAATTCTATTCAGTGCACATACACACATACATAAATAAGGTTTAAAGTCTATTCTTTATAAACATACAGACATTCATATATATGGCTTAAATTCTAGTCAATATATACATACACACACATACATATGGTTTAAAATCTATTCATAGTACACACACATAGTTAATACCATTGCCTCTGGAATTAGTCTTGCCTCCTAATCCCAACCCCCCCCCCCCCAATTAGCTGTGTGACAACTTATTGCTCTGGGATTCGCCTTTCTCCTCTGCCTATGGCAATGTAATACTAATACCTTGACTGGAGGTTTACATGAAGAAATATAATACATGATATATGATGAGTACAGGGCCTCATGCATATTAAATGGTAATATTATCATGGTAGTTATTATTATTATTATCACTACCATTCTGAAAAGCTTGGTGGGAAGCAGTGCATTTTCCAATAACTGCTTCCTCCAACAAACGCTTGATTGCAAATCCAGACCTTTGTTATTTGATGACTTCAATGTTGTTGGTTTTTTTCTTTTTAAAAACATAAATCTTGGGTTTGACTTGAGGCACACTGGTACTTTAATGCCACAAACTATTGTGTTATTGCAGAAACAAGAGCTGAACAGTCACTGGACCTTGAAGCGGAAGCCAGCATTGCACTACATGATGTCCAAGGAGTATATAGCTGACCTATGCTTGGGCCAGACTCACATCAGTACAAACACTCTCTGGTCTGGAGCCACAGTTTGGCAGCAGGGGCTTCTAGCCATGTGTGTGTTCAAGTCAGATGTGTGGGTTGTGACAATTCCAGGCAATCAGCCTCCTCAGAAAAGGGAACCCCACCCCATTAAACAGATTCACGGAGGGAAGCGCTCCATTTCCATAGATAGAGAATTGATGTCTATAATGATATGTGATGATGCATAATTTAGAGGGAAGATCACAAAGGGAATATGCCCCATCACCACCCCTATGACCTATTCTATTAAATGTCCCTCCACACCCAGCTTATGACATCTGTCCCACAGAAGAAAACAAGATAGCTGTTTTAGTCAGGGTTAAGTAATACCAGCTGCTGTAACAAAAAGTGACTTTACACAACAAATATTCATTTCTCACTCATGTTTGACTCCAGGGAAATCAGAAGAGGAGTGCACTCTATCACCCAGAGGCCTAGGCTCTTTTATCCAGTGGCTCTGCCATCACTAAGGCCTCAGAGGCCTTCACTGTGTTCTCAACACCTGGCTGGGAGATGAATGAGGAGAGAATTTCAAGGACCATATAGGAGGCTTTAGAAGCCAGGCCACCTGCCACAGGCCAACACCATTCCTTGACCTCACTTAACTGCAGGGGCTGGAAGATACTGTTCAGCTTTGTGCCCAGGCAGGATTGGCCAGCAATGCCAATGTTTCTGCCAGAATAACATTTCAATATCTAAGGAAAACGTGATGGAGCCTGAAATAGGATAGTATTTAAAATCAGCTATGTCAGTTGTGAAGTGGATCCTCTTTATATTGTGACAGGGCAAAATTTACACTTTTTAACAAGAAACTAAACATAATCAAAGCTCTTGGATTCCATCGAGACCCACTCTTACCATGTCAAGTTATCCACCCCCTGTCCTTCACCTGTCTTCCCCCAACTTGGGCTGCTCCTCTGAGATATTGTGTTCAGATCAGGAACAGTGAGCAACTGAGATGGCAGCAGAGAGGAGTCTCATAGTAATGCTAATGACTTTTTCTGTGTCCCAGACACTGTGCTAAAGCATAACATTATTATGGAAAGGACCAGGCTGAGACAACACCAGAGGCCACAGTCTTGAATTGTTTTGCTTCCACTTCCTGTCAAAAGCCCAACTGGAATGACTAATTCCTTCTAATCATTTATTTTCCTAAGTTAGTTCTTCCCAACTTGGTTGTATACAAGGATCATCTCAGGGTGCTGTGGTGGACAGACTCTTAAGGTAACCCCCAATGATCCCTGCCTCCTGGTGTTCATGATCTTTGTTTAATCCCCTGCCTTGAATGTGGTCAAGGTCAGTAGAGTATAGCAAAAATGATGGGATGTAACTTCCACAATTACATTACCTAATATTGTAACATCCCTCTTGCTGGCAGACTCTCTTCTTTTGCTGGCTTTGGTAAAGCCAGCTACCATTTTCTGAGCTGCCATGTTGGAGAGGCCTGCCTGACAGGAACTGAGGGAAGCCTCTGGTCAACAGCCAGCAAGGAACTGAGGCCCTAGTCAATCCTCTACTAAGTTAGTTCTGCCAACAACCCGAGTGAGCTTGGAAGTGGATCCTTTTCCAGTCAAACCTTCAAATGAGACCCCAACCCCAGCCAACAACTTGACTACACCCTAGGAGACCCTGAAGCAGAGGAACCAGCTAAGCCATGCCCAGATTTCTGGCTCACAGAAACTGTGAAATAATAAATGTGTGCTATTTTTAGCTGCTAAGTTTGTGTTAATTGGTTTGCAGCAATGACAACAAATATAGATGCTTGTTAAAAGTACATATTCCTGGAGGCGGGGCAAGATGGCAGACTGGTGAGCTGTATGTTTTAGTTACTCCTCCAGGAAAGTAGGTAGAAAGCCAGGAACTGCGTGGACTGGACACCACAGAGCAATCTGTCTTTGGGCATACTTCATACAACACTCATGAAAATGTCGAACTGCTGAGATCAGCGAAATCTGTAAGTTTTTGCGGCCAGGGGACCCGCGCCACTCCCTGCCAGGCTCAGTCCCGTGGGAGGCGGGGCTGTCAGCTCCGGGAAGGAGAACGGAGAACTGAAGTGGCAGCCCTTATCGGAAACTCATTCTACTGATCCAAACTCCAACCATAGATAGACGAAGACCAGACACCAGAGAATCTGAGAGCAGCCAGCCCAGCAGAGAGGAGACAGGCATAGAAAAAAAAACAACACGAAAAACTCCAAAATAAAAGCAGAGGATTTTTGGAGTTCTGGTGAACACAGAAAGGGGAAGGGTGGAGCTCAGGCCTTGAGGCGCATATGCAAATCCCGAAGAAAACCTGATCTCTCTGCCCTGTGGACCTTTCCTTAATGGCCCTGGCTGCTTTGTCTGTTAGCATTTTAATAACCCATTAGATTGCTGAGGAGGGCCCTTTTTTTTTTTTTTTTTTTTTTTAATCCTTTTTTCTTTTTCTAAAACAATTACTCTAAGAAGCCCAATACAGAAAGCTTCAAAGAATTGCAATTTGGGCACGTCAAGTCAAGAACAGAACTAAGAGAGCTCTGAGACAAAAGGCAATAATCCAGTGGCTGAGAAAATTCTCTAAACACCACAACTTCCCAAGAAAAGGGGGGTGTCCGCTCACAGCCACCATCCTGGTGGACAGGAAACACTCCTGCCCATCGCCAGCCCCATAGCCCAGAACTGCCCCAGACAACCCAGTGTGACGGAAGTGCTTCAAATAACAGGCACACACCACAAAACTGGGCGTGGACATTAGCCTTCCCTGCACCCTCAGCTGGTTGTCCCAGAGTTGGGAAGGTGGAGCAGTGTGAATTAACAAAGCCTCATTCAGCCATCATTTGAGCAGACTGGGAGCCTCCCTACACAGCCCAGCAGCCCAGAACTACCCTGGGGGGACGGCACTCACCTGTGACATAGCACAGTCATCCCTCAACAGAGGACCCGGGGTGCACAGCCTGGAAGAGGGGCCCACTTGCAAGTCTCAGGAGCCATACGCCAATACCAAGGACTAGTGGGTCAGTGGCAGAGACAAACTGTGGCAGGACTGAACTGAAGGATTAGACTATTGCAGCAGCTTTAAAACTCTAGGATCACCAGGGAGATTTGATTGTTAGGGCCACCCCCCCTCCCCGACTGCCCAGAAACACACCCCAAATACAGGGCAGGCAACACCAACTACACACGCAAGCTTGGTACACCAATTGGGCCCCACAAGACTCACTCCCCCACTCACCAAAAAGGCTAAGCAGGGGAGAACTGGCTTGTGGAGAACAGGTGGCTCGTGGTCGCCACCTGCTGGTTTGTTAGAGAAAGTGTACTCCACGAAGCTGTAGATCTGATAATTTAGAGATAAGGACTTCAATAGGTCTACAAACCCTAAAAGAACCCTATCAAGTTCAGCAAATGCCACGAGGCCAAAAACAACAGAAAATTATAAAGCATATGAAAAAACCAGACGATATGGATAACCCAAGCCCAAGCACCCAAATCAAAAGACCAGAAGAGACACAGCACCTAGAGCAGCTACTCAAAGAACTAAAGATGAACAATGAGACCATAGTACGGGAGATAAAGGAAATCAAGAAGACCTGACCCTAGAAGAGCATAAAGAAGATATTGCAAGACTAAATAAAAAAATGGATGATCTTATGGAAATTAAAGAAACTGTTGACCAAATTAAAAAGATTCTGGACACTCATAGTACAAGACTAGAGGAAGTTGAACAACGAATCAGTGACCTGGAAGATGACAGAATGGAAAATGAAAGCATAAAAGAAAGAATGGGGAAAAAAATTGAAAAAATCGAAATGGACCTCAGGGATATGATAGATAATATGAAACGTCCAAATATAAGACTCATTGGTGTCCCAGAAGGGGAAGAAAAAGGTAAAGGTCTAGGAAGAGTATTCAAAGAAATTGTTGGGGAAAACTTCCCAAATCTTCTAAACAACATAAATACACAAATCATAAATGCTCAGCGAACCCCAAATAGAATAAATCCAAATAAACCCACTCCGAGACATATTCTGATCACACTGTCAAACACAGAAGAGAAGGAGCAAGTTCTGAAAGCAGCAAGAGAAAAGCAATTCACCACATACAAAGGAAACAGCATAAGACTAAGTAGTGACTACTCAGCAGCCACCATGGAGGCAAGAAGGCAGTGGCACGATATATTTAAAATTCTGAGTGAGAAAAATTTCCAGCCAAGAATAATTTATCCAGCAAAGCTCTCCTTCAAATTTGAGGGAGAGCTTAAATTTTTCACAGACAAACAAATGCTGAGAGAATTTGCTAACAAGAGACCTGCCCTACTGGAGATACTAAAGGGAGCCCTACAGACAGAGAAACAAAGACAGGACAGAGAGACTTGGAGAAAGGTTCAGTACTAAAGAGATTCGGTATGGGTAAAATAAAGGATATTAATAGAGAGAGGGAAAAATATGGCAAACATAAACCAAAGGATAAGATGGCCGATTCAAGAAATGCCTTCACGGTTATAACGTTGAATGTAAATGGATTAAACTCCCCAATTAAAAGATATAGATTCGCAGAATGGATCAAAAAAAATGAACCATCAATATGTTGCATACAAGAGACTCATCTTAGACACAGGGACACAAAGAAACTGAAAGTGAAAGGATGGAAAAAAATATTTCATGCAAGCTACACCCAAAAGAAAGCAGGTGTAGCAATATTAATCTCAGATAAAATAGACTTCAAATGCAGGGATGTTTTGAGAGACAAAGAAGGCCACTACATACTAATAAAAGGGGCAATTCAGCAAGAAGAAATAACAATCGTAAATGTCTATGCACCCAATCAAGGTGCCACAAAATACATGAGAGAAACACTGGCAAAACTAAAGGAAGCAATTGATGTTTCCACAATAATTGTGGGAGACTTCAACACATCACTCTCTCCTATAGATAGATCAACCAGACAGAAGACCAATAAGGAAATTGAAAACCTAAACAATCTGATAAATGAATTAGATTTAACAGACATATACAGGACATTACATCCCAAATCACCAGGATACACATACTTTTCTAGTGCTCACGGAACTTTCTCCAGAATAGATCATATGCTGGGACATAAAACAAGCCTCAATAAATTTAAAAAGATTGAAATTATTCAAAGCACATTCTCTGACCACAATGGAATACAATTAGAAGTCAATAACCATCAGAGACTTAGAAAATTCACAAATACCTGGAGGTTAAACAACACACTCCTAAACAATCAGTGGGTTAAAGAAGAAATAGCAAGAGAAATTGCTAAATATATAGAGACGAATGAAAATGAGAACACAACATACCAAAACCTATGGGATGCAGCAAAAGCAGTGCTAAGGGGGAAATTTATAGCACTAAACGCATATATTAAAAAGGAAGAAAGAGCCAAAATGAAAGAACTAATGGATCAACTGAAGAAGCTAGAAAATGAACAGCAAACCAATCCTAAACCAAGTAGAAGAAAAGAAATAACAAGGATTAAAGCAGAAATAAATGACATAGAGAACAAAAAAATAATAGAGAGGATAAATATCACCAAAAGTTGGTTCTTTGAGAAGATCAACAAGATTGACAAGCCCCTAGCTAGACTGACAAAATCAAAAAGAGAGAAGACCCATATAAACAAAATAATGAATGAAAAAGGTGCCATAACTGCAGATCCTGAAGAAATTAAAAAAATTATAAGAGGATATTATGAACAACTGTATGGCAACAAACTGGATAATGTAGAAGAAATGGACAATTTCCTGGAAACATATGAACAACCTAGACTGACCAGAGAAGAAATAGAAGACCTCAACCAACCCATCACAAGCAAAGAGATCCAATCAGTCATCAAAAATCTTCCCACAAATAAATGCCCAGGGCCAGATGGCTTCACAGGGGAATTCTACCAAACTTTCCAGAAAGAACTGACACCAATCTTACTCAAACTCTTTCAAAAAATTGAAGAAAATGGAACACTACCTAACTCATTTTATGAAGCTAACATCAATCTAATACCAAAACCAGGCAAAGATGCTACAAAAAAGGAAAACTACCGGCCAATCTCCCTAATGAATATAGATGCAAAAATCCTCAACAAAATACTTGCAAATCGAATCCAAAGACACATTAAAAAAATCATACATCATGACCAAGTGGGGTTCATTCCAGGCATGCAAGGATGGTTCAACATAAGAAAAACAATCAATGTATTACAACACATTAAAAACTCGAAAGGGAAAAATCAATTGATCATCTCAATAGATGCTGAAAAAGCATTTGACAAAATCCAACATCCCTTTTTGATAAAAACACTTCAAAAGGTAGGAATTGAAGGAAACTTCCTCAACATGATAAAGAGCATATATGAAAAACCCCAGCCAGCATAGTACTCAATGGTGAGAGACTGAAAGCCTTCCCTCTAAGATCAGGAACAAGACAAGGATGCCCGCTGTCACCACTGTTATTCAACATTGTGCTGGAAGTGCTAGCCAGGGCAATCCGGCAAGACAAAGAAATAAAAGGCATTCAAATTGGAAAATAAGAAGTAAAACTGTCATTGTTTTCAGATGATATGATCTTATATCTAGAAAACCCTGAGAAATCGACGATACAGCTACTAGAGCTAATAAACAAATTTAGCAAAGTAGCGGGATACAAGATTAATGCACATAAGTCAGTAATGTTTCTATATGCTAGAAATGAACAAACTGAAGAGACACTCAAGAAAAAGATACCATTTTCAATAGCAACTAAAAAAATCAAGTACCTAGGAATAAACTTAACCAAAGATGTAAAAGACCTATACAAAGAAAACTACATAACTCTACTAAAAGAAATAGAAGGGGACCTTAAAAGATGGAAAAATATTCCATGTTCATGGATAGGAAGGCTAAATGTCATTAAGATGTCAATTCTACCCAAACTCATCTACAGATTCAATGCAATCCCAATCAAAATTCCAACAACCTACTTTGCAGACTTGGAAAAGCTAGTTATCAAATTTATTTGGAAAGGGAAGATGCCTCGAATTGCTAAAGACACTCTAAAAAGAAAAACCAAGTGGGAGGACTTACACTCCCTGACTTTGAAGCTTATTATAAAGCCACAGTTGCCAAAACAGCATGGTACTGGCACAAAGATAGACATATAGATCAATGGAATCGAATTGAGAATTCAGAGATAGACCCTCAGATCTATGGCCGACTGATCTTTGATAAGGCCCCCAAAGTCACTGAACTGAGCCATAATGGTCTTTTCAACAAATGGGGCTGGGAGAGTTGGATATCCATATCCAAAAGAATGAAAGAGGACCCCTACCTCACCCCCTACACAAAAATTAACTCAAAATGGACCAAAGATCTCAATATAAAAGAAAGTACCATAAAACTCCTAGAAGATAATGTAGGAAAACATCTTCAAGACCTTGTATTAGGCGGCCACTTCCTAGACTTTACACCCAAAGCACAAGCAACAAAAGAGAAAATAGATAAATGGGAACTCCTCAAGCTTAGAAGTTTCTGCACCTCAAAGGAATTTCTCAAAAAGGTAAAGAGGCAGCCAACTCAATGGGAAAAAATTTTTGGAAACCATGTATCTGACAAAAGACTGATATCTTGCATATACCAAGAAATCCTACAACTGAATGACAATAGTACAGACAGCCCAATTATAAAATGGGCAAAAGATATGAAAAGACAGTTCTCTGAAGAGGAAATACAAATGGCCAAGAAACACATGAAAAAATGTTCAGCTTCACTAGCTATTAGAGAGATGCAAATTAAGACCACAATGAGATACCATCTAACACCGGTTAGAATGGCTGCCATTAAACAAACAGGAAACTACAAATGCTGGAGGGGATGTGGAGAAATTGGAACTCTTATTCATTGTTGGTGGGACTGTATAATGGTTCAGCCACTCTGGAAGTCAGTCTGGCAGTTCCTTAGAAAACTAGATATAGAGCTACCATTCGATCCAGCGATTGCACTTCTCGGTATATACCCGGAAGATCGGAAAGCAGTGACACGAACAGATATCTGCACGCCAATGTTCATAGCAGCATTATTCACAATTGCCAAGAGATGGAAACAACCCAAATGTCCTTCAACAGATGAGTGGATAAATAAAATGTGGTATATACACACGATGGAATACTACGCGGCAGTAAGAAGGCACGATCTCGTGAAACATATGACAACATGGATGAACCTTGAAGACATAATGCTGAGCGAAATAAGCCAGGCACAAAAAGAGATATATTATATGCTACCACTAATGTGAACTTTGAAAAATGTAAAACAAATGGTTTATAATGTAGAATGTAGGGGAACTAGCAGTAGAGAGCAATTAAGGAAGGGGGAACAAGAATCCAAGAAGAACAGATAAGCTATTTAACGTTCTGGGGATGCCCAGAAATGACTATGGTCTGTTAATTTCTGATGGATATAGTAGGAACAAGTTCACAGAAATGTTGCTATATTAGGTAACTTTCTTGGGGTAAAGTAGGAACATGTTGGAAGTTAAGCAGTTATCTTAGGTTAGTTGTCTTTTTCTTACTCCCTTGTTATGGTCTCTTTGAAATTTTCTTTTATTGTATGTTTGTTTTCTTTTTAACTTTTTTTTTCATACAGTTGATTTAAAAAAGAAGGGAAAGTTAAAAAAAAAAAGAAAGAAAAAAGAAAAACAAGGAAAAAAAAAAAAAGATGTAGTGCCCCCTTGAGGAGCCTGTGGAGAATGCAGGGGTATTTGCCTACCCCACCTCCATGGTTGCTAACATGACCACAGACATAGGGGACTGGTGGTTTGATGGGTTGAGCCCTCTACCATAAGTTTTACCCTTGGGAAGACGGTTGCTGCAAAGAAGAGGCTAGGCCTCCCTATATTTGTGCCTAAGAGTCTCCTCCTGAATGCCTCTTTGTTGCTCAGATGTGGCCCTCTCTCTCTGGCTAAGCCAACTTGAAAGGTGAAATCACTGCCCTCCCCCCTATGTGGGATCAGACACCCAGGGGAGTGAATCTCCCTGGCAACGTGGAATATGACTCCCGGGGAGGAATGTAGACCCGGCATCGTGGGACAGAGAACATCTTCTTGACCAAAAGGGGGATGTGAAAGGAAATGAAATAAGCTTCAGTGGCAGAGAAATTCCAAAATGAGCCGAGAGGTCACTCTGGTGGGCACTCTTACACACACTTTAGACAACCCTTTTTAGGTTCTAAAGAATTGGGGTAGCTGGTGGTGGATACCTGAAACTATCAAACTACAACCCAGAACCCATGAATCTCGAAGACAGTTGTATAAAAATGTAGCTTATGAGGGGTGACAATGGGATTGGGAAAGCCATAAGGACCACACTCCACTTTGTCTAGTTTATGGATGGATGAGTAGAAAAATAGGGGAAGGAAACAAACAGACAAAGGTACCCAGTGTTCTTTTTTACTTCAATTGCTCTTTTTCACTCTAATTATTATTCTTGTTATTTTTGTGTGTGTGCTAATGAAGGTGTCAGGGATTGATTTAGGTGATGAATGTACAACTATGTAATGGTACTGTAAACAATCGAAAGTATGATTTGTTTTGTATGACTGCGTGGTATGTGAATATATCTCAATAAAATGATGATAAAAAAAAAAAAAAAAAAAGTACATATTCCTGGGTACTGGCCACAGAGTCTTTTTGGCGGTATGGAGAGGGCTTGGGGATCTGAATTTTTCACTGTGTTTTCAGATGATTCTGATGTACCTAGTTCGGAAATCATCACTCTAAATTCTTCAAGATTTATTCTTACATCTAACCAGCTCCCAGAGAGTTACATAATTCAGTATTATCTTTTCTCCCCACAGAATTGACCTAAAAGTTATATTTTAATGATTTTTCTATTGGTTCATTATAAAAAGAAAGTTCTCTATTGGTTTCCTATCACTGCTGTAATAACTGACCACAAGTCTTAGAGATTTAAAACAACATAAACTTATCTTACAATTCTAGAGGTCAGAAGTCCAAAAATGACTCCCACTGGGCTAAAATCAAGGTGTCAACAGGGCTGGTTCCTTCTGGAAACCCAAGGGGAGAATTTATTTTCCTTGCCTTTTTTAGCCTCTAGAGGCTGCCAACTATTCCTTGGCTCATGGCGTCCTCCAGCAATGGCATCACTCCAACCTCTGTTCTATCATCACATCGCCTTCTCTGCCTCTGACTCTGCTGCCTCCTCCTTTCCCTTATAAGGACACTTGTGATGACATTGGGCCCACCTGGATAATCCAGGGTAATCTCCCCATCTTGTGATCCTTAACTTGATCACATCTGCAACATCCCTTTTGCCATGGAAGGTCGTATATTCATAGATTCTGGGGATTAGGACATGGACATCTTTGAGGGGCCATTTTTCTGCTGACCACAGCATCCATTGTATCAATGTCTGTATCTTGATGCCAGGAAAATGTTGATTTCTTCCTTTGTATCATAAGAACTCTGTAATCTGTCTTGTTTCCCTTTCTGCTTTGTCTGCCAGGATTCTCAGAGCTGAGCATTGTATTCAGTTGTAAGAACTCTGCTAAGCTTGGTTTCTAATCCAACTGCTTTCCTTTGTTCATTATTTTGTTCTTACTCTTTTATCCTTGTTTTAGTGGTTCTGTTTTTTCTGTCATGTATTATAAGTTATTTTTGAAAAGTAACCAGAATATACAAATCTCCACATTTAGGCTTAACCTATAGGTCCCCTGATTCCTAATCTCTTATCCTCCAAGGCCATTGCCTGTGAAATGTTTTCTCACTTGGTACCTGGTCTTTCTCTCTTCTGTATCTCACTCCACCTCTCCTCCCGTCTCCTTCCCACAGCCATCCCTAGTCCTCCAAGCCACTCACCAATCTACGTGTCAGTTTCCCTCAAGACCAGGGACT
The DNA here is from genome assembly GCF_015220235.1 of Choloepus didactylus. NCBI lineage: Eukaryota > Metazoa > Chordata > Mammalia > Pilosa > Megalonychidae > Choloepus > Choloepus didactylus. The sequence goes on along the minus strand of NC_051334.1, from coordinate 7,886,971 downwards.
TGAGGTGAGGAGGTCACCCTGCACCAAGCTGGGTAGGTTCTACGAAGGCCCTTTTTGCTGTGATGGATGAACTAGTCTTTGAGCCCTGGTCAGCCTGCCTGTGGAAGAGAGATCCTCTGAACTGATTTCAAATACACTGGGCTCATTAAAGTACTTGAACAAATTGCCCTAGAAATTCCAGTAATAGCCACACACCTCAGGGAGACAAATAATATTATCCATATGTTGCAAGAGGAAATATTGAGTCAAAGAAGGCAAAGGGAGCTACAGATTCTATTTCTTGAGGAAAATTACCTTGGTTACAGGGTTTTAGATGACTTAGATGGATGAATCCCAATCTCAGTTTTCCATTTCATCAGTACTCTCTGATTATTTTTAGAGGTGGTTTGACAGAATAATTTTGTTAGCCTAATTAAAACAAATTTGTCAAATACCACATTTTGGAATGATCAGAGTAATAGAGAACATAGTGCAGAGTTTAGAAACACAATGATTACAGTATCTGCTAAAATGTTTTCAAGTTAAACATATATGTTCAGCTTAACTTTTTCTATATAAAATAAACACCTGTATAGCCACTGCCTCCTAATGCCCAAATTCTGCCCATGCCTCAAATTTCAAATCCAGTGCCTTTCAACAAAGACTTGCATGAGCCCCTTATTTATACTTTTTTTCTCATCAGATTCTAAGAGTATTCTGGTTTGCTAGAGCTGCCATTATGCAAAATACCAGAAATGAATTGGCTTTTATAAAGGGGATTTATCTGGTTGCAAAGTTACAGTTCTATGGCTATAAAAGTGTCCAAACTAAGGCAACAACAAGAGGATACCTTCACTGAAGAATGGCCGATGGTGTCCGGAACACCTCTGTCAGCTGGGTAGACCCATGGCTGACATCTGCTCCAGGGTTCTGGTTTCAAAATGGTTTTCTCCCAGGATGTTTCTCTCTAAGCATCTGGGGGTGTTCTCTTAGTTTTTCCCAGGCACACTCTGGGCTGGCAAAAGTCTCCTTTCAGTGGCCATCTCCAAAATGTTGCTCAGCTGCAGCAGTCTGGGCCTGGGATGGCTCTTTTTAAAGGACTCCAGTAAACTAATCAAGACCCACGCTGAATGGATGGGGCCACACCTCCATGGAAATAATCTAATCAAAATTATCACCTACAGTTGGGTGAGTCACATCTCCATGGAAACAGCCTAATCTAAATGTCCCACAAGATTGGATTAAAAGATCATGGCTTTGTGGGGGACATAGTATATCCAAACAGGCACAAGTATCTTAACTGGATTCTTCTTATGTTACCTATCATCTGTATTGTGTGTGTGTGTAAAATATATATTAGAAATACAAGGGGATATATGACTATATATAAAATGTATATAATATAATATTACATTTACATGTCCCCTTGTATACAAACATATTAGTTACTATCTTCTTTCCCATTTAGGGAAAGTCAAGTGAACCCTTGAATCCTCTTTTGATCGGCCACAGGACTCAGTATCACTGCTTCTTAACTATAATTTGAATAAAGTTCATCAGTGAAGGAATGAGTGAACGAACAAGGGAGTGAGGGAATGAGACCCATGGAGGTCACTTAAACCAAGATCAAGTTCATGGAGGTCACCCAGCACAGGATGAAATAGTCAAGTGTGCCATGGTTAGGGAGTTAGACAAACTCGCTGAGGCAGGTCAGCCAGGGCAGCTCTGGACAAACAGTTCAGCCTTGACTTCAGGCTGTTACTGGTCTCCACTCTGTCTTCTCCTGGGTTCGGGTGGCTTGGGGACCTTCAAACAACGGTCAGGGCTTAAAGGGAGTCAGATATTTTCAAGTGCGTCCTTTTTCTGTTGAAGGAGAGATAGGGTAGAAGAATTACTTCACAGGAGTAGGGCACCCACTGTCACCACTTTGCCTTCATTTATATCATGTTTTACTGTTTTCAGCAGGCTTTCACATATATGTTCTTGATTCAGGCCCACAAGGAAAATAAATTTTGCTGCTGCATTTTAAGTCATTGGTTATGGAAGCAAGACTCCAGGAGCTTTAAGCAAATGATTATAAGGTGGTATTTGGTCTTGTTTATCTCATTTTGTCCTCAAAGAAAACCTCAGAGGTAGAAATTACTATTCCCCCCTTTTTACAGGTGATGGAATCAAAGAGCCTCAAGGAATTTTAATGGCCTCCATAAGGTCACTTGTCTACTTCTGAGTCTCATGTTTGTGTTATACTTGTTACGTGGCAGCTGTGGTACAGAAGGGTCTGATACATAATGAGAATGCAGACCCAGGGATTTCAATTCAAAGAAAGTGACTCAAGTTATTCTAATTATGGTCTATTCTTAAGATTAAAAGTTACAATGAAGTGGCACCAGTAATGTGTTCTTAAAAATGTGCCATGTTTTATTTTAGCTATAAAATGAATTGATTGAATTCCTACTATGTGCTAGCTACTTGTATTAGTTTCCTGACTGCTAAAACAAGCACCATACAATGGGTTGGCTTAAACAACTGGAATTTATTGGCTCACAGTTTTCAGGCCAAGAGAAATCCAAAATCAAGGCATCAGCAAGGCAAGGCTTTCTCCCCAAAGATTGTGGTGTTCTGGGGCTGGTTGCCAGTGATCCTTGATCCTTGGCTTTTCTGTCACCTGGCAGTGAACATGGCAGCATCTTCTCCCTTCTCCTCTGGGTTCCGTTGACTTCTGGCTTCTTCTGTTGGCCTTTTTTCAAGGTCTGAATTTCATGCTGCTTATAAAGGACTTCAGTAATCCAGATTAAAACCCAAACTGATTCAGTTGGCTCCACTTTAACTAAAAATAGCATATTCAGAAGGTCCTGTTTACTATGGGTTCAGACCCACAGAAGTGGATGAAAAAGAAGAACACGTATTTTTCTGGGGTACATAACTCAATCTACTGCACCACTGGAATGAGCATTTTATATACAGTCTTTTATTTCTTCCTGACACTAATTCTAAGGAGTAGATGTAATTCTCCACTTTTTATAAAGGAAAAACTAAGACTCAGAGTAAGGTTGAGAGACAATTTACACCCAGATCGTCTGACTCTAGATCCCATGGTTTTACTAACTGTATTTGACAGCCTTCCCTTAGCAATTGCCCCTTCATTCAAGAAAAAATATATTGAAAACTTCCAGTTTGCCAGACTGTATATCCTATGTGCTGAGAATATGACTATACAAACATGAGTCATCTTTTTTGTGTGAGTATTCTTCAACACTTTGGACTTGGCTATTTTAATAAAGTCTATACTTGTAAGGAATTTAAGACTTAGAGTCATAGCATTAACATGCAAAAGTATATTCGTTTTTATTTCTCTATAGCTAAACTCAACTGAAGCCCCCATTTCCATTTCGCACAAGGATACTTTGCTAATCCAATAGGAAGGACTGCTTCCTGTTCAAAATGTGATTCACTCAGGGTTTAAACTCAGCCAACTCAAGAATTTCTCTTTTGTCTTCCTCTGCAGTTGTTCTAGGGTGGGCTAGGTCATGGGGAGAGACCGGGGAAGGCTGATTCACTGGCCTGGCATGGATAGAGGTAGGGTGAGCAAGGCCCTTGACCATCATCACTGCTATCTCGCTCCCACCCTGGCTCTGAGATTCAGTCTCATCTTGTCATTGGTCCACAGCCTGGGTTGGCCCCTCACTGCAGCCTCTGGCATGGGGCCCCCGTCCAGAGTTGCCCTACATGCATATCCCTTTGCAAGTTCCCAGCCCTCAACACCAGCCACTCCCTGGGCCTCTCATGGTGATACAGGAACATCTCCAATTTCCACCTCACCAAACAGTAGCCAAGAGAAACTTGGGGCCAGTCAACTAAGATCTTTCCACCATTTCTGCTCCACTGTGGCTGCCCCTAATGGAGTGGGGCACCCTTCAAGGCTGTCAACTCCCCACCTTCCAGATGGGAAATAGGCCACAACTCTCATGGCTTTCAGAAACCAAACCTTTTTGGTCCCTTTTCCTATTGCTGTGGTCTGAGTCAGCCAGGCTCTGACTCTTAATATTTAAAAAAAAAAAAAATTCTTAGATTTAAAAATCCCATTACTCACTTTAAAAACACTAGTTCTTATATACTGAAGGAACTTTGACTTTTAGATTATTATGATCTGCTTCAGATTTACCAACTTGATTCTGCAAAATAGTTGTCTTGTTTATTCTAAGTAGTATCTGAAAGCAATGTGTCGCTGCCTGAGAGACAGGAGAGGGGTAATAGGTAGAAGACCTGGGGGAGGGAAGCACAGGAGATCTCAAGTCCTAACCTTGCATTTATTACATATTATTGTTGTTATATTATAATACAAAATAGATTATAAACGTATTATGTATTAGTATGTAATAAGCCCCCCTAATCTTTCTCATCCCCTCAGTTGATCATGCCATGTCGAAGCCTGGGTGTCGTACCATAAACTCCATCCATTCATTCATTTATCTTTTCTTTAAATATATAGATATCAAAAGTTCTTAACTTGGAGTGAACACTTGGCAATTACTGAAGACGTGTCTGGTTCTCACGGCTGGGGGAGGGGGTGCAGGGCGCTGCTGGACAGCCTACAGTGCACAGGACGGCCCTGCCATGGAGAGGGATCTGATCCAAAATGTCAGGAGTGTTGAGGTGGAGAAACCTTGAAGGAGATAGAGAGAGAGATGTGTAAGTAGATAGTAGATACACAGATATGTAGAAATAGAACTGGATTTATACTAAGTGCCAGACAAGGTGCTAGGCAGAGAAAAACCAGAGCATCCATCCCTCGGTGAGAACATGGCTTAATGTAAAGTCATCATGTCTTCACACCTCAGAATCCCAGCCTTGTTTTCAGCCTGTGTGCAAACTCTATTCTTCATGGGGAAAATGAAGTGTGGCTTCTCCCAGGATTTATTGCCTTTCTAATCAGTATTTTTTAGGACGAAAACCACCAAAACATGCATTTCTAAGTGAAGTTAATTTTCTGGACAGAATATAGAGTTCCTAGTGCTGATAACAAATTCAGTGGACTTAATCAGATTCAGATTTGGTATGCTCTTCCAGCGGAAAAAGAAAACAAATATAAGAGGGCACTTTAGAACTTTGGCTCTTGTTAAAGAGTTTATGTAATTTGTAGCATTAAAGTTTAAATCCAAGCTTACAAGAACTTCTGATTCAAGAGTAAGTACGCATTGCCCTGAGATGTTCTCCACAGTTTTAGCTCCCTACACTCTCCCACTCCCACCATTACCGATCATTACCAAACTCTCAGTAGATTTTTAGATGGATATTTCATCCATTTAATATGGCACACAGATTCTCTGATCGCTATCAATAAAAGATGTGGAGGTCTGAGTGTGAGTGTCCCATACATGAAGTACATATTTGGGCTGATTTAGGGCACAGACTAATCAAATACCTTTGATGGGCTCTTAATCTCTCACACCTAACCTTGTCAAGATTTACCCTTATTATCATTCATACTGTTTCAAGTCCCTTACAGAAGAACACCGTGTAAAGTGTAGTCAGCAGGATGGTCTGCAGAAATGTTTAGCGTGTGCTAATTGCAGATTAACTGCAGGGTTAAATGCCCTATGAAATATTCAGACTATTCTTTTAAGAGAAACCCCAAAGGTTTCCTATGTGCAACTGTGAAAACAATCTAACATTAGGGATTTTTAAAAATTACCTTTTTAAAATTTTTCTTCCCATTATATCTATTCCCAGGTAGACCAAAAACTAGATTGATTTTGAAATAGAAGTGCCCATTAGGATGAAGTCAAGGCCAATTCTAAATGTATCCTGCTGGCACTGGGACACTAGAGAGTGTGGGTTTCTCTGAGAACAGCTATACTGCACATGACAGCCTTCAGTGTTAAAACCTTGGTAATCAGTCTCTCCGAGGTTCCTGAAAAACTAAACCAAAGCTGTTCATTCACACATGTGCAAAACCTTCAGAATCCCATAGAAAAAAAATACCCAACGTCTGAAAGTAGAAGGCAGAGAAGTTCTCAGTGCTCTAATATGTGTTTCCAACCTGTGTTAAGTTTCTCAGTTCTTTTAAAGAACAATCCTGTCTCTAATTCCAATAGCTTGAGAGAATAGCAGGGAGTCACATATCAGAGTATAGAAAGCTTTTGAGCTCTAACCCCCTCTGGGAGCTCACCAGACTATTTCTGTATCTGTCTGTTTCTCTTTGCCTGTCCCTCCCTCTGTATCTCTGTCCTCGCTTTCAGTGGATCTTTTCTCCATCTTCTTTTTCCTTCTCTGGCCACAGTGGAAAACTATTGTGGTATATTGTGTTTTTTTTTATATATAACATTTTTACTTTCAAATAATTTTAGATTAACCAAAAATACACATTCTGTTTGCCCTTCACCTGGTTTCCCTAATGTTAATGTCATAGTACTGTGGTACATTTGTCCCAACTAAGAAACCAACATCAGTTCATTGCCAATAACCAAACTCCAGATTTTATTTGCATTTCCCCAGTTTCCCCACTCATGCCCTCTTTCTGTCTCAGGATTCCACCCAGGACCCCCATGTTTAGTTGTTTTATCTCCTTAGTCTGCTCTGGGCTGTGACAGTTTCTCAGTCTTTCCTTGTTTTTCAAGACTTTGGCAGCTTTGAGGAGTCCTTGTTGTGTAGTTTGTAGAAGGTCCCTCAATTTGGGTTTGCTGAAGGTTTTCTCATGATTAGATTGGGGTTATGGGTTTGGGGAAAAGTACCCCAGAGGTGAAGCGCCCTCCTCGTCACATCACAACAGGGAGTACCCGCTATCAGTTTGACTTGTCACTGGTGACGTGTTCTTGTTGTTTTTTAATACCACTAAATGTACATTGTTTTTCTTTAAAACAAGGGAGTGGAATGTTTTTACATGATTCACTAAAACAAATAGTGAAACCTTTCCAACCTTTAATTAGGTTGCTTTTATCCACACTAATATGTGAGTGTGTCTGACATCTTAGTATTTAACCAATTTTATTTGTTGAATGAATGACTATCTTAATATCTGTCTCCAACCTCACCTACATCTTGGATCCAGGTCCCAAGGTGGGAAAAAGAGAACCCTTGGGCAGTCTAGATGCTAACCATTTGATAATCCATCCACTGCCATTGATTTGGCTTTTAGAGTTATTTAAAAATAACTTTGGACAACTGTGATATATTTTCATCTTCCTAAGAATGTTCTCAGTTTTCATTCGGTTTTGATATTCAACTGTGGTGTCTCAAATGGTGCTAATGAAGTGCTAGAACTAAACATTGAGGAGTTAGGATATACAGACCTAGGAAAAGCGGAAAGAGGTTTGGAATTATTACTATAAAACTGTCATTTTCATTGCCCTTTGAGGATTTTCCCTCCCACGTGGTTATCTGTAATCTCATTAAAAGAGGAAATCTCAACCACATCATCTTGAAACACCTGCCTAGCCAAATGGAAAGAGGCAGCCTTTTAGGAGATACAGTTTCATTTTCCCTATAGCTTGACCATTTTTGATGAAGTTTCACTGCTGACAGATGCAACTGAAAGATGCAAAGGAAAGTGGATTGTTTGCAAATTCAACTCACTTGATTTTGTGGAACATGCATTCCTTCAGAACTAAGTTGAAAAGATCACAATAATTGCTCGCCTTTGCTGGTGGCGCTGGAGGCCTAGGAGATGCTGCCTGGACAAGTCTGCTTCTCTGGTGCCAAGCACACAGAAAGCTTACCTGTCCTTGTGGACAGATTGGGGAATAAGACTGATCTGAGGGAATAAATGTTTTTTTTTTTTTTTAATTTCCTATCCTTTTCTACATTGGCTGTTAATAATTTCAAACCTTCTTGGCATTTTGCAAGCAATTTAAGGCCAAAAATCCTCTAGGGTATAGGAGGTGGGAGGTGGGGAGAGAATTCTGTAATTCTAGTCTTCTGTTTTGAAAGCAAACATTCTTGACTAAAATGAAGGTGCAAAACACCTTCTCTCCAAGGCTGGCAATGGACCCAAAATTCAGCTGATAGTCATTTCCGTTAGGGGAAATATGAACAATTTCTGGCCTTTGTTCCTCTTAAGGTTCAATGAATAGTAAAACCATGGGTGACAGGGAGGGCTTTTGCAGAGACTCAAACACCTAAAGATCAGTGTAAACTAGAATTTCAAAAACTCTTCAGGACAATTCATAGACGACAGCCAATTTGGTGTTTGGGTACTTGGACACTGTATTGCAAAGGAAACGTTTCTTAAGATAAGCATTTGTGTTTCAAATTTCCCCCACTCGGCTTTTTATGATAACAGCTTTCTTAAATAGCATAGCAGTTGAAGCATTTATTATTGGAGCAGAAATGCAATTACATGCAGATGTTGTCCTGTGATTCATTGCTTTGGGTTCCATGCAGTTTAAAGCTGGAGGAAGAATGAGCAGGTCATCAAGTAAACGCTCTAGGCTGAGCTGACTGCTCTTCCCTCTTAGGCTCTTGCCTTGAGTTATCTGATCTCTTTTGTGAGTGTTCCCACCATCTAGGCCTCTGTGGCCTTTCTTGGCAGCCAGTTTCATGGTGCAATTACTCCAACTCCTGTCAAGGATTTCTTTTCATCCAACGTAAAGCATTCTTTACTTAACCCAAACCTAGTTCTTTCTCTAACATTCCTGACCCGTGGCATATACGATGACCACCACATTTATTTTTTCAAGTTTGTCATTGTTTTCTCACTTTTTTGTCTAGTTGTTTTTTGTTTGGGTTTTTTTGTGTGGGGGGGTTTGGGAGAAGGGGACCTTGGTTTTGTTTGTTTACTTCCTTCAAATACATTTTTAATGTTTGGAAGAAATGCCTGGTTCATATATTGAGTATCCACTCTTCAGGGGCAACATCATGGGGTGTGACTTGTGCGGTCACATGGCAGGGCCCTGTGCTTGGTTTAATGCTCTCCTGTGGCCTTCTTGAAATACTTAATAATTTTTTAACGAGAGGCCCTGCATTTTCATTCTGCCCGGGGCCTCACAAATTATGTAGCTGGTTCTAACTATGAGCCAGGCACAGTTCCAGTAAGTGAAAATACAGTGAACACAACAGACAAACTCTTTCCTCTCATGAAGCTTATACTCTCAGGTGGTAGACAGTATGTAAGAATATAAACCAATGAACAAATGATAGTGATGTCAGATGGTGATCAAAGCTCTGAAGGAAATAAATGGAGTAAAAACAATATTCAACAACTGGAGGTGGGATGGGGGGTTACCATCAGATATGGTTGTTGTGGGTGGCCTTCTACTGGAGAAGATGTTGTAAACTCTGAGGGTTGAGGACTTTGCAGTGAAGACTCCAGGTGTGTACATTTACTATGGCTGCTATAACAAATGATCAAACTTAGTGGCATACAGTTCTAGAAGTCAGAAGTCCAAATGGATTTCCCTGAGTTAAAACCAAAGTGTCAGCATGGCTGCATTCATTCTGGAGTCTCTAGGGGAGAATGTGTTTTCTTGCCTTTCCCAGCTCCTAGAGCCTGCCTACATTCTTTGGCTCATGGCCCCTTCCTCCATCTTCAAAGCAAGCAGTGGTGGGTTGAGTCTTTCTGTTATCACGCTACTCTGACACTGACTCTTTTGCCTCCCTCTTCCACATTATAAGGACCTTGTGATTAACTTGGGCCCACCCAGATGGGCCAGGATAATCTCTTTATTTTAAAGTCAGTTGATTAGCAACCTTAATTCCACTGCAACCTTAGTTCCCTCTTGCCATGTAGCATGACATATTTACAGTTTTCAGGGATTAAGACTTGGGCATCTTTGGGAGGCCACTATTTTGCCTACCACACCAGGGAGAGCATTTCAGCAGTGCAGAGAGCATGTGTAAAGATCCTGAGGTCTGAACAGGAAGGTCAGTGGGGCCAGACATGGTGCTATGAGATTAGCTTGGAGAGGCAGGCAGAGATCCGATTCTGGAGGGCACTGTGGGCCATGGTAGGAAACCTGGATTGAATTCTAATTGTAGGATGATACCATTAGAGGTCTGATATATGTTTTTTAAAAGATGACTGACTGCTCTGTAAAGAACAGACTGTAGAGGGGCAAGGGAAGAAGTAGGGAGGACATTTAAGAAGCTATCCAAGAATATAGTTTAGAGGTTCTCAACCAGAGACTTTTTTGTTGTCACCCAGAGGACATCTGGCAATGTCTGGAGACATTTTTGGTCATTACAACTGGAGGGGTCCTATTGGCAGCTACTGAGTAGAGTCCAGGGGTGCTGCCAAACATCCTGCAATGCATAGAACAGCCCTCCACGAAAAGAATGATCCAATCCAATAGTGCCGAGGTTGAGAAACTGGTCTAGATGTGAGATGAGGCTGGCTTGAACCAGATGGGGTTTGATAGTGTGGAGGTGGGGGAAACACATGGCAGAGGAGAGGACAGATGGTATGTAGAGTGCTGGGTAATGCAGGACTTGTATGTATGGGATATGGTATTGTGCTTGTTTGTTTTTTTCTACACGTCCTCTTTTCTAAGAAATACCTCTAACCATCACATTCCTTATCTGCACTTGACTGTCCAAGTTCATTTGTACTCAATGCTCATCATTATCTAGTACTGTAAACCCAGGGAAGCTGGACCCCATTTCCTTCTCCATCACTACTAGGCTGTTGATGTTGGACAATTGACTTAACCTCTCCGTGTCTCTGCTTTCACCTATGTCTAATAAGGACAGCATTTGCTTCGTTGACCTTGGCTACTTATGAAGAACTTGGAAAAAGTGCTATGTGTGTATATTCTGCTTTGCAAATTTTTGTTCCTTTTATTTCATTATTGTAATTCTTCTTTAAGTTTTATTATATTTTTTCATCATTAATATTTTTTGTACCTGAAAGACAATATAATTGATAAATATTTGATAGATTGAGGAGGGAAATTATGTTTTGGATTTTATTTCCATAACATTTTCAAGAATCACATATTTCAGTTTTGAAATATATAATAAGGTGGCTGGTGTAGTAACAGTCTTGGTTAATTTTAATAAGCTAATTTATTTCACCATTTATTCCACCTATGCAGAAAGCACTATTATAGGCACTTGAGCAATAGGAAAATGGCCAAAACAGGATCCCTCCTGCCTTCTAGGCACTTGTGATCAATGAAAGTACCTTACCATTCTGGGACACCTCTTGCACAAACTATAGCCTACTGCTGGCTGCCTAGTTTTGTAAATAAAGTTTTATTAAGACACCAGCATGCCCAGGCATTCACATATTAAACATGGCTGCTTTCATGTTCACGTATTGAACATGGCTGCTGTCACGTGGGGACCATGGCAGAGGGCAGAATTGCTGCAGAGACTGTATGGCTTGAAGAGTAGAAAATATTGACTGTCTAGCCCTCTGCAGAAAAAGTTCACTGACCCCTGACCTAGGGCACATAGTGTTTTAGAAATTTCTATTTTGCTTCTAAATTTGCCCTGATTTCTTTCTTTTTTAAAAACGTGGATCCCCAATTAAGCAGAATTTTGAGACTGCCTAGTTTCCCGTGTTTCCATGGTCAGTGACACCATATTTTTGACCATACCCCAACAGCATTTAAAAGTAAAAGTGCTAAATTGCCAGTATATATTTGACTTACCAGCTAGGATTAGCTGAATGTATATGGATTTTTTCTGTCATGTATTTTCTAGACGTTTAACTCCAACCCTGTATTTATCATTATTGAGCATCAGCTTCTTTCTTACTGTCATTTTTTTTCTACCCTTCAAGGTCATTTGAATTATAATACAATCCTCTGAGGTGTTAACTATCCAATTTGGCACCATCTGTAAATTAAATGAACTTGTCTTTTATTTCATCACCCAAGTCACTGATAGAAATATTAAGCAGAACCTGTTTCAGGATATCCTTTTTAAATGTCACTGTTTCCCTCAAGGTTCAGGCATAGCTACCGATCATCTTTGAGTCTGTGCTTCAAGCTCCTGCTCTTATGAAATTGAATCTAGTGAATAATTTCCAAACATAAAATGCCAGTCATATGCCATAAAACAGTATGAGTATGCCTGTTTAATTGACTATTTCCTCCTGCCAAATGATTTGTCATATCCATCACATCTTCATCTCTCAAACATTCTGGTTCTCCTCTCTTTCTTTGAAGTTAGGCAGGGCCAGGGAACTTGCTTGGGCCAATGAACTCTGAGCGGAAGTTTAAGTGTCACTTATGGGGCACAGTTTTAAGAGCCAAGTCCCTATTTCTGGTCTTGGGAACCATGGAAGTATGTGTTGAAAGGAATTTCATCAGCCTGGGCTTCCTACGGACCTCTGGTAAACATGTAGCATGAGTGGGAAATGCACCTTTGTTGTTTTAAGCCACTGAGATTTGGGAGCTGTTTGTTACCAAAGCACAACCTCACCTATCCCACTTGATCCCACTGTTGAGCACCACAACTGTTTTCTAGAAATAAGATCTTTAAGGTGAGGACCATTCTTTTTCTCTGTGTATCCTTCTCTGTGTATCCTTCACAGTCTCTCACCCATGGTACACATTAACTAAATGTTTGTTGCATAGAAGTGAATTAACAATAGGTCATTTGCTAATTGACTACAAGATAGGGGATCTTTCTTATGCTTTTCCAATCGCTTCTTTATGTACAGAATTGATGATAAAAAGAACTCCATTGAATATCCTGTTTCCTGAGCATCTTCAAGATGCTTTTCAATTGGACACAACGGTCCTCTTCACTTGTTAGATAAAAGGAACTTGTCATGATATGATGGGTGCATCCTCTTTTTCTTTTCCTTGGTTTTTACCTTATTTGGCTCCGTGCAGCTCCACCAGGTCTCTCCGTGATAGGCCAGCCTCTGGTCAGTGACAATACCCTGCAGGAACTGCAGGGGGAGCTTTATGGACTTTCAATAATCCATGAGATGTGCAGCCACTTTTGTTTCCATTTTAGAGGTGGGGCTCAGAAATGTTAAGGACCTTACCCAAAGTCACACAGCTGAGAGATGGAGCCAGGACTGAAGCATCTTCTGACTCTCTTTCTTACATGGTGTGGTGGTCAGGGTACAATAGAAACAGTGAGCATTTTGAAGTCTGATGGACCAAGACTTGAATTACAGCTCAACTACTCATTAATTATATGTCATTGGGAATTTCCAAGATCTATCCCCTGATGTTTTCCTTAAGCCACAAGGGTATTTTTTCCTCTTTAAGCAGCTCTTGTATTTTATTTGGTTCCCCATAAATGCTATTATTTTGCCTGGTATACTCTCTCATCGGTGTGTTCTATGGTTGGTTTATATCCCTGCTGCTATAGTGATCCAGCCTTTCCCAAACCATTTCTTGAGGCATCCAAAATGCGTTTAGCAGAGGGTTATATTCCTTCTTTGAAATATGTTACTTTGGGACCCAAATTTCATTTGACCTTCCAATTCAATATTTATAGCCTATGATATTTTGTGTCTAAAATCTAAATGATTGTTTGCTCAGAATTGTAAGAACAAATTTGGAGGCCAGCTTAAGGCATGTAAAGTTTTAGCCTGCACTGGGGAAAAAAAGTGCATTCTTTGTCTTGCATCAACATGTTAATAAAGTCCAAAGTTCCTGCACAAACAGAACTTGCTTCAGCGGGAATTATGAGAACACAAAGGGTGCAGGATCATAAATGGAATATGGTTTGTGAAAGCCATTTACCTAGCATGACACACAAGGTTTATTTAAGATTAACAAAAACCCAGGAAGCAAAAAAACACTAAAATTCCTTCCAGTGGGAGAGTCAAGATGACTCTTAACTTGATGCAATAGAGATGTGTACCCTGAACAGAAAAATGTGTGTAATATTTTCAGAGTTATATTTTCATAATATTTTATAACCCAAATTCGTATTCAATAAAAATACTCTTCCTATCTCATTTTACGACCTTTCTGGAGTCATTTAAAGGCAGTCATTTTAGCAGTAAATTATGGCATTATAGAGCGCATTTTAATCAGTTTGTATATTGCATTTAAACTCCGTGGGCATATGATTATTAAAAATTATATTTGAACATGGAAATCTGCCGTTTTAATGTTCTTCTGTCTCTTAAAGTTGATTCTATTTTTGGAAATGCTATCGGAATTAAATTCTAGAAGACCTGGGGTTTTTGACCTGCCACAAATTGACCGTGAGACTTTGGACAAACCACTTGATCTCTGGGAGCCAATTTTGTTATCTTGTAAAGGGAATAATAATACGCACTTCACAGGGTTCCTGTGGAGATAAGAAGAGAAATGTATGCAAAAAGTCTTCGCCAAATGTCAAATGCTTTTCCAAGATTAGCTACCCATCCTGGCAGTGTGGTTTTTGAGATTTACTACTCTTAGCAGGAACTGGTTGTGATTGGTTTATGTCGGAGGTGGCTTTGGTGGCATGTAAACATTCACTCTCTCACCTTTCCCAAGCAGAGGCCTGGACCACAGCACTTGGGTATTTTACGAAGGATGTAACTAATCAAGGAGCAGTCAACAAGTGGCTGAAAGAAAAACATATGATTCATTTCAAAATATGTCTTCTTTGTATTCTCAGATACATAGGAAAGTCTCAAGTCTTTACTTCATATTGTGACTTCAATGGAATTGATTAGAATTGAAAAGAATTATTACTGTTAGGAAATGGTGGCTAAATGTAGGTGAAAGAATGAATTATTAAAGAATTGATATGTTACTTCCATTAAAAAACTGTTTTGCACCCAGAACTTAGACCTTCCACAGGGTTCTTTTAAGAGTGTATTTTCTTCTCTTCTTAAATCTAGGAAGTTGTTTAAAATGTTTTACATATAATTATGCAAATTCATGAGTTTTAGATTTCTTTCCTGAAACCATCAAATAACACTTCAATATGTGGGCTCAGGAGGGTTATTAGGGGAATGGATGTCATTATGTGTCATTTCACCCATCAATAAATACAGTAGCAATTACTGTATTGTAAAGGGAGTGAATGCAAAATGATCATATTGCATTATCTACTAATGGCCTGGGAAAGTTGAATAACTATTAGTTACTATGCTCAAATAAGGCATTTGAGGCGTATTTGATTGAAGTTTACCCACATTTCTCTTCCTATCGCATGTACTGTGATTCACTTCTTTGAAAATAATTTCAAGAGCAGTTGCCCTGGTTTTGAAAACATGAAAGACAAATTATAACAGCTTACGCTTTGGTTTTTCTCCCGACAGTGCCTTTGGACAGTATAAGGTTGGTCGTAGCCTTCATATAACATACTAGCCATTGACTCACAGTTACACTAGAAGGGCCAATACTACAGACTGCCAGGATAAAGATGATTTTAATTAAATTGCACAAATCCCTTTGTACCATAACCAAACCCTATGGAGGCAGACTGACTCCGAGCTGTTCTGGCGTGTGTAGAGTTAACCAGGTTACCAGGATTCCTAGTTAACTTCTTTCACCAGGAATGCAATTCCTGTTTACCTATATAAGGAAACCTGTGAGGCTGACCTGAGTTTGGCGGATTTTGGCGCTGGCTGAGAGGCATGTAAGCACACACCCTGGAGGAGGGGAGTGATTCTGAGCTGGACAGAGCACAGCTTCCTGAACGCCCCGGTCTTGCAGCTGATCCGAGGCAAAGAGCCCGCCCAAGCCTCGCCCCAGACCAGCCTGCTTGGAGGACGGACAGGTTTACTTCTTCCAGATCACAGTTGAGGAACAAAAACCCCATCCTGGGAAAAATGGGGAAGCCGGTGAGTCTTAACGATTTCTCTCTGCTCACTTCTGCTAAGTGGCACGGCTCACTGCCCGCACCCAGGAAGCAAAGTGATAGGCGTTGCTCAGCCTCTAAGCCCACAGCTTGTTCCTGAACAAATAGAAAGCTTTGCAAATTCCCCGAGACAACTTTTCCTGCCTGTTTTGCACACCAAGAGTCCACAGAGGCAGTAATCTTAGCACCTTAGACATGGCAGAGAGTGTTTTTAGTAGGAAGTTGTTTATATTTCATCACAATGAACAAACTTTCTCATCTTTGTTGCACTCTAAAACAGTGGAAATGAGCTTTGGGGTGCTTTGCGTGGAAGGCAGAGTCTCAGCGGAAATAATAGTAAATCTGAAGTGGGGCTCTTAAAACCACAGGCAATGCAATACTCTGCAGAAGTGTAATTTGTCACTGAGAAGGCAGTCTGAAGGTCTCATTTTTCATTCATGCAGTGCAAAATTCCTGCATCCTGCACATGTAATAAAGGACACCTTCAGAGACACTTAGGAAAGAAAAAAGCCGAGCCGTACTCTTTGTTCTAGTCAATGTAAAGAAGCTTACTCTTGCATTCTGACAAGTAGCGTATGTCTGTTTATATATATGTGTGTGCCTTATGTCAAAGGCATTGCTGTTGATTGTGTTAAAATTTTGCTATATTCTCTAATGTATACAAATTCTCAATCAGAATGTAATTAAACATAGAAATGTGAAAATGTTTAACAGACTTGCAGGAGAATTTTAGTTCTACTTGGGAACAGTGCTGGTGCATAGGTAAAACTTTTGAAAAGAAAGTCAATGCTTTAGAGCTGTCAAGGCTGATTTGGAACCAGGTTCAAGTTTTTCTTTTTATTTTTTTATGGCAAAGTGGTTTTCTTAATTGAGTTAGCGGGGATAATTGTTTTGAGTGCTTTGACTGCTCATCTATCAAAGAAATATTGTCATTACCCGTCATGCTCAGGACTTAATCCTGACAATTTGAGAAGGAGGGTTGTGCTACTTGTTGTAACAAGTGACCCAATAAGATGACCCAATTTAAGATTTCTGATATCCTGATTTTTTTCTTAAATTGATTTAAATAAAATTAATCAGCTCAAACAAGCAGAGGTGAAAGAATATTCCTTTTTTTTAAGCTTCAAGTCACAATCCATTCCCCAATGAGACTATTGATTTAATATAGGAATTGGAAACTGGCTATTCATAAGAACAGAGAGCTATGACCAATTTTATTTAGGGTCCTTGACTCTAAGAAGCATATCTAGTCACAAAAACGTGGTTTAAATGAAAACTGCTCACCTCTATGGAGAATGAAACATAGAAAAGCAGTGTGTGTAATACAGCATAAGATGTTTAAGTAAATAAAATTCTCCATAGCACAAGCAGAATAGAGGGGACAATGCAAATATTTTAAAACTTGTAATAGCCTGAGTGCTGCTCAGAAAAATAGGGAGCTTGATATTGTGTTACTTTCAGGGGGAGTCAGTAACCCAGGAGACACAAAATGCTGTTTTAAAATACATGGTTAGCAACAGATGTTTAAGACCAGGTTGTGTCACCCTGCCAGTGTGATGGGCCCAAGCCTGATCAGCTATCACGTGCACCATTTTTCCTGCAAGTTGATATGTATACAGTTCTTCTACGCTAATGACCTTAACATCCAAGGTAATATATAACCAGAAAGATAGGTAAGTGTCAGGGCGGGGGCGGGGGCTGGGGGCGGTATGCATATGGTTTTGGGCTCTCCTGTTTAGAACTCTTCTTGCCAGGGGCATATGAATTACTGCAGGTCAGTGTGAGCCTCGACTGGCAAAGCCATTCATCCCTGGTTCCTTGGCAGCTCACTTGGGGGTAATAGCATGGATTGGTATATTTAACACTTGGATGTTAATAGAGTTCCAGGAGGATTTCTTCTTGAAGATTAACGCTTTTTCAGTGTCTGAACTAGTCCCCCAGTGAAAAGAAGTTTGGATGATGTATTGTTGCATTAACTTTTTTTCAAGTCACTGGTCCTTTGTTTTGGGGGAGCGTTTAACCTTTCAGCAGCAGCCTCCTTAGACCTGTGAGATGTTAGTAGGTGTCCTGGCTAAAGGAGATTGAAAAATACTGGGAAACCACAACAAAACTAAGGGAAGCAGGTCTTCTCGGAGCCTTGCTATGCTAATTCACCACTAGGTTTTGTGACTGCCTGAGAGTGGCACAGTGTGTGGCACATGAAGTATGGTTTGTGGCCAACTTACTTGATGGCTCATCTTTCGGCCGATCATCCCAGACAACATTCTTTAAGACAGAGCTTCCCGACGGGTGGGCCGCAGAACACTAGAAGGTCATGGCTGGGTTGCAGACATGCCTAGATATTGATCCCTCTTGGCACCTGGGCCATTGAGGTGTGCTTAGGCTGGGCGTGTCCCCCTAAAGGTTATCTCGGGACCACACAGCTTCCTCAGTCTACCCCAGTATATCATACAGACAGGATCAATTTCTATATTTGTCATGATATGTTAGGATACTGCTTTTGACGACTCAGGCCCAGGATCTAGAGGAAGTTAAAATTCCCTACCACTGTGTTAACCTGGGCCTTGGAGCTCAATGAAAAGAAAAATACTCTACTTTGGTATATGTCTTTCATGTGCTTGGGAGGCTGTGAAAGCCCTCTGTATGTCATTCAGTTCATCCTCTTTATTCCATAAAGGATTTAAAGAGGTGTCTTGTAGTGTTTGCGCACATGTATGTGGGTATGTGGGTATGTGTGCGGGTATGTATCATTCTATTGGTAAAGATCTCCTGGAAGGCTGATCACAAAGTGTTTCCTCAGGGACCCTTTTCAGCATTTCGTTATTGCTCGTATTTCCCTTTTCCAAACTAGTATCAGGATTTGCTTGGCCGGGATTCTCCCCTCACCAGTGTGGCCTCGTTCAGGAGCAATGATATAAAAGCACCCAGTACCAAAGGTTATTTATTAATTGCAAATTCTTTCCTGGGACACTCTACCAAATATGTACACAGCATTCCCATCCCCAGTGAACTTTCTCTGGCTTTCTCCGCCTACCATTTGACATCAATTATCTTTTCAAAACCATATTGTGTTATTAATTCCTTTTACATTCATTCAGCAAATATTTATTGAGTGCCTTTTGAAGTCCTATGATAAGTACTTTGGGGGGAAAAGGGATATTCAAGGGACAGATGAATTTAAACCAAGTCCTCATGCAACTGATAGCCTTTCTGCAAAGAGAAATCTTATTAACTGGATGTGTGTGGCTTGTGAGGTATGGTTTGCTGCAGAATTAACTTGAGCGTGCATTTTTTGACTGACCGTTCTGAGGGACATTCTTTAAGACAGAACTTCCCAAATGGGGCGCACAAAACACTGGTGGGCAGTAGACTGGTAACAGACACATCAAGATGTTCGTGCTTTTATTGACCAGATGATTCCCATGGGAGAGGATGCCACATAGATGCCAATGAACTTGGGGTGCTTGCAGGGGTAAAAGACACCATCTGACAGTCTGTGCATAGCATCTATAAATGACAGGGAGCTATTGTAAAGATAGATGATACCTCCTTATATTTTGCTAATGTAATTTGCAAAACCACTCTCTTGGGTTGTCAGGGATTCCTGGGGTGTCACATGGAGAAGAGATATGTCAAGAGTACTGGATAACTCGAGAGCTTTCATTACTGGTGCATAACACTGAAATTATTAAGGTACAAGTCCCAGTAACAATTCTTGTGAAGCAGACAAGAGCAGCTGCCATTACTTCTAAGGTTGCATATTTAAGGCTTCGAATTAGAGTCTGCGAATTTAATAACTGGTTTGCACCAGTAGGATTTTCCAAATGTCTAGGGCATTGACAAATCCAATTTAAAATATATTTATATTTGAAGAAAGGGCAGCTGGTTAGGTGATAGACAGGACTAGGATTTCTAGTTAAATGTAAAAGTACATTTCCATTTTTTTAATTAATTTCTTGCAATCACGTATAAGGGAATTTTCAATGAATGTACCTTTCAGAGAAAATGAGTTCATTTATATATTAATGCCAAGGGTTTGGTTAATTTTATTTTTTATTTAAAAGGGAAATAAAAATGGATAGTGGTACTCTGCAGAATACCATTCTCAGATCTGCATGATACTTCAAAGCTGAATCTGCATAATGAATGGCTCTAGCTGTATGTGCACATGTACTACACTCTTGTGAGTTGCTCTTCTCTTGTCTAAACTTGAGATAGAAATGAAATTAAGCAGAACCTCCTCAATTTGACATTTTGAGTTTTAACACGTGACAGAATTGGAATTTGTGTCAAAGAGCTTGAGCCAGAGAATGCTGCATTATCTATAGGTATTGTTCTGTGACAGAGGCCTTGGTTACTTAAACTAAAATTATCCACCCCCACCCCCACCCCTGAGTGTCCAATTGTGCAGTTATTTAGATCTGTTCTGACACACTCATCATGTATTGCCTTGGGGAACCAAGCAGTACATAAACTACCAGAGAATGGATAACAAGTTTACTCGAATTGATATACTTGACTTAAAGCTAGGGAACAAAAGACCAGCACTGTTCCTCAAGTTTCTTCCAGAGCACTGGATGGTAGTTCTACCAAGTTATCGTGAACTTCTTGGACATTCAATGTCCTCATCTATCAATGGAAGCATAAATATGCACTTCATTGGGCAGTTATGAGTATTAACAATGGTCCTGTATTAAAAAGCTCCTGACTTAATGCTGAGCGTGAAACCAGTCAGAAATATGAGCTGGGTCTGAAATGGGTGGGCGGGGACTAGGTGTCTTCAAGAAAACAATTTGGGTTGAAGAAGTAGATGCAGATGCTCACTGGTGACCTGTGGATTGAATTCAGCCCATATTTAATTTTGCTCACTCGGTGATTTAAAATTTGCCTTTCAGTGAAGCATGATCTTCTTTCTAATGTCTTCCCCGTAGGCTCTTTTTGCATATCTGTCTTATCTATTTATCCCTGTAGATTTTTGTGTTTGAGACCCTTGTTCTAAAGGCTTCTTCTTTCAATAGCAATCTATGTTATCACAAACTTAGGAAACTTTGAAGTTTCCCCTTTTTTAAGGTGTTTTCCCTAAAGTGAAATGTTTTATAAATAAAATAAAGATTCCTCATTTTGTACTTAATAATTTGACAGCTTGAAAGCTTTTCCAACAGCAATGGCAGGAGGGACAGGGCTAGTAAATTCATTAATAAAAGCCACTTGTCTCATAAACAAGAAATAGAACATCTCACGGGCTTCCATTCATAGCAGTGGTTTTCGGGGGGTCTTGAGAGTGGACCTCTCTCAGGATGTTATGTCCCAAGGCTTAACCTCAGCCTCCTCTGATTTTCTCCCATTCCCAGCCCAACCCACCCCATCCACTGTAAGTCAGCATTTAGTCTGATGTGGCTTCTAAGATGTAGAAGGACATTGGCTATGGAGTGACCACATGGTGTTGATGTCATGGGGAAGCAGAGTGACTTGATCAAAATGTAGATCAAGTGTCTCCCCATTTCTTACTTGTTTTCACTGAATCTCAGATGCTATCTATTATAAGATACAACACTAGGAAAGAAAAAAGTTCCCAATTAGACTAAAACACAATGTTTTCTTAGCACTTAAATGTTTTAGGCACATCTATTGAAAGGATTCTTTTAGGCTTATGTAGGGTGATTTTTTAAAACGCATATATTCCTCTTGTACATGCATAAAACGGAAAATAGAGGGGATACGTACTTTTTAAGATTCCGACTTTCCGAAATCACTTTTCAACTGAGAGTTGCCAATGCCAGGGCTTTTCTGCACCAAGTCATCAAGCTTTGTGCCAAAATTCAGCATTTCTTAAAAAAAGAAATTCTCTACTGCCTCTGAATTTTCTTCCAGAAGCTAACAGTCAGGACCCTATTCCTTCCTCAAATGGGCCTATGAATGAAGTGCACTCATCCCACCTGTCATATTCCCAGGAATGTCCACCAAGTTACTGCACTTCTCAGTGAGCTTTAATGCTTCTAATGCATGTCTGCAAGTGCAGTAAGAACCAGCACACTTCAGTGGGGGGTGTCCATAGGCCTCCTGGGTATCTATCCAGACAACTTTCAGCCAGTCCCACTTGGGCCCTGAAAGAATCTCTCCCCCCTCCCTCCCCTTCCCCCTCCCCTCCCCTCCCCCTCTCCTTCCTCCTTCCCGATGATGCTTTGCCAGGTGTGTGAATTCTCTTCTCCTAATGGTTGGGCTTGTTTCAAATAATGCCTATGACTCAACTGAAGTGACAACAATATGAACTGCTATGAGCGAGAAGGTTCATGGGTGGCAATGACAATTATATTGCGACTGACACCTGAACAGCAAGTGTAAGCTACATCCCAACATCAGCTAAGTTAAATTTGGAAAGTTTTCCCCCACCCCATGCTGCCTAGACTCTCAGCATGAGAGAATGACCCTGTTGTCTTTTAAGGCATCGAGAATGTCCTATTAGAAATGGTTTAGGGAGAGCAACACCTGGAATTGTCATATTTGCTGCTTTGGCATGAGTTTCTTTCCAATTAAGACCACGTAAGTATGAGAGCAAGATCCCATGAGGATGGAATAAGGAATGGGATAGAGACAAGGTTGTGAGAATGGAGGGAGGACAGGAAGAGGAGAAAAACAAGGAGATGCTCATCCTTCATTCAACAATATTTATCAAGTGCTTGCTCTGAACCAGACATCACCCTGCACGCTAAGGCTACACTGGAACCTGCAGTCACGGAGATAACAGTCTAGTGTGGAAGACAAATGCTGATCAGGTATCACACAAGTAAGAGTAAAAGTGCACCTGTCATGAGATTGGACTAGTATTAGCTAATCAGGGAGGGAGATCAGAGAAAGCTTTCCAGAGAAAGGGATGCTTAAGACGGGTGTTAGTAGGAAAGGATGTGCATCAGTGTGTTTGGAGGGGGTAAGAAATGGCCAGACAGTATTAGGGAACTTGTCTTTCCAAAAGGCCACAATGGCAACAGCCTGGAAAGTAGATTGGAGGAGCATCAGAATGGATATGGGTGCATCAAACAGGAGTCTAGGAGAAAGGGCCAGGGGAGAGATGATAGCACCTTTGCTAATATCCTGATGATAGAGATGAAGAGAAGTGGATGGGTTCCAGATACATTTCAGAGGTTAAATCGACAGAATTGAGTGATCAATAGGGCATGGGAGATGGTTCAGGATGAGGAGGGGTCAAGGCAGACTCCCAAGAATTGGGTTCATGTAACCAGAGGGATGGTGGTGCCATTTAATGATGTAGAGAACAGTGAAAGTTGGCCTGGCTTGGGGGAAGGGAGGGGAATCATGAACATTTGTAGCCTGGTGGAGAGGAAAATGCACGAGTTTGGCGGCTCAAAGTCTTGGTATGGGTTCAAGTTCCAATTCATCCATTTATGAACTCTGTGATGCTAAATTTCTCTGAGCCTCAGTGTCCCCTTCTTTGAAAAATGAGCCCATTAACATCAGCTCGCAGGGTTGTTGGGACAGTCGATTGAGGTCTGTATAAATGAAAATCACTTCAATATGGTCAAACATCCTACAAACATCAGTTACAATGATCACGCCACACATTTACCAGTGATGCAGCGTTGAGGGGGAATAGCTATTTTCATTTACTTCCTGGGGGGTAGGGTGGTATGTGAGGGTCTTGACAAGATCTCAGCACTCTGTCACTTTACCTAAGTGAAGTCTTCTTGTTGATAATGTACAAGGTGGCTATTAACTTCCGTTGTCTGGTGAATTCCTTCTATTTCCTCCCCCTCCCCCAACCTGGTTTAAGGAATTCCATATAGGAACAAGCAACATTGCTTTACTCAGCTGAGATCCCTTATCACTTGTAAGAGGACTATAGGATTTAGGAAAATGTAACCTGAGAATTTGCACTTACAGATGAGCATGCTCTCTTAACTTCACACTCCCAGGAGGCTTTGGGTGAAGGTTTGCCATTCGGCTTTTCTAGCATCAATTTAGTGAGAGCATTTTATATGGCATGTGTAATTCCACTGCCCTTGAGTGACCTCAGCGAATTCCTTTCTGGCTTCCAAATATTCTTTCCTTAAAAGGAGCCATTAGGCTGTGAAAGCTAGAGCCATAGGGTTAGGAAAACCTTGGAATGGTCAGGTGAGGGGGGTGGTTAATCCCTGTGGAATCCAGGTATTAGCCTCCTTCTCGGCAGGTGTCCTGGCATTGTAGGGATTCAAGTCACCACCAAAATTCTCCTCCCTTCACTGTGTTTTTTGTACATGCTATTAAGTCTCTATTTTAGAGTCAAACTATATGCATATGATTGAGTGTATGTGTGTAAAACCACAATTCTCTCTCACTGAATTATTAAGGCAACTAAATTTCCCATCAAGACCCCATTCAGTTATTTTTCCAAGTGTTTATCTGCAAGAAACACTTATTTTTACATAGAAAAACATGTGGGAGAGAGTGGGAGGCATTCCATTTTGTCTTTTTACTTGTGTAACGTTTGGGTGGAAGGTTTTGAAACATTTCTGTCAATTTCAGACAATTAGATTGTGTTGGTTCTCAAACTGGATAATTGAGATTTTACAGTAATACACCCAGGGTGGGGCTTGGGTGTGTGGGAGAGGTAGAGAAGGAAGTGGAGTGGAAGCCCTTATCTGAAATAGAAGTGGTAGGCACGCTTTTCTCTTCCCACTACCTTTCTGTGTTCATATTTTTTTTCTCTGTGCTCTGTTTTGGTGCAAATGTATTTCAATATATAAGGGAATTTTAAAAAGGCAGTACCAAATCTGAATTGTATTTCCTATGTTTGGGGGGGGCTGCCATTTTCACTTCATAAATATCTGCTTGGCTGTGGCTTTGCTGAGTTCAAAGCAAGAGCATTCCATGGAAACTTCCAATTGGCATGTGCAGAAAGCGTTGCTCCAGTCCCATATGTTTGAAGAGTCATGGTGCAATAGAAGGAAGCCAGAGCTGGACAGTGTCAACCAGAGAAGGGGTTTGCTTTGCCCATGAATGTAGTTACTTGCCAATAAATCATCTCAATAGCTTGAAGATAATGAAAGAATCTGGTAGAATGACCCAGAGTGAAGACTGCAGCAAAGAGAAAACACATTAAACCTTGCAATGAATGAAAACCCGGTGAGAACTTCTGTTTCCAGGCCCCCCAATAAAGCCCTTGCAGAGATAAAGATGTGTTCCTTGCACACCATCAGGCCTTCTGGTCTGTTTATTCTGATCAGAAAGACTGAAACTGGGGAGGAGGAAGACCTCTGCCAACAGACCGTGGGGTTGTAAATTAGTTAATAAAATCAGTTCCATCTTATCTCTGAAGTGGCCTATTTTTATATACCTGTCTGTTTGATTTATTTCTCTGTTTACTTCAGGCTGTATTTTGGTAGCATAAGTAAATATATGAGTTTTAGATTATACAAAAGTTTATATATAAACAACCTACTTTCTGTAGGGAAAATAATAAGGGGGTGTGTATGTGTGTGCTTGTGTTGTATATAATGTATTGCTGTTGATTAATATATAATGCTAGTGATTCCAATGAAACGTGTGGTGTTATATACCAAAATATCTTTATTTTATCATAAAATTCAGTTTTATTGCTGCTACCAAAACCATTTCAGGGCGTTCATAGTGGCAGTAGATTATTTCCATGTATTAATGTTAGTACAGCTGGTTTCTGTTTTATGTAGTAGATTCGCTAGCAATGATAAAGCAACACTATATGTATCACTGTGCATTTCTTATGTATATTGTAGGTGTACAAATATATGTATCAGTTGAAAATTCCTCTGTGTTAAAGAGGGTAAGCTTTAGTCATCATTAACTGATTTTTTCAGAGTTGAGAAAATAGATTTAAGAAAGGAAAATGTCATAATTTTCAAGACCAAGCATAATACAAGTGAAAGTCCAAAGAAGTCAGAAAAAAAAAAGGAAATAAAAAAATGAAAAGACAAGAAAAGAAAAGCAGAATATGTTAGAGGAGGGGAGAGAGAAAGGGGGGAATGGGTAAAACAAGAAGAGATTTTCCTGGGGAAGGAGGTCCCAAAGCAACAAAAAACTATTCTCCCTGCCCCTAGCCAAGCATCTTCCCCTCACCCCACCCCCATATATAAACAAAAGGCCAGCAAACAAACAGGTGGAGGAGTAAGGGATCGAGGAAAGAAGGGGCAAGTCTCAAATTGCTGGAAAATATTGAGGGGAGAGAGAGAAAGAGAGAGAGAGAGGATGAATGATATTTTAGAGAACATGATTGTAAAAAAAAGCAAAGGAGAGCAAAAGGGAAATGAAGAAAGTGAAAAATGAAGAGATACTAAAAATATGAAAAAATATAAAACGAGACACAAATGGGCATTGTGCTTGACTTGGTAGATGCTGGGAAGAAATTGTTCTCTAGGTATCTTGATGAAAGGAGGATTAGAGAGTACAGAAATGAAGGTGGGGAAATAGAAGGGGACGAGGAGAATGCAAGGATGAGGGGAAGGGGCAGTGTTAGGCCGCGTGAGGGAACGGCCAGTCAGTGGTGACCCAGGGACTCGCTGTGGAGTCATGTCCTGGTGGGCTTCATTCCAGTGAAAGCGACCCCTGAGGATGACAGGGTTTGTCTAATCTTTGTAAGTGGCCCAATTCTGCAGTAGTGGTGTGAATGCAATTTGCTTTTGAAATGTCCCTGTTCTCAAAGGCTTGTGTGGCAGGATTCTGGGCCTGTGAGCAGTGAGACACTCCAGAGGAAGGTTGCTTATTCCTGACGTAGTAAATAAATGGTTATTCCAGGGCAGCGAACGATGGCCTGGAGGTCTAAAAAGAGCTAATCCCCAAGTGCTTTCTGTACTCCCAGGAGTCACTTACTGAATCAGCAGTATCTGACTTTATATTTACAAAACTCTTTGAATTCTCAAGGAGGAGAGGGAGGAGGAGAGTGTAGTATCTGAATCCATTTCCACTGTCAAGCCTTACAGAAGTACCCGCTGCTCAGTTGGGAAACTGCCAGGCTTAGAGCCTCTACATAAAATTCCAAATCCAGTCTCTTGTGGGTTTGGTTTTGCACATTTCTTTTTACTGTGATTTTGCCCAGAGTAACTTATATTTATAATCCAGAAACTCAAGGAATTGTTTTTATGGCAACTTCAGATCTTATGGTCAATCACACATTTCCAGGCCCATTTCAGGAGATGAGTTTGACGTGGGTGTTAACGGTTAATTATTAGTTCTTACCTGCAGTAGGGAATGGTGCCCATAGTGGGAAAAGCCTACCAGTTGTTGACTCAAAGTCATGCAGCTGTGTTTAAAACTCCAGTGGGTAATGCCGAAGATGGCAGACTTGACTTTGATTCCGTGCCATAGCACCTCCATTAGTGTACTGGTTAGACTGCAGACATCTGCTTGCTTTTATTGCCCATATGTTATTTAAGATGATCTGCTTCTTTATGATGTAAATCTCTGGAATCTACTGACTATTTTTAAAGACTCTCTTAATGTTTCTCTGAAAAGATCATTCTTTACACTTTAATAGATAATTGGCCCTTTAGGTACACAAAAATTATAAAGATCCTATTTTCTAGTTTCCTGAGTTTTTCTAAGGATGACATTATGACTAAAGCACCCTGGCCTGCTGTGGAGCTCGTTGTCTTTGGGGGCTGGATGAATCAGGTTTATGTTAGCACATTAGGTCAAAAGAAACTTTGCATTTCCAAATACTGATTATGAGACAGTCTGCCTGCTGCTTTTCACTCACTGACCCTGCAAGGGTTGGTGATTTCCTTCTCTGCATATTTATCTCGCCCTGGCAAGGTGCTGGGCAATCTGTTTACCCTCCGGGCCATGCACGTGTCCAGTGCATATATGCTTCAGGGTGGCAGGGGCTATCACTTTCATTCCCATGGACTGGCTGCATTCCAGAGCCTCTTGGAGGGCGATTTTATCTTACTTTTGTGGTAAATAAGGACTCGAAACTGATGGACTGCTTACGAAAATGAAAGCCATAGAACAAAGGCTCTACCTGTGGGAAAGAAAGAAAACCATCAGTTATGGTCCCAGATTTGAGAAAGATTGGCATCGGTATACTGAATAGGAAAACGGCTTTCCTTGGCCCACTGATTAAAAAGACTTGGAGGGACATGTCTGTGCCCACAGGTCCTGGAACCCTAGAATGCTACAAACTAGGCCACCCGAGGAGTGCTCTCAGGGTATTCCATAAAATATGGCTCGCCCTTTGGTCCCAGGATTGCAAGGAGGCCAGAGTCAGCCATGGTTTTCCCGAGAGGAAAATATTGGCAATGCTAGCTTGAGGATTGTGCGAGATCCTGGAATCTGTGAGAGGATTAAGACAAGAATTGGGAAACTCTGAGAGAACGGAAAGAACAAATGTGGAAATGTTAGTTGTAATGATTTCTTTCCACTTAACATCTATTTGTTTCTTACTCTCTCAAATACTGAATTTATGAAAACAGAAAGGAAGAAAAGTGTGTATACCAAAGGGAGGCACTTGGGGGGGATGGGGACAAAGGACACCCACTGCCTAGTGACAGTGTAGAGAGGAAAAGAAAGCTATGGAGAAATTTGAAGTCCTTGCAATAAATGCAACAATTGCAACCTAGTGTTTAAGAAAAAGAATATAGCATTCCATGGGTGACAAATGGAGGGGTGTGAGTAAGGGATGTAAATTACAGTTCAAATTGATTTCATTTAATTAGCTGAAAATATAGATGGGTGGTCTTCAAGTGTTTTCTATATTCCTAAGTATTCTCCTCTCTCTCTCTCTCTCTCTCTCTCTCTCTCTCTCTCTCTCTCTCTCTCTCTCATGCTTTATTTTGGTCCATTTAATTTGCAAACAATGCAGATTGTCCCTCCATAAGTAAACCAAAACAAAGCATTTGTGTGTGTGTGTGTTGCTTCCCATTTCAGCTAAGGAAGGATACAGAAAAGAAGAGCTCACCTTGTTTTCACTACCTGCAGCAGGCCATGGCTACCATCACTGGCTATTTAGTAACCTTCAAGGACACACAGAACAGTTTAGAGTTTAGAAGGATACTTTTTGAGCCACTCAGGCCTAAATTAGAGTCTTTGCCATGTTCTTTGCTAGCTGAGCGCCCAATCAAGGCTGGCTCATATCATCCCCTCCAAGCTCCTTGAGGGTGATGGCCTGTTACTTGATAAATATGGAAACCATGGAGGACAAATCCTACAAAAAACATCACCTCTGGGGGAGAGGGTGCCCACCAAAAGGCTTTTGGATTTGCTGATTGATACTGCTTTTACTCCAAATCACTCATAATTGTTTAGACTTCCTTTGGAAGTCTGTGGACTTACGCCTTGGGATCTCTTTGATAATATAACTAATGAAAAGAATTGGTAGCATGTTGAGACAATAACCTGGCAAAGTTGAGTGTGGACATTTATTTTTATCACCCTGTCCATTTAGTTCATAATGTACGGCTTTGGTGCCTTCAAAGAATCTTTTCAAGACTACATTGGCCTGAAGCTTTGCATATAGAAATATTGCTCAAACACATTTGAACTAATGCTATTAAAATATTCAGTGATTGCAGGCAACCATTGTAACATGTTAGCTCAAAATTAGCTTTTAAGAGTTTTGCCTGGAGACAAATTCTCTGTTAAATGCTTGAACAAATTAAATGCACAGTTAAAATTTGTTTGGAAGATGATGTTTTACTTAGTTTGGTTTTGTGTTTCCCCTTGGATCAGAAACATGTTCGTCATTTTAGAAATATACATGTCCTAAAGATATATTTCAAGAGGGAACAAACCTAATCAATGGCAAAATCCTATTTCTATAAACATGCAAAAATGGTACCATTATTGAATGATAGAAATTAACATCTGCAACCATTTCCTTGTCCAGTCACTCTCAAGGAAGTGCTCTTTATTTCTAATGGGGAAAAAAGACATATTGAAGGCATCCTAAGGTTATTAATGATTGTGGGAGTTTTCCAGAAGTCATTCATTGATGAAGACTACTTAATTTTAGCTTTTTCTCCTCTTAGATTCCAAGGCTTAGACAAATGAATATTTACTTGTTTTACTGAAAAGTAGATTTAAAAAATTGTGTCCCTCTGTAATGTTTTATAACAAAGACTGCTGCCCAAAACACTTAGAGATTCCAGTCCTTCAGATGGACTATATGAAAATTAAAAGAGCACAGCTCTTCCACACTAAGTTATCTTACATCCTTGAGCACAGATGTGTTTTTCCTTCATACATACTTAATCCTTCAAGGGTGCTCATTTGTCATAATATCTTTCCATGGAAATGCCAGTTACTCTCAATCTTACAGAATAACCAACAAGACAGAAAAACCTAAAAGTGTAACATCAAAGAGCTTAGGATGTCCCTACTGCCAGAATTTGGATCATTTAGTAAGTGTGTAATTGTGTTTCTTGACTAGAAAAAGTGCAGTAGAAGTTGGGGCCCACCAACTCACCTGGCTGGGTATCCATTGCCGCCTTTCTCCTTCATTGGTCAATGAGTGACCCTTCCAAAAGATGGAGCCTCTGTCACAGGTACTTTTGTTCACCCGCCAGCCCCTTCAAACATGCTCTCCAGTTCCACTGTGTAGGCGATGATGTTCATTAAACGATATTCAAAGTGACACATATTAAATTAGTTTTTGAGCACGTGCATGTGGAAATAATGTCTATGGTAAAATTGTTTGGAGTTTATCCAACAGCACCATAGGTGAATTTAGATGTTGATGTCATTGTTCCTTAAACAATTTTTGTGAGTCTATTGTGTTTGTGGAAGTTGGCTGGATACTTAGGGACAGTGAGAAAATTTTCAGGAATCCGGAAAGAATAAAACCCTCATCTTCTCCAACCTTAAAGTGTACTCTTTAGTGGAGAACCAAGCAGCTATAATGTAAAACTAAATTCACTCAGTTGTTCAACAAATATTTATTAGGCTGTGGTGACTCATTTCCTGTGTCAAAAGAACCGCTACCACAAATTTTAAAAAGCTTTATTAACAGAATTACAATTCATGAATTGGGCAACATCAAGTAAAAGCAGGTGTTCCAAAGCATAGGGGGCTTGGGTATTGGAATTTACGGTCCAAAAAAAGGGAAATGGCGGGTTGTCAGGCGCGTTCTGTTCTAGCAGCTTATTGGAACATCGAGGCAGAAGGAAACTTGTCCGAAAGGGATTGGTCAGAGCTTAGGCCTCTTTTTCTTGCCCTATTTCCTGTAAGTCTAGTTGTCTAAGCTGCGCATTCCTGAAGTCTGATTGTGTCAGCATAGGGTGTCCACCTCATGCGCCTCCTTTGCCAGGAGTCATTTTGTAATCCAGGGCCTGGATGTCAATTTAGAGTTCCTTTAACACCTGCATTTGAGGAAATTACAGTTTGATTAAAAAATTTTTAAATAGGTGCTAAGGAGAAATATAAACCGAACATTTTCATCAGAAACATAACATGTAGCATGGGTGAAGAAAGCTGCAATCTGTTGAACATCAGAAGTAATGACTCTGGTTTATTTTTATATCAAGATTGACCTCATGAGTTCCATGTACTCAGCAGGAAAGGACTGAACTTGTGTTCTTGGTTGGCAATTTTTAAAAACTTCTTTTCAAGCCATGACAATATTTCTGTTGTCTATCTGAAATAATTCAGAAGTGGCTGAAGATAGAGCTTCAAGGTTTAGTGAGCTTCAGGATCTCCAGGCAACAGCTAGTCAAGAAGCAGATTGCTGGGCCCCACTCAGAGAAATCCTGATCGCGGGGTGGGTGGGTAGGTGGAGTGCTGAGGTTGCTGGTCTGTGGACCCCACTTTGCGCAGCACTGGGGTGAGACCTGACACCCCGCTGTGCTGCCTCCTAATTCGGAAGGCAGGTAGGAATGTGCCCTTCTGGCTGGGGGGCAGTGGAGTGCAAAACCAAGAGCCGAGTCTTCGCAGAAATGAAATAAATTCTTCTTTGGATCATTCAGGACCTCAAAACTTGATTGGTAAGGCCTGATATTGGAGGAATTGTAATTAATCAAAGTAGCTCACCGCTCTCTATATAGTCAACGTGTCAACCGCGCAGCTGCCTGACTCTTGGGGCCTGGTGACAGACGTTGGTGCACTGTGGTCACAGAGCTTCAGAGTTTCCCATTCCACACACACCCTGGAGAATTATGAAACGTTGTTTGCATGTTCCTACTTGGCCGACCTCGATTGCTTGCCCTCTCCCTGGCCATGCGGCAGTTTCACATCTTCAGTGAAAAGGCCACACGAGACTCCATGGAGGACGGCTGCGGCAAGGTTGGAGTGTTCGATGTGAGATCACGGCATCCCTGAGCGCCCAGCAACCGGTGTTCTTTCATGCCTTTGGCTGCTTCTGTCTGTATTTTACTGGTGCAGTGAGTCGAGAGGAGAGCACGAAATGGGGAGATGGAAGAATTGATTTCTTTTGGGGGCTTGGCCCCCACTGAGCACTCTGTGAATGGTAACCCTGCTAGGTCAGTTAAGTTCTCTAGTCTGGTGTTTCTGGGCCTATAAAATGAGAAAGCAAGATGGTGGGGAATTTTTAAAGGACTTTACCATGGTGTCATCTATTATGGAGTATTTTTGTAGTAATGTGCAAAAGGCACATTCTGAAATATGTGCAAAGGGAGTTTTTTAAAAGTATGAGCACACAACTACCATATGGCCCAGAAGCTGCACTCTTGGGCATTTATTCCAGAGAAAAGAAAATTTAGGTTCACATTAAAACCAGTACACGAATGTTCATAGCAGCTTTATTCATAATAGCCCAACCCTGCAAATGTCCTTCAATAGGTGAATGATTAAACGAACTCCAGTACATCCATACCATGGAATATTACTCAGCAATTAAAAGGAACAAACTCTTGATACATGCAACAACTTGGATGAATCTCCAGGCAGTTATGCTGAGTGGGGAAAAAAAAGCCAATCCTAAAAGGTTATGTATTGTATGATTCTATTTCTATAACATTTCTTAAATAACAAAATTTTAGAAATGGAAGACAGATTAGTGGTTGCCAGGGTTTAGGGAGGGAGGTGGATAAAGTTTTAAAAGCTGAGGGATCCTTATGGGGATGGAAATGTTCACTATCTTGACCATGGTGGTGGATACATGAACCACATATGTGTTAAAATTGTATGAACTAAGTAAGACATACATACATACAAGTAAAACTGGGGAAATGAGAATAAAATCATGGATTGTATCAATTTCCATATCCTGGTTGTGATATTTTGCTATACTTCTGCAAAACGTTACCATTGGGGGACACTGGGAAAAGAGTATACTGGATCCTTCTGTATTATTTCTTACGACTGACTATGAATCTACAATTATCTCAATAAAAATGCCAGTTAAAAGAGTTTTACAAAAAGTAGTAAGGATCTCTGATTATTTTGAGCCACCTAGTACCTGACAATTGGTGTTTATGTGATGGAAATTGTCAAGTTATACTCAGTAGTTTTCACTAATTACTTCTCTTCTACTTTTGTAAACTTTCTGAAAGTAAACTAGCTAACATACTAGAAAAAATAAAATTATCTCTAGAGCAGAGAGATTGGCAAATTATGACCCACAGGCCAAATCCAGTTAGCTGCCTATTTTTGTACAGCCCATGAGTTAAGAATGTTTTTTACATTTATAAATGGCTGGGGAAAATCAAAAGAAGAAGGATTTGTTGTGACAAACGAAAATTATATGAAATTTAAACTTTAGTGTCCATAAATCAAGTTACTGGCGCACAGCCATACTCACTCACTCACATATAGTCTACGGTGCTCTGGCTTGCAGCAGCGGAGCCACGTAGTTGCAGCAGAGACTGCGTGGCCCCCAAAGCCGAAAACCTTTACTGTCTGACTCTTGACAGTAGACATGCACATCTCAGCACTAGAGGGATAATTTGCAGGACTTACTAGGCAGAGAAGTTCACCCATTGTCATTTGGGTTCTCTAAGGTAGCCCTGACAAGTAATTATTTTTGTTTCCCAGCATTTCCTGAGGAAAATGAAGCCAACATTTCCTGGCATAAACTCCATAGGAAAATATCCTAAGAGTCCCTGCCTGAGATAATAGCATGTGCCTTGGGTTGCTTTGCTTGTATAGTCTGCCTTCTGGCAAAGACATCACACTTCACAAAAGCATCCCATAGGATGAAAGGGATCTGTTTTTTTTTTGGGGGGGGGAGGTGAAGGAGAGAGAAGGAGAGAGGGAGGGAGGGATGGAGGGAGAGAGAGAGGGAGAGAGGGAGAGAGAGTGTGCAAGTGTTTCTTGAGGAGCACAGGAAAGAATGTGAGCTCAGAGCAAGACAGACTTGGGTTCAAGTTCAAATCACCCATCTTTCTGGATTTTCTTTAACCATCTGTAAAATAGGGATAATAATAGTTGCAGGATGTGTAGAGGATTCTATGAACTCCCAAGTCAAGTGCCGGGCATGTAGTGGACTTGGCAAATGCTCGTTCCAGGACAGGTCTGTTTTTGGGTCTGGACTCCCCAAGACTCACATCCCTCAGTTGAACCCTGGAATCTACCAAGAGGCTTTGGAATCCTTTTTTTTTTAATTAAATTCAGTTTTATTGAGATATATTCACATACCATACAATCATCCATGGTGTATGATGTACAATCAACTGTTTACAGTACCATCATATAGTTATGCATTCATTCATCACCCCAATCTATTTTTGAGCATTTTTCTTACATCAGAAAGAATCAGAATAGGAATAAAAAATAAAAGTAAAAAAGAACACCCAAATCATCCCCCCCCATCCCACCCTATTTTTCATTTAGTTTTTGTCCCCATTTTTCTACTCATCCATCCATGTACTGGATAAAGGGAGTATGATCCATAAGGTTTTCACAATCACACTGTCACCCTTTGTAATCTACATTGTTATACAATCGTCTTCAAGAGTCAAGGCTACCGAGTTGGAGTTTGATAGTTTCAGGTATTTACTTCTAGCTATTCCAGTACATTAAAACCTAAAAAGTGTTATCTATATAGTGCGTAAGAATGTCCACCAGAGTGACCTCTCGACTCCATTTGAAATCTCTCAGCCACTGAAACTTTATTTCATTTCATTTCGCATCTCCCTTTTGGTCAAGAAGATGTTCTCGATCCCACGATGCCAGGTCCAGCTTCAGCCCCAGGAGTCATATCCTGCGTTGCCAGGGAGATTTACACCCTGGGAGTCAGGTCCCACGTACAGGGGAGGGCAGTGAGTTCACCTGCCAAGGTGGCTTGATTTGAGAGAGAGAGGGCCACATCTGAGCAGCAAAGTGGCACTCAGGGGGAGACTCTTAGGCACAATTGTAAGCAGGTTTAGCCTCTTGAAATCCTTTTTTAAATATCACTCAGGCTCCGTTTTTGCAGAATTCTCCACAAGTGTCTATGGAGTGTCTTTTTCCAAAACTAGACCAGCTCCCTGCTGCCAGAACTCGCCGCCCTGAGTTCCTGAGCAGAGGCTCCAACACAATGGAATATAAATCAAATCTCTTTTTCAATTATGGGGTGAAATATGTCTTCGGTGCTGGGGAAAACTTGCAGATTGATGGTATCCCAGTAGGCTCAGCACTAGTCCCCGGGAATAAGCCAATTCAGGTTTTTCGAATGTTTCTGGGCCTTGGGGTTATAAAGAAACCTTTGTGCTAAAATCAAAATAGCCAAGGGCTTGCCTGTTCATCACAGGCGAACGTTAATTTCAGCGCACCCTCAACACTGGTTCAACAGGGGGCGGGTGGGCTCCACACAGCAGCTTCTCCCAGGGTATGTTGGGCTGCCACGTGCACACTCTGAAAAGGACACGGAATCCAGTCTCAGATGTCCTTCCTCCTCCCAGCCAGGCCCAGCGGGGCGGGATGACTCAGTGCTGAGGGCAACATGCGTCTCTGATCACCACTTGGACCCCTCTTATATGAGATATCCAGAGAGGACTTCTTAGGATGCTGATGTTTACGTAGTTTCCAAAGTAGGAGGATATTGGCATGACTGAGAAAGAGAGAAAAAAAGCAGATGACCACATTTTCATTGGGTCTGATTAGTATATTTGGAATTCGTCAGTTTTTTTGCTTAATAGGTATGGTTTAAATTGCTTAGGTGCCTTAAGTCACCCCCTGGCAATCTAAAACTCATGAGTATATGACCACATACATGTATGTAATGAGCCAAAATATATTTTCCTGTGTGGCTAATTTTAGTTTTATAAAGATCAACTAGGTGTTGTGCATCCCCACAGCACGCTGCCTTCCACTCCCATTACTTTGCCAAAACTGCCCCCAAATAATGTCACTGTACTTGACCTCTCAGTGACATTTTATGTTGCTTTGTCCTGACTCTTCTTATGGAATTGCATTCTATATCTTCAAATTTCAGGGACCAATATGGTTTTTTTTCCTGTCAGGAAGCTAATATAGATGGTTGACTTTAAATGTTGCTTTAATGACATTAAAAAAATTGCACATACAAAATGTCATTGTGAAAGAGTGGACATTTCATTGTCAAAAATTGTCAGCAGATGTAATCCTAGTATAAAGGACAGTCTTTTATAGTAAGTTTAGCTTTGTGAAAAAAAATTAAATTATATATGTTTTCTTCATTTCACTACCCCTTGTTGTAAACTTCATCATGGATCAGTCCTAGTCTGTTCCTTCAGGGTTCCAAAGTTTAGTCTCCTTGGCATGGCTCACAGGTTCTTCATGATCTAGCCCTTGCCTATCTTGCCAGCCGTATTTCTCAGCCCTGCCTCATGCATCCTGACCATCAGAATCCTTATTGGTGGAAGCTTCTCCCCCATCTCAACTTGACTCCTTAAGCCTAAGAACTGTTTCTCTGTCTTTTCTTACCAGTCCCTGGAATATGGTTGGTCTTCCAAACAAATGTGTTGCCCTTTCAACTTAATGCTTGAGTGCATAGATTCTGAGCCAGACATACTGATTTTGAATCCTAGCTTCTCCACTTATCCCCTGTGTTCCCTTGGACAAGTTTCTCAGCTTCTCTGGTCTCAACTTCTCACCTGTAGAATGGGAAATAAATGGATTTGATGTGTTGAGATTTATAAAGGGCTTACAAGAGTCCCTGGCTCATAGGAAACACTATAAAAGTGATGGTTAAATAAAAGTAAAATGGGTGAATGAACCAAGTTACGTGGTTGAAGACAGTGCCCCAAACTGTATCCCCATTTACAGATGAGAAAACTGAGGCTGATGGAGATTAGGCTGCCTGGTCAGGAATGGTATGGCCAGAATTCAAACTCAGGGCTACTTAGCCCCAAAGTACTAAAGCACGGTGCTGAAAGGGCATAACTTAGAATAGTGAGTGTTGCCCTAAGAGCAGAAAGTTATAAATCTCTGTATTTTGTCAGTAAAACTGAGAGCTGTGGTTTCCTGTTAGTATGGAAATTGTCAAACATATACTGTCACTTCTAGTATTTATACATAGTAACTGATACTGTACATAAAGGCCAATCAGTAAGTGAAGAGAAAAATAAAATCAAACAAACAGATTTGACTGATTTTTAAAGCCAAGAGAAATAATATAATTTCTCATACTACTGAATGCAGTTGGGCCAAGAATTTTTGTTTCATTTTGAATTTGAGTCTTGATTGTCCATTTATTTAAAAAATGAAAGCTCTGTAAAATATGGAAACTTTCTAACCCAGAAGACTGCTCCCTGATGGCCTAGCTAAGGCAAATAGAGCTCCCCTAACCAGCCAGAGTCCTGAAAGGATTCCCAAGGGAAAGACTGCATCACCCTCCTTGAATCTCAGTTTAGGTTGTAATTCTCCCGAACTCCAGTCTGGTTAATCAAGTGATTTCTAAAACTCCTGTCACTCAGTAGGTACTTAGTCTTCATTCATTTATATTGATTTATTATATCTTTGTATTAGTTCATTGTTTTTCTGCCTGATGGCTGCACCCCATCCATTTTATGAATTTCAAACAGAAATTAAGTGAAGGAATGAGACCCAGGGGCCATGTGATCACCCATATTGTTTTTAGCCTATTTTCTGGGTATGACGTAGTAGAGGAGTTGAGGTGTCTGTCACTGTGAAAACTAGAATCATCATCTTCCTTAGGTCTCAAACTAATGGCCACATGTGGCAAGCCAGTTGGTTTTATTTGGCCTTTCTGTGAGGTCCTTGTATTAGTTATCTACTGCTGCATAAGAGTACCCCAAAAACTCAGCTGCCTAAGGTGGCACACATTGATTATCTCCCAGGTTTGGTGGGTTTGAAGGCCAGGCGTCCTCACCAGGCTGTTGTGATCAAAGTGCTCACTGAGGCTGGGGTCTCAGCTGGAGCCTTAGTGGGGTAGAGATGCTTCCGGGCTCGCTTGCATGGTGGTTGGCAGGATTCAGTCCCTCGAAGGCTATTGGACTGAGGGCCTCGTTTCTTCGTTGGCTGTTGGCTGTAGGTCACCCTCACTTCTGTGCTATGGGGACCTCTCCGATATGGCAGTTGGCTTCATCAAAGCCAGCTAAGTAGAGAGTCTGCTAGCAAGATGGATGCCACAATCTTTTGTGACCAAATAATGGAAGTGACTGCCCCAAAATGTTACCGGATTCTATTGGTTAGAAACAAGTTACTTAAGGGGAGGGGATGAACAAGGGCATGAACACCAGAAGGCGGGGCTCATTGGGGCCCTCTTCTAGGCTGCCTGCCGCAGCCCTCAGGGCGATTAGAAGGGCAGCATAATTAGATAACTGCCTTGGCTGGTTTGGCAATGCTGGGGAATCAAAAAGACTTTTAGAGCCAGAAATGGGTTTGAATCCCAGCTCAACCACTTCCAGTAAGTCTGGTCCTTTCTTGACTTCTTTCGCTCTCAGTTTCTCCTTTGAGAAATACAGGGATAACAATACTGGCTTTGCCTAACAGTTGTGAGGATGGAGGAAAAGCACCTGCTGGGGTCTCCCTCACAGTGAGTGTCCACTGAATGTTAACAGCCCCTCACCTCCCTCATGGCTACATTGAGATTTTAATCCCCTTGCTTAGTATCTCAACCCTGCCCTAAACGTCCTGGAATTTCTCAAAGTACATTGAGTTGAGGAGATTTTTAGATATCTCGTCAGAACCACATATTGATTAACTCAATAATGAATGCTTTTTGGTAGTGATGATTTCCAAAAATGATACAGCCAATCATCATAATTTGTAGATTCCATATTTGCGGATTTGCCTACTTGCTAAAATGTATTTGTGATCCCAAGATCAGTAGTCCTGGTGCTCTTGTGGTCATTCCTGGACATATGCTGAGCAGCAGGAAATTGGAATTGCCCAAAGTGCACATTCCCAGCTGAGGTTGGACAAGGTCATGCTCTGCCTTCTTGTGTCTGCTCTCATACTGTGTCCTTTATGCAGTCTATTTAGTGCCATGCTTTTCACATTTTTTGTACTTTTTGTTGGTGATTTCACTGCATAGTGCTGAAGTGCTGTCAGTGTTCTTGGTTACTTTACAGAACATAACTACTGTGAAAAACAAGAACCAATTGTATTTTTATAAAATAACCCAAGCAGTTCACTTCTGACTTTACATTGTCATGATTCCTCATTAATGTTTGCTTGGGGAGGGGGAAAGGAAGGAAAATGAACTTTGTGTTATGGTGCTGTCTGAAGAAAGTAAGCTAAAGAGGGGCCCATCATAGTAATGTTGGTAATCGTCACCTGATGGGTGACAGGGATTTCAAGAGGGTTGTCCCTGGAGTGTTGGTCTGATGACCTCAATTCAGTGTTACTTGCTAATATTAGAGAGTTGATCTTAACATCAATAAGAACTAAAGGTAATATGCATTCATTTTATAAATTAAAATTCCAGTGAGATTCGACAATTACAACGTGAAAAATATTTGCCCACGAGTAACATCATGGTGACCAAAAAAAAAAAAAAAAATCAAAGGCACATTTTCTCTTGCCCCAATATGTGGTGTGTCCTCTATTTAGTGCCAGAGTATTCACAGTTAGAATTAAGAACCCAGAAACAGATGGCTACCATGTAATGAATGGCCATTAAATGCCAGGTGCTTACAGAGGACATTCTCTAAAATCCCTACAACCACCATACAAGACTTTTCTTGTTTCCTTCCTTCTTTCCTCCCTCCCTCCCTCCCTTCCTCCCTTCCTCCCTTCCCTTCCCTTCCTTTTTCTTTCTTTTCCTTACTTCTTGCCTGTGCATTTTTCTTTTTTCTTTCCTTCCTCCCTCCCTCCTTTCCTTCCTTCATTCCTTCTGTTTCCTTTCTTCCCTCTTTTCTGTCTCCTCTCCTCTTCTCTCCACTCCCCTCCCCTCTCTTTCCCTCCACTCCCTTCTTCTTCTCCTTCTAAATACAAATAAGGACACCCCCCCATAAGCTCAGAGTAGTTAACTGACTTGCCCTTTGCCACACTGCTAGCCAGTGACTCCAAAGCCCATAGTCCTTCACCTTTCTGACCTGCCCTAAAAAGCTAAGGGAAAATAAGTCGAATAATAGAAGCTAAGTGGAGTGAGGGATCAAAGTGAGAAATTGCTGTTGCAAAGCTGGGTAGACACTTGAATCAATGGAATTTAGAGAATTCAGATGAGAACTTTCAGGGGATGTAAACCAAATAGGAGAGGGAAGGTGAGGGGGAGCATCAGCTGGTGCAGGCTTGGCTGACAGACCCTTAGGTCATCCAAAATGATGAGATGCTTTGGAGGGACGTGCAGTGCTGTGGACAAGACAGACAACCAGGGGACATTTTAATGCAGTGTGATAAGCACTATAGCAAAAATGTGAACCTAGTGGGGAAGACAAAGGAGAGACGAAGCCCACATGGGGTGCATTGCTGGGTGGGGAGCTTCAGAGAGGAAAAGGAGAATCTAAGCATTCTCCAGGTTGCAGCCACAGCTTGCAAGGTCCCATCAGCAAAGACCCCTGCCAACCCAACACCCCGCCATGCCCGCTGCAGCCTAAGCTTCTACAACAATGACCAGAAACGCCAGCCTGGGCAGCTTTGTTTCAGAACAGCAGCCCTGGAGTTTACAGCCCGATGACTATGGCAGGAAGGTGCTCTGAAAAGCCAGCCACCGGCTCCATGCCCGCTCTCTGCTCTGTTTAATGGGCTGGAAGAATTAAGAACAGCTGAGTGCTCGCTTTGGTGGCACGTGCGCTAACAGTGGCACAAGACAGAGAAGACTAGCAATGGCCCAGTGCAAGGAAGACCCTCAAATTCTAACTGTGAATACTCTGGCACTAGAGGACATACCACATACTGGGGTAAGAGAAAATGTGCCTTTGATTTTTTTTTTTTTTTTTGTCACCATAATGTTAATTTTGGGCAAATATTTTTCTTGTTGTAATTGCTGATCTCACTGGAATTTTTATTTATAAAATGAATTCATATTACCTATAGTTCTTATTGATGTTAAGATTGGCAGAGGCTGATTGGAGAAGAAAGCGAGGTTTGCTGGACTGACCTGGTGAAATTTTTAAAGAGTAGCAATGCAGCCAATGTGGGTTTTGGCACATTTGGTCATCTCGGAGAAGGAGTAACATACAGCAACTACATTTAGTAACAAGTACTAAGATGGACTCATGATTCCCTAATGCTTTAGTGTCCTATCAAATATAAGGCTGGCGACATCCAGGCATGGAACAAAACAATCCAAAAATTCCTGAGTATAATTTCAAAGGTTCCATTCTCTGTGTCCTCCCAGTGTGAGCCAACAGCTCTCCATCTCAGGATGATGACTCTGACTCTCCCAGGTGGAGTGGGAAAAGCACTGACTGTGTGCTCAGACAGAGCTGGATCCTAGTCCTATCTTGGTCACTGGCTGCCCAGTGACCCTGGCAAATTACTTAACTTCTCAATAAAATGGGAAAAATCATTCTGACTTTGTGAGGTTAGTGGAGGACTGGATAAATAACACCTGCCTGGCACAGAGCGGCTCTCCTTGCCAAGTTTCTCTTCTGGTGTGGTGGGCATGTTGGTCTTTATGTAACAGGAGCTAACACTGACCCTGAAGATCATGAATGGACCCTGAGTGGTTAGGCAAGCTGAAGAGGACTGCTCTGCTGCACAGGCCCCCTGTTTAGGCCCCCCTGTAAATATGACTCCAGTTTTTAAATTGCTAGCTTTGGGAGGATTTTACATCTGTAGATAGAAGACAGAATATGATGAAGGCCTTACCTTCTAACACTTACACTGTGTAGTAGTGTGAATGGATTACTTATGCCAGGGACCCAAATTAGGTTGCCTTAAAATTAGCCCCCACATTTTTGCAAAGAGAGAATATTGATAGATGTAAAGCATCATTTAACAAGGGGTAGGAGAAAAACAGCAGCACTCTACTCAAGTAGTAGTCAAAGCATTCATTCCCTTCACTTATAACTACAAGATGCTCATTATTCATCATCAGTTGTTTTGGAAATTACATGAAGGTTATTTGGAAGCATTTCTACTCCTTCTCATGAACTGAATCCACAATGTCAATATACCCCCAAGCAGCTGTGGAATTAATTGCCAGGCAGCCAATAGAATGGAAAAGTTTTTAAATTGTCATGAACAAAAGCTCCAAAGGCTCCTAATCAAGCATTTGAGTGGGTCCCTAAACTTTCCACCTACCCCACCCTTCACATTTATGTTGAGCCACGGGGTTCTTAGAGAAGAATACTGGGGACACACCTGCCGTCTCTTTGCAGCTGGTCACCCTGAACATGGCCTACTTTTGGTTTTGTTTGTAAGACAGGAAGCCATTAAATAGATCCCAAGATGCAGGCTACTCATAGAGACTTCAAGCAAAGCTGCAAGTTAGATTGCGATGGACTCTGTCAAATGGTTTTCTCCTCAGCCCAAGCAGAAATTTGGGGCTTACACAAAGCAAGTCATTAACCAATCATTTATAAAAATAATGTTAATCAACTCTTCCTCTCTTTGTAAACAGGCTTTTAAAGAAACATATACCATTTATGCCAAATATATATCTGGTGTGAAAATCAATAACCATTCGATATCATACAAGAAGATTGTGGAATTGCACGATACCGTGACTATGCCATAGAGTGTACCACATTGGCTAGCTTCCTGTCTAATGCGAAATAATCCACGTATGATGGCCAGCAGCGTTTAAAATGCACTTTTCATTCAGAATGCATTATTCCTGGGCAAATAATAAAGTTTATGAAAAACCTGAAGGAGAGCTGTTTTCTAAATCCATCTCAGCTTTACACGAGAAGACTGATGGAGATTTGTGTTCGATTTCTTACTTATCCTTCCTTCCCACCTAGTGCCTCTTGGTGAACAAACTTACAACCTCATTCCTCCATGGGAAAAAACTGTGTAGCGTTTTGGTTGATGGCCTTTGTCGAGCTAAGGAAGATAAGCAGTTTTATGGGTAGCAAGATTTAAACTTGGAGGATTTACTCTTGGATTATAACCAAAACAAGGGAATGAAGCAGTTGGAATGCATTTTCCTTAAGTTGTCTTTATAGATTGTTTGCTGATTAATGGCCTTTTCAGAGTTGTAAAATCTCATAAGGCAGATACCATGACAAGTTCTGCTCTTTCTGTTGTTAATCTAAATACATCG
Organism: Choloepus didactylus; assembly: GCF_015220235.1. Taxonomy (NCBI): domain Eukaryota; kingdom Metazoa; phylum Chordata; class Mammalia; order Pilosa; family Megalonychidae; genus Choloepus; species Choloepus didactylus. The sequence goes on along the minus strand of NC_051334.1, from coordinate 7,843,791 downwards.
TCATTAAGAGAGGTTAGTTATTTTAGCAAAGGCAGAGACAAACGACTTGTTTTTTCATTGGTTTGAAACTGAAACCAGCTCTTTCCTTTCCCTTTAAAGAGCTCTTCGTACAAATATTATGATCTTTACATGTCTGGTTTGAAACCAGTTTTAAGATTGTTCCACCAACTGCAAATATTGCCGAGTCTCAGAGACAATTATTTAAGGGGGTGGTTGTTTTTTAAAAAGTGCAATCTTGGCATACCGTTCTTTATGAAGGCATACAATTCTGCAGTGAATTTCCGGGCGGCCTCCTATCCTGGCCCTATGGTATGTTAGTAGGATGTTAAGCAACATCCACAACTCAAATACAGCCACAGATGTTAACGGGGCAAAAGTGGACATTCTGGATTAATATATTTATAGTGCCCAAGAAAGAAAATGTGCCAGCATAAACTCAAAGAGGAAAACAGAGAGTATTAGTTGATCTTTTTTTCTTCTAGTTTTTATATATTGAAGTGTCATGAACAGTGGTTCTCAATTGTGAGCGGTTTTGCCCTCCAGGGAACATTTGGCAAGGTCTGGAGACGTTTCTGGTTGTCACAGCTGAGGGGGGTGCTCCTGGCATCAACTCAGGAGAGGCCAGGGGTGCTGTGCAACACCCCACAGTGCACAGGACGGCCCTCCTCTCCTCAACAAAGAATTATCCAGCCCCAAATGGGACTAGTGCAGAGGGAGAGAAACCCTTATTGAGAATCATGGCTCAATCCATAGAAATTACTAATCATAGGAGGTAGCAGGAGGAGATGTGTTTTCACTGGCACAGTATATGCATGAATTAAGAAAAGGTCAAAGGCTTGATATTTTTCACCTTTGAGTTTCTTAACTGATCAATTGTTATTTCAAAGATTAAACAGGGAAAAAGAAAAACCCTAGGTAAGTGCTGCATTTATAACGAAGTTGTCTGCCTTCTTGTTTCTTAATCTGCTTCCAAAGAGAAGAGAAAGGAAGTCACCCACAGACCGAAGTTTACACTTATTATGGGCTTGAGTTAATTAAACAGAAAATGAATGACAGTCACCGTTTGGAGAAGGTGGTATCCATGTCTTAATTACAGTTTTCTCTCAAATGCAAAGCTCTCTGGGCAGTGAGATGGCCACTCTGAGGTGCTGGTGCAAGCTGTCATTTTACTCTATGGTTCATAGGGCGTGTCACGTTCAGTCACTCAGTTCAAGTTCCTTAGCTGTGTACCTGCCCACTGGTTTCCATGCAACTGTTGATCTTGTGTTGGAAGCAGCTGGTTTCTCTTAAGTGCCTGTGTCTACGTTTGCTACATTTCTATGACAATGTGTCCACACCAATATAATTATGACTGCATTAGCACTTGCCCTGTAAACCACATGATTCAGGGGTTTATGAGCATGTAATAAAAACTCACTTCAGGCTGAAACTTGTCTCAGGCCTGGAACTTTGGGGGTAGGGGCAGTTATAAATGGCTGGGGTTGGTTAGGACCTTTAGAAGTTTGTGGTCATTATAGAACTATCATTTATTGGTTAACCCCTCAGGAGAGCCAAGGCTATGCACTCTAGGATTTAGATCTTTAATCATTTAGCTAAACCCAGGACCTTTGCCAAGTTACATCGGCAATCGTTGATTCTTTCAACAACTATTTGTGTGCCTATGATGGGCCAGGGCCTGCGGAGACTTCAGGGAACAGCACAGTGCTCCTTTTCTCACTGAGTTCATATCCTAGTAGAAAGAGGTGGGAGAAGAGTGAAGGAAACTCGGGAGGGAGGAAAAAAAGGAAACGAGGAAGGAAGGGAAGGACAGAGGGAGCAAAGAAGGGAAGAAGAAAAGGGAAGAATGAAGAAAGGAAGGAAGGAGAGAGGGAGGGATGGGGAGGAAGGAGGGAGGAAGGAAGAGCGGAAAATAGGCGGTATTGGCAAAAGATTAAAACAGAATGAATTGTGGCTGCTCTTGAAGGACAGTCTCTGGGGGAAGTGACGGGAACCAGGAGGCAGCTGTGGGCAGAGCATTTGGGGCAAAGGGCCAAGCTAGGGCAAGCTCCGTGGGGTGAGGGGGCACGTTTAATGTGCTCAATGTGCTCCAGAGACCTGGAGCAGGATGGGCCAGGGCAAGGTGCATCCCATGAGAGGGTTAACGGGACCTTCTACACCAGGTGAGGAGTTTGGCTTTTTAATCAGAGGAAGAGCCTGCTCTGATATAAGTTTTAAATAGATCCTGCTGGCAGTTGTGGGCAAGAAAGGGAGCCGGGAGATGAGTTGCGGGGCTGCCACTGAAATCAGATGGTGGCTTTGTAAACTTGTTTGCAGGGCCTCACATGCACACCTTTTTTGGACACTGGAATCCAGCTGTCCAAGGAGGGATGGGGAATTGAGCATGGGCTTTGGCAATCAGTTTGCTCATCTGTAAAATGGGGTTTATAATGCTCAGTCTGCAAAATTGTGGTACGGATCACAGCAATATAAAAAGCTCCTACCTTAGTGCCCAGCCAATAATTCAATCATTCCCAGGCAAATCTGTTGTTAACTCATATAAAGAGGTCAAGTGTCCACTGTTATTTTCCAGGGATGTGGAAGGGCAAAATATTACCTTTTATTTACTCTCAAGACATGACAGGGCCTCTTTGTGTTCGAATTGATGCATGTTGAACTATCACCATTGCCAAAATTATTTTATTTTGCTGTTCCTCAGTTTCCACATCTTCTTAGCACCTATTTCTTTTTTTCTTCCCACACTTGTAGGATTTTTAATATAGATTGCCTCAAATTGCCTTCCAGAGTAATGGCACCATATTATGCTCCCACCAGCAGTGTATGAGAACATCCTCCTCCATTTTAAAAAATTGAGATGCAATTCTTAAATCATGAAATTCACCCTTTAAAAAATACAGTTCAGTAATTTATATTACATTCAGAAGGTTCTGCAACCATCACCACTATCTAACTCCAGAACACTTTCATCACCCCAAAAAGAACACTCACACCCATTAGCAGTCACTCCCAGTCCTTCCATCCCCCCAGCCCCTGGCAACCACTAATCTATTTTCTGTCTATGGATTGGCCTATTCTGGACAGTTTGTATCAACAGAATCATGCAGTATGTGGCCTTTTGTGCCTGGCTGCTTTCACTCAGCATAACGTAATGGTTTTAAGGTCCATTCATGTTAAAATTAGCTCTATTTCTCAGCTATATATTTATTTATAGTTTTCTAATGAGTTTTGTTTTACATAGTATTTTTACTAGGTAGGAAATTCTACCAATGAGTTTTATTTTATCACAAGGTAGCATATGTGTTGTGTTGGCCAGTTTATTGATTTACTGTCATTACCTTAGCACATCTCGCAACTAGAATGTTCTCCTCTTGGTACCAGTGCAATGTTTGTTACCATTAATGATTTGATTTTCCCATGTGTTTTGGAGTTGCCTCCCTTGTTCCCAGTTCATTTTTTTCCCTTTCTTTCTCTATAGTCAAGTACAGGGTTGGCAAACTATAGTCCATGGGCCAAATCTGGCTTGCCACCTGTTTTCGTTAACACAGTTTTATTGGAACATGGCCATGCCCATTCATTTACCAAATTCTATGGCTGTGTTCATGTTAGAATGCCAACACTGAGCAGTTGCAACAGAGACTGCGTGGCCCCCAAAGCCTAAGATATTTGCTGTCTGGCCCTCTACAGAAAACTTTGGCAACCCCTGGTCTAATGATTTGTGACTCATTGGGACCTCTCTGGGCTGGGGCAACTCATTGATGAAATCATGATGTTGATAAAAGCATTTGCTGAAATAACTGTTTTCCTCTATATGATGAGTAGAACTCAGGAGGATAAAGAAATTATTATTTCAGTGAAAAGGGATGTTAGAAAATTTCTTATTCCAACGCAGAGAAGGAATGTTGGTGAACATAACTGTTACCTTGAGGATTATAAATGTCATGTTTGTAATCCCACACACTCATGCATACCACATGGTTGTGCACACACTCATATCAACCTTGACAGCGAGTGAGTTACTTAAGTCTTCCTGAACTCAGAAATTGTGGGTTTCCCAGGAGCTCCAGCTAGGCGCTTCAACAATTGCACTTCTTGGGCTGCCATCAGGATTAGGACCGCCTTGTCCTGAGTCTCAAAATAAAACCTGGGTAATTTTCATATTGTTGCTTCTTCACCTGCCCGTGCCCATCAGACCCTTTTATGTGGGGCTGTGAACTACCCCAGTGCAACTGTTTGGCTTGGATACCAGCTCCTTCCTTTCCTCCAGCAGAGACTTTGTGGTCATATTAGCCATTACATTTTCTGAACAAAATTGAAACAGGTTCTTGTTTAATTTCTGACGTTCAGATGCCTCCCTTATAAAGTTTCCCCCTTTGATAACATCCTCCTTCTTGACCCCATTATACCCCTGTCTCATGTTTCTCTTCTCCCCATTCTCTTTACATTTCTGTCTTCCTCTCTGGTCTCTGAGTCTTTGTGGAAAGAGACTGTTTCCTGTCATCCCAGTACTCCCAACACCTAGTGAAGGGAGTGGCACTCACGAGGTGCTGAACAAAAATGTCAGTTGAATGCATGCATGCACTTATATTTTCAAGCTTTTTTCTCCACATATGTTTTTATGTTCATCCTTTGTTTCCTTATATTAATACAATTTTTAATAATGGTTTATTCCATGAAGAATTCAGGTGCCTGTCTTCAGTGATGACATTGCCTGCCCTTTAATCCATCCATTTGACCATCATTAGCCAAATGACTATGATCCCTGAGGAACTTACACAATTGTGATGGGGTGGAGATAGATATTAAACAATGAGTCAAAATACAAACAGACACACATTTTTTTTCCTCTGAGCAGTTGGGTGTTGTGGAAGTATCTATACAAAGAGTAACAGATTTAGATATTGAGGAGTGCAGATGTTGGAGTGCTGACCAGAAACAAAGTTCATTTCTGAGGGTTCTAATGCAAATTCATTAACCCAACAGACTGGCTCTTGGTTGGGTTCAGCCAATGGGCAGAGGAGGGACAACAGGAAAACAAGTGGCATAGGAAGATAGGGAGACCCTTTTCTAGGGTGTGATAATCAGATTGTGATATAAAACGTAAGGATTTAGTGGTGGAGGGAAGAGGTTTCCAGTTATAGGGAACAGAATATGTGAAGACTCTGGATTGGAAGAGACCTTGGGGATCATTGTGGCCACAGCAGAGTAAACAAGATGAGGGTCCAGGTCACGGGGGCCTTGAAGGAGTTGAAACCAAGTTGGAATTCTATCCCAGTGCAGTGGGAACCTGTGAACAAGTGTTGAGAGGAGGCGATCTGATCCTGAGGTGCAGCAGTCTGCAGAGGGAAGGTTGGTGGGGACTCAGCCCAGGGCCATGCAGAAGACTGTGGACTCATGCTCCTAAGAATGGAGAATCACCTACCTTTCCTAAATATGTATGATTATTCTATTTCTAGAAAAGTTATATTTTGTTTAAATTTCATAGACAGGTACGAAATAGGAATGGAGCATTTAAACAGAGTACATTATTTACACTTTTAATCCTCTCTTTGCCATGGAATTATAAATTCTTCTAGTAGCTGGCATAAACATCATTTAAAATCCACAAAGGGTGATATGCTTTAGAAAAGGATTTCTCCACCTTGGCACTATAGTTTTTGGGGCCAGATAATTCTTTGTTGTGGGAGCTGTTCTGTGCATTATTAGATGTTTAGCAGCACCCCTAGTCACTACCCACTAGATGCAAGTAGCAACCCACTCCCCATAGTCTTGTCAACCAAAAATGTCTCCAGACATTGCCATATGTCCCCCTGGGTGGCATAATTGTGCTGGGTTCAGAACCACTATGGCTTAGCATGTACCCTGCTGATGCTCCTTATTCTTCAGCCAGGGTTTTCATTTTATATCTATTTCCCCATGGATCTCTGGTCCCTGAATGCTGCCACAATGCCTCATTCTTCTCTCTGACCCCAGTACCTATTTACAGAATATGCTACATATTAGACTCTCAGTGCATATTTGTGGAATAAGTGAACAAACAATGAATAGACTTTACTGTGGATTCAAGTGCAAGCATGGGATTGGGGTTTGAGGAAACATATCATTCTCTCCCACTGCCTGCTACACTAATTAATGAAAGGATCACCAGAGAAATTGTGGAGCGTAGTTATTAGAGACCCCCAAGGCTGTATGAAATATTACTATTTCACACAGAATTACTTCAAATCCTGTTAAGCTTTACAAAGTCATTAATTGTTTAGATTGTGTTGTTCAGCTTCTCTAGACAGATTCAACTAATCTGTTTCTGTGAGCTGCCTCTCCTTGAGTTGAGGGAATGTGCTGGCTAACACCTGAGCTTTGGAATCAGAATTTGGATCATATTCTGGCTCTGCCACTTACTACCTAGGTGAAATCAGCCTAGGTTTAATATGCCTGAGTTTCAGTTTCCTCATCTGTAAAATGATGATGGCAATACATGCCTCACCACTAAATTAATAAATGTAAAGAGTGATTTCTAAACTATAAAGTACTATATAAATGTTCATTACCATTAATTTGCTAGTTAATCAGAGGGCAATAGGGAAACCTGCTTGATTTTTTGTTACATTTTTCTAAAAACTCTGTTTTAAACATTTGGTTTTTGTTTCTACTACATTTTAGGGAGAATTCCTCTGAGAGAAAAAAAGTTTCTTTTGCTTTGTCTTTAAATAGAATGATTTTAGTTTCGTAAAATAATTCTTACTTTTGGTTACACAAGCAGTACATGGAAACATTCTTGTTATAGAATATTCGAACTAGCAGAAAAAAAAATCCCTCACTACCCCCCACCACCATTGCTCTCTTGCTCAAGGGAAAACAGTTTTAACAGTTTGGCCTTCAAGTTTTTTCCCTATGCTTAGACATATATTTACTTCACTTTTTACATAACTAGGATTTTGTATTGTGACTTTTTTTTCCACTTTCCCGTATGTCTTAAAAACACTTTTTGCCATAATGTTGTAGCAAATGGTGATTTATTGAGATAAATATACTGGCTTTTCTTAAGACTTACATGCCTATTCATCATCAAATTAAGTGTTCACAATAAATTGAGAAGTATTGCCTAGAAACCTGCATCTTTCCAGCCTTCTCAGAACTGATGGAGAAGAACATCAAACGCGCTGTGTCTTGGTGCTTGAAGCTTGTTGGAGCTTGTGCTTTTCTACCATGACACAGACAAGCTAAAATCTTTGACAATACAACTGGTAAGGGGAGTTGGCATTGATGTTAGTTGGTGATTTCCCATAATGAAAGGCACACAGAAAACTGTCAATTGTGTTTGACATTCAGGTTTTCAAATCTAATATGAATGCTGCTATTGCCCGTTGTTGAAAAGGAGCATCCGTTTCCCATTCACTTTTGTGGGAAGGCATTGTGAAGTGTGAGTTCTTTGGAGTGCTGAATTTGTGAGTCAGTGTGGGTATGTAATCCCTATAAAAGTCTAATGAGGTTTATTACATTGATGGTAGAATACATTTAATTATTAACTACCTTAATGTTTGGTTTGGTGTGGTTTATTTCGTGTATTTTAATTTTATAGCTTTGTGAAAATAGAACTCCGAAATAAAGAAGAATGAATTGTACTTGCTTCTCACCTTTTCTGTAAAAATAAACATTGCTTCTTATTTGTAGCAAAATAATGGCCGTTTCAGAAGTCTAAGATCTTTCATGAAATTGATGGGAAAACTGCTTTTATATCACTAAGGATATGTTCTGCCAATAGAAGTGCCATTTAAAAAAAAAAAAGCTACAAGTCTGTTTTTAATCTGAAGTTCTGTTAAGGAACAATTCTGATGAAGTTAGAGGATTGCCAAAGGAAAATGCTTTCCTGCTGCTAAAGAAATGATGAAGCAGGCACAGTGTTTATTTTTATAATGATGTATTTTGATCCTGTGACAAATGTTTCACCGTAGTTTTAACGTTTTTCCTATTCTAAACTAAATTGTGTATGTTAACGTTCTGATCTGTCTCGACTTCTAAGAACACTAGGGATATATTGCTGGTGTTGAGGACTTTTCTTTCTAGATCTATGTAGGTTTAATTCAATTACACGGTTGTTGAGTGTCTCCCATTTGCAATGTACTGGCTAGGCGCTTAGTTGCGGGATAAAAAGATGATTAAACCAACAGCTCTCCATCTGGGAGAGGGCAAACCCATCCATAAGTAAGTTGGGCACAAAGCAGAGGATAGTAAGATCTTTAGTAGAATGAGAAAAACACTGTAAGAGGAAAACAAGGAGGGAAATTAATTTAAATAAGGAATATCCTGGGGCTCTTCTTAGAAGAGGTGAATCACATGGAGATTTACATTGAAAGATGGGTGAAATTTAATAGATTGCTGTGAGAGGGCTGGGACTGGATGACAGGTATTCCTAGGTGGACTGAAAAGTTTGAACTATGGCCCAGAGATAATACCGTGGCTGTCTATGTAAGGACATGCAGCATAGGGAGCACACCATGCTGTTGGGGTCCAATATGATAGCCACTAGTCACATAGGGCTGTTTAGATTTAAATTAAATTAAGTCAAAGATTCAGTTTCTCGGTCATAGCCACATTTCAAGTGCTTAATAGCCAGCAGGGGTTACAGGAGGTTAAAGAGTAGTGGAAAGGTTGTTAGTGTTTCTCAAACTAGCATACACCTGGAGGGCTCCCTAAAACACAGATTGCTGGTGCCCATCCTCAGAGATATTGGTTCAGTCTGCGGTGGGGCCTGAAATTCTGCTTTTAACACGCTCCCAGGGCATGCTGATATTGCCAATCCAGGGACCACACTTTAGCCAACACCGTTGTAAAACAGTGCTTCCCAAATTTTACCTATCAAATTCATTGCAAACCAATAGATACATTTTTTCAGCAGTAAAAATGAATTACTGGGGGAAAAGTATTAAAAGATAAAAAAAAAAACCTACAAAATTTAAAACAGTATTAGTATTTTTGATGGGCATATAATTACATTTAAATAATTATAATTGAAACAAATATAGGAATAAAGGAAAGAATGTCCAGGGAGATTACTCTAAAAGATTGCTCCTTTTAATCTGTGTATTGCCATCGTGAATGGTCCCAAAGGATTTGCACACCACGCTGGTTCATGGACCACACTGTTGTAGTTTGAATATATGCTTGAGGCTCCTGTACTTCATTCTGTTTGTAATAAGGATTCTTCCTGGCTTTTGAGCAGGAAAATCATGTGATCTAAATTACAGGAAGAGAAATGTGGTGGCAGTGGAAAGAAGTAATGGGGAAAGGATGCTGCCCGAGCTGGTCAGTTCCCAGGCCATGGCCATATCCAGGTGGAAGGAACTAAGGGTGGTGGGCAGTTGGGGTCAGATGAATGTTGAAGTCATAGAGTGTTGGCCATACATATTGAAGTCATAGAATTAACAGGACTGGGCAGCTAATTGGCTGTGGAGTGTGAGGAAAGTGAAGATGTAATGATGACTTTGAGGTTTCAAGCCTTAGCCACTGGAAGGATGGTGATAGAGTTAACTAAAATAGGAAGCATAAGAGGCGCCTGAATCACTTTACCCTGAGGAGCGGATACAAATCCTTTTGTTATCCCTAAGATCAATTTTGAGGTTCGTTTGTCTGTGTGGTTTTTCTTTAAGATATTAGTGACCTCTTATTTCAGAGATGTACTTTATGTTACACACATCAGAGAAATATCCTGTTGGGTGAGTGACTCATATACCAATTATTCGTGCATGAGATGGACATTTTAAATGACACAGATAAATAATGGTCTAGCAATCCAAAGCCTTTAGGAAAAGTACTGTACAGATCACAGATTTAGAGTGGTCCAGAGTTCTTGAAACTCCTTGAAAGCTTTATAAAACAATTTAACTTCTTGATATTTGGAAAATGTATTGTTGGTTTATATATACAAAATCACATCTCCAAGAACAGCAGGTAACACTGATCAAACTTATTGCAATGTAGGACCAATTAACCAAAAGATCATCCTAAATACCATTCATTTACCTATGGAGGTCATAAAAGTCATTAGATGGACACTGCTTTAAACCCATAAAAGCCAATGGGAAAATTACCTTTGAATTAGATTAGAGTGTGGCACTTGATGTTTAGACAATTCACCAAAACTTAAAATTAACAATTAACAATTAAAACAATAACATACAGCAAGCATACTATCTATACTAATTTTCTGTCCATACTGTTGAGAAAAGGAGGTATTCTACATAATATTTGCAAAATGATGCCCCTGACTACACTTTTAGGGGTATTTTTTTCCTCTAATGTGAATATTTAGGGACATCAGCAACAACAAACTAATATCATATGATGCACTAAAGGGTCTCTAGGAAATATCTTCAGGTCACTAAAAGGAATTTAACAGTTATCCTTCTTGACAAATATCCATAATACATCTATCAGATTTAACCCGCGAACAATAGTTGTAAGTCTTCTTTCTTTTAGAATGGGTATGACTTCCCTGAGAGTTTTGGGCAAATTCCCATTACACTAGGCAAGGAGACTTTATTTTCGGACATAACTCCTACTCTTGATACTTTTAGAAAAGTGGAAAAGACGTTGTTTATTTCCTACATCACTGAAAAACTCATATGTTCACATATTAAAGATTTAATATTTTAAAAGGATGTTTTGATTAACTGAAGCAAAACTATGTTTTATTCTGTTTGTTGTTGTTATTGTTTTTCTGTCATATGCAGCCCATTTCAGTACTCAGCCTTTGTCTTGAACTGTAAACTCCCAACCCAATATGAAGGAACTCCAGAATTCATTGCCACTTCCCACATCCATGTTTCTTTGGGTCTGGTAGGCTTTATTGCTCCTCTCCTCCCAAACGGTCTTTAAAAATATGCTCCTGACTGAAATTAATATTTCAACAATTTGTTTAGTTTTACTCTCAAAATAAATGAAAAGATTTGTCTATTTAGGACCAAGTGACTGGCTTCAGTTTGTTAATTCCTTCTGACGCTCCCTGCCATTTATATAGGTAATAATCCCTACTTTCAATTCTCCATCCTTCACACCCCTCCCACCATCAGAGCCCCTGGTGATGGTTAGAAACTAAGGAGACAAAGTTTGAAAGCCACAGGATTGAGAAGATATTTAATTTTCTCAGCTAACAGATATTTGATAGGCTGTTGGTGGCTGGGTTCATGTTGTGTGTTCACACCAAAACCATGAATAAAGATGGGCTCTCTCAAAATTGTTCCTCTTCGACATTGAGGCTTCCTGAGAACCCAGCCTTTATCCACCATTCCCTCCTCTTTCTCACACTTGAATAGCTTTACCTCCCAGCCTAAAACAAGCTCAAATAACCCTCAACTTTAAAAATAAGCGAGTACCCAAATACTTCTCCCTCAACATACCCAGTTATAGCCTTATTGCTCACCCAAATTTCAAGAGAAGCTTCTTGAAACCATGACTGTCGTCGTCTCCATTCCCCCACCTCCCGGTCACTTCCACTTGATCTGGCTTCCATCCCACATCTTTGTTGAAGCTACTTTTGCCAATATCACCAAAGACCTGCCATTTTCTCAAATCCAACGGCCTCTTCTCTGAGCTTTTCCTGCTTGTCCTCATAATTGGCTTTAACTTTATTGAAAATTCCCTTTCTGTCTCACCAAGGTGAGACTCAGCCCTATCAGCATTTCTCTCCCACCTCTTGCCCTGCTCCTTCTCAGTTTCTTTTGCTGGTTCCCTTTCCTTTGGGAATCTTTCAAGGTTGCTGTTCTCCATGGCATGACCTTATCCTCCTAGAAAGGTCTTGCTCCGGGTAGTAAGCCCTTCAATCTCCTCTGTGTCTGCCATTGCCAGTGTACTGAAGACCCCCAATTCAATAGGCGTAACCCGAAATTTTGTCTGAATTCCAAGTGGGAATGCCATAACACCCAAATTCAACATTTGTAAAACTTGATTCTTTATGTCCCTGTTTGGCCCCCGTATTAGTTTCTTATTGCTGCTGTAACAAATTACCACAAAATCAGTAGCTTAAAACAACACACATTCATTATCTTACAGTTCAGGAACTCAAGTCTAAAATGGCTCACCAGGGCTGCTTTCCTCCTGGAGGCTCTAGGGGAGACTCCATTTCTTTGCCTGTTCCCAGCTTCTAGAGACTGCCCACATTTTTTGACTCACGACTCCCTCTTCCATCTTCAAAGCCAGGGGTGTAGCATTCTCCAGTCTCCCTGTCTGTCTCTCTCTGACCTCTGCTTCCACTGTCACATCTTCTCGGACTCTCCTGCCTCCCTCTTTCCTTTCTAAGGCCCCTTGTGATTACATTGGACCCATCCGGATAATCCAGGGCCATCTCCCCATCTCAAGGTCCTTAATTTGCAGAGTCCCTTTTGCCATGTAAGATGACATCTTCACAGGTTCAGGGGTTTGGGATGTGGACATCTTTGGGGGGGGGGACCATGATTCAGCAGATACCACCCCCTAACTTCTAGGTCTCTCATCTCAGTGATTCTCCAGCCTCCAGCCAACCACACTGGGAACTTCAGAGCCCTCTTTCTCTTCAGAGCCCTCCTCCCTTTCTCTCATCCCTTCCATTGAAAGTTTCCCAGGTCCCATATGTTCTCCACCTGAACTTCCTAGTAAAAGCACAATCTTTTCATCTTCACTGTCACTGCCACCATTCATGCTCTCTACTTTTCCACCCTAGACTAATAAAACGCCATCCTAATATGCTTTCTTGCCTCCTGTCCTGTCCTGTGTGACTGAATGTCAGGTTCTCTGTCTCCAAACTCTACACCTCACTCTTCCCTAATCTCAGTTACCAGGCATGCGCATGCTTTTGTGATTTTGCATTACCTGTTCCAGCCTGCCTGGAATGGCTTTCTCTCTTCTCTACCTGATAGACTTCTATTCACACACCAGTCCACAGCACTACGATGCTTCCTTCACATGCTCAGCTGAGGCAGTTAGGAGAGGATATGCTAGCACAGGGCAAGATAAGGTCCTGAGTTAGTCCCCCCTCAGGGAAACCTTCTCTCACTCCCCAGCTAGACTTTGCAGCTTCTCCTTCCTCTGTGATCCCATAGCTCCTTGCCTGCACATTTCTTCATCCTGGAAACACCCTCATTGCATGGCATTTGTCTGTTGATTTATGTTTTTATGGGGAGAAGGGATCATGTATCTTTACATATATGTGTCCCAACACATAGTAGCACAGTGTCTGACACAGAGCAGGTGTTTAATATGTATTTATTGAATAAATCATTGAAAATGAGTGAATAAATTAGTATGCCCATCTCCATCTTCTCCACCTAGGAAAACCTAACTCTTTTATCTGTTTAGTTCCCTATTTCCTTATCTCCCAGGCTAGACAGTGGACTTAAAGTTAGGGACTGCATTTAGTTTATTGTAATCTAACTTCAAGAATAGCATCTAGAACACTCTAGGTCCTTCTTGCAGCTCAGTTAATTATGAACAACCTCAATAATTATGTGGGGGCTTGAATTGGATGCTCTCTTTTCATCACCACTGCTAAGAACTTAATTCAAATAAAACTAAATAAAAAGCGGTGAGAGCTTGAAGTGAGATATTCTGGCTATCATGAATACTGGATGAAAAGGCAAGCTTTCTAAGCCCTCTCTTGATTCTGTAACTAAATTATGCCGAATGACCTGAGGTTAATCACTTAAACTTTTAGAACTTCTGTGTCTTCATTTTTAAAACTTGTCTGTTCCTACCTCACAATATCGTCAAAATCAAACAAGGCAGTGGAAAGGCAGCTCAGAAAAAAGGGCACAAATTGCTGTATAAGTGAGTGTATTGTTATGATTCTGCTTTGAGAATTAAAAAATGGTGTTTTGTTTTGTGAGTTAAGGCTCTTGGAAATCCCTCTTCGTGCCGATAGAGAATAAACAGAGGGCAGCCCTTAATGCCTTTATATAACCTTGACAGTTAACTGTAGGAATTTAATCTTTTTCTCTCCATCTGGCCCCCCTAATTCATGACTAAGTATTCAAAAGAGAACAGGCTTCTTCCATTATCTACCTGACAGGAGCTGTTTGTGTAGGGACCTGAGGTTTAAAAGCCTTTGAAGCTATGACTGATTGAATTAGCAGAAGTACCTTTCTGTTTCTCTGGGGTCACCTGGTGGTTGTTTTTTTAATATTATTATTATTATTATTCAGTTTTATTGAGATATATTCACAAACCGTACAATGATCCACAGTGTACAATCAGTTGTTCACAGTACCATTATATTGTTGTGCATTCAGCACAACCTTAGTATACTTGCTGACATCTTTGGGTCCCCTTCCCCACAACAAAGGATCGGGGTATTGCTTGTCTTCAGGGAGGCCTCGGTTGGCTTGTAGAGTTGCACATGTCACAAGCCCTTGACAGGTGGAAAGAAACTTAACAATATCTCTGTCCAATGCAGGTGATTCATTAATGTCTGTGTTATTCTGTTTTAAAATATTTAATGCTGTGTTTCCATCATGAGATTTCTCAACATGACAACTAAAAACAAACAGTTCATTCACGACTCAATTCATGAACATTGGACTTGACCAGTATATAGAAATGCATGGACAACCCCTGTCTCCTCACTCCTTTTCCTTCCCCCTCCCACTCCAGGCAGCAGCTAAAGCTCATCTGGACTCTGAGATCTTTGCTGTCCAGCCTGGATACTGCTCTAATGTGAGATCTCTTGCCCCAAACTTTCCCCTCTTTCCAATCTGCCTTGCTCTTCCCTCCCCACCCAACTGGTCCTTCTTGCAGCTCACTTAATTAGGAACAATCTCTTATCAAACACACCCTCTACCTCCATCCTCTTTCCTTCCTCCCTCCTGCCTGGTTACATTGGAAAAACCTCCCTTGGTTTTCTCTTTGTCTTTCCCCTCCCACCTCCATTCACATGCCCGCGCCCCACACCCCGATGCCATATTCAGGATCCCGCCCCGCCCCCCCCCTCCCGACCCCACTGATTTTGTACTTTCCCTCTTGCTAAGAAGCAAAGCATTTTAGACCTGGAAGACAATTTCAAGATCATCCAGGCCAAACAAAAGAATCGTTAGAATTAAACCACTTTAACAAAGAAAATACACACCATTGAGATTTGAAGTGGATTTAGATGTAATAAAGAGCCAGAGATGCCAATTTCTACAGCCCTTGAAAGTGCTTAGAAACTCCCTTCAGAAAGTGACAAAAGCCTTCAGCCACCTCCATATTCTCTTCCAGTCTTTAAAGCTGCATTTCCTGAAGTACCAGAATTTAAGTTAGTTTTAGAAAGTATTCCTGTTAAATTTTATTTTTCTGTTTAACTTAAGTAAGAATATGATCACAGTATTTTAAAAAATAATTTCTCACAGCAAATATATAAAGCATGACTAAAGTCATGGAACTAATTTCATTGTCATTTGTTAACTGGCTCTGGAGGAACTTATAAAAGACTGATTCTGAAACTCTTGAACAAATTCAGCTTCATTTGAATCTACATTTACGTTTCCAAGATGGCTCCTCCCAAGAAACAAAGCTCATTTGGATGTGGAGGGTCCAGTGTGTACATTGACAGTCACTCTCAGAATTCTACGTCTTTATTATTATTATTATTTGTGTTTCATGGAACATGTGCTCCCTGCTCCAAACAGCTAAGTTAAACATTGACTATTGGCATATAGTCTGTGAGCTGGGACCTGCCTATATCCTGTATCAACTCGAAACTCTTCCTTTCGACTTATTTTTGCAGCGTTTATCAGGCGTTCCTTTTGGTTTTATGCCTCGAGGCCCTCTACGAACTCCAATGAGATGTTTTAAATTAGAAACTCAGATACCTGAAATTAACCAGGACAGACGTGAACAGAAGAGGTGAGAGAGGGATTAAACACAGACCAATGTTTTAATGCCACAGATGCTGGCTTGGAAGAAAGGGATAAGTCCCAGGGTGATCATTTATTAGCTCCATGTCTTAGACAATTTACTTAACTTCCCTGTGCCTCAGTTTCTTTGCCTATAAAAATGGGATTGAAAATACCTAATTAATCCACCTGTTATGTGAAAATGAGCTGAGATAGATAAAACACCAAGCAGGGCATTTGAATAACTCAATGTTAGCTTTCTTCTTCGGTGGCATAATCGTTAGTATAGTCTAAAAAGTTGGAGGAAAAGTCTCTCAAGGTATGTGTCTGATGGTCTTTGAGAGATTTGTGCTCTTGTTTCCTGGGTAAGGTATATTACATTTTTATGGAGCTATTCTAATAGCTAGAGATGGCTTTTACTTTTTCTGGTTCCTACTATGAATGGCATTATTTTTTCACTGCTTTCAGCATTTCATTGTCATTGTTGCACATCAATGCCTCTGACTTTTGTAAATTTATCTTTTATCTCACCATTTTATATAATTCTAATTATGATTAATTTTTAAATGTAATTACTTTTGATTTTCTATAGACAAAATTAGAGTATCTCCATAAAATTATAATTTTTCTTGAAATTTTATTCTTTGTTTTTAGAAAAGTTTCTCAGTAATCGACATCAGTAACTATTAAAGGATAGCTAAAATGCACATTTTTGCCCTCCCTCACCTCGAGTAAAGAAATTCCCTCAGGGCTGCATTGTACTTCATAGGTGCCAGGAGCAGCAAGTGGCTTTTTAAATGTAAATGAAAAACAATTAAATAGAATTAACAATTCAGTTCCGGACTCAAACAGTTATCTGTGCACCAATGTTCATAGGAGCATTATTCACAATGGCCAAGAGGTGGAAGCAGCTCAATTGTCCATCAACAGATGAGAGATCAACAAAATGTGGTCCATCCATACAATGGAATATTGTTCAGCCATGCTGAACAATACATGCTACAGTATGGATGAAGCTTGAAGACATCATGCTGAGGGAAATAAGCCAGACACAAAGGGACAAATATTGTATAACTTCGTTGATATGAAACCTAGAATAAGCATATACATAGAGACAGAAAGTAGATTGCAGGTTACCAGGGGCTGGGGTTGGTGGGGATTAGAATGGGGACATACTGGCTAATGGAGACAGAGTTTCTGTTTGGGGTGATGAACAGTGAATGGTGGTGACACAACATTATGAATATAAGTAACACCACTGGATTGTACACATGAAAGTGGATAACGTGGGAAATTTTGTGTTGTACGTATAATACCACAAAAAAATTTTTTTAAAAAATTCAGTTCTGTAGTTACGTGTCAAAACAAAAGCATACATTTGTTTTTATTAAATAGCTTTTAATCTATTGAAATGCTCATGGGATTTTTTCTCATTAGAATATGGAATACTATATTAGTTAATTTCCATTTATTGAGCTATCTTAATATTTCTGAAATAAATCATACTGTATTTGGGATTATTGTTATTTCAAAGCATTGCTAGATTCTATTTCTTACTTTATCTTAATATTTCATTTTAAAATTCATGCATGACATTGGCCACTAAAATTTGTTCATGGTAAGTTGATCAGATTTTGGAACTGAGGTCATTATTATCTCTGAGAAAGAGGGCATTTCTCACCTAGCCTCTTATTCCTGGCAGGGTTTGCTAACATGAGGAATTGCTTTATGCAGTAGACTTCAGAGGAATTCACCAGGAAATCCATTATTTCATTTAAAACACTTTTGATGTTTTTCCCTTATTTATAACAGTTAAGTTGTTCTCCTCTTTATTGTTTGATTTTTATTATTATTATTATCTTGCTTTGAGTCATGGTGAGTTCTCACAATGCTGGGCATACCCACAATCAGACTACACCCAAATTCCCATTATAAATAAATTTACCTTATTTATCTGAGAAAATCGCTTAAAACTCAGAGTTGATTATGCAGATATTACTGTAACTAAGTTATGTATAACATTACTATCTAATGGAGATATAATTTATGTTTTTAATTATTTACTTTCAGGAAGATTGACGATTTTATCAGATTGTTTTCATTTCAATTTGTAATTAACTTGATATGATTTGCTAATTATTTAAGTTTTTACTAAAATGCCGTTTATAGGAGCATTTTTCTTACATTTCAATTACTCAAATAAGTGAGGGCAGGGGAGATGAAAATGTTAACTTTAAAGGGTTGGGTAAGTGGAATCTTGGAAGGAATTGCAGTTCTGTGCTGTGGGGATAGGACAGCTGTATTCAGCAAATATGTGCTAACCCTTTGTGAGGGATTTGTTCCTAGCCTACCCTGTTGCAGAATGGAGCAGATGACTATGGGGGAGATAGAAGCCACCATGCTTGATATGACAGGCAGCTTCTAATAAATCTGACCAGACTCACCTGATACACAACAAACAATACAAGATAGTGGGTAAAACAAGGGGAAGTGTAACTGAGGGGAATATCTCCTACTTAAGTTCAAAACAGACCGACTGCCCAATTGCCGAATCAGGAAGACTTGGGTTAACGTGAGTTCTAGTGAAAATGCTTGGTATTTATCAGTTGACTAAAAGTTCTAATATGAGACTCAGGGACCAAACCGGAAATGTACTCTGAAGCTGCATTAATAGGATCATAGTGTCTAAAATAGAAAAATCGTTTAGAGCTGCTCTTCTCCAGCTGGTTAGGAAACAACGATTAAGGGAGGAGAGGTAGGAAATAGCCAGATTGAAAACAAACACACACGCATGCACGCTCACTTGCGTGCACACACACAATGGCTCTGGGTCAGTGTTCTAGTTTGCTAATGCTGCAGAATGCAAAACACCAGCGATGGATAGGCTTTTATAAAACGGGGGTTTATTTGGTTACACAGTTACAATCTTAAGGCCACAAAGCGTCCAAGGTAACACCTCAGCAATCGGGTACCTTCACCGGAGGATGGCCAATGGCGTCCACTAAACCTCTGCTAGCTAGGAAGGCAGCTGGCGTCTGCTCCAAAACTGGCCTCAAAACGGCTTTCTCCCAGGACGTTCCTCTCCAGCAAGCTTGCTCCTCTTCAAAACATCACTCCCAGCTGCACTCAGTTTGTTCCCTCTCTCTGAGTCAGCTCATTTATATAGCTCCACTGATCAAGGCCCACCCTGAATGGGCGGGGCCACACCTCCATGGGAACATCTCATCAGAATCATCACCGACAGCTGGGTGGGGCACATTCCAAGCAAATCCAACCAGCACCAAAACTTCTGCCCCACACAAGACCACAAAGATAATGGCATTTGGGGGACACAATACACTCAAACCGGCACTTGGGTTAACGTGAGTTCTAGTGAAAATGCTTGGTATTTATCAGTTGACTAAAAGTTCTAATATGAGACTCAGGGACCAAACCGGAAATGTACTCTGAAGCTGCATTAATAGGATCATAGTGTCTAAAATAGAAAAATCGCTTAGAGCTGCTCTTCTCCAGCTGGTTAGGAAACAACGATTAAGGGAGGAGAGGTGGGAAATAGCCAGATTGAAAACAAACACACACGCATGCACGCTCACTTGCGTGCACACACACAATGGCTCTGGGTCAGTTCACCTGAAACTGATACATGAATTCATGATTCACTTAAAACTGGTATTAAACTAATAAATAAATGTATAATTTATTTTTAAATGTTCTGAGGACTATTTAAACAGCTCTACCAGAATTATTCCACCTTGAAGATGAGTTACATATACTTTTTCTATGTAATTAATTTAATATTTAATAAAGCACATTAAATACATGCAGAAATATGTATTACATTATAAATCATCAAAATATCGGAATTGATCTTTTTTCAGGTTAAACTATTTGTTATAGTTATTTGGTCTTCCATTCATCTTTCATAATTTTTTGGAGCTTTACCAATTTATCTTTTTAATCCTTTACTTCCAATTACATATTTGGGGTTAATGTATTTTGAAGATGAGCTATCACTTGTTTGGCCCTTCATATGTGTTCCTTTTGGGCTTCCATACTCCGTCTCCACTCCTTTATACGATTTTACCTCTTATCTCTAACATACGTCAACTGTTATTTAAAAACAAAAATGTTTTTGGCAATTTATGTTTTTTCCTTTTGAGTTTAAATTTAAATGCTTAATTTGACTTAAAATGTATCTTTATTTTTAATTTTAAATTTGGATTTATCTGAGCTGTTTTTTGAATTTGTACTAAAATTTTACTTGTATTTATTTGATTACAGTTTATTTTATTTTAATTTGTATTTAATTTAAATTTAAATTCTAAATTTAAAAAATTTTTAGATTGCTAGATATACTGAGATAAAACTGATAGTCCATTAGAATATAAACGGTTGAAGTTTGAGGAAACAGTGAGGGTAATTTAAAGGCTTTCAGAAAACAATACCAGAACTAAGGGAAACAATCTTGTTGCATATAAATAGCCATTTTAGGGGGTAATAAAAATAGTTTTTCTTGTGCAAAGTTCATACTTATTTCTCTTTTGCCCGACTTTTTGCATTTTTAGGATTCTTCTGCTACCCTTAGTTTACTTAACTTTCAGAAGACATATCAGCCACTAAAATCCAACATTACAGTTAAAACTATTAAAGTCATTAAACCCCCAATAGGCAACTTCTTGGAAAATTAGCCTTTGGCGCATCGGCCTCCTTCCATGAAAGCTAGGTAGAGACCCTATCCTAAAGCTTAGAAGGTGTGAAAAGAGAAACAAGGAAGATAGTTCTGAGCTGTTTTCTAGCATTTTCAGAATGAGTACAAAGAAATGGTTAATTAGGCTAAAATGAAAGACTTAGACTAGCTGTGTAGATTAATTTCCTCTCATAAGAAACCTGACTGTCAGACACATAATCTGATGAAAGATCATTCCTCCCGGGTTTGAAGGCTAATTGCCTGCCTAGATAAACACCTGCCTTGAAGAGTTGAGTCAGGAAGACTGATCGAAATTTTCAATAAGTGATCTTGCAATAAATGAGAATCTTCTGCATATCTTCTTAATATGTCAAAATTATCCCGCTGATACCTACATCTGCACTCACGTTCTGCATGGTATCGCCTCGCGTCTCCGATATTTCCCCATTTGGGGTCTGAAATGGAAATGACCATGGACATCTCCCAGAACAAAGGGATTCCTCTGAAAACACAGCGTGAGTGAGCGGCAGAATGAATCCATTGTGCATAGCAGGTCCTCAGAGGCTAATTAAATTTGGAGAAAGAAAACTAAAAATTACAGTACAGTTTCTCATGAATGGGATCAGTCCTAAGACCCTTCCTCATAACCCCCAGCGCCCTGTTTTTAGCTGGTTTGCCGCGTTAATACATTATCAAGGGCAATATGCGCTATTTCCAATCTGAGGGAAGAGATGAGGGTGGACCCCGACTGACGCGTTGCCATGGTGATGACATTTGAGCTTCCTCGGAGAGGTGACTCATTAGTCAGTTCAGGGTTTTCCCACATTTCACTCTGTTACAAAGGAAAAGAAACTCCTAAAAAGACTGTTTCATGTATATTTGTATTTCATTGAAATATAAATATTTTTCATGCCAACTCATCTGTGGAAATGGCAGGATACGTCAAAAGGCCAGCTGTATCATCTCAGCTAAGAGTTTACACAAAATCAGTTTAAAAAAGCGAGGAGGAAGCATATTGTCCTGATGCCATAGCGAATTGAAACATGAAGCCGGTGTGTAAAAACAAGCATCTGTCTTCATGCTAGACTAGTCCTAACTCAATTATCTTCGCCTCCTTCTATCCAGGCTGCATGGAGCTCCAGTGAGATAGGCAACGTCTCGGGATATTTGCCTTGATTCCACTGGCGAGCTTGCAGTTAATCTCCTTATTGAAAAGAACAGGGGTGGAAAAAGAAAATGGGGACGTTAAATGGAATCTTTGTTTGCTTAGGAATGTATGTGTTGAGGGTGAAGCAGAATTGAAGATATTTTCACTTCGTGTTTGCTGCTTTGAAAGAAAGAAAGAAAACAATGTGTCCCAGTGGAAATGGGAGTGCTTCCTCTTAGAAGGAAGCCTGGCCATCTCTGGCTTTCAGAGGGCATGTGACAGGGAGTCCCAGGGCACAGAGGAAATAGTGGAGAGGGAGCCTGCCTGCCCCTTCGTTCCCATCAATTGCCATTGTTTGGTGGCCCCGTGTTGGATCCCACCGAGCAGCCAGCCGCCAGTAGATGGCGCTGTTTGGTCTTGTGCTAAATTCAGAGTCTGTCGGTTGTTTAAAAGTGGGAAAAGGCTTGGCTTTTATTTTCCACTTACGAACCTGTCATAAGGTCTGTGCAAACACCAGTTCTAGCTATTATAAAGTGTCATCATGGGTCACTTGGATACATTTTCTGAATAGGCAGAGCAGAAAAGAAAGGAAAATAAAATGCCTCTTTTAACTGTAGTGTACTCTTGGTATTATTTTCAACTTTTTGAAAATAGAAAATCAAATGAAAAAGTAGAGGCCATTCCCTCACTGTCCCTTCCTGCATGCGGTGAGCGCGCCTCTGCATACACCCCCGGTCCCATCGGACAGTTCTCCCAAGCTGTGTTGTCTCCATCCAGCTTGTTTCTTGGCACCCCATTGCGCATCTGCTCTAAAGAAGGGAATTCGTGGAGGTCTGTAGCCACTTTTATATAAAACTTGGCAAATATTGCGGCACAAACTCTAAAAATTCACAGGTGCAGAGAGAATGTATGAGTAACCAACCCTGTTGGAAACGTCCGCCGAAGTTGATGCACTGGGTGGAGATTTGGCATTGCTCCTGGTGACCCGGTGACCGGTCCTGGCCATTTCACAACCCCCTCCAGGGCGACAGGTTCCTCCTCAGGCGATCTCTGAGGGGCCCTCGGGAATGGACATCCTTGTGTTCTATTCCACAATGAGCTGGGAGAAGGGACTGTAGTATGCCCATCGCCTTACCCACCTGGGGCCATGAAAGTCCAGCCTGATTTCCCGGAGGGAAATGGGGCCTGGAGATTTGGCCCCACAAAAGATGCAGATGAACCAGGACACACAATGGTAAAGTTGCGGCTGATTCTGGGTCCTTAGCATCCACTGAGCATCTCCAGAAAATGACACGCCGTTGCTCAATGTTGTCTACTGTTAATGGCGTTTTAAATGTCTAAGGCCGTCTCTTCGTTTCTTTCTTTCTGCGCAGGAAGGACTATTTCCAGTTATGTAGGGTTTTGAATTTATATTTATTGAACTTACAAAATCAAAATACTCTTCAAGCTTTTAAGTTCAACTTACAAGTCTTCTTTTTCTGCTTATAATTCTAGTATATTTTTGTATAAAATAAGAGCAAACAGACTCACAGAAGGTTTTGATTAATGTTCCATCAATTTAAGTTGAACAGTCTAAACTCATACAATTGCTCTCATTTATAAACTTAATTAGCTAAAGTTCTTTATACAGTTTAATCTACAATTATATATTTAATAGATTCTCTTTTCTGTTTAAGCCTTCAAGTATCTGTCTAACCAGACAAACTTACAACCTGGACAAGCCATATCTTTTTAAAAACTTAAACAACTTTTATAAATCTAATAAATACCTTTAATTCATTCAACAAATATGTATATTTAAGCTCATTGCCATTGAACCTTTTAAATATTTAAACTTGTTACCATTTAAACCTTTTAAATATTTAGACTTTTTTCACATAAACTTTAAATATTTACATTTATTAAATATTTAAAATGTCCAAACTTATAGAGAATTAAAAGTTCAGTGAAGTTTCCAATACTAATAATCAAACAGTAAAATTCTCTTATGCTTTTCAACTGACAATCACAATTTTAAAATCAATTTCACATTTAAAACTGGAATAGAGCAGCTAATATATTTATTCATTTGAGAAATACTCATTGACTCAATGAATATGTCTATTTTCTAATATGCCCAAATCTTCCAAACATTAAAAATGTTCTCAATCATATACCCGGGTTGTCCCTATGATTACTAAATGGAATCCTAAATTTAACACCACAGAATTCATTTACTCTCCCGATTCAGTTTCCATCACAGGCTGACTGAGGGTGCTAATGTGCTGGCTTATCCATTAGAGATTTGACCAGGGTGTGGTCCATGGAGGCTGCTGTCATCCAGGAGGGTGGGTCCCCAGCCCCAAAGGGACTTCCTTGTTTTAGCCTCATCGTGTCACCACGTAACTCCAAATTCATCTCCTTACGAAATTCTTTAATCTGATTCAGGTTGGAAAAGGTTGGTTTTCTTTGTGTAGTCTTTGTAGCAAGAACACTTAAGATATTTTAATTCTTCTCGTCTGAAGTTATTTTTAAGTCATTCCATCATATTCCGAATAATTCCTAAACCTTTGTTGGTTCTGTTCCTGCAGGAAAGGTTCCCACATGACCTCATGAGCTGGAACCTGAGCGTCTGCCCCTTCTAGAAAGGCAGGTACTCTCCAGTTCTTAGAGTCCACACACACACACACACACACACACACACACACACACACACACACGCACGCACGCACACACGCACACACCCAGGGCCAGGCAGGGTCTCTCAGCCTCTGCACTTTGGAAATTTGCAGCCAGATAATTGTTGTGGGGGATGTCCTGTGCATTATAGGATGTAGATGTGTCCTCTACCCACTAGATGCTGTGGCATCCTCCCCCCTCCCCGGTTGGGAAGACCCAAAACATCTCCAGACCTTACCAAGAGTCCCCTGGGGACCAATGTTCCTCCCACTTCTCCCCCCCCCACCCCCACCCAAACACTCGCACTGAGAACCACCAGCCCCAGGCTACTTTCAACCTAAAGGGCAAAGTGGCGCTGGTGTTGTCCTTTTTCCTATACCCTGAGGCTGCCCTCAGTCCTGCTCCCTCCCTGCTGCCTAGAGGTGCCGAGTGTGTGCCCCCCCCACACACCACGCAGACCCCATCGCTCTGCTTCTGTGAAGGGAGCACCGTTTGGTTTTCTCCTTGGCATTACGCATCCATGACATTTGACAGTGAGCTTCTTAGATAAAACAGTCCTGTGTCAGCTTTTTACCTTGTATTAACAATTGTTACACAGCTTCTGCCATTAAAACATCCGTTTATTTTCATATGGTATGGGGAAGGGAGCTTTTAAAAACTGAGTTTCTACACCTGCTCATTGTGCAAATCAGGACTCCAGTTTCAAATAAATTTCCTGACTACAGTTCTCTCTCATTAATGGTGGTGATCTGGAATAAAAAAGCCCCCTTTGGCAACATTTTTTGGTTATAATGGTTTGAAACCAAAAATACTAAAAATCTGGGCAGTAAAAGAAAATACAGTCTTAAAAACTGGGAATACAGACAGGGCTCAGAGATGAAAGGGGCTCCTATGGCTTGATCTAGCGCATGCTACATGATAAATCATTTCATCTTGAAAACAAGAGGAACCTGCATCTCACCTCACAAGAGGCACACACGGCTCAGTTTAGTTTTAACTCAGCATGCCTCCCTTTGAAATTAAGAACAGATTAAGTTACCCGATAAAATAAATGTCACACTGTGAGATTGCTGAAACCCATTTTGATACATGAAATGTTTTTAATGATGGAAACCTGGGGAAAGTTCCCCTTTAGCTGCTTTGCTCTGCAGCAGGCTTGATGCTATCATGGAGGTCTTCATGAGCCATTTGCCAACATCTGCACACCAATCTTAGCTTGCACGGGAATGTTTTCTTGGCGTGTCAGGGCAGCTGCGTTAGTGTGAACACAGCAAGCGGGCAGGCCTTTCCCTGGCACCTTTCTCATGGGCTGAGCATGTTACTCAGCTGCAGACTTCACCAGGGCGAGCCACGGTGATTCCCGGGTTCGAATGGAGCCTGTTCACATGACCAGGGCTAAAAAAAAGTGCTGTTAGAGTAAGACTTACTGAGGGGCTTTCAGCTAGCTCAGAAGCCAAGGAAAGGTTCCATATGAAAGAAAGTGCTTGGGAAAAATATATACTTCCACTGATATTCCTGGTGATTCATATTCAGAAAATAAAAAGTCTTTTGTTCAATACAGTCACCACCAAAATAGGATGGAGTAGTATACAAATAGGTAGAAATACTATTACATTGATGCTACATAGACCGAAAGTTGATAAATGTGGAAATAACAGAATGAGTGTCAAACAGAATAGTAAGCTAGGAATCAAAGTAGACTAGTGTGCCAAGCAGGATTTGTACTAAGAAATTCTGGCCTGCAAATGTTGGGAACCTTTGGGTAGTGGGGAGAGACACAATGAATAAAACCCAACCCTATGGTTATTTTACACAGAACTTTAAAGAACAATGTTAATATTGAAAGGTAAGCCCAAGAGAGATTTACAAATAGTGTATATATTATATTAAAGAACATATTTGAACTTTAGTCTGGCTAGTTTTGCATTACTATCATCATGATTTTGTCTTATCATCTATTTATACCAGCCGTCTGCAAACTCCGACCAGCCTGTTTTTGTGTACAAAATGTTATTGGAACATGGCCACGCCCATTGGTTTACATATCGTCTGTGACTGCTTTTGTGCTACAACAGTAGAGCTGAGGAGCAGAACTGAGCGACAGAGACTGTATGGCCTACAAAGCCTAAAATATGATCTGGCCCCTTTCAGAAAATGTTTGACCACTCAGGGTTTATACCTTTCCTGTCTGGTATAGCAAAATTATTTGACAACCTTTTCCTAACTAAGATTGCTTCTGTAGCTATAACAGAAAGGAAGGCAGCATTTTGTTGTTGCCATTATTTTACTTATAGTGAGTCATGGGTTTAGATTGGAAAATATCACACACCCAATTTGAGGGAGTTTATGGAAGACAGGAGAGAACATTCAACATTCACTTTTTAAGCAAGACATTTAGTGATCCGCTATGCTTGATTTTCTTTCAGACTAACTTTTTGTTAGAAAATTTGTTCATAACATGAAACTTGTGTCCAGGGTATATAAATAGCTCAGTGGGAGTTGCCACTTTTGGTAAATCCTCCCTCTTGGGCACTGGGCATAAAGAGTGGCAAATTTTATACTTGAAATTTTCAAAAGACCTAAGGCAAGGGAAAGAGAGGAGTTATATAAGTGAAACCAGAAGAAAATGAGCAAAAGAGTTTTTTTTTAAAAAAGAAGAATAAAAAGTCATGGAAAACGAAGAATGACTCAAGTATAAATAGACTTTCTCTTGCACAGTGTACTGAATAAAAATAATAGCTAATATTTATTGTTCTATCATATGCTGGGCACATCACTTACTTTATCCATAAACTCCTACTCTTCGAGGTAAGCGTTGTCATTCTTGTTTTACAGATGCACAAACTAAGACTGAGAGATGAGGGAACATGCCCTCTGTATGCAAAGCCATCTGACGCCATAGCCAATCTGGGTCTATTAGGATTCTCTTAAGATTATATTGAGTAATATTAATGTATTGTTAAATCAAATTTTAAAATAAGCTAAGCAGCCAGAGACTGCCGAGCCCGGTCTGTCCGCCGCCTCCTACTCCGGATACAGAACATCCAGTCATGGATAAAAATGAGCTGGTGCAGAAGGCCAAACTGGCCAAGCAGGCTGAGTGATATGATGACATGGCAGCCTGCATGAAGTCTGTAACTGAGCAAGGAGCTGAATTATCCAATGTGGAGAGGAATCTTCTCTCAGTTGCTTATAAAAATGTTGTAGGAGCTTGTAGGTCATCTTGGAGGGTCGTCTCAAGTATTGAGCAAAAGACGGAAGGTGCTGAGAAAAAACAGCAGATGGCTCGAGAATACAGAGAGGAAATTGAGACCAAGCTAAGAGATATCTGCAGTGATGTACTGGTGAGACTCAAACATTCAGTCTAGCTTCACTATAATATAGGGTTGCTATTAATGGGTATCAGTTACATTACTCTCAACTTTTTCTTTCTCTGATTTTTCTTTTCCTTTTAAAAGTTGAGTGTTCAAATTTAGAAGTCTTCAGGATGTCATAACTAAAAGATATTAAAACAATTGTAGATAAGATTGTATAAAATAAATGCAACAATGATCAGTTCAGTTTTGCTAAAAAAAAAAAATAATAATAAGCTAAGCAAATGGACCACTAACAATCAGTGCTATAAACCAAACTTGTCTGATAGTGATTCAATGATGAAGCAGTTAGCTAATGCTGTATAATAAACACCCCCCTCCCCCCCATTTAGTGGCTTAAAACAGCTCTCATTTCTTATGATAAGTGGTGGTTGGCTAATCTGGGCTTAGCTTAGAGCGGGCTGCACTCCAAATCTCTCTCATCCTCCTCTGGGGACCAGCATGCCAGCTTAAGCATGTTCTTCTCATGGCAGCAGCAGAGTTGCGCAAGTGGAGACACACCAGGCCTCTTGAAGCCTGGGCTCAAGACTGGTACACAGTCACTTCTGCCTCACTGCGTGGGCCCAAGCAAGTCACACGGCCAAGTCATGAGGCTGAGAAGCATACCCTGCCCACAGCCTACTGTGGCAAAGGTCTGGAGTACACAGAGAGGTGAAGGATGGAGGCCAATCTTCCACTCGCAGATGTGATTAAAATTGAAAGTACTTGATTCCAAATACTAAGAGTTTGGATTATATGAAAGTCGAGCCCAGAGTTGTGCTGCTTTTCCATTGGTCCAATGATCGTTCTGGACCAAGCCCTCATGAGAGCAGCAGCTGACATCCACATGGGGGATCCCAAACAGTCAACCTCACAAAGAGTTGCTTGGACCCTGTTCAACCACCTGAGTCCTGTTTTATACTAAACTCTGTCCCTGGAGTACCCAGTACTCCAGTGTTCTTGGTTAGAAAACAAGTCCCTGTTGGTGTCTGGCAGAGTACATAATCACTGATTAAATAAGTCTTTACTGATTAAGGAGAACAGCCTCTTCTTCACCTATAGAAAGTTCAAGAGTGCCCAGGTGTGTATGTGTGTGTGTATGAAATGAAGGAACAGAACACAGGTTCCACATAATAAGACTTTTGTAACAATGTACTTGCAATTATTAGTCTTCAGTTTGGTTAAAAAAAAAAAAGCCATCTTGTTGCTGTCAGTTGCTCTGAGTAAGAGATAATGGTTGATTGCAGCTGTGTGATAAGATAATCATTTCCTACCATTATCAGGCATTTATACAGTCATTAATAGAAAACAAAAGTGATAGTGAAGTTGAGACAATTAGTTTCAAGGCAGGAGGTACTGATTGGTCTGAATATCCTACAGATTCTACTCATGGTGGAAGAGACGGCAAGGCAATTAAGGAATTTTCCCAATGAGTAACAGAAGCTTAGGACAACTCAAAGAGCCTTTGCAAGCTTTTTTTTTTTTTTTTTTTTTACAGTTTTCTTTCTTTCTTTTTGTGGTTTGTTTTTTGACAAGACAAAGACAACTTCATAGTAACATTTCCCCCAAAATAATACAGTCGCAAAAGCATATATGTATAAGATGTTTACAGAGACAGTATAAAAAGGAAAGCTAAGTTTTTTTATTTGCATTGCTATCTGGGGCATAGCCAAGAAAATAAAAGTCATTTTACAGCTTCAGAAAGAGGAATGTAAGAGATATTACATTCTTCTTATATCTTTGAGGAGGGAGGACTCAGCTAGGTGAGCCAGCAGAAGAATGAAAGGAAGATGGTAAGTGGTCTCTGCTGTAACCATTGTAGAAATGGCAAAATCTAGATTTATAAAACAGAATGTGCAGTTTTATTTCCATCTGAATGAAAGCCTTCACCTGTCCTTGACTGTTCAGAATTCACACCAGAGGTGTAGTTGGTGACTGAATCGATGCAGTGTGTTCAATTCAGAAAACAGATTGTTACAGGAAAGTGCTTCCCAGAACGGTTTCCTGGTTGTCGGGACAAAAGCCTGTGTGCCTTGAAGGGGCGGCTAGTGCAGTGGAGCGGTCACGGGAGAGAACATTCCGAGGGAACTGGTGTCCTCGGAGTCAACTGACAACTCAGACCCAGATCCTTTGTGGCCTCCTGTTGCCTAATAAATCAAGAAGCTAAATTTGCTTGCTTAAAATAATTTTTATCTGTCTTTAGTTGGCACTTTATAAACCACACAGATGTTTCTTATGCAAGAGAACTTGAATGCTGAGTTGTCCCTGAAGAGAGGAGTTGAAAATGGAAACCGGGTACAAATGAAATGGGTACAGAGATTCCTGTATTAAACAGGCAGCACAGTGACATAAATGGCAAAGGTGATTAAGGATAAAAGGGGGGCAGGCAGGGAAGGCAGTGGAGAAGCGAGACAGTGCACTCCCCAGAGAAGAGAGAGCACCTGGGCGCTCTCAGGTGAGCAAGTAAAGCATCCCGTAGGGGAAGACAAAGATGACATCACAAAGAGGGGAGAAATAGGGTTATCTTGCTATTGGGCATAGATCACCAGAAGCATTCCTCAGCTCATGTCAGTCACGTATGAAATCAAGTTTGTGCATCTGTGCGATCATGTTTCCAACCCCTTCACACTGCGGGGCGGGAGGGAGTTCTGAAAATAATTAGAGCCAAATGCCCCACGGTCTAGAGGCAAAACGTGAAAGTTGAGCCTCCACCCGGCATCACCACCATTTTCTTGATCTACTTCAAATATCAAACTATCATGCAAAATGGAACAACAGTGCTTAGGAGTAAGTTTCTTCAGAGCCTCATTCTATGTGAATATGCTGTCACACATCTCCACACGTTGAGAAAATGCATGGTTTCAGACATACCTTGCTTGGTGTATAATTAGAATAATGTGCATTCATGTTGTCAAGTTCCCTTGAAAATGGACTATTTTCTATCTTGGAGCTATTGAGAACGAAATGAGTGTTTTAAAGGGTAAAAGATTCAAAATGGTAAAGGTTACATTTTGGGAACATCTGTAATCATTTGCCTGCCAGTGCAAAATTAATTAACTGTGTACAGATTTTAAATAGTTCACTTCATCTGCTTATTATATAGATATACTTTGTGATTTGCATTCTTTAAATTTTTGCAGTTTTTCTTAAACCTTGAGAAGCAAGATGTTAAGTCTGTTTACTTATGTTTGGAGGAGAATGGCATAGTAAGACATGCTACTTTAAAGATTGTTTTCAAGGAGACCCTGGAGATATTTGGATACCTGACAAAACTCATTGCCAATGACCAGGAGAGTCAAATGAGGATTCATAAGGAGAATAAATTCATCAGTTTAGAACAAGGAAGCTTTTGTATCTTGTCTTGGTAGATAAACTGGTTTTAATGTAAAATATAAAGTGAATTATGCGAGCAATTGATTTACATAAACATGGTCTAAAATCATTACCAGAATTAAGAAATAAAATTTTGAGTTGCCCTCAAATCTGCATTTAATTGATCTTTTTTTCTTTCTGGTACATATTGAATTAGCCCAGGTAGAAAACCTGCTGTAGAAATAACTGCATTGTTCTGAATAGTGCGATTGAGCAGAACAATTATTTCTTCATTTTGATAGAGTTCCATTTTCTGTTGAAATGTAAAACCCCAGAATAAGAATATCCAGCCTAAATTATCTAATACTTTTCTTTACAAAGTAAAAATTCAGATGTAAAGTTTCAATAATTAAAAAGTTCTTTTCTAATGAGATAATTTCAGGAAAACTTAATGAGATAATTTCAGAAATACTTAATTTAACCTAAAAATAACCTAAAAAGTTCCCACACTTCTTGGAACTGCAGGCATAAATCTCAACAATTGCAGCAATTATTCATTTTAGCTTTTATTGCTGAGACAACTTTTTAAAGAACATTCCATCTCACTGATCTTGCATACAGAGATCATTTAAACCCTTTGATGGAAATTTTTCTAACGCATGCTTGTCAATATCTTCCTGATGGCAATGCTAGAAACCTCATGCTTTGTCACCACTTTCATCCATAGATAATAGAGGCACACACCCATTATGTGGTATATAGATATAACACATATAGATATAACATATATAGATATAACAGGGCATCATTTTTGTCAATCAATTCAGTAATCCAATTTCAACAAACCTAAATTGGGCTGGTGAGTGTGCTTGAAGCAAGGGTGCTCCACGGACCAGCAGCATCAGCATCGCCCAGAACTTGTTGTAAATGCAAATTCTCAGGCCCCACCCATACCTGGCGAGCCAGGAGCTCTGGGGGAGGATCCCAGCAATCTGTTTAACGGGCCCTCTGGTGATGCTAATGCTCTAGCTGGACAAGCGCCCTGTTAGGATGTCTGGGTGCCCAAAGGAAGCGGTGAAAATGTTAGGGGAGAGACTGAGTGCTCCTGTGAGGTAATCGGTGGCAAAGATGTGATTTTCTGTTGGAGGCCTTCGTGGAGGAAGTGGCTTTTAAACAGCGTGAGAGCGCTTCCATTTTCTGAGGACAACACATGATCCAATGATGTGATTTGGGTCCGCCCCCTGGGAGACTGCTGGCACCCTCTCCAGGTCAACTCTGCCCCCTTCGTCATTTTTCCTTCATCTGAAAGTCTGTATCGGCCACCTGAGCTCCCAGCCCACAGCAGGAAAGCCTGACTAAACATTTGATAACCTCATCTTCTATGCAGAGTTGGTATGTTTCTTTCAAGGAAGAAAATACATGGCCACAAATGCATATGCTGCATTGTTTTCAATTTCTTTCTTTCTCTACGCTGTTTGGGTGTGTGTATCTGTTCCCCTCCCGATGTGCGTGTAGAGGACTGGACGATAGCTCTGACCTGAGTCTTTGCGTGTGATTTCACATGGCAGGAATGTCCGGGTACTCGGGCTCCTCATCTGTGAAGCAAGGGATTGGAACTGAGATTCCTAGAGGCCCTCTCTCTGCCTCAGAATGCTACAAGTCCACAGACCATGCATGTTTTTACTTGGCTTTCTTTGTTCACTCTATGATTTAGCATCTTAATTAGGTACAATCAATCTTAATATTCAATTCAAAGTGTTCCTCCCAGAATTAAAACCTCCTTATAAAATTACTGCCTTGCTCTGAACAAGCAATGTCCTGATTTTTTATTTCACTGCTCCCTTGCAAATGATTACACTATACTTATCATCAAACAGTCTGAGAAGCTTGTTTGAAAAGGCTTGCATATATAAATAGGGTGGGTTTTTTTCCTTCCAGAGGAGCTTAATTTATATGGAAACTATAGAAACCTTGTGTGTTGTAAATGGCTGTTTGTTATATGCTCTTACTTTGCTTCTCCATAGAATACTATGGGTGTGCATGTCTATGGATATAGGGGAACGTGGTTAAGTCCTTGATACCTTATTTCACTTCTTAAGGTGGCATCATGTCACCAAGAAAATTAGTAACAGATTCACATTTTAGAATAGAATTCTAGTCATTAGATGTTTTTTCAGTGTGCCTTCTTTTTCTGCTTCCTCACAAGTTTTGAGTGTGTGAGTGTGCAAGCACGGGAAAGCCCTTAGCAACAGAAAATGAAAACAAGTCACGTTCCCTTTTCGTCAGCTGTCCCACCTCGATTTTGTCCTTGGATTTCTTGACTACAGTGGGCTGTCTCTGCTATTCTGAAATTTCAGGAACCCACCTTAATTCCCTGAGCTGTTCTTCATGCACCTCTGTTTCTCCAAGGACTATAAAGAGATGAACTCATAAGGTGCTCCTGGCCCGTCTGCTGGTAAATTGCTGACATTCTTTCCTGCTGAACTATGCTCGCTCCTCATTTGTTCCTTCATCTGGAATTCCACAGCTGCCACCTGAGCTTTTATGCTGTCGATAAGGACCCCCGGCTCAGAGGTTGCCGAGATGCAGTTTTAGCCAGGCTGTGGTCTGCCTTTTACCAAATGTCTCTATCACAAAACGAGTAAATCTGTTCTTTTTCTCATGATCCACGTGAAATGACAGAAAACTCTCCTTGCTACACTGCAACTGGAAAGCATAGTTTGACATTGTGTTATAGTTCTCCACAGAAACAGAACTGACAGGAGATAAATTTAAATATGTATATATATTTATATTTATATATGTTATAATATATATGATGAGAGTTATAGGAATTTGCTCACATGATCATGGGGATTGGCAAATCTGAATTCCATAGGGCAGGCTCCAAGCTGGGAATGCTGATGAAGTTTTCGTTGAATTCACCAGGAAATCTGGCTGACTGACTTAGAGATAGAAATTCTTCTTTCTGACTGCTGAAATCATCAGTTCTCCCTTTCAGGCCTTCAGCTGACTGGAGGAGACTTCTCTGAAGGCTGAAGGCAATCTCCTTTGTTGATTGTAGATGTAATCAGCCATAGATGGAATCAACTGACTAATAATTTAAATGCATGAAATATCTTCACAGTAACAAGCCAGTGCATGCCTGACCAAGGAACTGGACATGGTAACCTAGCCAAGTTAACACATGAACTTAACCATCATAGACACTTAGTTTGTTGTGTTTTTTTAAAGTCATTTTTCAGTGCTCATTGACAGTCTGATAAACTATATCCCATCAACAATCTTAGGGAAAAAGATTTATACACTGGACAGTGGAAACGATTCCATATTCTTCACCATTTCTACTTTTTTTGTTACTGTTTCAGGGAAGAAAGTGTATTTTTGTTTTCTGTGGTCTCCTGTATGAATCTCTTTTACTGACACATAGCCTAATGGAGGGCATATTTGGATTCATGTTGCTTTTTGCTTAATTTTCCAACTCGTATTTGTTTTAATCATCACTCCAGAAACACTTCAGCCACTGTCCTCCTTGGAACTAGCTAAATGGATTTTCAGTAGCATTTTCATGCTTATCCCCATATGTAAACGTCACTTTAGGATGACTTTTAAAGACTTTTCCTACAAAATCTCTGGCTTTGTACTTCTGGTATATGCAACAGCATGATAAAAATCACATATCTTAGAAATAAACTAATAAGAGAAGATATGGTTAGGATCAGGGAAATTTCAGCACTTTCCTATGTTTGGGACTAGCTTTTCTGAATTTGGATATCTAGCAAAACAATGAAAATGAGAAATATGTTGTATGCATTCTGCAACTGAATAATTACTGCTTTTGAATAATGAGACTTTTCATTTGCAATGATGTGAACTTTCCCAGGGAAATGTTCCCTAGACCCTAGACTGATTGTGAAGATTACAGGGTCAATAGAAAGTAGCCTTCTAGTCCCACAGGTCGAGCCAATCACATCTGCTCCATCACACAGCGCACCTCACTTGCAGGAATGAATACAAGATAAAGCAAGAGGGGAGGTTTTATTGATCTCAGCCTCTCTCTGTTTGGGGAAATATTTATTTTAAAAGATAAAATTCCATTTTAGGAGGTTTTAGGAGATAAAATTCAAGTAGAAACCTTGCCTTCATTGCTTTGACAGTTTATTTGTGTTAAGTTTATTTATAAGACCTTTTTTGTTTTTGCTGAAAATTTATCGCAAAGTTTACTTTTTAGTGGGAAAATTTGAAATCTGAACTCGCTACTCCTAAAGACTTTCTATACATTTGATCGCTAATGGCAACTCATGCAAGGGCAGGTCAGCAGATGAGAACAAAATTATCTTGTCTCTTCTTTTCTAATGAGACAATTCATTGTAAATACACGTTGAGAACTAACCTAACACAAAAATGTCTTGAGCTTACACAGTATCTCTCCTTAGGAATTCAGCACATAGGCAAATATATCCTTTGTCCTCATTACGTTAAAAAAAAAACTCAGCTCTTCCAAAATTTTTACAACTTAAGTACCTCTTTCAAACATTCTCTGTATACTTACTCATATTAATCTAAAGCTGTACCATTTGCACAGCATATTGGGAGATTTGCAACAAGACTACAAAGGATTTTAATTTCTCATTTGGACTTTTGACAATTGCTACTTGCTACTAAGAATATATTGTCCAGGTTATGTGGCTTAGTAGCCTGAAACTTCAAAGGGTT
This sequence comes from Choloepus didactylus, assembly GCF_015220235.1. Taxonomy (NCBI): domain Eukaryota; kingdom Metazoa; phylum Chordata; class Mammalia; order Pilosa; family Megalonychidae; genus Choloepus; species Choloepus didactylus. The sequence continues at coordinate 7,808,085 of NC_051334.1, read as the reverse complement.
TTTCTTAATCAAAATTACTTAAATAGCCTCTTTTACTCTTTTTATAATTGTAGTTCTTAAAAGGAGATTAATAAAAATGTTCAACATTTTTTAGCATCCAGTTTCCCCCTTACCTATAGATACATCTGATTTTCTAAATGTGGATATCTTTTGGCCATAATATGAAAATATTTTTACAACTTTAAAATTTTTTTCCACAATTCATTTTCAAACTCCAGACAGAGAAAACTGTTTCAGACCTAGGAGTTTTTAGAATTTTTTTTTTTGAGCAAGGCTGTATTTTCCCAACATTCCTTTTTTTTCAATCCTGTGAGATTTTAGATGGCTTTCATTTAAATGTTTTAAAAAAAAATCTGTCCTGGATATATCTAATGAACAGTCCTTGAAAACAGAGTCACCTTATTTATAAATTCAATTCTCTTTCCATTCATACTAGGAACTTTATCCTTCCTTGGGGCATATATTTAATAACCATTAATGAAATCTGAAATTATATATGAGCACTGAGACCCGAATTTGCTACTCATTTTTTTTCCAGTGGAAATTTCATGAGGGTTTTGGCATGGGAACACAGCAGGCATTTAAGGCAGATAGAATAATACGTTTGACCACAATGGCTCTGAAGGAATCATAACAGTTTATAATCAATAATTTGCTTACTAGGAAAGATGGTCTTTGCAGCCAAACCAGAACATACCAACCATTTCCCCTCTCAGTTAGTCCACTATTGTGGCCATTCTCCAATTGGGTGATTCCCACAGATGTTAAACATGGAAAAGTGTGTGGGGGGGGGGGCAGCTCAGCACTGGTTTGTTTGGCTTTTAAGATTTCTGGTTCCACCGCCCACTTTGTCTTATTCTCATTTCCCCTTCATATTACAGAAGACATTTGAGCAAAAAGGGACAATGGGCCAGACCTCCCAGCTCCCAACCCTCTTGTGCTATCTTTTGCCCATACCTTTGCAACCACATGGGCACTGCAGGCCCCCAGTCTAAAGGTAATGAAGAATCTGCAACATCCTATGAACTAGAAAAGGTCTGAGCACTCACCATGGCTTCCACACTGGCTAGATCCAAAGACCCCCGCTCTCAAGATACTTCCAGTCGAATCAGGGGGTGATTCCGCTAGTTGCAAGAATCGTGTGCAAAGATTCCATATTTTGCAGGAATGTGGGACTGAGGGCAGGGGGAGCCCCCCCAGGGGTCTTCGCAGAAGCTTTTTTAGAGTGTGAAGATGTCAGGTCTGAAGAGACTGGGAAGGGATTTCTCTGTAAAGGCTTTGCAGTTGTGAGGTCCAACCTCCTCATTTTCCATAGAAAGCTGCAGAAGAAGTGACTTTCTAAAGGCCACACAACCAATTAGTGATGGTGTGAGAACTAGAATCTCAGGCTCCCAAGTCCCAAGAAAGACAACTGAAAAGCCTCAGTGCATGGTGTTTGAAACAACTTGATAAACAGTGTTTGGTAAATAGGTGTGGTCTTTGGGAATAAGGCATAGCAGCTTAGAGCTTCAGCTTTTGCTCATGACATGACTTGGGAAAGGCCAGGAATGACCCCATCACAGTGGTGTGCTGCTTGTAAACCAGCTCTCCAAGGGGGGAAAAACACCCCTGAATTGTAGTATTTTCAGATTTCTGTGTTGCTAATACTCCCACCATGGCCGATTTTAAGCTACCAACAATTTAACGATTGACTAGCAAAATGCCTGCAGACAGGAGAGTTGTCCATCTGGCAGGATTTGGGTACCAGGCAACACTGAGCCTGAGGTGTCTGGGGTTCAGCTGGCACCGGCAGAAGGGGCAGGATTTTCATAGGAGGAGGGTCTGTCACACTGGTTCTAGGATGGGGGGGCAGGTTAGAGGCAGGGCCTTTGGAAGTTCAGATGCATTATGGTTGGGCATTTTCAAGTGAAGTCCTTTGGGGATTTTCCTTTGAAAAGAAAGCAGAGCAAATTGCAGTGGGGTCTAGAATCGAAGGTAAGTTAGCAAGAGGAAGATAGAAAAACATGTCCCTCCCAGTGGGCTGCACTACAGAACAGTGTCCCTGCTTGGGTGCCAGCTTTCCTTCAGGGGATGGAGAAATCCGGTACCCAGGAGGTCAAGGAGGATGCGGTCTGGGCAGTTGGCTTCATCTGCTCTTGCAGGGTTGTAAGTAGAGGGGCTATTTAGGGCACAGATTGGTAACACTGTCTACTAACTGCTTTCCTGCATTTTCTCATCGAATCCTCTCAACAGCTCTATGACATAGGTATTATAGGGACTCTGGGTAACTTGCTGAAGATCTCATAACTAATAAGAGGCAGTTAGGATTGGAACTAGGCAGACTGACCTAAGAATTCTGTACTATACTCCTTATGTTCACATTTCTGGGGAAAAGCAAACTATTTCCAAATTCTGCAGGTCTGTGAAGCAAGATAAGTTTCAAGAGAAGTCAGCTGGCGAGAAGAAGGCAAAAGCTGACAATTGGCCAATGATGGGGCCTGACATTTCCTTTTTATTTCAAGCAGTAAACACCCCTGTTTTAAATGAAAAAATTATTGGAGGAAAATAATGTAGTAAGCTTTTACGGTGCATTATGTCTTACAATATCAATCTATAACTATCAGGCATGACTGTGATACCGAAGACACAACTTCATGCCTACCCCACACTCAAAATCCTTGGCATTTCCCCTCAACAAATCCATGTTCACAAATATGCTTCCAAGTAAAGACTCACTTCATCAGCTGACGTGGATAACTCTGCTCAGACCAACCTCAAATGTAGGTCTATAACTTCAAGTCTTCGTGGTCACTAGGTCTGAAAATGGCCATGGATTTGAGATTATTTCCGGGTTACTCAGCAACCAGATCCTGACGTTGAGTTCAGTGGCATCCAGGAAGTTATAATGGCGACTTAGAACCAGTGGCAAGTCCTCCCAGGACTTGACTCCTTTCGATTTTTATGTATCAAGATCTTTCTAGTCTTGCAGAGGTTTGCAAACTTCAGTGACAGCTCAGGAGACTGAAGAGGGCTGGTTGAGCCATAGAATGATCTATGGGGGATACAAATACCAACCAACTCCAGAGAATCACCCCAGTGCTTGTTAAAAATGGAGATTCCTGGGCCCCTCTCTAGACCAGTGGGATCTGAATTTCTGGGATGGGACGTGGAAGCATGTATTTGTAAATAGTGGGCTAGATGCCCAACCTGCTTTGGGAACCAGTGAGTAGGATATTGCTCAGGAAGAGCCCCGAGCAAAATAGCTAGTTTATCTTCCACCGTCTCTTTAATCATCTTGGTTTGGCCATTCTCTCTTCCTTGTCTCTTTCTGACAGTGCTGCCCCTCTTTCTTCAAGGTCAGTGCAAACTGTGATGTGCACACAAATCATACTGTTTAAATGCAGACTCTGATTCAGTAGGTCTGGGGTGGAACCTGAGATTCTGCATTTCTAATACATTCCCAGGGGAGGCTGATGTTGCTGCTCCATGGTCCGCACTTTGAGTAGGGAGGTCCTCGCCTTCTTCTCAGCCTTGGTCCTTCCTAGTGATGACATCTCTGCTCAGGCCCTTTGTGCCTTCCTCTTCCATGTGAAAGCTGCAGTTTATAAGTGTCCAATGGAGAGTAAGCTCTTTCAGGTCTGGCCCATCATCAAGGAAGTGCCCCTGAGATGGAAATTCCGGAGCAGGTTGGAAGGGAGGATAGGGAAATGGTGGACTGTTTGCAGAGGCATTTCTGGCAAGTGAAGATATAAACCCCACATTACATAGTGCAGCTAGGCATGAGGATGGTTTTAGGAACTTCCAATTATAATCTCCTCTGCAGAGATGAGAAATACACATCATCCCAGTGCTGGCTGCTAAGGAGCAGGAGGAAGACGGGGTCCTCGGGTCCTCGCACCAGCAGCAGCAAAGACTGTCTTGTTACAGCGCCTGGGTGTGAACACACACGCGCGTGTGCGCACCCTACTAGCATACTCTGTCACAGGTTTCCCTGGCACAGATTTAATAAATGAGAATTAAAGTCCCCTGTGTAGACCCCTGAATGCCTAAAAACCCACAATCTACTGCACACTGGGGATGAGGCAATTCTTCTTTGGGGTGACATCGCATACATGCATATGGCCCCCAAAGCAAGCATTGACAACCCTTGACTTGGTTTTACATCTCCCTGAATCCTATTTTGCTTTCCATTTAATAGCTTCTTTTAGATGATTATAGTTCCTGCTAGCTTTTGGGGACGTGTTAATTCATAGCAATAAATTACTCAGGTTATGACCATCCAGGATTATAGTCAACTCATATAAAGAGAAAGGTTTGTCTCAATGTAAAGGCACCAGTTAACCAATAAAGATGCATTTATCTATAACTTAGACCTCCTTCTGAGGCATGCAGGGCAGTCTATAAATCTTTAGTGCTGGCAGTATCCCTCACACAATTTCAAGTTACTTGTTTATTTTTCAGACCCAACAAAGTACACCTAATAAATCAAAGGGGAGTTTTCACGTTTGTTTTCTGTCCTGGGGGGCAGTGCTATAAATTGATCCTAGACCTGGGAGGGTGAAAGCCTGGCCCTGCTGCTGTGGCTGGGTCTGTGTCTTAGCATCCTGACAGCCTGCCGGATGGACTGAGGCCAAAGAACAATGAGGCTGCTTCAAGGGAGTCCCTGTGGACAGCGAATGGGGAGAGGCAAACTGGGGGAGAAGCTGGAGCCAGTTGTCAATGGAAACATATGAGTCTTGGGGGGCAGCAATAACATAGAAGCTCCTAATGATTTGGGCCACAGGAATCTCATGGACCATTATCACTTCCAGTTCACTAAGTGGATCTGTCTCTAAGAAAATTGTAATAATTCTTCCGTACATGTTCATGATCTATTTGAACTTAACCATGTCAAAAGATGTGATCTTCTCAGTCACTCTGTAAACACATAGCACAAACTTGATTTCTTCCCCTTCCCAAAGTGACGCTGAGCCTTCAATTTACAAGCAGCAGAGACAGAGCCAGGATCTCATCTTTGTATTGCTGCTGCCCACCCCTTTTCTTTTTGTTGTTTGCATTTAGCTTAGTGAAAACCAGGGATTCTTTGCTGCTATGGATAAGTCCATATGGAGGCTAGAGCATCTGGGCAGTTGCAGCAACTGGCTTTGGAGAGTCAGGTGGAATGCCTGGGGTGAAGCCCATTCGCCAGCAAAGCCACTCAGCTGCAGAGCTTCCCTGCGCATGCGCTGAGTGTCCCTTTTCCTCCTTCCTGGGCATGCCATTTCCCGTGGGGCTCAGTTAACAAATAGGGTGTGAAGCAGCTGTTCCTACAAACTTCTTTCTTCACTCAAGCATGAGTGCAGAAGGAAGATTCTACTCCACTCAATAGTAATAATAACAAACATTTACTGAATGCTTACTCTGTGCCAGGCACTGTGCTAAAGGCTTTGCGTGCATTTTCTCCTCTAATGGTCACCTAGGTCCTTGGAAGGCAGGAATCAGGGAACTCAGGAGCCAGAGCCAGGTATTCAGATGACCTCAAGAGCTTCTTTCATCACAAGGGGTGGGCAGCAGCAGTACAAAGATGAGATCCTGGCTCTGCCTCTGCCTCTTGTAAATTGAAGGCTCAGCATCACTTTGGAAGGGGGAAGAAATTAAGTTTGTCCTATGTGTTTACAGAGTGACTGAGATCACATCTTTTGATATGGATAGTATCATTCTCTTCCTCTGTATACCAGCTTTATCCATGTGATTAGAAATGTGGCTGCTAATGGCTCTGCCAGCTTCCCTTCTGGAAAGAAAGAGTCTTCTGCTGGACAGACCTGAACCCAGACCCTTAAAGAGTTTTATAAATCCCAATGGCAGGATTCTACTCAGACTGGCTTGCACCATTGCCCACCCTTCAGGCCAATTACTGTAGCCGAGGTGGGAGTGGGTTTTGGGGCATTGATACCCTGATGGGCGGCTGCCTCTGCGAGAGGCATATAATGGCTGGGAATTGCCCCCAAAATAAGTGAGCGGAGGTCTGATAGCAAAAGAAAAGGGAGAAGGGGTATTGGGCTGAACACAATGATGCATCAAGTTTACATTATCATGCCCCCTGTTAAAGACTCCAAGGTTCAAGGCATTTATGTAATTTGCCCAAGGTGGAGGCAGGGGTCACAGTTGGAATCTTGGTTAGATGGCGGAGGCGGTACTCTGGGCTTCTGGGCTGTGCTGACCATGCCGAGTGCATAATATGTCTGCCTTGTGGATATTTGGGGCCAGTTAGCTCAGTTGGTCCTAGCAAAAGTCCCTCTCTCCTTTTAACGGGCTACCTGGGTCAGCAACACCGCTTGGCTCATTGAGTCCTGACCAGTGAGCTCAGAGGACCCAGGTCTTTCGAGGAAGAAGGAAGAGCTGTTGGCTAGGAGGCGAGCAGGTAGCCGAGTGGCAGCCACTCCTAATCCTACCCACCGTCATCACTAGCAAAAAAATAGCACAAAGCCTGCTGGTTTCCCCCAAGGGAGCCTGCCACACCACTCCGTAGGGGAAGGGCCTCAGGCTTTCATTTCCCTTTCCCAGTCTTCTTAGATTTTTCCTAACAAGACTGCTTTCCTTTTCATTTTGCCCGCAGCAATGGCCCCTGCTGGGCCGGGAGGCACCGCTATCATGGCCGAAGTTATCACAGCTCACACCCCCTCTGGTTATTATTAAGTGGAGCCTGTGTTCAGTTGCATGTTTCTTAGCAACCACCATGCACCATCTCCTCTCCTTTCATTTGCGTCTTCCTTCTCCAACCTGAGGGGCAAATATAGTAAGAAATGAACGTCTGCCTTCTCAGATTTCTAAGCTATGGAAACCAGAAAATTGACAATGATTGTATTTTCAGTCTTTCAAAATAATGACCAGTTTCAGGGGGTCGGGGGAAGGATCTTAGATATTGGCATTGGTTTTGCAAAGCTTGTGAAATTTATAGCATGTGTGAACTCATCTTCAGTGTCGGAAATAAAGCGGTTCCTGTAAGGGAATAAACGCTCACTCGGTTTTGGAGGAGAAAAGAATTTATTTACAATCTTGCAAGATAGGGCGTCCAGCCAAACACATGGAAGACTGGCGCGCCAGAGGAAGAGAATGGCGATCTTTAAATCTCCTACTCCTAATTCGCAAGTCCCTCCCCTGTTTCCCCATTGACTGGGTACTACAGAGGTTACAGCCTATCCGAGAACACTAACTAATTCATCTTTTGAGATTTTAATTTGTACAGCCAATCCTAGAGAGCCAACTAGCTCATTATTGAGATTTTGAACTGATCAGCCTATCCCCCTCAAATTTTTATTTTTTTTGCTGTGAGTTCCCGCCTCTGATATTACCTCATATCTCTTTACATTCCAGTAACTATGGTTACTTTTCCATATAAGGAGCAGGCAGATTCTCTCTTCTCTTTGTCTGGGGCTTGTTTAAACTGGTTTTGCCTCCATTTCCCTTATTCCATGCTGTCTCTATGTGAAAACTAAACTTATCCCTTTCTTACATTCAGGGAAATTGATTTAAACTGAGATTTTTCTCATGATCAAACATGTCAATCGTGTCGTGATTTGCTGAAGTGCTAGACATGCATTTAAGCCTAAACATTTCAAAACACCAAGACTGTTTTCTTACAAGTTTCTGTCTATAACAGTTCCCCTAGCCGGTTAGTTTGCATATGGTATGCACTCAGTATGGTTCTGTTTGGGAGGAAGTTTCCCAGGACAGATGTTTAATTTCTTATAGCCAGCAGACTTCTTGTTCTTATTCCCTGTACATATGAACAAATAATTCCACACACCCCCTCCCTAAACACAGTTGTTAGGCTCCTGGAACACAGAACAAAGACCAGAATTCCTTCTCTCACAAAGCTTGGAATCTTGGCTTTAATTTATATTAATCTGGTTTGGTTTTTTTGCTTTCATTTTGCATTTTAGTGCTGCTGTTTCATATTTATCTTTGGCCGATGCCTTCTTCTCCTGTCACCACCATATCTCCATAATTTCATTTCATTTTATGTTCAGATATAGCCATTCAGATTGTTTGTACCTACACACCTTTAGGAAGTTGTGAAATAGTTTATCAGATGTTCTTCCCAATGAAGATCATGAAAACGGTCACCCAGCCCGAGTCAAGCTGCTGTAATGCATCAGATTCCTCCTAAGCCACAGTGGTATTCTTCTGTCTAGACATACAGTCTGTTCTGTAGAATAGATGCCTGTAATTGAATATGTCAGTTTGCAAGGAAGACTTGATTCTAATAAGCTTTTAATTCCAAGTAACAAAATTTAGCAAAATGCAAAGTCGGTACATTGTTTGAATGAAGGCTTTTGGAATGGATGTTTTTGGCTTGGCTCTAATAAACCATTGTGTAACCGCTCCCCTGAATATAATCCAAAAGGACCAGAAAAGTCAAGTCCACCTCATTTGTTTGAATGCCCCCAATAGGCTTATCTGTGGACCAAATATTCAAACATTTAGTTTTAGTTCATTTGATAGGTTGAAGTTAATGCGTTAATTGTGGAGACTGCCAAAATCAACCAATTGTTCCAACAATTGGAGACTTGAAATGCGACAGGGTCACTTATGTTAGGTTGGGGACATGAAAATCTCTTAGACCTGTGAAGAAAATGAATCTAATTTTTCTACTGAGAATAATTTGTAATTATTTGAAGAAATCAAGAAGTCATGGAGAATGCCCTTACCAAAAGTAGTCCCCAGATACCTAGGTCTGTACCTGAGATTCTATAAAAGATTCACTCACTAAGTTTTGTCTCTCAGAAACTTAAATCCACCCGAGTGTTCCGATGCCTCTTTAAGAATAACAATCAGATGCAGCCCCTTCCCCGTACTGTTGACATCCCCTTTCAATATGAACAAGTTAGGGTGCTCACTGCCTAGACACCCCTGAAGATGGAAAAAGATTAAGAAAAGGAAGGGATAGTAACAAACAAGATAAGATTTAACAAAGGTCTATGGATACTGAAACTTTATATAAATATATATATTTAGATGCTGGGATGTTGGAATAGCTGGAAGGAGATAAATGACATATAGCATCCTTTGAATTTGCTCTATAGCTACTCATTAAATTGTGCTTTGAAAGTCTTCACCTTTCTTTATATATCCTATCTTGCATAATAAGGAAAGAACTGAAACTGTGGAACTGTAACCCATAACAATTTTTGAAATTACCTATATAACTGCTTGTTGAGCTGTACATCGAAAGTTAACACCTTTCTGTATGTATGTTATATTCTACAATAATGGAGATGGCTGAAGTTGTGAAACTGTGACCCATGACATTCTTTGAGATTTGCTCTCTAACTACTTATTAAATCGTACCTTGAAAGTTATCACTGTTATGTATATATGTTAAAGTTCACAATAAAAAATGCATTAAAATATAAAAAAAGAAGTCATGGATGTTTAAACTCTGGGTGTTTAAACTACAGCAATTTATCTACTACCACTTAAAGTGTTTTTAAGACACTAACAAAGAAATTCCATTGCCGTTCTCCAGAAAATTTGCTTTCTTTGCTATTTGAGAAAAATAGATCTAATTTGGTTGATTGTTAGAAGGGGCTAATTTCTACTTGCTGATGTAAGTGGACAACACCTTTGGCAAATCAGCGATACAAATAAGTAGAAAAAAGTATTTTTTTGGATGTAGTATTGTTTTTATCAAGCTCTGTTTGTCCTTTCCTCCCCAAATTCCCCTCACTTCCTTTACCTGCTTTCTGGCCATCACCTGGACGGCCGCGTGAAATCATTACATTAGCATTAGTCTTTTATCCCTATTAAAATGCAGTTCTGGAAAGGGGGCGGTAAACCATGTTCATCTCAAAACAACTTTTATACCTTGAAGTCCAGAGTTTTAGGCTCTCATCCGAGATCAGGAATTAATAACAAATACAGGAGGGAGGAAGAAAATGAGGGCATTGGTCCTTGGATGGGGGAGGAAAGGGGCTGTGAGAGCAACTTGAACAAAAAAAGGGAACAAGGAACCAAGCTGGAAGATGGAAGGCCTTGATATTAAATTTCTCTTATCTCGAAACATTTCCTAGGTTTGTTTGTGCCCACTGATTTTTGTTACCAAGAGCTTTATAGAAATATAACATGCAGGTTTTCTGTTCTCTTAAATACTTCTGGTTTTAGCTACTTCTTCCAGACTTGCCGCTTGATTGTAATCTTGAGTATTGTTTATTCATAAAGCATCTACATTTCCTGAATTACATGTCATTCATTGTTATTTTTCTTCTTGAGATATGATTTTAAATGACCCATTTTATAAGTTGCTTCTTTAGAAGAACGTCTTCCCACCCCCAACATCTTAAATAAAAACGTCTATTTATGATGTTTCTCCTGCAAACTCAGCAAATTATGAATGATGGTCTCCTTCCCCCAGCAGACACACTTGGAACAACCACCATTCTCTTCTAAGTTCTTCATAGCTGTAAAAGAGCAACGATCGTTTTCAAAAACTAAAATCTTTTTTTTTCCATTAACCTAACAAGAAAAGGAGGGAGGGAGAGAGAGAGAGAGAGAGAGAGAATGCCTCTATCTGGCTTTGTTATCACTTTGGGGTTCAGCTGAGAGCCCAAGGCATCATCTTGATCTGCACTTCCTTTCTGCACACAGATCCCTCGTGTGGAGGCCTCTCACCATCTTCAAACATTTCCAGAATTCATTCTTACTTTGACCCTCTTAGTATTGGAATTGATAGTTTTCATTTATTTCTGAAGCTATCTTTTCTCTCCAGATTAAATAACAGTGTAATGAAATGCTCTATTTTTCATGTCCTATCAGCAAAATCCTAGCTTTAATAGCCCAAGGTTATCTCCTGGGCTTTAGGAATTTGAAAGGCATTTAAGCAAAAACAGTGTTGATAAAGCATAGATACTCCTTTGCCTGATCACAATGAACATTTTCCCTTTCTCTCCGCATTTCCTCTGAACCCAGCTTCCTCGGTTTTAATATGCCTGGCTCCAAATCTCAGACTTGAGTTCTGATCATCTTGCCCACGTCACAAAAATGTTTATGAAATATTTCTAAAGATTGCTTTGAAGCTAGACCTTAAGATAAGTTACTTTTTGGTGAAGTTCTTAACCGCTTCTTTCAAAATGCCTGATTTTTTCAAAGCCCACAAAACAAAAGTCCACAAGCAAACTCCTAGACTGATGTGTGAGACAGCACCAAAGGAGAGAGTTATAATCCACACCTTCAATAATAATAATAACAATACCACAAATAATAAGTGTAGGTCTGGGCACTGTGCCAAGAACTTTACAGCTATGAATACAGTTAATCCTCACAATAGCCAGGTGAAGAAAACATTTCTATAAAATCTATTTTACAGCTGGAAGAACTAAGACTGAGAGAGGAAAGTAACTTGTCCAAGGTCATTCTGCTAGTAAATGATGGATTGGGAATTTGATCCCAAAACTCAGTAGTTAATCACTGTGCTACACAACTTTCCCATTTTCATTGAGCTCTACAAAGTTGTCTGGGGACAAATGAAAGTAATCAATTTACTTTGTATTGGTCATATGGCATCATGGAAGACCTGGCTGGTGACGTGAGAAAAATATGCAATTTTTAATTGGAAGCCCCAATATTGATATTAGTTCCTGGCTGGGCCCTCACTTCATAAGTTAACTATTTCCTTACCCCAAAAATGCCAACCAATCATTCCTACTTCATAGCAATGTTGGGAGAATTCCATGTAAACATGTAGCCAACCCCACATCCTGTGCAAAGTCTGTAGTGCCACATAAATGTGCAAGAATATCTGTCGACATACTGGATTTTCTCCATTTATCTTTCCCCCATATGCCATATTGCATCCCAGTCCTCAAAAAATAAGAGAATCTAGAAAAAGGTTGTTGGTGGATTACTCCTAGAATATCTTTAACTTCAATGCCAAAGGCATAGAATATTTCTTTTCGATTACATAAACGTTAGTATAAAGACTTTCTAGATCGAAATACCTTCTTAGGTTGCAATTGGGAGCATTCCCTGACAAGAGGTCAATACCCACACGTGGAGTCAAGTATACAAAACAGATGCACTACCATTCTCTGAGGCCTGGCCTCTAGCTAGTTCTTTCCTGACTTCTAATATGTTGTGGCTATATGCTCAGAGAAGAGAGTCTACATTTTAGTAGGATGGGGGGCGTGCATTACACGCCATCTTAAACAATGCCCCGTTCAATTTAGAATTGGTTTTCTGTTTCCCCATGGTCAGAATGCCCTTTGCTCCAGTTATTTTTTTTTTCTAATCCTCTTCATTTTACATTCTCACTCTTTCACTGATCTATTTCCATAACTTTACCCTTCTACTTGTAACGTCCATGTTCCACCCAAACCACTGGCATATCACCGATAGAATGATTGAAACATTCCGAAGGCCATTTAGTGCCCTGATATTCTCTGAGAATATTTAATGGAAAGTATAAAATTTTAACTTAATCATTGTCTTTCATCCCCAAGTTTCCTCTGCTAATTCCTTCTGAGGGCCAATGGAAGATAGTCCCCTAAGTGTTGAGGCTCTGTGATACGGTTTTTTTCATTAGATTTGACAGAAGCCTCTTAAGAATGCACATGGGCACATTTTTAAAATCAATGCCAGAAAATTTTAAAAGTTAGATGGAATCTTAGAGGTCATTTACTCTCCCTTCCCAGCCAGCACTTCTACAGGAAAGCAGTAATGCAGTGCCTGTTGACCGTTTTCAGGGACAGGTAATCCTTGCTACCCACACACAGGAACAGGATGTCTCATTTTGAAATTCCATCTCCCCAATCTTATTTCTGCTCCCTGGATCATCCCTGAACAGTTTATCCAACCAATTGGCACTTTTCCCAACACATATCAGGTTTTGGGTTATTTGAAGAAGTGAATGCATTGCTTTTCCTCCTGACAAAATATCATTTAAATCAAGAGAGATGCTAGAACTAAAAGCAAAATAAAACAAAAAAGCCACTGGCCGATGGGACAAGCATGTAGGCAGTTCTTTGCCTTTAGCAGTAAACTGCTGTACCACAAGGAGGAACCCCAGTATCCACATTAACCAGTAGATGTAAAAATGTTGGATGAAATAGTGCAATTCGTTTGTTAAGTAAACTAGGGGGAAAAAAAAACAGACCTGAAATTAGGATTGCCAGATAAAAAATAGGAGCCCAGTTCAATTTGAATTTCAGGTAAACCATGAATAATTTAATATCAGTATGTCCCCAACATTGCAGGCATTTGTCTCTTTGTGTCTGCCATGCTGTGTCCCTCCTCCCCCTTCCCTTCTGACAACACTCCCCCTCTTTTTCAGAATGTCCTGTCTTCCCATCTCTCTCTCTGCATGGGACCAACTTACCCTAAAAAAAAGTATTCTACTCAAGCATTATTCGTGGTTTATCTGAAATGCAAACTTAACGGGGCGTCTCGTATTTATATTGGCTAAACCAGTCAACCCTAGCAGAAATGCCCACAAACCACCAGGGAAAACGGCCAGAGTCCTGTGATACGGGAGCCATTTCCATTCGCTTTTCGGGGGTGGATCTGCCTCCTTCCCGGCAGCATCTCCCTCTGTTTACCAACTGGAGATAGTGTGTACCTTGTAAAATCTGCCCGTGACCTTGGGGAAGGCATTAGGAGCTGCTGTGGGTGGCTCTGCTGGGGGGTGGCGCTTTCTGCCCCCTGGCTTTCCTGTGGCGTTTTCTGTTCCGCGTAGGCTCCTTCCTTGTGAAACCTGAGCCCTAACCGGGGGTGGGGGTGGGGCAGCGCCTGGCAATTCCTCAGGCCGGTGGAGAGACAGCGACCCTATCTGCATTTGTGCTGAGATCAGCCCGACTGCCGGAGGGGGGGGGGGCACCCCGAGCTCCCCAAACCGGGCCCTCTGACGTTTGCATTTCCCCGAGGGGAGCGACCCTGTGGATAAATCCCGGGGGTGTCCAACAGCACAGCTAGGCCATCTGGAAGGCGCCCCGGCTGGTGGCTCAGCTGCCTGCAGGAGCCCAAGGGGTCCCGGCGTCCCTGGCCCGCGCGCCCCTCTTTCCTGCCTCTGTCTGGCCCATCGGGGCCGCTCCTCCCTTTCTCTTTCTCCCTCCCTCTCCTTTCTGAGCAGACTTGCCTGGCCACCTCCTCTCAGTTTGACTTCTGTCTCTCTTTTGTCTTTGCCAGTCCGTCTCTCTGGGTCCCTGTCTGCTTCTGTTCACTTGCATCCTATCCCATCTTTTGGGCCGCCCTGTCCCTTCCTTTCTGTTCTCCGGCACTCACTTTCCTCCCTCCACTCTGCTCCCCTCCCCTCCATCCCGTCCCTTGTCTCCCTCTCTCTTCCTTTGCTTGCTCCCCATCCTTCTCCCTTCATCCTCCTTTGTCTGTCCCTTCCACCCCTCCCACTTGCCTCTTCTCTCCCTCTCTGTCTCATGCATTCCCGTCGGGGGCATTTCCGAGACCGTGAGGGGGGCCTTTGGGATGTTCCCTGTTGCTGGCCATGCCCCTGGCTGCAGCACTGTGTTCAGTGGGGGGCTGGCCCACATCACCACCCCAGACATGGTTAATGGGGCTGCAAGATCCATCCAGAGGGTTAGAGAGAGGGCCCGAGATTTAAGGAGACGAAGTGGAGCGTCTCTTCTAGGGCCCCCCTAAGCATCGGTAGCGCCTTGTAGGCGAGGGCCCAGGTGTGCATGTTGGATGCACTGGCTGGATTTTGCAGAAGATTCGGAGACAGTCTGTCAAATCATTCTTCCTTATCCTTGGAGCTTATTCTTGTTCCTAAGCATAGTTTTGAAAGGATGAAAGTAGGTTTTTCCTAAGCTCTCGCAAACTGCATTGTTGAGAAGGACCAGCTATATTCTCAGGCTCTTGATTCCCCACATCTGGGAGGAAAACGCAGAGACTATTTTGAACTAAGAATGTGTATCTGTACTTGTGTATATACAATTACTCTCTAAATGTACTTCCTCAAAAATATAATTTATATATGTATATATCCACCATATCTGAATGTGAATCTACATTATGCACATTTTCATACAAACCCTCTAAAGCCTGCCGTTTTATATAAATACCTGATTACATAAAGAGAATGTTTAGGATGTTATCATGAACCATGGTTAGGAATAAAAGAATGAGATGTTTTGGGTTTCTGATTTTATTTAAAGATGATACTATGCCACTTCTTGGTTTCAGTTTAAATTAGGTGTAAGCACTTCATAAAAAAGATACCTTAAATAGCTCTCAGAAGTAAGTTAAAAACGAAATGAGCCATAGCTCAAAGAATCCTTTGTTGTCACGGAAAAGAAGGCAGGCCTGGCAAAATCAAGAAAACCCAGAATCCAGAAGTTTGAAGCATTCATCATGAATGGCCTAAGCCCACATTCCAGCATGCCTTCTGCCATGTATCCAGGGTCTGAAGACAGCCTGGTGACCCTGAGAACAGCACTCTGCCTCTGATGTCATCAAACCCCGACACGTGGGAACAACCATATGTTTGGTTCTCTGAGAGGCGGGAGGGGGTTTGCAGACTTGAACAAAACACGGCATAAGAGCATCACAGGCAAGATGTTTCTCTGCTGCTTACAAAGAGAAACTCAATAAGAGAGCTACTGTGGAGTGTTGCTTTAAAAACATCCCCTCCCACTCCCCCCACCCCACCCCCCAAAAAACCCTCGGATTTCAAATTCAGTGTGAGAATAGTAATTAGAATAAAGACAACAATTTTAGATTAAGGATTCCAGAGCTAACCCTCCAGCACATGGTTTTAATTAATTTACTGCATTTACTCCAGGGTAGAGATTAGAAGATATTAGAAGGTAACACACTTGGACAATGTACCACAAAAATTATAAATATGTATATAGAAACATATGCAGAAATTCTTTGTCTTTGACAGAATATTTTGAAGTTTGAACAATGAAAAATATAAGCAGAACTTCAACTTGATACTCACCTATATATAAAGTTCAACAAAAATCCCCTGACCTTGTTCATAGAGAACAGATCATTGATTTTCCTTTAGTATAGGAAAAAAGACATAACAAAACAAACAATAAAGATAGAGAGGAACTGTTTTAATTGGAGACCATTACTTTAGTGTATAGTGGTTGTGTTTTAAAATTCCTATTGTGTCTGATGAGCTCTAAATTGAGAATGGAGGGGTGAGAGACCAAAAGGAAGCGGTCTTTATTAGCAACTGGCCCCTAAGGCTGCTGCGTTGAATTTCAAATCAGCTGGCAGCAACCGACAAGCCACATGGTGAGAAACATGCAGCCAATGCCACCCCTGAGCTCAAAAGAGCAAAGCATCTAGGAATTGCCAGCACTTGTTAATTGAGGGAAAATTGACATAAGGTGAAATGCACAACTCCTAAGTGCACAATTTAATGAGTTTAATGAATGTATGCTCCCATGTAACCACCCCCCCCAACCCCATCAAATATTTTTATCACCCCAGAAAAGTCTCTTCACACTCCTTCCTGTAGGGAAAGACTGTTCTCACTCCCACCACCATATAAATGGAAACATACCTTGTGTGGTCTTTGTCTGGCTTCTTTCACTCAACATAATATTTTTGAGTCAGCTATGCTGTTGGTTGCACCAATTGTTTGTTCCTTTTCATGGCTGAGTAGTATTCCATTAGATGAACATACCACAATGTTTATCCATTCGCCTTTTGATGGACATTTGGGCTGTATCCAGTTTGGAGCTATTATGAGTAAAGCTGCTATAAAAGTTTTTGTGAGAGTATGTGTTTTTACTTCCCTTAGGTAACCACCTAGGAGCAGGATTGCTAAGTCACAGTATTGGTGTATGTCTAAATTTACTAGAACCTGCCAGTTTTCCAAAGTGCTTATACCATTTTACACTTGCATCAGCAATTTATGAGAGTTCTGATTGCTTCACATCCTCACCAACATTTGGTGATGTTGGTCTTTTCAATTTTTGCCATTCCAGTGAGTATGAAATTGTATCTTGTTGTGGTTTTAATTATCATTTCCCTTATGACAAGTGGTGTTGAGAAATTTTTATGTGCTAATTGGTAATTCACCTTTCGTTGTGACGTTTCTGTTCACGTGTTTAGTTCATTTTTATTGGGCTGATTGTCTTTTATTATTACTGAATTGTTGGGATACAAATCTGGTGTTGTTTGATATATATATATATATATGTCTTACCTTTTCGTTTTCTTAAGTATCTTTTGATGAGCAGAACTTTTTAAATTAGATGAAACACACCTTTCAATTTTTAATTTTATGTTTATTACTTTTTGTGTCCTCTCTTTAAAAATGTTTTCCTGCCCTATGGTTGTGAGATGTTGGCCTCTGGTTTTCTCTAAGCATTTTATTGTTTTAGTTTTTACATGAAGGTCCAAGATCCAGCTCAAATTAATGCCCATGTGTGGTATGAGGCAGAGGTCAAGATTCATTTTTCCCCTTGTGATTATCCAGTTAGCACCATTTATTAAAAAAGACTATTCCTTTCCCCCATTTAATCACCTTGGTGCCTTTGTTGAAAATCAGCTAACCATGTATATGAACATGTTTCTGGACTGACTCTATTCTGTTTCATTTTTCTCAGTCTATCCTTAAGCTAATAACAAACTGTGCTGACTACTATTGCTTTATAGTTTTTAATAAAATAGAGTGGGTTCTCCAAGTTATTTATTCTTTTTAAGATTGTTTTTGGCCATTCTAGTTCATTTGCATTTCCTTATAAATGTTGGAATCAACTTGTCAATTTTTATTTTAAAAAAAAGTCTGTGAGGCTTTTAATTGGAACTGTATAGAATCTATAGATTGATTAGGAGGAAATTAGCTTCTTAATATTGAATCTCCCAATTCATAATCATGGCATATCTCTCCATGTATTTCTATCCTTTCAAGTTTCTCTCAGTAGTATTTTGTAGTTTTTAATCTAGAGGTGTTGTGCATCTTTAGTTACGCTAATTCCGAAGTATTTTATGCTGCAATTATATAGAAATGCAACTGACTAGTTTTTATTTTAATATTGCATTCTGTGACATTGCTAAGTGCAATTATTGGTTTAAGCTGTTGTTTTGTAGATTACTCAGAATTTTTCACAATCATGTAATTTTTGAAAAAGAACAGGTTTATGTCTTCCATTTAAATCTTTATATTTTTATTTAATTTTCTTGCTTTACTGCATTGGCTATGGTATCCAGTACAATGATGATTATCAGTGGTTAGAGCAGACATCCTTGCCTTCTTGGGGGAAAGTGTCCAATATTTCACAATAAAGTATGATACAAGCTGTAGGTTTTTCATAAATGCCCTTTATTAGGTTGAAAATGTTCTCTTCAGTTTCTAGTTTACAGAGAGTTTTTATTTCATGAATGGCTCTTGAATGTTATAAGATTATTTTTCTGCTTCTATTGAAATGATCATATGGTTTGTCTTCTTTTTCCTTGTAATGTGGTAAATTACATTGATTGATTGATTGTTTTTGAATGTTAAGCTAACATTTTACTCCTGGTAATAATGAATTATGCATTTGACATGTTACTGGACCAAATTGCTAGCAATTAAAGACTTTCATGTCTATATTCATAAGGGATATTGGTCTGTGTTTTTCTTTTCTTATGCTGCATTTGCTTTTTTAGATTTTGTTATCAGAATTATGCTGGCCTCATAAAGTGAGCTGGGGAAACTTTCCTTCCTTCTCTATTTTCTAAAAGAGTTTGTGTAAAAGTAGCATTATGTCTTCCTTCTTTAAATTTATGATAGAATTCACTGGTGAAACCCTCTGGGCCTGGTGTTTTTTCTTTTTGGGAAGAATTTTCATGTGAAATTCAATTTCTTTAATAGATATTGGGCTAATTAGATTTCTATTTTATCTTGTGTCAATTTTGGCAAGTTGTGTTTTTCTACAAATTTGTCTATTCCAACTAAGTTGTCAAAACCGTTGGCATAAAATTCTTTATGATATTACTTTATTGCTTCTTTAATGCCTATAGGATCTGTAATGATAGCCCCTCTTTCATCCCTGATACAGGTAATTTGTGTTCTCTCCCTCTCCCTCTCCCTCTCCCTCTCTCTCTCCCTCTCTTTTGATCTGTGTTGCCAATAGTTTATCAATTTTATTAATCCATTCAGTGACTCAGCTTTTGGCTTCGTTAAGTATATCTATTGTTTATCTGCTTTCTATTTCATTGTTTACTGCTCTTATCTTTATTTTTCCTTTTTTCTATTACTTTGGATTGTACTTGTTCTTTTCTAGCTGCTTAATGTGTAAATCTGGGTCATTGATTTTAAACTTTCCTTTAATGAGCATTTAAATCTATAAATTTCCCTTTAAGCAGTGCTTTAACTGCATCCCACAAATTTTAATATACTGTGTTTTCTTTTTCAGTCAGTTCAAATTGTTTTCTAATTGTCCTTGTGATTTCTTCTATTACTCATGGATTATTTAGAATGAGGTGTTTACTTTGTAAATATTTGGGCTTTTCTAATTACCTGATTTTTTTATCTAGTTGTTTTTATCAGTTACTGCAAAGGGGGTAGAAAAATCTCCAACTCTGATCATGGATTTTTATTTTTCTTCTTTTGTTCTGTTAGTTTGTCTTCATATAGTTTGAAGTTCTGCTATTAGTTGCATACACTAGACATATTATCATTATGTCTTCCTGATGATCTATCCTTTTACAATTATGAAATGTTCTCTTTGTCTTTGGTAATATTGGTTGACTTGAAGTGAAACTTCTCTGATATTAATATAGCCATGCCATCTTTCTCATGCTGAGTATTTGCATGGTACATCTCTTTCCATCTTCTTACTTTTAACTATTGTGTATTTACACAATACAAGTGTATCTCTTGTAGACAGCATATAACTGAATCTTTTTATTTTGTTTCTTTTTACCCATCATATAAATGAAAATTATGTTGAGCATATATAGATAATATAAATTTCAATAGTAAAAGTTCAGAAATACTAATTGAGTAATAGATATTCATACTCTAGCCAAATTCAAAGTATCTGGATTCCAGTAATATGTGACTTTGTCTCTCAAGTATCTGATCTAAAAGATTGTTTGGTGGGAAACATTTCTGATCTCCTTGATCCTGGGCAGCACATGCTTTGATGTGATACTTTTTTTTTTTAATTATTAAATTCAGTTTTATTGAAATACATTCACACACCATACAGTCATCCATGGTATACAATCCACTGTCCACAGTATGATAACATAGTTATGCGTTCATCACCACAATCTATCTCTGAACATTTTCCTTACATCAGAGAGAACCAGAGCAAGAATAAAAAAAAAAGTGAAAAAAAAACACCCAAATCATCCCCCATCCCACCCCATTTGTCCTTTAGTTTTTATCCCCATTTTTCTACTCATGATGTGATACTTTTTTTCTTATAAAAGCAAAGTGATACGAATGGCTCTTATTTAAATAAAAACAAACAAACAGAAAATTACAAGTGTTGGAGAGAATGTGGAGAAATAGGAACATTCGTTCATTGTTGGTGGGAATGTAAAATGGTGCAGCTGCTGTGGAAGACACCTTGGCAGTTCCTTGGAAAGTTAGGTAAAGAAATACTGTATGACCCGACAACCTACTACTAAGGAAATACCCCTGAAACCAAGGACTCAAACCGATATTTGAACACTGATTTTCATGGTGGCATAATTCACAATTTCCAAAAAGTGGAGGCAACCCAACTTTACATCAACTGGTGAATAGATAAATAAAACGTGATATATACATGCAATGACATATTATTCAGCCTTAAAAAGGAATTAAGTTCTGAGACATGTGACAACTTGGATGAATCTTGAAGACATCATGTTAAGTGAAATAAGCCAGACACAAAAGGACAAATATGATATGATCTCACTGATACGAAAAAAATAGAATAACCAATTCATAGAGTCAGAATCTAGAATATAGGTTACCAGGGGCCAGAGTGGGGGTAGGGAATGGGGAGTAATGCTTAAATTGTACAGAGTTTCTATTTGGGTTTTGGTAATGGATGGTGGTGATGGTAACACAACTAAGAGGAAATTTTAGGTTGTATATATGTTACTAGAATAAAAATTTTTCAAAAAGCAGTTATATGTAATACCTGCTATATGATTTCATTTATATAAAGTCAAAAATTCGGGCAAAACTGAATCAGGTATGTTTAGTTTTAGAGATCATGCTGAAGTAGTAAAACTATAATGAAAATCAAGGAAACGCTTATAATTAAAGTCAGTATCGTGGTTGCCTTTAGTGAGGAAGGAGCAATTTATAAGATATATAAGGGTCCCTAAGGGGGCTTGCGGGGCTGGTGGCAAGTTTCTGTTTCTTCATCTGGATAGTGGTTACTCGAGTATTGCTTTGGTGATAATTCATTGAGCTGTACTTCTTTGTTTTGTGTGCTTTTCTGTATGTCCATTGCACTTCACAATAAATAATTTTTGAATATTGGGGAAAAAAGCAAAGTGATAGCTTTTGAGATTAGATCTCAACTTTTTTCTTATATATCTACATCCTCTCATATTCTCCATGCCAAATTTTCAGAGTATGTAATTTAACTATTCAAAAATCTGGAGCCAAGATTTCTATTCAAATCGATACTATCCTCTACCCCCATAACAAATATATATTAGGCTAATTGTATTACACTTTGTTAAATGCAAAATGTAGGAATCTCTTTTTTTCATCTTTGGAAAACATTTAGAGTCTCTAAAATGTCATTTGTGGAGAATGAAAAAAGACCTACTGTAAAACTATTTTGATTATTTTTAGGAGTTAATGTCCAAGTCCTACAATGTTTCGAGAAAGTTGTATTTTGAAATTAAGAGCTCAAAATTAACAGTTGAGTGACTTAGAGAAGAGTCTTTATTTTATTAATAATCACAGATAACTTTTTGAAATCTAGATTGGAATAGCATCTAGATGAGGCTTCATTATTAAAGCCCCACTAACAAAATTATAAAGTGAAAAATGAAATTTTTATGTGAAAATTATTTTTCTTTTCAGAAAGTCACAGAATGAAATATATTTGAATAGACACAATGATTGTGATTGTTTTAATTTTTTTTATTTTTTTCAGTTTTTCTTTTTCTTTTATACTCATGATTGAAGGAAGGATTAGTGTTCAGTAGCTGAGCTTTAAAAATGCACCGTTGATCCACCCAGGTCTGTGTGGTTTTAGAACTTAATTTGGTCATCCTACAGTTCAGCAGGACAAAGAGAGAGGAAGGTGATAGTATGGCCAGCTCTCGTCATTGTTGGAAACGTGACCCTGAGCTTTTGAACGGTTCCCAGCACATCTGCAGGAGCAAGCCCATATGACACAGGAGAACAGTCAGGGGAGAGGACAGTGAGTGAACATGGATGACAGAAGTGTCTGTGCCACCCATTCATTAGGGACTCACAAAGAGGGCATAGAAATTCTGAGCTTTTGTGGGGATTGAGAGCTTCATATCAAATGTCTATTGGTAATTTAATTACATGGGCATGGTCAGAATGACACAGTGGTTACATTAATAAACTGAAGCATTAAAGAATAATAGCCCAGTTATTGCTGAATTATGGGAAACACGCTGCCTAGTCATTCCTCGTGACATTAGACGGGAGAGGGAGGGGGCTTCCTACTTGGCACTCACAAGGCATAAAGAAACAGTTTCTTGCCTCTGCAGACCTGTGGAAACCTGGTACAGTGGAAGGCCTAAAGCCATGCCCAATAGCATAAATCTCACTTTGTTTAAGATGCTTAAAACATCCTAAGCTAAGGCTGCTTTTATGGCGCTAAATAAAATTGACTCGGGCAGACAGAGCAACGAGCGTGGGCCTCACAGATGCCTCCCAATAGCCTTGCCACGGGCCTCAGCCCGGCTAATCCCCATTCTTTGTCCTGGGCCCCTCGTTACTAGAATCCACTTTGTACCATCATAGGCTGCTAGGTTGGTAGCTTAAAAGAAGTAGCTTATTTAATAGAAGCTAAAGGGGTTTTTCATCTCCACCCATCCCTTGTGGCAGAATAGAAGAAAATCATTTTTCCCTCATGCAGGAACAGGGATAAAAGGAACACACAGTTTTATTTCATATCATTTTTCAAGAACCATTTATTGAACTGTGCCAACACTGTTCCAAGAACTGTGATGTGGGAAGGAGGGAAGAGAGGAATAAGATATGGTCCTTGCTTTCATATTCCAAAAGAGGAATTCATAGCTTAGCGGTCAGCCAGCCGGCCAACTACTCCCGTTTAACTCTTGAAGATCCGTCTGCATAAAGTCTTGTAGTTATTGTCCTGTAGCCTGCATTTCTCCTTGGGTTAAAAAAAAAAAAAGGATGATTTTTCAAAGATCCATTCCATCTCTAAAATGTTTTGAGCCCATGAATTCTTAAAAATTCACTTCTAAGGGAAAACAAACATTTCACTTGCACATGAACCAATTATAGTGTAGAGAGAATGGTCCAAAGAATCATTCTTCAGGGTTACAAATTATATTTTGTGCTTTGGGGTTTTAGGAAAAATTTTTGGAATTCTAATTTGAACAAGGAAAACAGTAGAATTTGAGCAAGCAGATGGCTCGTTTTCTTCAACTAAACTAGACTTTGTATGGTTCCGTAGAGAAAATAAAAAGTTGAAGTGTACCTAATAATACATTAGCAGGCAGCCTCTTTCCCAGTGGAGACAGATACCGTTTACTCTCGTGTAAGTCACCAGTGCACTGGTTCTTTAGATCAGTGGTTCTCAAACCTGAGTGTGCATCAGAATCACATGGAAGGCTCGGACCCAACCTCAAAGTCCTGATTCAGTGGGACCGGGATGGAGCCTGAGAATGTGCATTTCTAGCCATTCCCTGGCTTCCCCCCATGCTGCTGCTGATGATGATTCAGGCTCACTCTTTGAGAACTGCTCCTTTAGACATTCGAGTCACGAGGATCTCAAGTCTTGAAAGACATATTACAAAGGTCCCTCTAATGTAGCAGAATCAAGACAAATTTTCATTCAATGTGGGATCTACGCACATCTCTGATAAACTAATCCATCATAATTCAAAGGACATAGTTTCAAAATAACAATGAAATAGAAACCTCGTAGATCTTGATACTGCCACTTTGCATAGACGTTACATAATGGAGATTTGATTGTAGACGTGGTTCTTTGCTTCAGGTCTTCTGAGCATTCCATTATCATCAAGAATGTGGACTTGCAATATTTGCTAATTGTATCCCTGCACAGTCCCACTTTGTCATGTGCTGTGAGCAAAGAAGCAGAATCCAGCCTTCCTCCACTGGTTCCTGTGTAGCCACAAGCTTCATAAAGGGTTTATTCAGCAGTTCAGGGCTCCCTGGCCCGCTCTAACCGCTGTTTGGCCACCAAAAATGTGGGTCAGCAAGTTGCCAGAATGCCGAAGTTCCGTGGTTATAGGGACCAGAACACCTAGGTTCTAAATGTGGGATGGCACCCCAGTTCTTCAGATGGGAAACGAGGGCAAAGGTAACCCCTGCTGTTCTTGGACTTGCTTCTGTTATGCCATCCATTTCTAAAGCCAACTGCCTCTTACACAAATTTTTCTCTCATAAATTCTGCCAGAGGATGGTTTTTGTTCAACCAGGCTTGGCTGTAATTTTGAGTCAGATGTGTCTTTAATATTCTGTTCTCCTTTTCTCAGAGAAAGAAACACTCAACTACATTTTATATTACAGACTGCATATCCCAAATCCCCAGCCTTTGATCTGAACCTGACTCATAAGAACATATAGTGTTAGAAATGCATCCTTTTCTGTGTTTATTTTGTCACAAAGTTCAAGTAAACAGCTTGGTATAAACGTTTACTCTTTTTCCCTCCCAGGATTATTAGCTTCTTAAAATAATAAAAGAGCTTTCTAATAATTGCATTATTTGGGGCATGTCAACATTTTCAATTCATAAAGAACAGCAAATGCTACTTGGGTGAAAATCAGGTAGTATAGATTTGCTGGGTCTGGTCTGAATGTCTAGTGAGAAAACAGGCTTAGATAAGATAAGGCTTAAAAGTAAAAGCTCAGAACTTAACATTTACTGTATGCCTTACTTACATATCCTTATCTCTGATCAGAGGCTTAAAAATATAGCAGATCTTTTTAAACTTCTACCTTGTTCAATTAAGAATTAAGGAGGCTAAATTCTAGAAACATAGAACATATCAAGATTAGCTGTGAAACAGTGCAGGAAAGAAAAAAAATACTGAGGTACTCTGCAAAGTTCATTAACTTTATTCTTTCATTGGTGCAATACAGTCTTCGTTTTTTAAAAATATTGACCCTAAGGATGACGTGTGGCTATCTTCACTAACATTACAAAGATCTTTTTAAAAAATCACTATTATTTCAACATAGAATACTTAATATGGCCAATCTATCTTAAAAATCAATTTTTAAAAAATGGTTATATGCAGCTTTTTCCTTGTTGAATAAAATTCATTTATAAATTTTGCATCAGATATTAGAGAATACTATTATATTCTCTTTGCTTCCTCAAAACCAGTTCTCTCTCAAGCAGATTGTTTTCTGGGAAAGCAATTGTGGAAATTGAGAGCGATGCACTCTGGACCTATGGTTACAAAGAATTATAGCGTTTGACTGATGCCTGGTTTTATTTTTGAAGCTTCTTTAGGATCCTGAAGTAGACGCGGTTTGATTTCTACATAGGGGTAGAATCACCGTGTGTGACATCATCTCTAGGAGGAAAAGGAGCACTGTTTATTCAGTGTTCAGATGACATGATCGACCCACCTTGAGGGGAAATGTGCCCTGAATTGCTTACGCAATATTACAGGTTTTGAGCTCACATCCATGGCCTAATCACCAGGATGCTCTAATGCCATGGAGCAACCCCCTTAGAAAATGAACCCACCCCCTGCCCCCGGTTTCCACTGACATCTTGAATGAAGCTTGCAAAGAGGCACACAAGTTGAACCTGCACCCTCATTTTAAAAATTAGCCCTTTAGGGTGGAAAACATTGCAGGAATATAGTTCAGAATTTGATTCCCAAGCCATTAGACTATTTTCCCTAGAAAAAAGCACATTTTATGAGGAAAAGAGCACTGAAACCCATGATTAAAACCCCAAGGTCGACTAAGGTGACTAAAAAGAGGGAAACCACGAAGTTGCCCAGAGAGCAAAAAGGAAAAGCTCATCTCTTTAACTGTTTTTCTATTTTCTTGCAGAGAAATAAGTAATAAAGAAACTATTGCAAAGTCCCAAGTCCCAGCTCAGATGACACCCCATTCATGAGGCATTTCTGGGTTTTCCCAGCTGGAAAGGATCTTGCCATTGTCCTCTGAACTGCATAGCATCCAGGCCTCTTCTATTGAATTATTATATTCGGCTGCATGTACTCATTGTTCCTGCACACATCTTATCTCCTCTTGTAGACTTAAAAGCTCCTTCAACGTGAGAATCAGGCTTTAGACAAACCACATTCCCTAGAAAGCCCAGCATCTTATTCCGACAGTGCCCCCAAAATACGTGCTGAATACGCATATGTATTCATATACCTCCATAATTTGCAGAGCCCAGTGCAAAACTACAAATGGGGCCCCTTGTTTAAAACTTAGGAACTTCAAGATGGAAACAGCAGAACATGAAACCAAGCTCAGGGCCCTTCCAAGCCTAGGGCCCTGTGTAACAGCATGGGTCACACTCCCATGAAGCCAGCCCTGCACACCTATGAATGAATGAATGAATCCGTCAGTCATTCACGGAACCACCCAAAGTCAGGGCTTTTGCTTGTCCAGTCACGGCTTGGATTTAAAAACAAACAACAAAAAGAATAAAACAACATACACATACAATATCCAGGAGCCACCTGTTTTGTTTCCATGGAGCAATTATATTTTGTCTTCCTTTATGCATAACTTTTATTTAGACAGGTGTTTCCTTACTATCTAATGGTTACTAGACACTGTTGAAGATGGTCACCAGGATTAGCTGACAGCATGCTTTTTTACTAAAAGCCTGATCAGCATGTAATGCATAGCAACAGGCTCCTTTTCTGCTCCTTAGTTATTTTTAGCTGTTTTAAGTTATAGGTAATTTAGATAGTTCAACTGTGAGCTAGAGCTGGTAAATAAGGTAAACTATACCTGTAGAGAAAAATCACTGCTTTCCTGAACTTCCTTAAATAACTATTTATTTGTTTGCTTTTCTTAGCAATTTTTGGTCTCACCATGTATTTCTAAGAAGCCTGGGAATGCCAGTGTGATTGTGCTTTTTGTGACAAATTCCTTTTCTGATCTTTAATGGCAGAGTCATAGACGGTCACCTGGGACTCTGCCTCACTCCTGAGTGAGGCTTGCCTTTGCAGATCTGAGAGAAGAGAGCTCTACAAAAGGAAAATAAGAGAGCAGAGTCTGCCCTGGAAAAATTCAGCTGCTAGAAATGTGGTCTTGTCCAGATAGTGAGAAAATAATTGTCTCCAGGTTTGATGAAGGGTTTATAGCACTAGCATTTTAGGATGAAATACAGCTGGTTTCAAATTCCACTGTCAACTTAGAATCAAGCTAATTTCATGTGGTTTGGGGTTTGCAACTACTTTTGTGTGGAGTACTTCTCAGGACTTTTTGTTCCAGAAACCCCTTGAGCCAAAAAAAAAAAAAAAAAAAAAAAAAGCCTGCTTCAGCCCCAGTAGGAAACTTACTGGGCCGCTGTTTCTGATTCTCCCCAGCAGAGGGCATCATTATACCTCCCTCAGTACTGGAAATGTCCATACTTCGCAAACTTCTCAAACTTCTCAAAGATGTTTTTTAGATCTTCAACCTGAGCACACAATCTCTCAGATAAGAAAGAAAGAAAAAAAACTGGCAAGAAAAAGACAGTAACACTTTCCAGGAGCAGCAGCGTCTGCAATGCTAACAGGGGCTTCCTGCCTCAGCAGTTAGTGCCAGAGATTCTCCCCCTAACTGAGTTCTAAGACGTGAGTTGAGCTGGGTTTCTGACTGCATAGCCTCCCTTTGTTCGTGTCCATTTTCTGAACTGCGTCTCCAGTCATCTCAGAAATTTCTTTTCTGCTTAAATACATGCATAATACATACATACAGCTAGCATGATAAAATAAATTTCCGTTTTCTTCTTGATGGCTTATATTTATTAATCTTGCAACTTAAGGGACAGGATATTTCTCAGCTAGGCAAGGTGTTTTCATTGGTTTGGGGAGGAGGACAATTGACTGATTCCTGTTTGTTTTACATTTTTTGTTTCCCCGCATTTGAATGATTGTTGTGTCCTCGGAACTATTTGAAGATTTATCATCTTCAGTTGATTAAATAATAAGTCCAGTTTATTAATAATAAATAATGCATAGTTAAAGGCATTTTTGATACTCTGCATTCAAATTTGTTTTTATAATTTGCTATGTATTTAAAACAACAACATGCACTTCAGTGGATAGAGGCAGTGGGGTAGGTCTTTTTACAATGGCAAAAGAAAATGTTAGAGCTAAAACAAGCTTTAGAGAAATTTATGTCTCCCATCTCTCAGCTCTAGACAAGAAGCATCATCTATTATGTGATTTTTTTTGTAGCCATATGCTTACTGTAAAATTATACCTGGCATAGGATAACATCAAAATGTTTTTTCTAACCATACATTTACTCAGTAGTGTAAGTAGGTGGCCAAAGAGCTGTGTGGGTGGCAATTTAGAAATATTTCTATACATAATCCCTAAAATAGAAACCTGTGTTCCTTCAGAAGACCACATTCTTCTTTATTGAATGCAAAACCATTGATTTGGCCTTAATTTTCAGAAATGTATATTCTTAGATTTAATCCTCTTTGCCCAAGAAAACAATTCTTGGTTTTGCTAGCATCATTTGTTAAGGAAGTTTTTCGCCCCCACCATCCTTACATTCAGGTTGTGCTTTGGTGAGAGGAAATTTGATCCTGGGTTTGGGGCACTGAATGACCATGGCAAAGACTTGTTGAATGATTAATGTTGCTGAAACATTAGGGAAGAATGCTGTATCTTTCAATCTGATAAGCCAGAAACTCATAATATCGCATTTATATTAGTTTATCTCTGAGTTTGAAACATACAAACACTTTACATCTGTTCTCACTCAGTTCAGTGGATATGGTATTGGGTCAGTTACCCTTTAATTCACACTATAGAAATCTGTCCTTTTGTTCTGGTTACAGAGAACTATATCTATTAATATATACCCATATGGATGGGAAATGTCCTATTTAACACAAGAAGACCCCTTAACGCCTATCTTTATTTTTGAGAAAAGATCAACTTTCTAATGCATGCCAATTAAATTATTTCTTTAAACTTGCAAGATGTATAGCATACAAAACAGAATATTATATCTCGATTAGAATGAAATTAGAACGATAAACACTTTTTTTAAAATTGTCATATTTTAATGGTAGAATTTTTAAAAAACAACAAACCTTGGCCTTCTACTTATTATCACTAATTGCTTTAGTGGTTTTTTTCCCTTTCATCTGATGATATCGTTCCCTTATGTTAACATCTTGGTAGGTTCCTTGCATGTAAAATATCTTCAAGCTCTACCAGACATTGCTTCATTTTCATTCTCGTTTCATTGTGTTTGGAGTATTATCAAACAAGGCTGTTGACATGTTACATGTTTTATCCATGGCTATCAGTGAGCCTGGGCTATAGTTAAATAAGCAATTGCTAATAGTCTTGAAACACAAACCATGTTAGAATGTTCCAGATTCCATTAACAGAGATTAATCTCACTCAAATTTTAAAGAAGTTATGCCAGTTCTACACAAAATTGGCAATTGTGAAAGATGAGTTCATGGCACTTCTTTGGGAAGAGGAATTCTTGATCTTGCCATGAAGGCACTGTGAGCTGTATCGTTTCCTGGGTTCAACAGCCGCATGCCTTAAGACTCCCCTTGGAAAGGCGGGTCTTCCATACCCTCTCCCACTCCACTGGAACCCGGCCTTTGCTTTAAGCTGTGCCGCCAGGAAGGCGTGCTTCTTCCAAGGATGGGCCCGGGCTGCTGGAATGCTGGAGAATGTTTCTGGTTGTTTGGGTTCTCAAGGACTGGAACGAAAAGGAGGTGCCCCGCCCCAATCCTTCAATTGCATTTTTATTTTAAGAGTAGTCGTCTCAAAATGCAAAGGAAAAGCGTCTTGCTGTGGAGCCTGCGAGAGAGGATTCTGCCAGAGCATAAAATTCCAGGTGTTCTAAATACAGTGGTGCCCTGGGAGGAACGGATGATTAATCCAGGGTTGCCTTGAATAGTAACTTGAAACCTGGGGTTTTCTTTCCTCGGTGTGCCCAAACCCATTGTTATGCAAATGCAAGCATTCACGATGACTTTTTTTCAAAGCTTGAGATTTAGGGCGAAGGTAGAGATGACAGGAAGACTTGGCTACTGCCCTCTTTATTATAAAAAGACTGATGTGCCCAGGAAACTTCCCCCGGCCTGAACTGTCCTAATTCTCATTGGCAGCACCTAATTCTTAAGATCTTTGGACCGTCTCAACTAGTAGGATTTGTCTCCACATCCATGAGCTCACAGGCTGTATCGGTAGCAAGATTCCAAGTGAAAATGCCAACCCAGATTTTAGGTTTTTAACTTAAATTGCTGAGGTTAAGGGAATATCTTAATTTGCTCTTCACTAACAATACTCGAACCTAGATCTTCCTTAAGACATTCTCTCTCTGTTTCTCTGTATCTCTTTATCTCTCGACCATGTTTTAGCCAAAGTGTGTTCATGAACTTGAGCACATTGTCAGCATCACCTGGAAGGCTTGTTAAAAGACCGTGAGCCCACCCCCAGAATTTTCTTATGCCGTTAAATTGGGACGGAGTTCAAGAATTCGCCTTTCTAACAATTTCCCAGGTGAGGCTGATGCTGCTGGTCCAGGGACAACAGTTGACAGTTTGAGAATCACTGAGCTACAGTCTTATCAGACAGGGTCTCTTGTTCCTTTGAGGACCTGCAAAGGATTGGGACCGGTTGGAATGAATTACTCTCAGTTAGCATCTTCCTTAACCCCTCATCCGATAAAAATAAATTTATAAAGGAAAGCAGCTAAACCTTACATGATTTTTTTCTAGAGCCCAAAGATGTATCCAGTGGTTTCTTGAAGAGAAAAAGCACATTTCTCATTTGTTCTCTCCAGAGTTTCTTTCCTCAACTCCTATCCTTAAGGAGAACTTTTTAGGAAGTAGCCATGCTGCTGAGGCCCTGCCCCTCTACAGAACTTTCCTGATAGGAAAATGAAGACTTTTACTGATAACATACATAACAATTGAATCTTATGACGACCCATGTTGGCACAGCTGGTAATGCTTGAAATAATTATTTAGATGTCAACTTTGAATACAATAAACTGAATGTGAAGTACATTCAATTGAGGTTTCTCAGCCTTGGTGCTGTTGATATTTGGGGCTTGATGACTCCTTGTTGAGGGGCTATCCTGTGTATTGTAGGATGTTTAGCAGCATCCGTGGCTAGATGCCCACTAGCTGCCTGTAACACCTGCCCCCAGTTGTGACAAACCAAGCATGTCTCCAGACTTCTCCACATGTCCCCTGGGGGACAAAATTTCTCCTGGTTGAGAACTGCATTAAATCATTCATAGGTCGTGGAACTGTAGAAAAAAATATTACAAGGTCCGTTCATAAGAAAATGGCCACCACAATTTACTTGAGCTTCACTTTCAGCATTTGACCAGTGAAAACCTTCATGCAATGCCTAATTCATCTTTACCCTTTGGTTCATTGACTTGATGATCCTAACATTTGTTCCTTCTCTTTCTTTCTAAGTGGGGAAATACATGAAAAGAGAAGAAAACCACATTTCAAATACAATGTAATTTTACTTCTGTACTTTGCATGGTCTGAATTCCTAACCTCCTAGATATTGTGTATGAAATCAGTGTGGCTGGGAGCATTTTTATGATGTCTCATGTCATGATGACCTTGATGTGTTTTATTAATTTATAATTATTGGACTGGTTTGTTTGACTTTAGTAGTCACTCTAAAAGCCCAAACATCACAGGGGCTGGAAAGAGGTCCATTAATGATTTGAAACTTGTCAGACCTTTCTGCATCTAGGGTAAGCTCTAAAGTTCCTCTCACTAATCGAAAACCATTTGAGAGCTTTCTACTTACAAAGACAGAAAACCTCGTTAACTGCCCATCATTTTCCTTGACAAAAAGGCCGTTGTTCATCCTGGCCTCTTTGAGCCCCATAAAAATAGCTCATCTTATTAGTACAATACAGAGTCTGAAGTAAGGGAGGAAGGGCACCAGGAGGTTCCTCTGCATAGCCCATGCCTTCTTGTCTCTCCACTACTTTGGACCTGGGGCAGGGGTGGGGGATGTGGGGAAGAGGCACCACGTACCACCATTGAGGAGGAAAAAATGGAAAGCGGGGAGGGGGGGAGGGGGGGTGTCACTTAATGAATTCTGCATCTGCCAGCAGACAGAACACAACTGGTTTCTATCTCCCATAGTTATGGTGGCAAGACTTCCAAAGCAAAATCTGGGAGTATGGTCTGACACAAGAATTTGCGTTACTTCCAGATGTGAAACGCATCTGGGAAAGGGAGATTGAAAGTTCACATGTTGGAATTTTCCATGACATTTATATGGATTAAGTAAGTGACAAAAGTAAGAGGACAAAAGGACATATGAAATCATTGCTCTCCCACAAATGCCGGCGATGTGGCTGGAGACTGTCCAATGCCTGGATGTGGGAGGTGATCCGTTAATGTTTATCAAAGGGAGGGAGGAAAGAAAGAATGGAGGGATAAAGAAGTAAGGAGGGAGGGAGGGAAAGAGGGAAGGAAGGAAGGGAGGGAGGAAGGGAGGAAGGGAGGGAGGAAGGAATTTGGGAAATATGCCCAGGTCTCTTGAAAAGTAGAGTGGCCTGCTTGGAAACAAGCTAACAACTCTCATGTGGTTGGTGTGATTGCAAATAGGTGCAAATTTTAAGAAAGCTGATTTGACCTTCCGTATTAAAAACCCTAAAAATCCATATCCTATTACCAATCAATCCCACTTCTAAGAATTTATCCTTAGGAAATAATGTTAATAACAGCAATCTATAATAAAATCAAAAGATTATAAACAATCTGAAGGACCAGTAAAAGTGGATTGTTTAAAACAGTGTATGGTACCTCTGTACAATGGAATATTATATGGCAATTTTAAATGCTAATGATAATATGTAAAAGGCATATTATGAAGTAGTAGATATAAAATAACCCCACTTTAAAAAAGGAGGATGTTACATTTACATAGGAAAAACTCTAGAAGTTTGCACAATAAATTGCTACCAGTGGTTGACTTTGGAAGGTGGGTTCACCCACAAAAAGTTGTTTAGATTTACTTCCCCGGATTTTCTAATAGTTCAACAATGATCATGAATTGCTTGAGTAATTTATAAAAGAGAGAAAGTATTTAAAAAATAATTTAGTATGTGCCTGTCTCATCCACTTACCCTGATCCCTGACTGATTAATACAGTATCAGCCTTTACTCAAGAGCTATTCTAAGAGACTCTCCATGCATTTGTTAGATATGCCATTTCTCTATACACAGGTTTTGATTGCAAGGATAGAACTGTAACCCAATAGCTAATGTACTTGGTAACTTAATAGAATCCTTTTCTCTCTCTAGAAAGAGGGAAAAGTTGACTGCTTCTTATTTTGGTGTAATAAAGTCAATGGACATGAAAAATTGACCATGCATTTCAATAAAGAGAGAAATAATGGATTGCTGTATTCTTCTAAACTACTGAGCAGAAAATAATAGCCCCAGTAGCTACCCAAACCCATTACTGGCGTGAAACTTGGGCTGCTTCCTCCTTACCCCATCAGTGAACCAGCCCCCACCTAATTTGCCTGCCCTAGGAATTCTCTCATTGCCAGCGATGAGTTCCCACACCTGTAATAACAACTAACCACGAATGGTGGACCTCCAGGTAGCTTCTTTCCCCTGAAGATTCCAGACACATATCCTTTCCCAACTGTTAGACCCATAAATTCGATGTAGTTAAATCGAGCTGTCTCATTTAGCAGTGAATGATCACTTAAAAAAAAGAATTTAAAAAAGGAAGAAGAATCTGCTCTCTTCCTCTCTTCCCACATCCCACACATACTCCCTTCTCCAACTTTCTCCAGACTTCCTGACTTTTTGACTTCCTTTCCTGAAGTTTGTCTTTTGAATCAAAATTGTCATTGCAGTTAAAGCTGGGGATACTAAGTTAGAGCAAAATAAGAAAGATTTACCAGGCTCTTATAACCTGGCACAAGAGGATTACAGCTTCCAGAATGGCATGCCATCCCAAAATGCGCAGGGTTCAGAAGAAAGGGCCCAGTGATAGTTAATAAATAGCCTGTGAATTCTGTACCGTGTAAGTGAATCCACTTGTGTAAATTTGGACTTGAGTTTAAATTTCGGTGGGTGACAAACTATGATGGTGGTCAGAATTTGCTAACTGCCTCTGGCTGCCTTCACTCAAATCATTTTCATCCCCTTTTAGAAACTTGTCAAGTCACCAAATTCTTTCTTAGACAAATTAGCCAGAAAAAGGCGAAACGCGCCTAATCCATCGGAAGCTTGCTGTTTTTGTCTCTCCCAGATAGTAAAAGACCTGGGACTCAGTAATAGCAACTACACAGTACACTGCATACATGAGACTTCTAGCAGTGAAAAAGGAAAGATGCCATCAGCCAACAGTTGTTTTCTTTTGTGAAGTCAACGATCTCTACCATTTTGGTTATTGTTGTTGCAAATTGGCACAATCACTTAATTATTGGATAATGTCAGTCTTCAGGTTGAAAACATCTTAAGTGCTCACTCCTATGGATGTTGGAGGTCAGAATGTTGGATATTTTGAATTACCTAAAAATAATATGCTTTTACTTATTTTGCTCTATGAAAGTGTTTCCCCATCAGGTTTAGTGGAGGATTTCTCAGCAGGATATATCTTACTTTACAGAAATGTTTCCCCCCTGAAAAGCAGAACCTTCCATTTTTGCCAGTCAAAAATGGTTACCTATCAACAATTTCATATGGTTCAACTAAATATGTGAAAATAATTTCTATAAACCAAAATGTTTGTCATTGACTCCTGGGGAAATTTACTAGTTAAATACATTTTATAGAGAATGTCAAGATAAAGCATGGAAAACCTTTGTAAATTGAATAATGACCAATGAACTTATCCCATTGGTTCCATGTTCTATTTTCTTAAAGTGGGGGTATACCCATTGTCTCTGAGAAATATCTAAATAGAGAAAAGGAAAACCAGTGTTGGGCCTTGTTCAAAGAGAAGTTTGAAGGCACTTGCTTGCCGAGTACCCTCAGGATTACTAGGGAGGAGTCAGCCTCTTTAGTCACTCTTTCTTCTGGTTTCATCCAGGAGTTTGTTTTCTCTAGAATAGGAGCCAGGCATTGAGTTAAGTGACCTTAGGAGAAATTAACTACTGCAAGGCTTCGCTTGGAGACTGTAGACTTTGCTCATTTCCCTTTTCCTCCTGACCTGCCAACAGCCCAACAGTCCTTCTCTGCTCTGAACGTCCATCACACTTGGAAGGAATTGATTCATATCCTGAATGATACAGAACTCAACTTGACTGCTTAAGAACAAGAGTTTTTTGGTTGCTATTAAATTAATACTTTTTTACCTAACTGGCCCCCTAAAATTAAACATGAATTATTTATACAAAATGCCAGAATCACCAGTCTACATGTCACCCCCCCCCAAATAAAACTCATTTCATGGAATACACATTTTGAATAATGACAATATATTACTCTGTTGGTATACAATGCCCAGATATTCATTTTGAATATTCATCTGAATAAATGCTAGAAAAACAGAATACCTAAGTTATTCCTCTATATCAGTAAAATGGCCAGATAATTTCTACTAACCATACTCCCATTAGCTGATTTATGATTATATCTCTTTATTCAATAGCAAGTTCTTAACATTGAAAGATTCATTCACATAGCCCTAGCAACACAGCGCATTTATTTAAACCACACTTGACTAGTGGTATATAAATAATCTCCCCCAAACCATATTGGTTTCCCAAAGGGAATATTAAATGCTAAATAACTTCACAGATTGGAAGCAGTCCTGCCTCTGCCTTCATTTTTGATATAATCAAAAATGATGACATTGTAGCTAGCTTATTTTTAATAGTTCACTCATTGAGAGCAAAAGAAAATATTACACCGTCTCTGGGGGACGTGAACTCTACACTGCATTGCACATTCTACTTTCCTTAACAAATGATAACAGATTGACCACGTCAGTATGTCTGCCACAGATTAAGAATGTGTCTGTTTATAATGGGACTATAAACTAGCATAGTGTATTTATTCTCCAGATTTCAGATACATGCATAGCGGATACATTTGGACGAAGTCTTTGGGAGGAATGAAGCATACACATCTTTCATTAATCTGCACACAATCTTTGTGAAGTATATAATATCCTAATTCCATAAATCAGAAAATTAGACACTGCCTAGTTCTTGAGCAATGAAAATGATTTTGACCATATTGGCAAAGTGTGGCTAGATGCTCACCAAACAATTTTTCTTTCCCTCCTGGATACACAGCTGGACTCCAATTCTCAGCCTTCCTTGTAGTTAGTGGGAGTCACATGAGTGAGTTCTGACCAATGGAATATCAGAATCCAGTTATGGTCTGTAAAATCCTCCCATGAGGTCCCCACGCTCTCTCCCTTTTCAGTGGTGAAGGAGAAAGGCAGAACCATGAGATTGTTGGAGCCTGGGTCCTTGACTCTCTGTGTAGAGGGGAGCCACCCAGAAGACCTGAGCAACCAGGTTCATCTATGTGGGACTGTCGTGTGAACAAGAAGTAAATTCTCATTGTGTAATTTTCAGATTACAGCAATTAGCCTACCCAGACTAATACAACACTAGCAACCTGAAAATGCTACGATAAACCTTCATCCTGGCACCCCCAAATTCAGTGCTTTCCTCACCTACCCAAATTATAGAACTATAATTAGCCCCAACTATACTATGAGTGGGCTATGTCTTTATATTCCTTTTATTTTTTTGAAAACACGATAATTAAAGCTGTACCCCTGTTTCAGGTAAGTTGACTGTAAAACATTTCTACAGAGCAAATTTGATTGACTTCTTTTTTCCAACTAAAGATAATTCAACCCAGAAAGCTTTTGATAGAATAATGTGAAACCTTTTTGTGGGGTGGTGGTTCCTTGTCAAGCCCTACATTATAGCATCAAAGTTGCATTATTTTTTAGAGAGAAACCTGTGTATCTTAGAAGAATCCCTGGCTGGGTAATGCTTCCCTAATTCCTTAGGCTCAAATGGTTCTCAACTGTGGTGATTTTGCCACCCCTCCCACCTCCACCCCCCGGGGATGTTGGACTATGTCTGGAGACATTTTTGGTTGTCCCAATTGAGGGGGAAGGGTGCTACTGGCACCTAGTGGGTGGAGGTCAGGGGTGCTGCTCCACATCCTACAATGCATAGGACAGCCCCCCACAAAGAATTGTCTGTCTCCAAATGTCAATAGTGCTGAGGTGGAGAAACCCTCATATAGAGGGTGAGCTCTTTGAAGGCAAGGACCATGTCTATTTTACTCATTGTGGCATCCCTAGCAATTTGTAAAATGACTGAAACCTGGGAGTGCTCAATAATTACTAGTCAAGGAATAAATGAACTAATCCCTTCTTAATTAGCAGCCTGGCCAGTGGAGCCATACTGGGGCAACAGGTAAGGCAGGGTTTAGAGTTCACCTGCCTAGATTAGAACCTCAGCTCTGCTGCCCACTAGGAAAGCTTCTGGGCAGTTGGCTCCACCTTTCTAAGCCTCATTTGCCTCAACTGTAAACTGGGAATAATAATAGTACCAAGTTCATGGAGCTGTTGTAAAGATTAAATGAGATAAATCATGTAGGGTGCTTGGTGCCATGGCTAAGAGGCCCTCCATAAATGCAATCTTTTATTATTACAAAGAGGAAAAAAAAACAAAATTTCCTTGGTTTTCACCATGTGCCAGGCCCAGAGTTAAGAATACATGTGATCTTCTCGACAATATTTATGGAGTATGACTTTTTGTTTCCATTTTATGGAAGAGGAAACTGGGTTTTACAGGTGTCAAGCAACCTGCCCAAGATAACAAAGATATTGAGAGGCACAAACAGCATTTGAACCACAAGACTCCAAAGACTGAGTTCTCTCTATCTCAATACACTGGCTTCCTTATTCAACTCCTGGAACGTCACTATCTTCCAAAAAACCAAAGGGTGTGTAGGTGATCCATTTCGTCTTTACAAAGCTCCTTTTATGTGGTATCAACAATGTTTACCAAGCTGGGTGGCAATATTCCACCTTCGGGAACTTTCATCTAGCGTATGATGTACTCTGGCCAACATATTCAGCAGGTTATAAAAACAGTGGTCCTGTATTGTACCATTCCTTGAAAAATCAAAGTAGCAAATATTAGATTTACTTGAAAGGAGGAGTACTTGGATTCATCTGTTGCTTTGTGCCTGCCCTGTTCTATCTACTGGATTCTAAACTTCTTACGGTCATGCCGTGTATTCAGTTTTTGTGGTCATTCCTGACCCAGAACTTCTAGCAAGGGTGGTGTGGATTTCTCGGAGTGAACCTGCTTCCATGCTGCATGTTTACTCGCCTCGACACAGTTTTCAACATTGTCTCAATTTTTAAGATGCAAAAAAAAAAAAACCCAATGTACCATAAAACTTACGGTGACTTCATAGTAACAGAGGGATTTAACAAAGTCTCGACTATCCTATTAAAGCTTATCCAACATCCATCTAGTGCTTAACGAGACTTAGCAAATTAAACTTAACAGTGTTTTGAGAGTCAAAACAAAAAATCCTAAAGGAAAGGAGGACTAGGTGATTATAATCTTTCTCTTGTTTCTTCCTTTCTTCCTCTCATTCTCTGAGTTTGACATTCCTCAACTCATCTCCTTTTTCAGTAGTATTTGTCGGTACAATGATATTTGGATTCTGTTTTAACTTTCATTGATATTTCACATGCTCTGCCAGTTTGATGGAGCTTAGCTGGCTTCAAAAAAGCAAATCCCAGCAACATTTAGAAGAGCCTGGAGGCCCATAAAGTCTAGGAAGGCAGAGCTACCAGTGGCACTGGTCGTAGGAGGCCATTTTGAATACAGCGGTTCTCTTTGATGTGTCACTAACAACCACCACGCTGCCATGCAGTGGTCCCTGGATGCTCACTGACCTGTGTTTTTCTTTAGGAAAAAATTCATATAAAAGCTTTGACCTGCTAATGACATAATAAGTGAGG
Organism: Choloepus didactylus; assembly: GCF_015220235.1. Classification (NCBI taxonomy): domain Eukaryota; kingdom Metazoa; phylum Chordata; class Mammalia; order Pilosa; family Megalonychidae; genus Choloepus; species Choloepus didactylus. Next base: position 7,768,827 of record NC_051334.1, on the reverse strand, counting down.
CTTAAAGCTAAATGTACCTTTAAATGTCACAATTAAGTAGAAGAACTAAAATACAAAACAGTTAGGAAAGGCTTTATAACCACTTCAGAAAGTTAGGAGATTGATAGGTTATTGTATCTACTGGACAAGGCACTGGGCAGGGGTGGGGATGGGGGTAGTGAGGGGAGCGAAGTATTTTGCTCTCTTCTGGTTTATAGCTTTCATTTACATCTTCTTTACATATGAAACTAACTAGCATCATATAGTTTGGGCAAGACAGGCAATAACTAGTTTGTTAACAAAAAGTATTTTTAACTGCTTTCCAAAACACATTTAAGAGATCATTTTGCAATGGATTTGTTTAGTGACTTGTGTTAGAAGAAATCTTGTTCCCCTTTGTCAGACCTTGGAGGTGAAAACAGAACTGGCCTTTAGTTTGTATGTATTGATTTTTAAAAGAAAAAGGCAATATTTCAAACCCACCAAAGGGAAAGAAGGACTCATTAGGGGCAAAGCTGATCTTCTCTTCCTCTACCCCTCCTCCACCCTCCCTTTGTCTCCCTCCTTCTCTCAAAGGTGAGAATGGTTGGGGTATTTGATGTAGGAAGGAGTAAAGGAATTTTAAGTAATTACTTTTAGCTAGCTTTTTCCAAGTGATTTATTGCACATGTCCACATACACATGGAGCACTGTTGGTCACATAAGTTGAGGAGACACTTGAACAAAAGCATACAGGTGTCTTTACCCCAGGACCTCTCGGACAATTTATGATGGCAAACCTCCTTGGCCTCCATGACATTCTTAATGGGGAGCATCTCAAGGAAACCTACTATACATTAGAAACTGCTACATTTGGCAAGGGCTTTGGGGCAGCCAGTTTTCCTCCACAGAGAGCTAAGTGGCTCATATTTGGTCCAGACGTGGAGGCTGCCTGATCATTGTATATAAATTTTAGAAAGCTACAAAAGCACCATCATTCTTCAATGGTGATGGCTTCTAAAATATATACATAGTGTATATATATATATGGAATATTCGTTTTAGTTAGATTTAACATATCACATATGTAAGTTTCAGAAAAAGGCAAACCCAGATTTGATAGTATACATGCACCTATAACTTTTAACCTTATGCCAAGCTTTAACAATTATTTTCACACTAGTAAATTTCACACTAGTAAATTCCTAAAGGCACTGCTATAGGCTTTAGTGCACTTCTTTGTAGAGCACTTACATTTCACAATTGAAATGGCCAAGCCCCACAAGCGGAATAAGATGGACAAATTGAGTATAAAACGGTGTAGCATCCTTTGGAAAAATCGTTGAGAAGGCACAGACCCTGGCATCCAAGTTCTTGTTGAATCACTTGTTTATTCAACAGATATTTATGAGAACTTTCTGTGTGCCAGGCACCGTTGGGGGTGCTGGGGTAGAGCTCTCAACAGAGAGAGAAAAAAATTCCCTGTCCTTGTGGAACATAATATCTTGAGGAGGGGGGTGTTGGTGGACAGGCAACAAGAAAAAATAAATATGTAAGCTATGTAATGGTTAGAAGGTGGTAAAAGCTACGAAGAAAATGAAACAAGTTTGGGATTTAGGTGGCGATTCCAATCGAAATAAGGCGATCAGGGCTGGCCTTACAGGAAGATTTCCATGGAGAGGACCTAAAGGAAGCAGGGACGGGGGCAGGAAACTGAGGGAAGCATGTTCCTAGTATCGCTTGCTGACTCTATTACTTTGGCAGGTTATGTCTCCTGCCTGAATCTGTTCCTTCATCTGTAAAATGGGAAGAAATTATACCCAAATTGTACTTATTATAATTATGATTTACGATATGTACAGGTACCGTGTACTATTATTCCGAGCAGTATCACTATCACGAGATTGATCACAATTCCCCACCCTACTGAAGTAGTCCCTGAGGATCCGGGACAGTTGTGCTAAATTCAGGCTGCACCTAAGGAACCTGAAGTTCACTTTCCCTGCCGCTTCCACCCCCTCCCAGACCTGGACATCCATTGCCCTGTTGCAAAACCCCAGATCTCTCTGGTTACGTGTCGGGAAGATTCTGAAACATTTTCAGAGTCAACACACAGGCAGAATGTGCAGGGATCTAGGTTCCCCTCTGACTTGATGGAGATTTCGAAAGTGGCACACATTCCATCAGAACTGGCAGTCCCGTTGGCAGGGTCTTCTCTTCAGTAGTCCCAAAGCAAAGGATAGAAAGTGATTTGGGACTCATGGGGTCACGGCGGGATAGAGGCCTGAGCTAGGAAGGACTCGGTTGTCTTGATATTTCATCGTTTGCTGCTTAGTGAGCTCAACTGTGCCAAAACAAGTGCCTGCTTCCATGGAGGGGGCTCTGAAGAAGCAAGCACCATTAACTATTTATTCCCTAACAGTTCTTCCTTCCCTTCCATCCTTCCTTCCTTCTTTCCTTCCTTTCTTCCTTCCTCCCTCCCTCCTTGCCTTCCATTCCCTTTCTCTTCCTTCCTTCCCTTCCCTTCCTTTCCCCACCCTTCCCTTCCTTTTCTTTTCCTTCCTTCCTCCCTCCCTCCCTTCCTTCCTTCCTCTTTCCCTTCGTTTCTCATCCCTTCTCTCTCCTCCTTACCCCCCTTTCTCTTCCTTCTTACCTTCTTCTGACATTTGTTGAATAAGCCCTATCCTAGACACTGAGGATACATATGTGAATAAGAAATTATTACCCCTGCCCTCACGAGGCTTTTCAATCTAGAGGTGGACACAGCTACCTATCTAATTACGTTCCTATGTGAGTAGTTCAACTAGAGAGAGAGGCATCCCCAAAGGAGAATGGTTTAACGGGTTTAAAGGAAGAAAAGCAGAGCTGTTGGTCAGAAATAGGAACAGAATTTCCCAAAAAAGGTAATATCACACCTGAATCTTAAAGGGTGAGTTTCCCCAGAAAAAGTGGGGGGAAAAGGAGTGAGGTTAGAAGGGGGTGATTATAGCTTTCAAGGAAGAAGGGCCAGCCAAGGATTGCAGATAAAAGTCAGTGTGGGATGTGTGTGTGTGTGTGTGTGTGTGTGTACATGAGTGCACTTGGAGGGGATGGGAGTGCACTATAAAATTTGGTGTCATGTCAATATAAAATAAGAAACAGTAAGTGGTATCAATTTTCATGTTAGTCATAAAGGATATGGAGAATCATTGGCGTTCCTCAAATCATTTGGTGTCTTGGAATCTTAAAAGGATGATACAGTATATTATTTGTAAAAAATTATAATCTACCTATATCAATAACTTTCTCTTACTAGAACACTCTCATCCTCTAATTTTGCCATCTAATAAACAAAGTTTACCATGTGATGTTCTGTAGGCCAGGGTGGTTGAATGAAAACTCAAAAACAAATGTCAAAGAAAGCACCTGCTGTCATTTGTGGCCTTTACTGAGTTTCCTGTTAAAAAGTGGAAAGATAACAAACATGTATGGATAGACTAGGTCCAAAGCAACAAAAATGTTGGTGAGTCTGAATGAAGATCTGAGTCTTCTGAGGTTTTGACCCCACAAGGATACCCAATCCAACCAAAGATTGGCCTGTGTTTTCCTTTAGGCCAGAAGGGGGGCCTTGGGCATGTTTCTTAGCATGTGAAAGCCTCTCCATCTTCATTTTCTTAAAACAGCTTTATTGGGATGCAATTTACATATCAAAAAATTCACTTGTTTTAAGTGTACACTTCAAGAAGCTTTAGTACATTTACAGATTTGTGCAACCATCATCACAATCCAATTTTAGAAAATGTCCATCACCCTGAAAAGATCCCTTGTGCCCAATACAGTCACATCTCATTCCCACCCCCAGCCAAGCAACCGCTGATCGACTTTCTGTCTCTGGATTTGCCTTTTTTGGAAATTTCATATAAATGGAATCCATACAATGTGTAGTCTTTAGTGACTGGCTTCTTTCACTTAGCATAATGTTTTTTAAGGCTCATCCAGGTTGCTGTAGGTACCAGTAGTTTATTTCTTTTTATTATTCAATAACATTCCATTGTATGGATATACCACATTTTATTTTTCCATTCACCAGTTGATGGACATTGAGGTTGTTTCCAACTTGTGGTCGTCCTCATTTTTAAAATGAGAAAATTGTTTGGAAGAGAGGATTCAAAACACCTCTAAAATTAGTAGACCACACCTTATTTTCTTTTATGAATTGCCCATTGCCTTTATTGTGTGTTGAAGAACGGATGTATTAAATATTGCCTTCAATAGCTCAAAAACATTACCTTTGATAGCTCAAAAAAAAAAACAAACACCTGACTCTAGATCAGGTGGACTTGTGACTGTCTGCTTATATTTTGCTGTTACTTAGTATGAATGATATCTACTGGTAGTTAAATATAACATTTAATTGTATGGATATTACAAACGCTATACTTTTAGCAAGAAATAGTCATAACACTTAATGGTTAATGCTGACGATGTGATTTTGATTACTTTTCCTTCTGGAATCCCAGTGTACGTTGTACTTGCTCCTGGAACCCTGCTGTAGCAATACATCTCCAACTAAAATATATTTGAGGTTCTAAATTAGGTTGTTCATTAATTGCAGAGAAGAGTATACTGTCCAATTGAATTTTTGATAGCTATCAACAAGCTTTCTTTGTAGTTATATGAGCTTTAGAAAAGAATTTGTATTGGTGCAAATCTGAGTTTGCCTTCAAAAAAGCATAATGGTATTTATTCAACTCGCTCATGGATTCTGACAAAATAGTGTGAACTCAAAGGTAAAATGACTAAAATATGTCTGGATTCATAGATATTTTAATTCATTAGGAAGAACTTTTCATTTGGACTGTCTTCCCTTTTAATAATAAAACAATGCATGTATCTTCCCAAACAAATTCTACACAATCTTTGAAGACTTACTATAATAAACATTTTTCTCAGAAAAACCACTTCAACCTGGGACTCTTGACAGCTTCATTTTCAGGCCAGTCGACTAGGATGTAAATCGAGCTGCCCAAAGAGAGTTGGCAAAATAGCTTACTAGCTATAATTAAAAAAGGAAAAATTTCTAAACCACAGTTGTCTTCAATGCTAATGTGAACAACCAAATATTATTTCCAATGGATTTTTTATTTCCTAATTCTTGGCACACTGGTACAGCTCTGTGCAGTTGGGAATCAGAAAGTTTTTCCTTGAGATAGAAATGCTCTTTGTGTTTGACACATAACAGTGTCATTCTGCTCGCTCACTGCACACATACAGGGCAGAAACCTGAATTCAATAATTTCAAATTCGAATGCTTAGCTTTACACGGTTAGCAAAAAAGAAAAAAAAATAATGAAAAAAATCCTAGCAGCTATGTACTCCTGACAGAATATTTCATGTGGTCAATGTTATTTACTTATGTGATTGGAAAATGACTTGATTGCAACCATGTTGAAAATCTTTGCTGAGATTTGAGCCCCTCTTACGTTGGAGTTCTCTTCATGAGAATAGGTAACTTCATTTTTGTGGTTTTATTTGATTCTGCTCAATGATACAGTCTGGCTCAGGAGAAAGAGCTGACAGATCCTGCTTCAGAGAAAAACAAATGCAAGGATTTGGAGTACAGATCCTTGCAAGTGAACTGCTGTAATAATCAATGTCCACTTGATTCCAATATTGAAGTTAGTGTATCACCTTGGTATTGGGCACACAAATACGTCATTGATGACTTCCAGATGTTTTACTTTTTCAGCTGCTGCTACATCTCCTCTGCTTCCCCCTTCTACTTTAAATGGAACAAAATTTAAATTCTGAGCCCCTGCCCCCCAAGAAAACTTTTGCAAAGCGCTCTATTTCTAATTTACCAATCACGTAATGGTATCACTGTGTATTTGGGAAGAGACGATGGGGGTCACCAAGGAAGCTGAGAAACTGGGGGAGGCAGGCTCCCTATTCTGCCCACCTAAGCATGCTAAAGGATATTTGGCCAGACTTTGGCCACTGTCTATTGTGCATATGTCAAAGCTTTATACGAAGACGAAGACACCTTTTGAATTTTGCAGGTCTCCATGGGTCTCCATGGGTCCTATTTACCAGCCCTGAGATGCAGATGGAAGTAAAATCCTAAATCTGCTGTAGCTGAGCTGTAAGGACATAAGGAGGGATAAAACTCTGGCTCTAATGGGATTCACACTTTGTTAGAAAACAGCCCTGTTGCTATAACCTTTGCTTGCATCAACAGCAGCTGCTTTAGACTGAGTATTTGCTTTTCCTTTTGCTTGCGAGGTTATATTAATTTCTTTTTCCAGCTTGTTGGTCTGCCTGTTCTGGATTTCACATTAGAAAAAAATTAAGGAGTTTTCCAGTACTGCGTTCTCAATGGCTTTTGTTCATGCGTACAAGTCACTCTTTAGTTGTCTAAAAGAAATGACTTCTTGTTTTCAAAATTTCAATGATTTTTGGAGATAGCATTTAAAAAAGAACACTAAAGTATACAAATTCATTTTCCCCACTGATGTTGGAAAAGGACATCACCCTTGCCAATGTAGACTTCACATCATCGTAGATTAGCCGTGACTTGGTCTTTTTTCCAAATTGTTTATCAAAAATATTGATTCCCCTTTAATTCTGTCTATCCAAGGCAGACCCCATTCTTTCCTTAAGATGTCTCAAAGCTGCCTTTCTCTTTCTTTGCTCTACCACCCCACAAGATTGTGCCCCTTAATCTACTATTTGAAACAGTGCTTCCCTAAGTGTAAAGAATTTTGTGCAATTTCTTTTTCTTTAATTCAGTTTTATTGAGATATATTCACATACCATACAGTCATCCATGGTGTACAATCAACTGTTCACAGTACCATCTTATAGTTGTGCATTCATCACCCCAATCTATTTTTGAACATTTTCCTTACACCAGAAAGAATCAGAATCAAAATAAAAAAAAATAAAAAAGAACACCCAAATCATCCCCCCATCCCACCCTATTTTTCATTTAGGTTTTGTCCCCATTTTTCTACTCAACCATCCATACACTGGATAAAGGGAGTGTGATCCACAGGGTTTTCACAATCACGCTGTCACCCCTTGTAAGCTACATTGTTATACAATCATCTTCAAGAGTCAAGGCTACTGGATTGGAGTTCGGTAGTTTCAGGTGTTTACTTTAGCTATTCCAATACATTAAAACCTAAAAAGTGTTATCTATATAGTGTGTAAGAATGTCCACCAGAGTGACCTCTCGACTCCATTTGAAATCTCTCAGCCACTGAAGCTTTATTTCGTTTCATTTCGCATCCCCCTTTTGGTCAAGAAGATGTTCTCAATCCCACGATGCCAGGTCCAGATTCATCCCCAGGAGTCATATCCTGCGTTGCCAGGGAGAATTACACCCCTGGGAGTCAGGTCCCACATAGTGGGGAGGGCAGTTAGTTCACCTGCCGAGGTGGCTCAGTTAGACAGAGAGGGCCACATCTGAGCAACAAAGAGGTACTCAGGGGGAGACTCTTAGGCACAATTATAAGCAGGTTTAGCCTCTCCTGTGCAATTTATTTTTGCCCCGTTTCCTGTACTCATATTTTGCACAGCCCATGAACTAGAAAAATCTATTATATGTAAGGAAAATATAACAGTTTTTTTTTTTTTTGCTGCATATTATAGGATATTTTTGCCTTTTAACTGCATTAGAGTAAAACTATATCCTAAGACTCTATTAAAGTAGTGAGCCAGGCACTTAACTTAGTCTCCATACAAACTGCATGATGGGAAAAGATCATCTGACTTTAATTGTAGACTCTGAGATGGCCAGAAATTTACTTTACCCCACAGAGATTGAAGGGGGCATTGCCAAAGCATGGATCATTACCCCTCAGAATGGCAGACCCAGGTGACTGCCCTGGAGAACGACCTGTCACATCTATCAAAACTTGGTCATGCCGCGTGACTGTGAAAACCTTGCGGATCACACTCCTTTTATCCAGTGTATGGACAGAGGAGTAGAATAATGGGGACAAAAATTAAATGACTAATGGGGGGATTGGGGTGGGATGTTTTGGATGTTCTTTTGTGCTTTTATTTTTATTCTTATGGTTTTTTTTGGAAATGGTAAATAAAATGTTCAAAAAATTGATTGTGGTGATGAATGCACAACTATTATGATGGTACTGTGAACAATTGATTGTACACTGTGGATGATTGTAGGGTATGTGAATATATCTCAATTAAACTGAATTTAAAAGAAAACAACTTGGTGACAGAAAACAAACAACAGGGACCCATGTGAGTCTCCAAACCAAAAGTCACAGGGTGCTGCCTTCAGTTTGCAATGAAGCTACTTCTCAAAAGGGCCCCTACCTCTCTGTAGAGGGTACAGGAAGGGTTGTCCAGCAATTTAATTATTTAGTGATGATTACAAGTGGCAAGGCCAGCTGGTGGAATGAAAGCATTGGTGATGTTTTCTCTAGATAGGAGATGTCAGTCCCGCGTATTTGCATAATTGCTGCATGACCTGTGAATTTCGCCTGGTTCTGCATCTCCCTCCAGAGGCCTCTTCCAGGTGCCCACATGCAGATGTGATTGTGAAAGGGAGAAGTGGTGGACTCTGAGGATGCTGACCTTTCTCTATAAAATGGCATCCCATTACCTCTTTGGAATCACTTTTAGTATGGCATTCAGAATAACACACCCATATAAATGCAGCCTGCCTTGCTATGTAAATATGTACAATCTACCAGAACCACATGCCTTTCAAGAAATAAGCTGTGCATTTAAATGAGATCTGTTTTGAAAAACTAAGACAGACCATCGTTTTCACATAGTTGACATTTCGTTTAATTTAAGGGGAAGCACAACAAGGCAGTGTTGTGAGACCGTTTGACTTCGCTGTTTCTTTTGGACGGGGACAGAGGATGGGGTGTTAGCGCATCAGAACGTCAACCCGAGCATCCCTCAGAAATGGTCCGTCCAGACCCACTGGATTCTCAGTCTGCCTGGCCCGATGGGTCCTGGCCCAGCGGAAAATCTGTTCTCTCCTTCATTGTCCAACTAGAAAAGATGTGAAAAACAGGCAAATCAGTGTGTGCATCATCGCACTAAGGCTGAGAAGCAACTGGGAAGGTCGGCAACGCTGCTTTGAAGTCCATGCCTGCATGCCCTGCAGCACGGAGGTGTTGGATACCTGGCTGGGATTTCATTGCGTCACTGGTTCCCAACAGCAGGTGGTCATGGCCTCCAGGGGGCTTCTGGCAAAATCTGGAGATGATTTTGGTTGTCAAAACTGGGGAGGGGAGCTGTGCTCCTGGCATCTAGTGGACTGAGGCCAGGGAAGCTGCTAAACATCCTACAGTGCACATGACAGCCCCCATGACAAAGAATGCGCTGGCTCCAAATGTCACGTGCCACAGTGGAGAAACCTTGGGTTCCATCACCGTGCACCGCAGTCCTGCCGTCCGACCATGGCTCCAAAAACAAACCACTCCACAGGCCACCCGCAGGCACCCGACAGACATGCCTCCACACCAGGCTGAATATTTAGAGAGACCCAACTTTAGCTCATTCAGAAGAGTCTTCTGCATTTTTAAACAACCACACTGAACCATAAGTAAAGATATTTGAGCCTTCCTTGTTTAGTAGTCTCAGTCAGAATGAATTTTTCATTTAAACAAGAAAAGGCGATCAGAGAGAAGTAGATACCCACAGTGCCGTCTAAATCGGCCCCCTCCCTCTCCTTATTTTGAAGACTCCTGCTAATGGAGAGACAATTCTCTTCCCCAAATTCCCCTTCTCCAAGCTTCTTATTGTTTCCCTCAATATTTCTTTTGGTTTTGTTTGGACTGGTAATTTGAGTTTAGGGAACTCCCCCCCCCCCCCGCCCCCCAGGCCTTCTGGGATCTAGGACTTTGATTGTTGATCCTTAGATGGATCATTAAAGATCCATTAAGGAGCTGGCTGTGGTGTCCTTTTGTTGAAGAAAGTCAGCATTTTCACCCGCTGAGAGTAGCTCTGAGAATTCTTTGTTCCTATTTCTCAGAGGAAGTAGCAGATTTTTGCAACTGAAAAAGCAAAACCACCTGGCAGATTTCTGTATTAAGTCGGTCTCCAATCCCCCAATTCGGTAATAAATGGGAGAAATGGTGCTGGGAACCTGGGAACCTTCTGCTTCTTGAAATGAGGGAGGAGGGTAGTAAATTATAAGAAAGGAAAGGTTTCTTACTGCTGGTTAGAAATGTGCTAGGAATGACTTCACAAAAGAACAGTTGGGTTGATTATGGACAAGGGTCTCTCTTCTGTTTGTCTCCGGCAACTCAATCGTTAGCCAGGATATGGTTGGGTAAACATTGTAGATAGAGACCACTTAGAGTCCCTGTTATTTTGGGACACATCATTGTCCTACAAACAAGTCCTAACCTAGCTTTCCAGGCCCTTCCCCAGCTAGAGCAGCGCTGTCCGATAGAAATATAATGTGAGCCACATGTGTAATTAAACACTTTCTAAAAACCACATTAAGATAAAGAGAAAAAGGAACAGATAAAATCAATTGTATTAATATATTTTATTTTATTAATACATTTTATTTATCCCAGGATATCATTTCAACGTGGACTCAATACTTAAAAATGTATTGCACAAAAATTGATTATGGTGATGAATGCACAGCTATATGATGATACTGTGAACAATTGATTGTACATTTTGGGTGATTGTATGGTATGTGAATATATCTCAATAAAATTGCGTTAAAAAAACAAAAATATTGCTGAAATATTTTACATTCTGCTTCATACTAAGTTTTCAAAATTCGGTGTATATTTTTACACTTTCAGCACATCTCAATTCGGATTCACCACATTTCAAGTGAGCTATAGCCACATGGGACTGATGGCTGCCATATTGGACAGCACAGTCTGGCCCCTGCCTATCTTTCCAACTCCATCTATTTTTCACTCTCCCTTGTAAAATTATTCTTCTAGCCTTGGTGAACTTCTTTCACCTCCGTCTTTGCCCCCAGCACTGTTCTTTCTTATTTCTTGATCTTTATACTTGTCTCTCCCTACAATACTCTCTCTCCAGACCCCCCACCCCACCCCAAACACACACTGCTGGCTAATGCCTACTCAGCTTTCACCAAAGTTGGTTCCTCTGGGAAGAATCATAGAATAGGGTTAGGGTTTATTACTCCATACTCGAATGTGACTTGTTAGTCCCAGTCCATAGTTCTCATTCACTTCGTTGTCCTCACTAGTTGAGTGTCTGTCTTCCCAAACAGACTAGAACTCCTGTGAAAGCATGAACAGCTCTGAGTTAGCTGTTTCCTGCCTTCGACTCATCACTTAGAGCAGCGGACTAGCACACAATAGACACTTGATAAATATTTGTGGAACAAACAAACCAAAGCTAAGTACCTTGCGAGTACACACACATACATACATGATAATGCTCATTAAGTTATTAAATATCAATTTGTTCCTAAAATACATGTGATTAAGCTTACACAATTACATACAGCTACGTATCTTTGATGGTCATTTTGCGTCTCTGAGTCTGAATTTCTTTCTCCAAAGCCAGAAATGATAATACCCACCAGGTCTATGTTAAAGGATTCCTCTGAAGGTTGAAAATCATAATATTGTGAAAGCCAAAACCCTCTCCATTAATTAGATTGCTTATTGTAGTCAGATTTCCTGCAACATGCTTATTAAGTTTATTTTTTTCATGAATCATTTGATCAGGGTGGGCATCACAGAATTTAAGGGCAGGAAAATAATGGAATGTATAAGCTGCTTGAAAAAAGTGGATGGTGCGAGAACTAAATATAGTTAGAGATTGGGAGGTCAGGCTAGGGGGAGAACTGGTGGGAAGGAAGTTCAACTCTGTGTTGGCCTGGGTGGGGTGGAGTTTCAATTCCCTCCCAACTATCCTTTTGTTTCAGCCAATTAAAAGGTGAAGGGGAAAGAAGTGTGACGCTCAGGGAAAGACTATGGTGAAGGACAGTCCTGTACAAACCACCATAAGATGCCCCAAGCCCTGCTCTTTTCTGAATTGGAGAATTTGAAATACGGCGAGTCCTAATTGAGATGGGCTTGAAGTGTAAAATACACACTGGATATCAAAGACTTTGTACACAAAAGAATGTGAAATGCCTCATTCGTAATTTTTTATGTTGGTTGCATGTTAGAATGATAATATTATAGATCTACTGAGTTAAGTAATAATACATTGTTAAAAAGTTTCACCTGTTTCTTCTTACTTATATAATGTGGCTAATAGAAAATTTTAAATTACATATGTGTCACGTTATATTTCTATAGAGCAGTGCTAGGCTAAAATATCAGTGTTAGAAGACAGCTAGAGTGCAATTTCCATACTCCTAGATATCACAGACCTGTCAATTAAACCATGGGGAGACGGTAGTAGAGATTCCAGGAAAGACACTGAAAATAGAACTGCATTCCACAATCACCGTGATTCCAAAGCACTAGAAAAAAGCAATACAAAGCCAGAAATGATGTAATCCCAAAACGAAAGAGAGTCCTTTCCATTGAATAAATTGACCCTCCTAAACACTCCTGTATATGGTACTTACTAGCTAGGAGATCTCTGGTCAGTTATTTAATGCTTCAAACTCCAGTGTCCTCTGTAAAATGGAGATCCGTGTAGTATTGACCTCAGAGTTTTTGTAAAAGATTAAATGAGATAATACTTGGACAGCCCTTAGTGCCATGGTTAGATTTAGCTGGGACTGTAATTGAAGTGTTTATTGTTGTTGCTCTTGTTGTAACTTGCCCCTGTCTACCTTGCCAGGCATCTTCCTGTCTCCCAGTAGACGTGCTGTGAGCCCAAGACTTAATGAACACTCCGAGTTTCCTGCTTCCTCGGCACTCACAGTTCTTACATATGTTCTTTTCCCTGCCTGCAAAGACTATTTTTCTTTTAGGATTTAGTCCAAGCCCCTAATTAAATTATGTTAAACGAATTTCAGTAAAAATCTAATAGAATTCTTTTGAGATATTAACAAAATGACTCTAAAATTCAGCTAAAAGAATTAGCATGTAAGAGCAGCCAATAAAAGTTGGAGAAAGAGTGCATGGAGGGGTAAACCAGCTCTACGATATTAAAATGCCTCAAAAATCTACAAAATTTGAAACATGATATCACAAGGCTAGAAAGATTAATAAAAGCAAACACAAAGCCAAAAAGAAGACCAGATAGATAGATTTGATAGATAGATAAGAGATGCAGTTGTAGATCTGTAGCTATGGATGTGTGTATGAGTGTGGATGTGGGTGTGGGTGTCGATGTGGCTATAGATGTAGGTGTAGCTATCGATGTAGACCGATATGGATGCAGATGACTAACTTTTGTAACAACCTGAAAATCTCAGTGGTGTAATGCAATCCTATCACAGTCCAGTGAGGTCTGCAGGGGGATTTTGCTCCACTCTATCGAATGGGACCCAGGTTTCCTCCATCTAATGGCTCTCCATCCCTCTATATCCTCAGAGCCCTTTGCTGGCCTTTCAATATCCAGCCACCAAGTGATGAGAGAGAAATAAATATGGTCTAGGCCAGGGGTTGGCACACTTTTTCTGTAAAGGGCCCAGGGAGTAAATATTTTCTGCTTTGTGGGCCATACAGTCCTCTATCACAACTGCTCAACTTTGCCATTGTAGCACAAAAGCAGCTATAGGCAATATGTCAATGAAGAAACATGGCAGTGCTCCAATAAAACTTTATTTATAAAAAAGGAAGTGAGCCAGATTTAGCCTGCAGATTATAGTTGATCAATATCTGGTCTGATTTCTTATGTGCCAAGATGGTAAAAAAAAATAGGGATTTGCTTAACATACAGCATTGTTTCTCTCCTCTAGTATATGAATTTAATATATAATAAAGCCTCAGATTATTTGACATAAGAGTATGAATAAAATTGGCTGTTTGGGAAAAAATTGAATTTCACCTCATATAATAAATTGAGTAAAGAGATAGTCAACAATCTAATGGAAAAATAAAATGATTAAAAATAGAAGAAAATGTTCTTGAACATTTATTTGGTCACTAAATATGGAAGGATGGTCTAAGGGCAAAGACTGGACAAAATAACAAAAGAAATGATATATTTATCAACATAACTTTCTAGCTTCCCAACATTCAAAAATGTCAAGAACAAAGTAAAAAGGCAAGCAACAAAGTGAAGGGAAATATTTGTCAGAACTAGGACAAAGAAATGGTATCCTTGTATAAAGAGCTCAGACTAATAAAAGTACTAAAACCCTGGTTAGAAAAATGGAAAAAGGACTTAGACAATTTAGAGAAAAGGAAATAAAAAATGGCTAATGAACATATAAAAATATTTGACACCATAAGTTATCAAAAACATATAAATTAAAGAACAGAATATGATTTTGCCCCCTTGACCTAATAAAAAAATATTTTTTTGAAAAACAATATTTAGTGCTGGCATAGTTCAGCTAAGAAAATCTCATACCCTGCTGATTGGAATATAAAGTTGTTAAAACCGTTCTGGAAAGTCATTGCAATAGACACAAGGAACTTTAAAAATACTTTGACTCAGCATTTCTGCTTGTTGGTCTCAATATTAACAAAAGAATCACAAATGCATACCCAATCTATACCCAATCTATATGCAAACCCAATCTATACCCAATCTATATGCACTCTATACCCAGTCTATAATCAATCTATATGCAAACACTTAACACATATAGATACCCAATCTATAAACATTTAACACATACAGATACCCAACCTATACCCAATCTATATGCAATCTATACCCAATCTATATGCAAACATTTAACACATATAGGATTGCATTTGGCTGCATATAGCAGAAACCCTACTCCAGGAATTAACCATGCAGAGTTTTCTCATGTAACAAGAAAACCAAGTACTAGGTGGTCCCAAATGAGGCAGTGGTTTGAGAAAGTCATCCATCTAGTGTCTTGCTCTATCTTCCTTAAACTGTGATTTTTGTCCTCAAGGTCATAAGATGGCTACTGTGTCTCCGGGCATTGTGCACAAGTTCCAGGCAGGAAGAAGAGCGATATTCTAAAGACAAAAAGCTGTTCCTTGGGAGACTTTGCCTTTTTATTCAGAAAATGATGTCTCCAGGAATTTCTGCCTCCATCCTATTGACCCAAACCATGTGACTTGGCCATCCCTACCTTTCAGTGAGTCTAGGACAGAGAACATTTAAAAAGGGGTGCCCTGCAGCTGCAAATGAAATTGGGGTTCTGTTAGTAAAAATCAAGGTGAGAAGGAATATTAGATGGGCACATCTAAGGATTGGGCAGACAGACACAGAGATGCCCTGCCGAGATGCACTTCAAGGAAGAACTTGCTGCCTGGCTCGGGCAGCGTGGTTAGAGACAGCCGCTATCCATCAGATCCCAGCTTCAGAGTCTACCCCAGCTGTGGGGCATCCTTCCCCCAAGATAAGTTCTTTCCAGAGAAGCCTGTATCCAGTGCCCGAATGCGGCAGGGATGTAAGGCCCAGCCATTTGTGTGCAATGGGAGACAATTCTGCCAAACAATATGCGCTCCAGAATTTGTCAGGACTGGACTGCTGTTCACATTCTCTCCCGGCCCAGTCCTGCTTCTGCCGCTTCCTTTCACAGGCGCTGATCCCTAAATAAACATCTTCACCCCAGATTCCATCTCAGCATCTGGAATAATGAGAGAAGGTCCAAATCCAAGAGACTTTAGCTTCCTGAAACAAGACAAACTGTTTAATATTCGGAGGTTAATTATTTCATCATTAAGCGTTGACAGAAGCAGTGGAGGTGGAGTTGCTTACTCTGTGTTTCTGGAACATGGAGGCTGAGCTCATCCATGCATTCTATGTGAGCGAACTGTCAAGGGCTGAAGTAAGCACTATAGCATAAGGCATTAAAGAGTTCAACTGTAGTAAAGTAAAAGGAAATGACTAAAACTGAATGTGAGCTTGCCAAAGTTTACTAAAAGGTTGTTACTGTTAAACCATTTATGAGTTCGGTTAAAACTGTATTCTCCTTCTCGTGTCACTACAAGTGGTCCTCATAATTTCAGAATTGTTTGTTTAATCCACCTTCCCCCAATACCTGAAATCTGCCACTCAGACTATTGCTCTCTTATCATAAAGGTAATTCTACATTCAAATTCATCCAAGTATCACTTCCAACATCTTGGCTAAGCAGTGTTTTTGAAATGTTTGTTATATGAAAAGTTATCAATTTTTGCTTCCAAAAATAAATTGCATTTTATATTTTAAAAATATTGAGCTTCAGGGAAAAGGTAGCCACAGTACAACATAGTTTGTTACATGACACCACCGTTTTTCTTTTCAGCTATCCTGGTCTCCATTGAGCCATATCCTAATATTTCAGTGATTAAAATGTGAATTTGTTACAATTATTCTCACCCAGGTATGATTAATTTGGAGACAAATTATATTCATTTTAATGAAATATCTTATTTTTTTTTTTAAAAAATGCATTTTATGTTACTGGTGCTCTTTTTTTCTTACGAATGAGAATGAAAGCTCTTATCTTTACATCCCTAAAATATTTTTACTGCTTTCCATCAATTAAATGCTTAAGGGTAACTAAAGAATAAATTTTTCCCAACAAGGAGAAATAAGAAAAAGTGCTTTGCCAGGAAGCATTCTAATTAGCTTTCAATTAAAAAAAAAAATAGGTCCAACAGTCAACTCAGGTTACTGTCCTCTGAGGTTCATTCTTTTTCTTTTGAAATATTTCTCAATTTGCTATGCATGTTCATTATCAAAATATAAACTCTGTACTGAAAAAGTGAAACTACAATCCCATCACAGAAAGAAAACCACTATTAACATTTTGGTGGAGCTTCTCAGAAAGATTTCAATATAGTCAGAAACATCAAGTATAATTTTATTTATATTTTATAATTTGTATTTAAACAAAGATTTATTCAACAGATGTTCATTGAGTGTCCACTGTGTGCCAGACACTACACTCAGGGGATTATTTCTACTAGATTTGAACGTCTCCCCAGATCAGTGAATTTGGATCTGCAATATCATTTTAATGGCTGCATAATTGTGGCAGGTTGTGTTTTCCAAAATGGCTACAGCAACCTTTTGCATTGCTTCCCACACTTTCTGAACGTTTCTCCTCACCTTGAACCTGGTACCAAATGACTTACAAGGGGAAGTCGTAAAAGGCGAGCCAGCTTCTGTGCAGCCTTTCAGGACACTTGCCCTTGGAACCCAGCCCCCATGCTGTGAGACAGCCCAGGCCACACAGACTGGGTTTAGGTGCTGAAGCCAGACAGCCAGCTTCAGCTGCCCGTTGTGCGATGCACGAAGCACGAGATTCCAGAGGCCAGCCGCCAGCCACTCCCACTGAGGGCAAGCCCTGCCCAAACTGCAGATTTGGGAGCAAAACAAAGGTTGCTTTTGTTTTAAGCCCTAAGTTTTGGGGTGGTTTACTACACAGCATTAGATAACAGGAAGAGCAATATTCCTTTCGATGATCATAGCACAGTTTTTATAGGCAATTCCCTATTTTTGGATTTTAGGTTATTACTAGTCTTTTGGCAGTGGGGTTGCTTTGTTAATATAAGCACTGTGTACATGATAGTATGTATAGCATCATTTCTTCAATGTTATTTCTCAGAACTAGAATTGCAGGTTAAAGGATATGTACTTTTTGAGGGATTTTAATGCAGATTCTGGGCAGTTCAATTTAATACAGTTCACAGGTATGTATGGTTTAAAAAGATTTAAAACTAAAATGTTTAGAAAACTTCAAACTAAATGTTTGGCAAAATCACTCCGTAAAAGTGCACTGATATTTTTACCAGAAAGAAGCTCTGGCTTTTACTTTTTTTAAAAACTGGTTCAAATGTTTAAATTAAGAAAAGAAAAAGGGATTAGCCAAGCCTGAATGTCCAGGGAGAGAGTCTCTTACTCGAGTCTTGTGGATTTTTCGCATGGAATCCCCAGATGGATCCCAATGCAATTAGTCACCTGGTAGACCACTCCTCAATGGTAAGACAACCCTCATTTGACCAATTTTCACTTCTGAAACTTAAATGTATCTTCAAGTCTAGAAATTTCACTTAAGCTTCCTAAAGACCAATAATTGTACTATGCTCTGAAGACCTTGCCCTGAGTAGGGTTTTAACTCTGAGTCAATATTGTCATCCTTTTTCCCAGAAGGAAACAATAATTCAGGTCATTATATAGACCAGCGGTAACGGCTTGATGGGTTGGGGAGAATAGCCAAGGGCTGAGTGGCTGTTAGCCTGTGACCACAGATGATTGTAATTATTGCTTAAAAGCATTAGGTGGAGGAAAGATCACAAAGTTAAAGACAGTGTTTTTGTGTCAAGTGCTGCAACTCTTTAAAACGTGACTATTTTAATATCAATTCTCTTTGCTAGTTAGGCACATATATATATATTTATATATAATCTGCAATCTTCTATAGAAGAAAAGTAATAATGATGCTATCTTAGGAGTTTAGAGTAGTATAGTAGTTTAGAATTTCCAGAGTGCATTCACATTTGTTTTCATTGTTTCATTTAACATCCATAACAAAACCGAGGGGAGAGCATTCTTTTCATCACTTTGTAGCTGACCAAAAGCAAGACTAGAGAAGTTAAGGAACCAGACAATGACACATCTAGGACGTGAACACAAGTATTCAGATCCCAACTTAAGATCTTTTAAAGCAGGAACCAGGAAAGTCTACCCCATCCTCTTAAGATTGTTTCTTACATTATCCTAAAACTCATCACATAGAACAGAGATGAGCAAACTTTTTCCGTAAAGGGCCAGAGAGTAAATATTTTCAGCTTTGTGGGCCAGGTGGTCTCTGTCCCAACTACTCACCTCAGCTGTTGTGGTGAAAGCAGCCGCAGAAAATACGTAAATCAGTGGGTATACTTATGTTCCAATAAAGCTTTATTTACAAAAACAGGCAGAAGGATGGATTTGGCCCTCAGGCCACAGTTTGCCAACCACTGTCAAAAAAGGACGAGTAAACAGTGGAACCTCTTGTCTATTTCTGCCCTTTCCATCCCATTCACTCCCACTCTCTATAAGACACTGTTTTTATTAGTTGCTTATTTCTCCCTCCAGAGTTTCTTTTTAACAAATACACATAAATACACATAGAACTCTTTAGTCCCCCACCTCACCTTCCTTCTCTCCCTCAGCCCCTTGCCCCTTGCCCTCTTCTGCACTTTGTTTTGATTACCTAGGCATGTGTCCATATTAGTAGATAGAGATGTGACATTTTTCAGGAGTTGCATAATATTTTACTGTGTAGGTATGCCACTGATAAATCAGTGGACATTTGTGTGGTTTCCATTATCTTGTTTGAATGTGTGACATTTTTTGCTTGAACTGGTGATTCTATTCAATAGATTCCTAGAAGAGGGATTGCTGGGTGGAACGGTAGCTGCCCCTGTAATTGTCACCCGTATTTGTGGTAGTATTTTGTACTCCCACCAGCAACCCATGAGAGTGCCTGCATCCTCAGAGTCTCACCAGCGGAGTATCTGGCCAAACTTTTGGATATAGACCACTCTGATAGGCAAAAAATGATATCTCAGTAGAGTTGTCATTTGCATTTATTTTATTGCAAGTGAGAATGAACATGTTTCCATACATGTAAGACATGGCTATTATATGTCGCCTTCTGGTTTATATCTTTTGTCCATTTTTCTTTGGGGTGGTAGGTTTTTCTCTTTTCAAAGTTTAGGAACTCCTTACACCTGAAGGAGATCGGTCTTCAGACCCAGTTCATCATTTCTTTTGACTTTGCTTATGCTGTTTCTGCCATGCAAAAGTTTTTTTATTTTTATGCAGATGTGTGTGTGTGTATATATATATGTATATAATCTTCTGGATCCTTCATCCTCCTTGTGCTGAACATTTGCGATTTAAATAGGTGGCAAAGATAAAGGCAATATTGAGAGTCATAAAGATACTAGAGCTTTCATTGGCAAGTAAGTGTGTATTCAAAGCTCAAATGAATTTAACAGATATTATAAGTGTTGAGACTGATGCCATGTACTGGTACAGAGAACAACTAAGACACAGAATACAGCCAGATGGCTGCATACCACTTGATAATGAGGAAAAGAAACATCTTTCATGATGAAGAACAAGATGTACTGTCAAATGAATCTGTTTAAGGCTACGTAGTCCGTTATGTCTGAAGGTCATTATATAGACACTTTTCAATGTCTTTACAGTTGCTTACATAGAATTTTATTGCAAAACATCTTCAATTGAGTGAAAAGAAACATTAATTAGTATAGTGCAAGTGTTTAATAGTGATATAAAAAGCAAACAGAATGTTCTTTTTTGAAGGTTGTTATTCTTTCAGGCGATAAAACTTTTAGAACACAGTGTTCTGCATTTTTGTCTCGTTTTGTCTGAATACTCTGTCCAGTACGTTCATATCTTGTCCTACTTGCATTACCCCTGCAAAGGGGAATCAGAACATTGAAGCTAAGAGGGATAGATAAGTGACAGCATTTGCTATGCGCCCTGGGTTCTTTTTTGCTAGTAGAAGTCGTTGTTGCCAAGCAGAGGTTATTTTCTTTCAGGAGAGGGGAGGCTGGACGGGGGCCTGAGGTGGGGGGTGCGGACAGAACTGTGATGTCACAGATGGTATTGTCTCTTGGGAAACACATCCATCAAACCGTCACCTCTGATTCTAGGCAGGGTCACTAAGGAAAGAAGCGACATGTCCCAGTTTGGGCATTCTGAAGGGTTAGTGTGTAGTGGAGCGGGTGGTGTGAAACCGATTCATTTTGTTTCAAAGCCCCAAATGGCCTGCTGCTGAACAGAGCCACAAGCGCTGCAACGCCTCCTTAGAAATAACGACTCCAAGGCAAACAGCAGCCCTGGTTGCGAAACACAGAACCGTGCCAGCTGCTTTTCTCCTCTTTGATTTATTTGTTTCCGGCTTTTAAATGATGTAGTAGGAAGGTAAGTCTTGCTTAAAAACTTGAGGAGAAAGGGGGACATTTTTAGATTGATTATAGTGTATCTGAACTGTATGGAAATTATTTGACTTCAGTTAGAAGGGGATTTGGATTTATAAGGTGTGAACATTATTTTGATCGGCAAGTGTGAATTCTGTCCTGGGAAGATAAGACAAACTTTAAATCGTAAAAAAGTTCATGCCTGACTACTTTGCAATTTACTTTTCTTCTGTTTAATCTTTTAAAACCATGATAAAAAAGATAAATTGTTGGGAAAGCAGTAATTTTCAGAAGCTTTGGTGGTGCATGTTTTATATTTGATAGTCTGCCTTCTCTTCATGCTTTCAATTTATTTTCAGTTTTTGGATGAATTGAAAACAAGCAGCTGCCTATACATTGTCAAGAGCTCTTTAAATGAAGTGCTAGATAAATTCCTGCAGCTTGTAGCTGCTTTTTACATAGCGTGTCTGAAATGATCAGTTCTGGGAGAGAGTATAAAGGGGAGGAAACTACAGGGGAGTTTTAAGCTGAGCGGACCCCTTCCCTCTCCAGAGAGGGACCACCTGGCACTTGGAGGGGACAGAGGTGAACAAATGCACCTCCCAGTGCCTTGTCGAGGTCCAGTGGTGTTCTCGGGCTTCACTGAGGAGGCCGGGGGCTGGGTCCGATGTCTGTCTGTCCGTCCATCCGAGGATTCGCCTCAGTCCTCGCAGGGATCGATGCCGCTGGCGCCCCCCTAGCGCCCCCTTCCCCTCCCCACTCCCAGGAGAGACGCCTCTGCAGGAGTCATTTGGTGTGTGTGCTGGTTTTCCTGGTGAGAGGATTAGAGAATAGGAGAGGGGCTTTGTGAGAAAAATCCAGGGAAAGGTTGCCGGGGAGAAACAAAACAGAGGGACAGAAGACTTCAGCTTCCACCGTCCCCTCGGTCAAGTGATTCGGAGAAACCCAGAGCAGCTCAGGGGTTGTTTTCTTTCGTCCACCTACAGTAGGAGAAACTGGTAAGGCTCTTTTTTTTTTTTTTTTTTCCTACTGCTCTGCGATGCTACTGCAATTGCTTTCCTGAAGTGCAGGTGTCTGAAGGAAGGGGACTTGGTTGGGGATTCGGGGGGACACCCTGCATTGTCTCTGCCTGGTGTGGGAGAAAGGCACTGTTTCTTGCACAAAGGACTGGTACATGGAGAGGACAATTTTACTTTCCCAAACTCAGTTAGCATCGCTTTTGAGCAACAGACTTAAACAAAACACGTGCACATGCAGAAACTATACCCCAGGCTTAAGAGATACAAGAATGCACTGATTTATAGGATGATCACATTTTAAAAGCCTTTATATCTAGATTTGACTAGCTTGGAGGTACAACTGCACGGGGGCAGGAGGAAACCCGGGCCCTTCTGGAAAATTCCAAATGGTCTGATTCCTGTGAGAATGTCTTTTACCATTGCACGTTTCACCTGCTTTGTAATGAGGGCTATGCAGACCAAAACCACTGCAGACAAACCAAGTAGAGCTAGGAGTCAGCCCAAGGCACTGAAAGAAGGTAAACGGAATTTAGAGTTAGTCGGGAAGAATTTTGTATTCTCTATGTGTTACGCAGAGAGAGTTCTAACGGAAAGAAGAAATGAGAAACCTGCCCGAGAATCAGACAGACCAGGTACCACATCCCCTGCAGCATTTTCAAGGAATCAGCTCGTGCACTCAGCCTTATTGGGCAAGTGTGGCTTCTTACTTCCTAATGCCATTCTGTTATTTTTAGAATTGACATTGGTATTTTAGTGAAGAGTTATTTATATGTATATATTGTTTTATTATATCCTTGGGAAACTTGAGCTTGAATAGTTGAGAAATATATTAATTCAGTTTCAGGCAAACTACCCCTCAAGCAAAGTATGAAAACCCTTGTGAGGGCTGTGTTTAGAGTTGGGCAGGTGTGAGGAGGTAAGTGGCGGGCAGCTTCTCTGATGGACACGTCCAGAAGCCCGTCCTCTTCACTTGGAAGGAACCAAATTCTCGAAAACCTTCCCCGCCCCTTCCCCACCCCACAGGGCTTATCTTTGTTGCCGTTGTTTTTCCCTGAGCAAGTTTGGGTGCTAATTTAGCTGACCTCTGCATTGTTCCCCTCATTAAAATACAACTAAAAACCTTGCTCTGTGTAAGTGAGCTTAACATATACCAAATAATACACTTATTATTATTTCAGTTGAATCCACTCATCATGAAAACACAGATCAAATAAAATGATTCAACACGAATCAACTACCCAGGCCTGCGACTTTGGCTTCAATTGAAATTAGGTCCCTAAGGTTTTTTTTCTACTTAACTCTGCAGTCTTAAGATGACCTGATTATTAGAATATTAAAAAAAATGAAAATGGGTGACATGTAGTTCTTTTACAACCAGTCAGGGTTTTTAAAAAGTATACCACAGTTTAAATCAAGTTTCTTTACATTCATATTAATATTGAAAGCCTGAAAAATACATGCTCTTTCTTGAAAACGAGGTTTTTTGCCTATAGTATTCTTTGCAACACATATGAAAATCAATTCCCTTTAAATTTCAGTTTTCATTCTTTTATCAACTGAAAATGCTAATTCAACCAAATGGTTTTATCTTTGCCTTTAGGAATTGTTTACAGAATGTTGGCAGTTAATTTTGGGGTCCTGAGCGTGAGATAACAGTTAATCAATTTATCTGCGAACTGCAAGGACGCCTGGGAGGTTTACAGGTTTTAAAACATCACTGTTGTGCTTTCTTCTCTGCTGCATGTTCATTCCAGTTCTAAAGACTATTTACCTTCTTAGTGGTGGGGCCCAGGAGCATTGAGTTTACTAGAATTGATTTTTTTCCAGATTGATTTTTTAAAAATACTTTTCATGGTCAGTTTTCATGACTGCTTTATATGAGATTTTCATTCATCTGGCATATATTTATTGAGTGCCCGAGTGTTACCAGGTTTGCCCACGATTGCTGTAGAGATGAAAACTGTATTTTGATGAGGCTGGGGTGCAGAGCTGGCCAAAACCAGAAGGGAAAAGACCAAGTTTTACTGTTCTAACGATTGTTTGCATGCTCACGTGGTTCATTTGCAAGTGTGGTTTAAGCAGCATTAGAAAACAAATTCTTTTCAATTATTGATGCATTAAAATGTATATTATTGGCTACTTAGAACCTTGGAGCTGAGTTAATCAATAACCCTCTCGCATTACACAAGACTCTCTGTGTGTTATTCTCATCACTGGACATTTAAAGAATTCAAACATAAAGTTTTCATGAATTAATCCAGCTGCTCCACAAGTTGGAAAAAGATGGACCAAACATTTCAGCAAGCTTCACCTTTACATCTTAGTGAATTACTGTCCCTTCTTATTTTTCTTCCTTGACATGTTTTTCTGTAATATGGTTTTTGTAAAATATATCCCAATAATATACATAATCTACAATCATATCAAAAAGAAAATGGAATCATGGGAAAAGAAATAAACATTTCTTTAATCTGCCATGTGCCAGACCCTGCCCTGGCCGTTTCACAAGCAAAAAAAATAGGTATTATTATCCCCATTTTAAAGATGTGGAAACTGAAGCCCGGAGAACTGAAGAAGGAATTTGCCATACCATTACTAAGGTGGCAAACCCAGGTCATCCCATGCTCCACAGAACCACTCTTTAGTGCACCTCTGTATTGCTTTTTGACCTCTTATGTCTATCTTCCCAGATCCCATATCAATTGATAATTTCCTACAGCTTAGCTTAATGCTTCCACAGAATTCCCCATGACAGTTTCTGCCTTTTCCTCTGACTTCCTTTATGAGCAGAGAGCCAACATATGAAGGTATGGATTGGAAAGATGCTGTACGTGTTTATGTGTAAAAACTGCTTTCGAAACATCAAGGTAGAAACAACATATTAGACTAAAATATAGAATACAGTATACTCAATTTGCTTGCTTAGGGGAAATGAGAAGTACTTTTGATTTGATTTGGGGGCACCTTGCCCTGGTTTTCACCTGCATACCTAGCAGGGAGCCCATCTGCCTACACGTGGAGATGCATTTGTGTCTCCTCCTCTGTGTGTGCAGAGATCTGGGCCTCCAGACCAGCATGGCCTCACTTCCTGCTCCCAGCAGGGGAGTGGAGGAAAGGATGGGGTGTAGAACCCTGGGGAATGCATTTCCCCTTACCCTACCTGATGCTTCTGGTTAAGGGAAAGAAAATCATGACCTATCATTAATTAAAAGGACTTCCAAATGTACCAATGTGTTAGTCTGGAACATTTCATCCTATAGTCCTTAATTCACCTTATTGCATTTATTTACTTAGCTCTGTCTATCCAATTGCCTTGTGTATTCATTTCCTATTGCTGTGTAAAAAATTGCCACAAATTTAGGGGCTTAAAACAACACAAGTTTATTCTCTTACAGCTCTGGATATCAGAAGTGCAAATGGGGTTTATGGGCTAAAATCCAGGTGCCAGCAGGGCTGCATTCCTTCTGCAAACTCCAGGAGAATCTGTTCTGTTTCTTCTAGAGGTCCCCTGCATTCCTTGGCTTGCAGATGCCTCACCCCAATCTGCCTCTGTGGTCACATCTCCTTTTCTGACTTTGACCCTGCTGCCTCCCTCTTTGCCTTATGAGGCCCTTGTGATGATACTGGAACCCCCAGGACCATCTCCCCATCTCAAGATCCTTAACTCCATCCCATCTGCAAAGTCCCTTTTGCCATGTAAAGTAACATAGCGACAAGTCCCGGGGATTGGGACATGGACATCTTCCGGAGAGGGTGCACTGTGCTGTCCGCCACACCTTGTTTCATGTTTTGTTATAGCCCCTTGCTATTTACCTATTACATGATCTTGTAGGCAGTGGGGAGCCACAGAAAGATTGCAAGTGGCCAAGTAAAATAGTCAGCCTTAGGTTTTAGAAAGCTCACTGGGCGAGTGTGAGGGGAAGGTGGGCATGTACAGCGCTAGGACACTAGCTGGCATGCGGGAGAGAGAGGTGCCGGACGTGAATTGTGGCACAGTCTATGGAGAAGGGCATGGGGAAAAGTTAGAGAGATATCAAAGAGAGGGCATTGGAAGGACCAGCTGAGAAGCTTGTGACTTGGGGAACTCAGGTGGATGAGGGGAACTTAGACAGGATGGTTCACTGAGAAGATGCAGGTACACTGTGCTGTGAGCTGGGGCTTCAACAGGGGAACTCCAAGCCCTCTGGAAAGCCCTGGTAATAATAATAGCAACAACTCATATTTATTGAGTGCTTATTCCAAGCACACTACATTAATTCTCATACTAACCCTCTTAGGTAGATATTATTATTACTACTATCATCATCCCATTTAACAGATAAAGAAATTGAGGCAAACAGGTTATCTGATTGACCCAAGGTCAGGTGACTAGCAAGGACAGAGAATGGATTTGAAGCCAAGTTAGTTTGGCTCCAGGGTCCACGGTTTTAATTCTTACACTCTACTGCCTCGCTACACAACTGATTATAATTTCGTGCTATTTGATATGAGAGCTATCTGTACATTTCTTTTTTTTTTTTTTTTTTTTTTTTTTTGTTTGATAAATTTTATTGAGGTAGAATTTAAAGACAATAAAAGTCACCCATTTTAAAGGTACGGTCCAACAAGTTTTGACGTATGTGTACAGCCTTGTTACCACCACCGCAATGAAGATTTATAACTTATCCATCACCCCGAATGGTTCCCCCAGGTCCCTTTGCAGTAGATCCCAACATTCCTGGCCTCAGGCAACCACTGAAGTTGCTCCTAGCCATAGATTAGGTTTTCCTTTTCTAGAATGTTACACAAACAACTGGCTTCTTTGGCTCAGCATAATGTTTTTGAGATTCATCCAAGTCATTGCAGGTTATTGATAGTTATCCCTTTTTATTGCTTAATAGTATTGCACCACAGTTACTTTATCCATTCACCTTTTTTTTTTTTTTTTTTTTAAATCATCATTTTATTGAGATATATTCACATACCACGCAGTCATACAAAACAAATTGTACTTTCGATTGTTTACAGTACCATTAAATAGTTGTACATTCATCACCTAAATCAATCCCTGACACCTTCATTAGCACACACACAAAAATAACAAGAATAATAATTAGAGTGAAAAAGAGCAATTGAAGTAAAAAAGAACACTGGGTACCTTTGTCTGTCTGTTTCCCTCCCCTACTTTTCTACACATCCATCCATAAACTAGACAAAGTGGTGTTTGGTCCTTATGGCTTTCCCAATCCCATTGTCACCCCTCATAAGCTACATTTTTATACAACTGTCTTCGAGATTCATGGGTTCTGGGTTGTAGTTTGATAGTTTCAGGTATCCACCACCAGCTACCCCAATTCTTTAGAACCTAAAAAGGGTTGTCTAAAGTGTGCATAAGAGTGCCCACCAGAGTGACCTCTCGGCTCCTTTTGGAATCTCTCTGCCACTGAAGCTTATTTCATTTCCTTTCACATCCCCCTTTTGGTCAAGAAGATGTTCTCCGTCCCACGGTGCCAGGTCTACATTCCTCCCTGGGAGTCATATTCCACGTTGCCAGGGAGATTCACTTCCCTGGGTGTCTGATCCCACGTAGGGGGGAGGGCAGTGATTTCACCTTTCAAGTTGGCTTAGCCAGAGAGAGAGGGCCACATCTGAGCAACAAAGAGGCATTCAGGAGGAGACTCTTAGGCACAAATACAGGGAGGCCTAGCCTCTCCTTTGCAGCAACCGTCTTCCCAAGGGTAAAACTTATGGTAGAGGGCTCAACCCATCAAACCACCAGTCCCCTATGTCTGTGGTCATGTTAGCAACCATGGTGGTGGGGTAGGCGAATACCCCTGCATTCTCCACAGGCTCCTCAAGGGGGCAATACATCTTTTTTTTTTTTTTTTCCCCTTGTTTGTCTTTTTTCTTTTTTTTTTTTTTTTTTTTTTTTTTTAACTTTCCCTTCTTTTTTCAAATCACCTGTATGAAAAAAAAAGTTAAAAAGAAAACAAACATACAATAAAAGAGCATTTCAAAGAGACCATAGCAAGGGAGTAAGAAAAAGACAACTAACCTAAGATAACTGCTTAACTTCCAACATGTTCCTACTTTACCCCAAGAAAGTTACATAATATAGCAACATTTCAGTGAACTTGTTCCTACTACAACCATCAGAAATTAACAGACCATAGTCATTTCTGGGCATCCCCAGAACGTTAAATAGCTTATCTGTTCTTCCTGGATTATTGTTCCCCCTTCCTTAATTGCTCTCTACTGCTAGTTCCCCTACATTCTACATTATAAACCATTTGTTTTACATTTTTCAAAGTTCACATTAGTGGTAGCATATAATATTTCTCTTTTTGTGCCTGGCTTATTTCGCTCAGCATTATGTCTTCAAGGTTCATCCATGTTGTCATATGTTTCACCAGATCGTTCCTTCTTACTGCCGCGTAGTATTCCATCGTGTGTATATACCACATTTTATTTATCCACTCATCTGTTGAAGGACATTTGGGTTGTTTCCATCTCTTGGCAATTGTGAATAATGCTGCTATGAACATTGGCGTGCAGATATCTGTTCGTGTCACTGCTTTCCGATCTTCCGGGTATATACCGAGGAGTGCAATCGCTGGATCGAATGGTAGCTCTATATCTTGTTTTCTAAGGAACTGCCAGACTGACTTCCAGAGTGGCTGAACCATTATACAGTCCCACCAACAATGAATAAGAGTTCCAATTTCTCCACATCCCCTCCAGCATTTGTAGTTTCCTGTTTGTTTAATGGCAGCCATTCTAACCGGTGTTAGATGGTATCTCATTGTGGTCTTAATTTGCATCTCTCTAATAGCTAGTGAAGCTGAACATTTTTTCATGTGTTTCTTGGTCATTTGTATTTCCTCTTCAGAGAACTGTCTTTTCATATCTTTTGCCCATTTTATAATTGGGCTGTCTGTACTATTGTCATTGAGTTGTAGGATTTCTTTGTATATGCAAGATATCAGTCTTTTGTCAGATACATGGTTTCCAAAAATTTTTTCCCATTGAGTTGGCTGCCTCTTTACCTTTTTGAGAAATTCCTTTGAGGTGCAGAAACTTCTAAGCTTGAGGAGTTCCCATTTATCTATTTTCTCTTTTGTTGCTTGTGCTTTGGGTGTAAAGTCTAGGAAGTGGCCTCCTAATACAAGGTCTTGAAGATGTTTTCCTACATTATCTTCTAGGAGTTTTATGGTACTTTCTTTTATATTGAGATCTTTGGTCCATTTTGAGTTAATTTTTGTGTAGGGGGTGAGGTAGGGGTCCTCTTTCATTCTTTTGGATATGGATATCCAACTCTCCCAGCCCCATTTGTTGAAAAGACCATTATGGCTCAGTTCGGTGACTTTGGGGGCCTTATCAAAGATCAGTCGGCCATAGATCTGAGGGTCTATCTCTGAATTCTCAATTCGATTCCATTGATCTATATGTCTATCTTTGTGCCAGTACCATGCTGTCTTGGCAACTGTGGCTTTATAATAAGCTTCAAAGTCAGGGAGTGTAAGTCCTCCCACTTCGTTTTTCTTTTTTAGAGTGTCTTTAGCAATTCGAGGCATCTTCCCTTTCCAAATAAATTTGATAACTAGCTTTTCCAAGTCTGCAAAGTAGGTTGTTGGAATTTTGATTGGGATTGCATTGAATCTGTAGATGAGTTTGGGTAGAATTGACATCTTAATGACATTTAGCCTTCCTATCCATGAACATGGAATATTTTTCCATCTTTTAAGGTCCCCTTCTATTTCTTTTAGTAGAGTTATGTAGTTTTCTTTGTATAGGTCTTTTACATCTTTGGTTAAGTTGATTCCTAGGTACTTGATTTTTTTAGTTGCTATTGAAAATGGTATCTTTTTCTTGAGTGTCTCTTCAGTTTGTTCATTTCTAGCATATAGAAACATTACTGACTTATGTGCATTAATCTTGTATCCCGCTACTTTGCTAAATTTGTTTATTAGCTCTAGTAGGTGTATCGTTGATTTCTCAGGGTTTTCTAGATATAAGATCATATCATCTGCAAACAATGACAGTTTTACTTCTTCTTTTCCAATTTGGATGCCTTTTATTTCTTTGTCTTGCCGGATTGCCCTGGCTAGCACTTCCAGCACAATGTTGAATAACAGTGGTGACAGCGGGCATCCTTGTCTTGTTCCTGATCTTAGAGGGAAGGCTTTCAGTCTCTCACCATTGAGTACTATGCTGGCTGTGGGTTTTTCATATATGCTCTTTATCATGTTGAGGAAGTTTCCTTCAATTCCTACCTTTTGAAGTGTTTTTATCAAAAAGGGATGTTGGATTTTGTCAAATGCTTTTTCAGCATCTATTGAGATGATCAATTGATTTTTCCCTTTCGAGTTTTTAATGTGTTGTAATACATTGATTGTTTTTCTGATGTTGAACCATCCTTGCATGCCTGGAATGAACCCCACTTGGTCATGGTGTATGATTTTTTTAATGTGTCTTTGGATTCGATTTGCAAGTATTTTGTTGAGGATTTTTGCATCTATATTCATTAGGGAGATTGGCCGGTAGTTTTCCTTTTTTGTAGCATCTTTGCCTGGTTTTGGTATTAGATTGATGTTAGCTTCATAAAATGAGTTAGGTAGTGTTCCATTTTTTTCAATGTTTTGAAAGAGTTTGAGTAAGATTGGTGTCAGTTCTTTCTGGAAAGTTTGGTAGAATTCCCCTGTGAAGCCATCTGGCCCTGGGCATTTATTTGTGGGAAGATTTTTGATGACTGATTGGATCTCTTTGCTTGTGATGGGTTGGTTGAGGTCTTCTATTTCTTCTCTGGTCAGTCTAGGTTGTTCATATGTTTCCAGGAAATTGTCCATTTCTTCTACATTATCCAGTTTGTTGCCATACAGTTGTTCATAATATCCTCTTATAATTTTTTTAATTTCTTCAGGATCTGCAGTTATGTCACCTTTTTCATTCATTATTTTGTTTATATGGGTCTTCTCTCTTTTTGATTTTGTCAGTCTAGCTAGGGGCTTGTCAATCTTGTTGATCTTCTCAAAGAACCAACTTTTGGTGATATTTATCCTTTCTATTGTTTTTTTGTTCTCTATGTCATTTATTTCTGCTTTAATCCTTGTGATTTCTTTTCTTCTACTTGGTTTAGGATTGGTTTGCTGTTCATTTTCTAGCTTCTTCAGTTGATCCATTAGTTCTTTCATTTTGGCTCTTTCTTCCTTTTTAATATATGCGTTTAGTGCTATAAATTTCCCCCTTAGCACTGCTTTTGCTGCATCCCATAGGTTTTGGTATGTTGTGTTCTCATTTTCATTCGTCTCTATATATTTAGCAATTTCTCTTGCTATTTCTTCTTTAACCCACTGATTGTTTAGGAGTGTGTTGTTTAACCTCCAGGTATTTGTGAATTTTCTAAGTCTCTGATGGTTATTGACTTCTAATTGTATTCCATTGTGGTCAGAGAATGTGCTTTGAATAATTTCAATCTTTCTAAATTTATTGAGGCTTGTTTTATGTCCCAGCATATGATCTATTCTGGAGAAAGTTCCGTGAGCACTAGAAAAGTATGTGTATCCTGGTGATTTGGGATGTAATGTCCTGTAGATGTCTGTTAAATCTAATTCATTTATCAGATTGTTTAGGTTTTCAATTTCCTTATTGGTCTTCTGTCTGGTTGATCTATCTATAGGAGAGAGTGATGTGTTGAAGTCTCCCACAATTATTGTGGAAACATCAATTGCTTCCTTTAGTTTTGCCAATGTTTCTCTCATGTATTTTGTGGCACCTTGATTGGGTGCATAGACATTTACGATTGTTATTTCTTCTTGCTGAATTGCCCCTTTTATTAGTATGTAGTGGCCTTCTTTGTCTCTCAAAACATCCCTGCATTTGAAGTCTATTTTATCTGAGATTAATATTGCTACACCTGCTTTCTTTTGGCTGTAGCTTGCATGAAATATTTTTTTCCATCCTTTCACTTTCAATTTCTTTGTGTCCCTGTGTCTAAGATGAGTCTCTTGTATGCAACATATTGATGGTTCATTTTTTTTGATCCATTCTGCGAATCTATATCTTTTAATTGGGGAGTTTAATCCATTTACATTCAACGTTAAAACCGTGAAGGCATTTCTTGAATCGGCCATCTTATCCTTTGGATTATGTTTGCCATATTTTTCCCTCTCTCTATTAATATCCTTTATTGTACCCATACCGAATCTCTTTAGTACTGAACCTTTCTCCAAGTCTCTCTGTCCTGTCTTTGTTTCTCTGTCTGTAGGGCTCCCTTTAGTATCTCCAGTAGGGCAGGTCTCTTGTTAGCAAATTCTCTCAGCATTTCTTTGTCTGTGAAAAATTTAAGCTCTCCCTCAAATTTGAAGGAGAGCTTTGCTGGATAAAGTATTCTTGGCTGGAAATTCCTCTTCTGGGCAGTCGGGGAGGGGGGGTGGCCCTAACAATCAAATCTCCCTGATGATCCTAGAGTTTTAAAGCTACTGCAATAGTCTAATCCTTCAGTTCAGTCCTGCCACAGTTTGTCTCTGCCACTGACCCACAAGTCTTTGGTATTGGCGTATGGCTCCTGAGACTTGCAAGTGGGCCCCTCTTCCAGGCTGTGCACCCCGGGTCCTCTGTTGAGGGATGACTGTGCTATGTCACAGGTGAGTGCCGTCCCCCCAGGGCAGTTCTGGGCTGCTGGGCTGTGTTGGGAGGCTCCCAGTCTGCTCAAATGATGGCTGAATGGGGCTCTGTTAATTCACACTGCTCCCCCTTCCCAGCTCTGGGACATTCAGCTGAGGTTGCAGGGAAGGCTAATGTCCACGCCCAGTTTTGTGGTGTGTGCCTGTTATTTGAAGCACTTCCGTCACACTGGGTTGTCTGGGGCAGCTCTGGGCTATGGGGCTGGCGATGGGCAGGAGTGTTTCCTGTCCACCAGGATGGTGGCTGTGAGCGGACACCCCCCTTTTCTTGGGAAGTTGTGTTGTTTAGTGAATTTTCTCAGCCACTGGATTATTGCCTTTTGTCTCAGAGCTCTCTTATTTCTGCTCTTGACTTGACGTGCCCAAATTTCAATTCTTTGAAGCTTTCTGTATTGAGCTTCTTAGAGTAATTGTTTTAGAAAAAGCAAAAAGGATTTAAAAAAAAAAAAAAAAAAAAAACGGCCCTCCTCAGAGATCTAATGGGTTATTGAAATGCTAATAGACAAAGCAACCAGGGCCATTAAGGAAAGGTGCCCTGGGCAGAGAGATCAGCCTTGCTTCGCGATTTGCATATGCGCCTCAAGGCCTGATCTCCGCCCTTCCCCTTTCTGTGTTCACCAGAACTCCAAAAATCCTCTGCTTTTATTTTGGAGCTTCTCGTGTTGTTTTCCTTCTATGCCCGTCTCCTCTCTGCTGGGCTGGCTGCTCTCAGAGTCTCTGGTGTCTGGCCTCAGTCTATCTATGGTTGGAGTTTGAATCAGTAGAATGAGTTTCCGATGAGAGCAGCCACTGCAATTCTCCCTTCTCCTTCCTGGAGCTGACAGCCCCTCCTCCCCCGGGACTGAGCCTGGCAGGGAGGGGCGCGGGTCCCCTGGCCGCAAAAACTTACAGATTTCGGTGATCTCAGCAGTTCCACGTTTTCATGAGTGTTGTATGAAGTATGCCCAAAGACAGATTGCTCTGTGGTGTCCAGTCCACGCAGTTCCTGGCTTTTTACCTACTTTCCTGGAGGAGTAACTAAAACATACAGCTCACCAGTCTGCCATCTTCCTATCTGTACATTTCTATGGGAGGGCAGTAGGGATGACAACTACGGCTATCAAGATGAACCATGAATTTTTCTGGGGCAAATTCCGGTAGACTTCTGACCATAGGGAGCGTGTGATCCATGATAAAATAAAACATTTGTATGGATCATTGGACTGGCCCAAGGGCAAAGCTAAAGAAAGATTCCATCTCCCTGCTCTCCAAGCATTTATATCCACACTGAGAAAACCATATTGCAAATATGAAAAAAAAAGATGATCCGAAGCTAGATTGTTCCAAGATCCTCCAGATAAATCTGAAGTAAGAATGGTGTCCTTTTCCAAAAACGGAATAGAAAAGAGCAAGACAATGAGAAGGTCAAGATGATTAGATACAGGGTGTTAAATACTTTCAGTGAATGACTTTCTGTGCATTCTCTCATGGAATCCTTATAACATTATCAAATTACTTTTGCCTTATAGATGGGGAAATTGAGGCTGAGAAAGGTTAAGGGACTTGCTTGAGGTTACAAGGTAACGATGGGCAGAGAGGAATTTGAACACCACAGCCTTGTTTCTAGCTCTGCTCTGTGTGTATAAATGATGTTGGGTCCAATACACCACACAGAACCACCTTGAAATCAAAATTTAAAACACCTTAGGAATTCTAAAGTGATGCTTACATTTTTTGAGATCCTGGTGTCTTTATATGATTCTTCTTCATTATCATTATCATTGACTAGTCTGTTGGTTCGAACTGCCTTGCCAGTTCTGTGTGTGTGTGTGTGTGTGTGTGTGTGTGTGTGTAACTTTGACTATCACTCAATGTAGGTGGTCTTGAGAAAAAGCCATTCTTGCCAAGAAAGATAAATGTAAACTTCCTTTTACATTCTCTTTTTATCTTCTTTAAACTATTCTATAATTCTTATAGAAGCTATAATGTGAGACTATAAAACACATACTTATGGGCTCTTAAAAAACTATAGTAATCATTGTTTAGGTTATATGTATGTTACTAGAATAAAAAATTTTTAAGAAAAGTCTGGAACTGCACAACACAGTGAACCCTAAGTTAAACCATGGACGATTATAAAAATGTGCTTTTATCACGTGCAACAAATGTATTACACCTCTACAAGATGTTAATAATAGGGTGGTATATGGGAATCCTGGGTTTCATGCACGATTGTTCTGTAAACCCACAACTTCTGTAATTAAAAAAATGTAGTAATCATTATGTAGCAAATCCTTATGAAGAGATATTGATGACGAAAATGGTTTCTTTTATAGCTGGATCACCAGGAAGATAGGAGACCTTGCCACTTAAGTTCGCTCCTTAATTTTGGTAACAGAAAAATTTAGATTTGTTTATCCATTGCTGCTGGACATTTATTTAACAAACAGTTGTTTGGTATCTCCTGTGTGTTGGACACACACTAGATTGCATTTGCTCCTTGCAATTCTTGTTAGGAAGAGGCTCTTTGCAGTGGAGGAAGGAGAGTCTCAGACAATGGGATGGTCAGACTGGAACCCTTGGCTTCTGAACCTTTGCTTGGAATGCTTGTTCCCATGTTCTTCAATCTACTTAACCAAGACAGGTGCTCGGGGCCACTGGCGAAGGGCTCCATGATATTTCTCCATTTGGAACAGCAAACTAGGATGGAGGGTTTGGTTATATCCCCATGACCAAAGGCAGGCACATTTGGGAGACATTTATCTGTGCAATCCAGAGCAATATTCCTATTTATCAAGACAATATGCAGCTTGCTTTAATGATAAAGAGAGGATTTCAAAGTCTTTTGGATGAAAAGGTAACTCTAAAATTTTATAATTTGCATCAAAGTGAGAATTCCAAAAAATAACGAGATTTCCCTAATAGTTTGCTTGGCAAATACTGATAGATTTACATTCAGAGGTGACATCTGTTCGGGCTTGCACGCTGCTTACATATGTGTTGCAAAACACTTTCTGTGAACCTTCCAAGTATTCTCACCCCACGCTGACTTCTCCCCAAACTCATGATGAAAAAGGGACAGAGATGGAATTATCAGCTCAGAGTAGCTGACCCTGGGCTCAATGCTTAGAGTAGGTCACAAGTCATTTTGGCAGTAAATATGACATAACTGCTGACAGGTGCCGTTGGGCATTGGGAAATAACATACGAAACAATGTTTTCAGCAATATATTGCCTGCGGAAGATGTCATCATGCAAACTGAATGGCAGTGCTTGGAGGTGAGAAGTCAGTATCTTAATGAAAGGAAAAGTGTGTCCCGATTTATTCATCCATCATCAGAGAATCAGACAACTCCTAGTGTGTCTTAGATTTTTAAGACTAATGAAAACTGAGCTACAATCCACCATTGAAACCTAAACAAATACAGTAAACAATATGCCAAGAAGATCCGCAAAGACGAATGGCACGAGACCTCAATTAAAAATGATTTTATTCAATGAATTTCCATTGCAAAGTTCAGATCTCCTCAGGTCACAGTAATACTGCATTATCGCTCCCTGTAGTTCTGCACCACAAGAACAAATTAACACTTTATTTTTGCTAACTCACACTAAGGTGAGCAGCAAATTTAATTTCCATATAGATGTGTAACTTCAAATTCATAGAGGCTTGAAGCTACTGCTAACACATGCTTGCCCACTGCATTCTATTTAATAATACTTAGCCCCTCACCATCTGACAGCAAGCACAAACATTCAACAACTTCTTATAAGCAAAACTGAATCATCCATCTTTGTTAATTATGTGAACTTCCCTCATTTGTAATGCACTGTATGGACCTAAGTAAAGTGTGGGGAATTGGGACATAATTGGGACATAATAGGCATTTAAGCCATGTATTTTCATAACAAAACTGTCCTAAATGAATATAAGAATGATATACAGATGGGATCTGTTTAGCTAAATGTGGGCAGAAGGGCTGGAAGATATCAGTATGCATTGGACTACATGAATAATTTATTTTATGATTTAAAACTTAATAAAGATTTAATGATCACCCATAAGCCTTTAAAATTATGTGGGTGTTGGCAATATGGAGGGCAAATACAGGCAGCTACTACAACCCTGACTAAAACTCTGTTTACAACTCTTTGTATGTTGCTTTTTGGAAAGGATGGATCAAAGAATGATGTAATAAATAAGTGCAAAAAAGTTTCTGTCCCAAGATACCCATTCAATAAATTCTAGAACTCAAGCTGCTTTTCTCTAAAACTATGCAATACTTTCTCTTGCTGACTTATCGTAACCATAAAAGACGTATAAATTTGATGTTTTCAATATCAGGGAATAATTGCAGTTAAGAAAAACTATTTTAGGGGTTTAATTGTCTACAAATCTTGTTGGCCTATCGCTTTTGCTTCCATTTCAATTCATGCTACTGAGTAGTTGAGTTAAATCTACCCCATCTTGGTTATTCTTCATGGATGAGTTCCAGTTCTTTTGGTGATGGAACTAAAAGCTCACAAGATGCTGTGTATCAGCAACTAAACAATTAGTCTTTGAGAAGCTTTGGGGAAATTACTCACAAATGCTAGTTCTCTGAAAGGATACTCCCCCACCCCAGTCCACCGTGCTGTTATTAAAGGTGTAAAATTTCATAAACCTTTGGTAAAACATTATGAATTCTGTTTTTGTGCAATACAACTGGTATTTTTTCCAGACATGTATTTCCATAATTAAACATCCTAAAATACAAATCCCATTATTATTTGTTATGGCTAGTCAGTAATTAGACCTCAGCTGGTAGGGCAATTTCAGAACAGAGTTTACCAATTTACATACTAATCCAGCAGAGTCTGGTGGGACATGATTAGCATAGAGTCAGTCAACATCTTAATTAGCCCTAATCCCAGCATGCACTTGGAGGTGCCTTACCCCCGCCCCCACGGGTATGTTTTATTTAGCTGATTTTTTTCAACAAATTCTAGTGCTTCAAAAGATATTTTCCAGTGCTCTTTTTCACAGATGAAATGGTTACATCTTAAAGTGTTATGACAGGCAAGGCATTTTGTGTAAAGCCCTGGAAATGTGAGAAATTTGGCCAGAGAAGTAATTTGTCCATGAGTCTGCAGGAAAACCAAAGTACTAGAGTATGTTCTTCTACAGTGTTAGAATATACCCCAACTCTAGGTAGTGCGGTCTGTAGGCCATCCCGACATATGAGAACCTTACCTATTTTCTAAGACCGCTAGAAAAGGATATTCCATGTTCCGACCCACCTTGGGAGGCCATTTCATTAAGTACCAACTCTCATGTCAGGAAATTCCTTATACTGAAGTGAAATCCTCCATGTTGCATGTTTAAGCCTATTTCCTTTCTTTCCAGTCACAATAGAAATGGAGAACAGGTGGCCACTTCCACTATAAAAAGCTACTCATCTAGCTGAGGACCATAATTAAATTATCCCCCTTAACCTTCTCTTCTTCAGGTTGAATTTTCCAGGTCCTTGACTCTTTCCTCTAAGGTCTCTTTTCTTCAACTCTTTAATCTTCTTTGTGGCTTTCCTCTGAACTCTTTCCAAGTTCTCCACACCCCTTTTTAATTGTGGAGCTCAAAACTAGGCAGAGTATCTTTGAAATAATTTGAATGGCCAGATTTCCTCAGGATAGCTCTCCAGTACTGCAGTATACCTCCATATGCTGCTTACTTTTATAAGCAGTGCTCGCTATTATTTAGCTGGCTCACTTGGGTTATTCCCCTTCTGATTTTTGTTTTCCTTTTTTAATAATTTGATTTTTCGATTTGTGGGCTATTTCATAACCTAGAAGAGATTTCTTCCATTGGCTTTGCAATATTTTTTGCATTTTATCAAGGGCACTTTGAGTTTGCATTTCAGTTTTCCATGCTATAAACCAGTGGTGTTTCCTGCTGAGGTTTGAAGTCATTTGCAAACTCAGTTTGAGCATCACCAATGAATTATTGGACAATACAAGGGGATAAAGACCTGAATGAGGACTGGAATGATTCCAGGAGAATATTCTTTACTAACACTTCCAACCCAAGGGATTCATCTCTCTTTCTTGTTTTCTTTTTTCTCTGCCACCTTCCTCCCCACCCCCTCGGACCTTTGTTTTATCACGTTTTCTCTCCCTCTTTCTCTCTTTCTTTTTTCTGTTACAATTTTCTTCTTTCTCTTCATCTCTTCCACTTTTACTCAACACATTGAGCTATCCCTGCTTAAGATTCTTCCCCAGCCAGAAAAAATTCATCTCATTATGGGAGATGGGAGTGGCATGAGGGTGCAAAAA
Organism: Choloepus didactylus; assembly: GCF_015220235.1. NCBI lineage: Eukaryota > Metazoa > Chordata > Mammalia > Pilosa > Megalonychidae > Choloepus > Choloepus didactylus. The sequence goes on along the minus strand of NC_051334.1, from coordinate 7,729,950 downwards.
AGAATAAGAGATATGTACCAATCAGCTTTCCCTTGGAGATTTGTACTGGCTTAGCTGAAATAGGACCATGTTGTTCAGAGAAAAGAACAAGTCGAAAGCGCAGGCTGATAGATATTAAGAAATGTCAAGATGAGAAGTAAAAATGGCTGCTTCAACCCAGCTGCCTCTCAGTGGCAGCCCAGGAAATGTCAGCATCGCTCTTCTAGCTCACACCTTTCTGGCCACACAAAAAGAGCCAAGCAAAGTGTTGCTAAGTATGTGTGTAAAAGAAGCTATCTAACTCACCTCCCAACTCATACTTGACTTGTCAGGCGCCAAGCATGTGTTTTAGATTCCAGAAGTTGTCCCTGCTTGCCTTAAAAGTCAGGGTCTCACCTCGATGGTTGCTAACGTGCTCACAGACATAGGGGACTGGTGGTTTGATGGGTTGAGCCCTCTACCAAAGGATTTGCCCTTGGGAAGACTGTTGCTGCAAAGGAGAGGCTAGGCCTCCCTATAATTGTGCCTAAGAGCCTCCTCCCGAATGCCTCTTTGTTGCTCAGATGTGGCCCTCTCTCTCTAGCTAAGCCAACTTGAAAGGTGAAATCACTGCCCTCCCCACTACGTGGGATCAGACACCCAGGGGAGTGAATCTCCTTGGCAACGTGCAATATGACTCCCGGGGAGGAATGTAGACCCAGCATCGTGGGATGGAGAACATCTTCTTGACCAAAAGGGGGATGTGAAAGGAAATGAAATAAGCTTCAGTGGCAGAGAGATTCCAAAAGGAGCCGAGAGGTCACTCTGGTGGGCACTCTTACGCACACTTTAGACAACCCTTTTTAGGTTCTAATGAGTTGGGGTAGCTGGTGGTAGATACCTGAAACTATCAAACTACAACCCAGAACCCATGAATCTTGAAGACGATTGTATAAAAATGTAGCTTATGAGGGGTGACAATGGGATTGGGAAAGCCATAAGGACCACACTCCCCTTTGTCTAGTTTATGGATGGATGAGTAGAAAAATGGGGGAAGGAAACAAACAAACAAACAGACAAAGGCACCCAGTGTTCTTTTTTACTTTAATTGCTCTTTTTCACTTTAATTATTATTCTTGTTATTTTTGTGTTGTGGTAATGAAGGTGTCAGGGATTGATTTAGGTGATGAATGTACAACTATGTAATGGTACTGTGAACAATCGAATGTACGATTTGTTTTGTATGACTGCATGGTATGTGAATATATCTCAATAAAATGAATAAAAAAAAAAAGTCAAGGTCTGTATTGATCCCTGTCTAGAAACTTAAGAATCCTTGAGATTATAAAATATTTATTCATATGCCTTTGGAGAGTTTTTATTTTTAATAGTTCTGTGAGCAAGAAGCAGGTGTGAGAACTTTTGTGTGGGTGTCTTTGTAGCCAAAAATATCTCTTTAAAAGTATAAAAACAGTCTAAAATATCCCTTAACATTGCACTGCTTTTTCAGAGGTTACAGATTGAAGGTCACATGCCAAGGGCGATTTTGGAAGTTTTTTTTGGCTGGTTGGTTGATTTGGTTTGTTATTTATTTTTGGATGGCCAGATGAGTTTTTCTTTTTTCTTTTCTTTCTTTCTTTCTTCCTTTCTTTTCTTTTCTTTTTTTTTTTTTTTTTTTTTTTTGGTGTGTTTGTTGAACTTAAAGTTTTAATTTCTTCACCAAAAGGCGGTTCTACAGTCTAAATGTATAACTGATAAACACATCTTTAATTTCCTTGCTTCTTTTTCTAATTCCTGACTGCATTTTTGGATCATGGTGAGGCAAATGCAATTCCCCATCTTCCACCTGGCCAGATGCAGAAGTGTGTGAAAGAGGGGACTTTGGAGTTTACTAATAACAGTAAGTGCCAGCAGCCATCAATGGCTTTGACAGCTTGGGTTAAGAAAAGGCATTGCTGCTGGGAATGTAAAATGGTGCAGCCATTTAGAAAAACAATCTGGCAGTTCCTCTAAAAGTTAAACATTGAGTAACCACATGATGCAGTAATTCCACTCTAGATATATACTCAAGGGAAATCAAAACATATGTCCACACAAGACTTGCACATGAATGTTCACAGCAGCATCATTCATAACAGCCAAAAGGTTGAAACAACCCAAATGTCCATCAGCTGATGAGTAGATAAATAAAATGTGGTCTATCCAGACAATGGAATAGTATTCGGCCATGAAAAGGAATGATATTCTGTTAAATGCTACATTCTGCTAAGTGAAAGTAGCCAGACACAAAAGACAACACATTGTGCAAGTCCATTTGTAAGAAATGTCCAGAATAGGCAAATCCACGGAGACAGAAAGCAGATTCGTGGTTGCCAGGAGCTGGGGGTGGCAGTTGGGGGAATAAGGAGTGACTGCTGTTGGATACAGGGTTTCATTTAGGGGGATGAAACTGTTCTAGAATTAGATTTTGGTGTTGGCTGCACAACTCTGTGAATATGCTAAAAGCCACTGAGTTACATGCTTTGAAATGAGTGAATTGAAAGCTATGTGAATTATATCTCAATTAGCCTGTTAAAAAAAAACACAAACAAGAAAAGGACTGAGGTTATGATAAAGAGCCAAGTGTTCCTAGGTCACCCACAAAATGCTTTTAATTGTTACAGTTTAAAAAGAGACAACTAATTCCTGTTATCGTTATTAATTAAACTTTTCCTCCAAGTGGCACTATTGGAGATACTATATAAGATAATTTAAGCACAACTGTGCTTCTATAGAATTGTAGCCCAGAATAAAGTACCCTGAGGAATGATGTGGAAAGTAGGTTTCCATCCCCACTCTCAGCATTTGCACGCTGTGCAAGATGAAGCAAATGGCTGGATCTCTTTAGAATTTAGCTCCCCATTTACACAGTGAGAATAATGGTAGCAACCTCCAGCAAGCTCACGGAATTACATTAGGCTAAAAATAGATGTGTGCTCTGGAGGCACCTTAAAGAATGCCATGGAAATGCAAAGAATTATTACATTATCAGCAGTATTATTATAAATATCAAATAAATGTGTATTTAATGTGTTGATATCTAGGTGGAATTAGGAGATGCCTGTGGTGCTCTTGATCCTGACATTATGTGGTTACATACCTATCCCCCCTACACACACACACTCACACCCAAATAACATGAACCAACATTTACATTAGATAGAATTTTGGTTTGTGATATGTTTTGTATTATGCTTTTTAAGCTCTGAACTCCACTCATGAGGTGGAGGTGGAGGAATGCAAGAATCTTTAAAGAGAGAGAAAAGATAAAGAAAATGCGAGATCTAATTCTGCAGCTAGATTTACGGGAATTGTAAATATTGTTTTAGTAACGACTGGATGAACATCTGATGCAGTAAAAGTAAATAGATTTCTCATTCATAGTTGCTTACAGAATCTGTTTCTGAATGAATTGAAAATTTGGGGTGAATGGGATTTTAGTTGAGAAAATTAACTCATTGTCTAAAACTCCATTGACTCCAGATGCTGAGATAAGGGCTGGGAAAATGTCATACAGTTTTGTAATAATAATCATTGAAGCTCTACTGAGAAAGCAGATTCCAAGTACAAATAGAAATACACCTTGATTCTGCATCAAAAATAGATTTTTGGTATAAGTTTTATTTTGAAATAGTTTAAGACACAGGAGGTTGCAAAACTAATAGAGAAAGTTCCCACGTACCCTTCCCATAGCTTCCCCCAATGATAACATTTTACATCACCAGAATATATTGGCCAAACCAGGAGACCGGCAGTGATTCAATACTATGAAAATTAGGTATTTATAGTGGTAAAATTTCCCTTAGAAATTGACTACAAATTATCACAGCATGTCAAGTCTAGAGTCAAAATTGAAAGTGTTTCATTGGATCAAGCTTTTATTATTAAAGGGTGTAATCTGATTCTCCATGTAAACAAATATTACCTTAAGTGTTGGTTTTTTTACAAGTATCGAAACACATATAATAGTGCATTTTAGCTTACATTTTCATCCAAAAGTACTAATAAGCTCCATTTCAAAATATATTACTATTTTTAAAAATTCTGAGTTGCTTTCAAACAACACTCAGATCATTAAATTAGATCCTCATTGTTCCCTTAGAGGTGGCAGGCGTTATTAAAATGTATTCTGCATATTTTATTTCTGTAATTATGTCTAATCAGGGTGAATTGATGCTGTAGTAAAATAATTAAAAACACATATTCGCGATATAAGTGGGAAACAAAGGAGAAACTCTCCTAGTTTGCTTTAAGTGACAGAAACTAATAGAAAGTTGGAATATTAGACAAGACCAGCAGCCTACAAAAGAAAAATGCGTTCATAGGTAGAAAATGGCAAAATTTCTATAGAAATACCCTGGCCTTCAAACAGAAGGGGTTTCATCATTGTGTATTCTTACCCCACCCCCTCGTAGAATCGTTTCTGAGAGATGTGGAGCGCTCAGAAAAGTCTCCAAAGAGCAGTTCACAGCAGCCAGGAGTGAGGCTTTCTGAAAGAAATGCCTTCCCAGGCCATGTAAATGGCATGTGTCAAGGGGGGAAGCAGGCTGGCGCTGCGTGATTGAGCTGGGGGCTGCTGTGGGCCCTTTCCTTTGTGTCCTGATCATTTACATGACTTTAAAACAACAATGTGCTCCATAGTCAATAAAACAAGATGCTTTGCCATAGCAACAGTTGCAGAATGTGGCCCAGGCTGGGTGCTATCCCTGAGACCCAGCAAAGTTCCATAAAGAAGCAGTCCTTATGAATATGTTCAGAGATTTCTTTATTCCACTAGCACTTGTCTCAGATGCTGCTGGGCGGAGGGTTTATTTACGCAGCCCATCTTGCCTTTGCGCTCTGAGAAGGAGCTTTGTGTGGGATTTGGGAGAGAGACAACTGAGGAGGCCAGAGGATCGGAAGACATACTTGGCTGTGATGGAAATTGGAATTCTTGAGTACATTCACAGAGAACTATTAACACTATCCAGGAAATTGTGTCAAACTCAGGAATGAAATATACATCCCTAAGCCATTGGTGGTTTCTTTGAAGCTCTGTAATAAATGGCCTGATTAGTGTTTGCACTTTTCACTTCTTTCTGTCACATATCAACATGTGCATATAATGCAACACACTTTAGAAAATCATAAGGAAATGACCTCCACACTCAAAGTTGTTGTCTAAAAGATCCAGCACATATGTTATCAAAGCTGAAATTAAGCGCCAATATTTTCCTCTCCTTTCAAGGTCATTTCCTGGCAAGATAAAATTTTCCTGTTACGAAAGCACACCCCCCTCCCCATTATATTTTTTTAGCAGTGGTACTTTCTACAAGTTAGAATCAAATGAAGTCTGGTAAAAATTTCATTGAAGAAGGCAAAACAGAGAGGAAAAACAAAGAGTTTCAGTGATCAGTGATAGCAGTTGAACAGATCTTTGCTATGCAATATTCAGTGGGGTTTTAACCTTTAGGAGATAGAGAACTTTATAGTTCGGCTCAGTGGGAAGGGAATTTTTTAGCTTGGTCCTTTTGTGCTTCTTCTGAAAGATGTGCCTTCTATGCGATGTGCGCTCTGTTGTGCCCTTGCTTCATCTCTGCTCCCCTTCATTGATTTCTGGGAAGCAGCCACCTCTTAACACTGGAGCTGCCTGTAGTGATAGACGAGACTTTGAATCTGTGCCCCTGACTCCGTACTAACCTATAAATTAGTTATGAGCCAGTAATAAAAAATCCTAAATGTTCCTGCTTCTTGGGGAGCCGCAGGCCCCAGGAGTCGCCAAGCAATGAAAGATCAAACCGGACTCACCAGTGAAAACACAATGAATTATTTACACACATCAGCATTTGACATTGGTATAATTTGAATCCGGAGATTCTTTGTTTGCTACACTGCCACATGGATTTGTGCTTGGAAGACTGGGTACAGTCTTATGCAGGCAATAGATAGAGAGGGAGCGATAAAAGGTGAACTTCGAATGTCAAATTTTTTGCACACATTGATGTCATAAAGAAAGTATTGTTGGATACCACGGTGGTATTTTGAAGGAGTTTTGAAAACACAAAGGGTGCATGTGGGTGTAGAGTGGAAGGGGTGATGGTTAGAAAGGAAATTATAATTCTCTTATCTCAGTCCAGCGAAGCCAAATTAATTTAACCAGAGCTGGGGAGAAGTCTCCAGAGGGAAGGCCTTCTGAGTGAAATCCCACTGGAGAAACTTCAGTCAGGCCAGCGAGGATTGGCTCCAGGTACTTTTCTTGGGCCCAATGCTATCCTCTAAAATGATTTCTCTAGCACAGCAGGGCTAGTGTGTTTCATCACTGTAACTTCTGGCCCTGTATCGTAGGCATGTTATGCGTCAAATTGCGCATCATGAGAATCAAGTGTGTCCTCCTGAGTTGGGGTGCCTCTAACCTTTAGTCTACTCAAAAGGCTGAGCAGGTTTGATTCTTTTTGTGGACCCAGGGAAGAGGAATAATAATCTTTATTTATTTATTTTTTAATGTTCTGTAATTTTCGAGGCTTTGCACGGTCACTGGGCCGCCATTTGAATGCTGCGGATTTGGTGGACCGCTGCTGAACAATGGTGAAATTTCATTAAGCTGAGCCAAGGCTAATTTTGAAGCAGTTCTAAGACATTCCCTATTAAGTAGAGAGAGGATTTGATTCCCTATCCTGCCTTTCATGCTTGAAGAATCTCAAAACCCTTGACAAAGCCCTGACTGAAATACTGGCTGCAAGCAAAGGAGGCCCTATCCAGGTGGTCAGCCTTGCCTCTCGGATGCTGAAACTGCTAGTTTGTTTTTTTTTAAATTATTGTTTTATTGGTTTTTTTTTAGAAAGATCATCATTCAGAACTTTTAAGAATTTTTCCACTCTTTGTTAGAATAGATCATAGATTCATGTAAAGGTCTTTCCCCAATAAATTCAGATGTCTTGATTGCTCGCTGTCCCAAAAGATGGAGAGTAAAAATGTTTAATATTTTCTTTGTAGGTACAAGTAAGAACTCATAATTTTCCGGACCACACAGAAGCCTTGTACACTCTGCTTTTTGTACTAGTTCCAAGAAAGCCAGTGAAGTCTGAAAGCATTTGGCAATAGCACTTTCATAAGGCTAACGAATTTCAACTTTGTGTTTTAGCCTTATGACCAAAAAGTCAATGTTTCGTAAATATTTGAACATAGATATTTGAACATCCCTGGTTAACTTTTTAAGTTGTACTTTGCTCTTAGTGGAAGAACCATACCAGAGTCATTTTTTTCCATGAAAACCTGCAAAAGAATGCTTTAATAACTACATATTATAAGATATTAAATTACACAAGAACATTATTGCTCTAGGGATATGCGGTATGCTACCCATGTTATAGACGAACCAGGTTATGTTCAAAAATGTCCCTTGTTCTCATCTCTGATTCACTCTACTATCAGGGAAAATCACCCAGACTCTCAGGTGGAGGGCAAATGGGTCCTGGTGGCATCTTTTATCCTATTCACCATTCAAGTGCCTGGTTCCAACCATCATCATATCTTTATGCTCTTTTCCCTCCTAAAGTGTTATCACCACCTTCACAGATCCAGCCCCTGTCCTACAAGGCAGTCAATTGATGGGGTTACTGTCTTCATTTAGGTTCTTCTGGATACAGACTTTGAGACAAAAATTCGATTTTTCTTTAAAAGTGATTTATTTGGGGGAGAGAGACAGGGGAAAGAAGGAAACCAGTAAGATGTGCATTATCTGGTAAGTTACCACTATGGGCAACTGGGGTTTAATCCTATTGGGGAACTCTGGGAGCCAGTGTGAAACATATTCCTCAGGGTTATCCCACGGAAGTGTCAAGGCAGCTGGGGTATTTGTACACCAACTATGGTCAGTCACTGGATGAGGGCTGCACAGGGTTAGGAGTAGGGACTTTAGTTTTCCAGCATTTCTGGCCTGCCATCTGCAAATAAAGCTGGCTCCAGCACCAAAGGAAGCCATCTGGCAAAAAGATGAAGAGGCTGGCAGTTGGAAGTCAGGGTACAGGGCACAGAAATGGAAAGGCCTAAGGGAATACGGGCAGGGTATTGGCCTCTCTGGTACAGTTACTATTGAGAATCAGCTTCACTGCCTGTTAACCCCAAAGGCAACATGCACACTCCTATAGCCTTGACAATACTCTTCCACCGGGAAGAGACATAATTTCCCTGTAACTTGTCAAAAAAAAACCTGCCATCTACTTCTACTATATACATCTTGTCCTCTGGACACGAGAGCTCATAGAGATTCGCCCAACTCCTCGGGCCCAACTCTGTCTCTGGCAATGGGTAAACCAGAAGGTGAGAGTGCAGGAATCTGGGCCTAATGCAACAGAACAGCCTGGAGAAGGTCAGGATCCAGAGAGGAAGCTGACTGTCAGTGTTTGGCAAGTGGATGCCTCTCACATTCGCAGGAGGAAGTCTGGACAGACAAGTACAGAGTGGTGGCAGTGAATCCATAGCAGATGGAGAGTCACACCATCAAGCAGCCAGCATTGAGAAGAGCCAACAGGAAGTGGCAGGTATAAGTCCCTGGCCAAAGACCATGGGAAGGGGTCCAACTTGGCAGGTGTGGGGCATGAGGGGGACAGGGGAGAAGGTTCTCCACCATTTGTGAGGACAGTGCAGAGGTGGGCGATGGCAGCATAGGGTTTGGGAGCGGAAGCCTGAGAGTCAGGCACAATAAACTAAGTGAATGAACAGGGCACCAAGTCAATGACACAAGCACAGGAAGTTGTGATTTTAGTCAGGAATTCTTTGGGGTGTAAATGGCAGAAAGCTGCTTTATTTTAGGGGAAAAAAGGAAAGTCTGTTTGTGTTGGGGATGTGCTTGAGAGGAGAGTAGCAGTTTCCATTGTTGCATAACTTACCATCCTAAAACTTGGTGGCTTAAAACAGCTATCATTAGCTCATGATTCTGTGTCAGCGATTACCTGGACTCAGCTGAGTGATACTTCTGCTGGACTTGCCTGAGGTCACACATGTGGCTGCAGGCAGCTGGCAGGTCATTCTGGGAGCTGGTTGGTCTAGGAAACATCATCTGAGATGATTCTACATGGTCAACATGGTCTCTGCTCTACATGGTCTCTTGTTTTCCAGGCGGCTAGCCTGGACCTCTTCATTATGGTAACAGAAAGGTTCCCAGCAGCAAGAGAGGGCAAGCCCAAAGCACAAACACTTTTTAAGCCTCTACTTGGTTCATATTTGGTAATGTCCCATTGGCCAAGGAGAGTCATATGGTCAAGCCCATATGGTAAAGCTCTTCAAGTGGTGGATAGATGCCACTTTTTGATGGAATTTGTAGCCATTTTTGTAATCTACCAAAGGAGGGTAGCTGAGGACACACAGAATTAGGGGTACAACACTGGTAGAATGCTCTCTCTGCTTCTCGTAGTTTCTATTTTCTCTTTACCAACTTCAGTCTCTTGAGTCAGCTGTCTTGACAAGGTGGAGTTCTGGCAACTTTCAGGTCTTGGGCTCACATCCTCACTGCACCAGTACCTGAGAGGAAATTAATCTCTTCTCTTAGGCCCAATTAAGAAAATCCTGAGAATACAAGTGATTGGCCTGGCTTGGATGTTGGGGGATGAGGATGGGTCTCTCCTATTCCATCCATGTGCCCAGTTCATTCAGCTGAGAACTCCTCCTCCAGTGTTTTCTTTGTCTTTCTCCTGGCTCTTTCCCCATTTCCTAGATTCTTTTTTTTCTCTCTTTCTTGGTTTTCACATCCTGAAAAATGTTGTATGGAAGGCATTTTTTTTTATTATCTTGCATATCTGAAAATTTGAGATCTTAGTTATCCATTCTTCCACCCTCAGACTTGAAGGATAATTTGTCTGAGTATAAGTTCTGTAGAAATTGCTTCAACTTTAACTTCTACCCATCCTTTCCTTTCTTTTTAAAAAATTTCTGCTCTCACATTCTTATTTTCCAGACTTTCTTATTTTTGGAATGTTCCCTTCATCTGGCACCCTGATCCCATTTCATGGAATATTTCCTCATATTTTATCACTGAAAATACCAATTATAGTTTTTGTAATGTTTTTCTGTGCACTCTGAGTTTTTTCCAATGTTCTTTTTGCTGTGTGTTTGTTTTTGTCTCTGTCTTTCATAGTGATGTTCCAAAAACATGCTCATATTTTTGTTACTTTTTGTTTTAATATAATTTCCAACTTACAGAAAATTTGTGAGAACAGTACCAAAAAACAAAAACAAAAAAAAAACCCTTATATCCTTTACCCAGATTTACCAGTTGTTTACATTTTGCCCCATTTGTTTTATCATTCTCTGTCAAACAAAAGAGATAGATAGATAGATGATAGATCGTTTTTTTCCTGGACCCTTTAAGATTAAATCCTTCAGTGTGTATTTCCTAAAAAGAAAAAAAAAAAAGGGCATTCACTTACACAACCACAGTTTAGTCATCAAAATCAACAAATTTAACGTTTATGCAATACTATTATCTAATTACATACTTGTCCTTTCAAATTTCTTCTTTGGCCCAATTATATCATCTATAGTTGTTTTTTTTCCAGTCCAGATGCCAATTCAGGATCACCCATTGCATTTAGTTTTCTTGCCTTTTTTGTCTCCTTTGATTTGGAACAGTCCCTTTGCTTTCTTTGTTTTTTTCACCTTGACAGTTTTTCGAGAATACGGGCTAGTTTGGGTTTGTCTGAAGTTTCCACAGTATTAGAGGAAGCTAAGAGGTTTTGCATTGTTGGCAGGAACAGGACTGAAGTGAAAACAAGCTCATATTTAAGAGTGAGAACTCACATCTACTGGGAAATTCTATGTGTATAGGCAAGGCTTGGTGAAGAAGGGCTTCACCATGGGACATTGGGAGGGATTGACCTTATTTGTTGGGGGACTCTCAGCTTCTTCTTTTTTTAATAGGTATTTTCTCTTGGACTGGGGACATAAGCCTGGCTTTTATCATTTTCAGAGCTGAATGTGAGAAGGCTGCTGAAATAACATATTTTTACTGTGAATTTAATTCCACTATTTTCAATTCCACATACTTATTCTTTTTTTAAATGCAATTTTTTTGAGATTTACTCACACACCATGTAATCCATCTAAAATGTACAATCAGTGGCTCACACTATCATTATATAATTGTGCATTCATTGCCACAATCGATTTTCAAACATTTTCATTACTCCAAAATAAAAATAAATAAATAAATAAAAAATGAAATAAAAAAGAACACTCAAACCATCCCATATCCCTTAAACCCTCCCCAATTATTTATATATATTTTTTGTTCTTATTTTATTACTCATCCGCCCATACACTAGGTAAAGGGAGTGTCAGTCACCAGGTTTTCACTATCACACGGTCGCACGATAAAAAGCTATATACACACCCTTATTCTCAGCTGTGTTTGTTGGCCTTGAGTCCAATGTCCTCCTGGTTCAAGTCCTCCTGGAAATAAACTTTGAATATTCTGCCACAGTGAGAAAAGGGTATTCTTCTGACTGGACAGGTTTAGGAATTCAACTTCCCCTTATATAGACTTTCAACTAACCCTTTTTTCCAGCCTCCACTCATCCCACCATACAGAAGTAACCGGGCTTCCAGTTCCCAAGCCTTTCCATAGTTTAGCTTGCTTCTTAACTCCCCTTGAACCAAGAAATTTCATTTCAGCCTGCCAGCAGGGTCACTTATTTATTATATTCCAGCTTCCAAAATTTTGTGCGCCTTTTACACCTACTGTCATCACCTTTACTACCTCCTTGTCTTTGTAGGTGTATGTCATCTTCATCCTATTACTGTCAATTTTAGTAGAGGTTTGAGAATAGAGGAAACCGTATTCAATCTGCCCTATTTCGGTATCTGTGCTTTCTCTTTTCATTTATTATTTTTTAAAGATAAAATTGTTAAGTGCTTACTATGTGCAAGACAGTTTTCTCATGTGCTTTGAGAGAACTATAGGTGCGTCAGTGATGCATCTGGCCAAGTAGGACAGAGAGCCCACAGACCTAAATTGTGCAGAGAATGTTCTCACATGGTCCTTGCCTTAATACAGGTCCAGGGTCTAAACTGATTGAGTACCTACTATGCATTAGGCATGTAAAACAAAAAGGTTTTGCATATATTATCTCAATCTTCCCTAAATTTGTGACGAAGTGTTATTGTTCCCATTTTGTTGATGAGAAAATTCAGGCTCAGATTGTTAAATAACATGGAGCAAGATTTTATCCAAGTCATTTGGACTTGAACACCAAGTTTTTCCCACTGCATCCTTGTGTCACCCCACAAATGCACATTGCATGAATACAGATTCTCATAAGTCACTCTCCGAAGAGGCCTTCTCTGACTTCTCCATAGAGATTACAACCCCTCACACCTTACCACTAATACGTCCGAAGCCACCCCTTACCCTGCTCTAGCTTCCCCACAGGGCTTATCTTTTAAGATCCTATGCAGTTGACTTGTTTATTGTGTCTCTTGTCTGTTGTCTTTCTATTCTGCTATGGAAGCACATCAAAGGCAGGGATTTTGTCAGTTTAGTTCACTGGTGTGTCCCCAGCCTCTGGAATGGTGCCTGGCACATAATAGGCACTCAATAAATCTTTGCCGATGAATGAATGAATCAGGCTGAATCTTCTGTACCACAAGCTCCTATTGTTGCCCTTTGACTGTCTCCTCCATTGCCTTGTGGGTTTTTGAGGACAGGCCCCAGCTTTACACGCCGTTGTATCTTCAGTGCCCAAGCCCAGTTCTGGCATAGTTAAGTGAATAAGTGGATTACCATGGAAAGAAAAAGTAGCTAATGCTAATGGGAGGGAAAGTTCTTTTCAAAACAAAAATGTTTTCTCTAATATTTAAATTATATTCTCAAGGTAGAAGAAGTATATGAATAAATATATTATATGGAATAAGCCCAAATTCCTTTTGGTTGCTTCTATATCCATATCTGCATTTACATCTGTATCTGTAACTATAATTGTATCAATATCTATATTTATATCCCTAGTTAAAGATTCAGCTGACCCAGTTGCCAGATCTATCTCAGCTGGAAATAACCTTTTCTCTTCTCAAACCTTCTGTATAAAACATGCCCTTCATAAATATTTGCTGTTTGAATGAATATAGAAATGATGCATAGATCTTTCTAATGCTTCACTATGAAGTTTAGTTAACTGAAGCTACAGTTCTGTAAAATACATTCTATTAAAATATTGGTAGAATTTTCTGTTTTTTGTGTAGAATGCCTGGCAGGAGCAAATTATACATTAGAATTTTGGGATGATTTTCTTATGCATTCCTGTGAAGCAAAGCTTTAAAATGTATGGTGGGGAAAGATTTTGTTTTCAAAAGCAACACTAGCTTTTAGGCAAAAGGAAATAAAACTTATCAACTTTTTTTGGAAATTTCTGACAGTGTCCTTTTTAATATTGCAACTCTTCTATTTTTATTAACAAAGCAATATTTTCCTTTTTTTTTTAAAGAAATGCAGGCTGTTAATTTCTACCTTTTTGATCAGAGATACATAGGGAAGTTTAAGGCAGGCGTAGATGTTACCCCATTTGTTAAGAGCAGATATTTTCTGAGAAATGTGATGATTTGTTCATTCAGAATACCTAGTGGCAAACAATATTGTTTTGGAGAGAACATTGGTTACTGCATGGGGATTGATTTCTAAGTCAAGAAGCATAAATAAAAGACAATACACAGGAATTCCTGCACAGTTTTTTTTTTTTTTTTTTACCTAAGTTAACTTAGTTTCTAAACTAGTTATTCTCTTAATGAAGCTTATACTTTATTCCTTAATTCACACATTTAAAGGATGATACATAAATCTGGGAAAACATCTAATAGTTTGAAGTACAAATTCTGGGGCCAGGGGGGAACCTCCCTGCGAGTGCACCTGGCTGGCTAGATGTGGAGCTAGAAGCTGAGGACCATTAAGCCATGTGTGCTCTTTTCAGTAAATAAATATTTACTGAGCACCAGTGATATTCCTGGGACCATTCTGGACGCTGTGGCTACAGAAACCAATAAAACAAGTTTATATTCTAATGGAGGGTGACAAACAATAAACCCAGAAATATCTAATATGTCAGCTAGGGAGAGGTGCTATGAATACAAATACAGCCAGGGTATGGGGGAAAGGGAGAGGGGTGAGGAGGTGGTTGTTTCATATAAAGGATCTTAGAAGGCCCTCTGGAAAAGAGAATAGTTGAGCAGAGACCTGAAGGCAGTGAGGGAGCAAACTGGGCTGGTGTGTTATTTATTTATTTACTTATTTTTGGTCGGGGGCTGGGGGGGGTGGTGGTGAGAATTCCAGGCAACAGCAAGTCCAAAGGCCCTGAGATGGGAAAACCTGACACCTGTCAACTACTGCCAGGGGCTCAGTTTGGCTACAGCAGTGTGAGTCAGGGGACACTGGGAGAAGCTGAGGTCACAACAGTCATGGCCCGTTAGAATCCCCTTTTACTTTACTCGGAGTGAGATTGGAGCCATTGGAGGGTTTTGAGCCGAGGAATTCAAAAGAAGCATGGCTCTTAAAATAGGCTGGGGGGGGGGGGTGCAGGGCAAATGCCGGGGAGAAGCAGGGACAGTAGTCCATAGATGACAGTGGCTTGGCCAGAACAGTAGAACATGACAAGAAGTGGTCAGATTCTGGGTGTGTTTTGAAGGTGAAGTCAATGGGATTTCCTGATGGATTGAATGCAGGGTGTGAGGGAAAGAGAAAACTCATGGATGATGCCCAAGTTTGGGGTCTGATTACCTGACCCTGTTTCTGGCCGGCTCTTACATGCCCACTGGCCTTTAGGGATGGGCATGTATGTTTAAGGGGCCAGACAGAGATGGGGCAGACAGGAATCAAAAAGGTCTCATTGGGTTGGACATCACATTCAAATCCAACAACTTGAATTGTATAAACATCAACTCTTCCATTTGGCTTCAATAAACTAAGTGGAGAAGGGAGGAATTGTAGCTTAGCCGCCATGGATAAAAACCAATTAGAGGGAGTAAGTTCAATATGAGTTAAAAGAACCTAATGAGATGTTAATATTCATTAATAAATTTAGAGTATCTCAAGGTGATATTGCTATTAGAGTGTCTCATTGAGTTCTCCTTCAATCTATAGACCAATTGGAGCTAAGAAAAACAAAAGATCGTGGGGGGAATTAAAAACAGATCATATAAGAACAAGGTGACTAACTGGATGAATAGCCCAGAAGCAAATGAACTGAGAGGCATAATGACTGTCTTAACTATCTGTAGGCTGTCATGTGGAAGCAGAATTAAACTTAATCAGTATGACCCAAAGTTAAGCTGGGTCCTATAGGATGAAGCCACTGAAAGAAACCCTTTAGATCAATGAAAAGCTCGCTTTCCATAACAGATACTGCTGGTGCTCTCCAATATCTGTGAGCTCACCCCCCTTCCTTAGTACACAGACACACTTTATGCCCCAGCCCCTGTGTTATCTAGGTGAGACCATGTGCCTGTTTCAGGCCAATGAAATCTGGGTGGAATTGATGTATTCTCCTTCTGGGCCTGACTGCTAAAGCTTCCTGTGAGAACTTCCACATGCTCTCTATTTCCTGGCCTGCTGGCCAGAGGCACAGGATCCAGGGGAAGCCTCTGAGGCCCTAGAAGATGGTATAGCCCACTGGGTGGAAGGAACTGCTCCATATTGAATTGTGACATGAACATGAAATAAACCCTTATGGGTATCAAGCCAAGGAGATTTGGGGTTCTTTTGTTATAACAACAGCTAGATTTAATTACCCTGACTATTACATTTTCTAACTTTTACATTTTTGACTCCTGTCTGCCCCATCTCTGTCTGGCCCCTTAAACATACATGCCCATCCCTAAAGGCCAGTGGGCATGTAAGAGCCGGCCAGAAACAGGGTCAGGTAATCAGACCCCAAACTTGGGCATCATCCATGAGTTTTCTCTTTCCCTTGCACCCTGCATTCAATCCATCAGGAAATCCTGTCAATACATTCATATTAAACCCTGTCCAATTGTGGAAGGGATTGCAAGGAAGGAAATGAATTTGCTGTCACTGGATGTGTTCAAGAACACCCACTTAGATGTGAAATTATTGAGGTAAAATCAAGCCAGAGATAAGTGACTTGACTAAATAACTTGTGAAGTGATTTTGAAAATGTTCCACTAAAGTATCCCTATCAATAGACAGGTGTGACCTTTCAGCCCAAGTGACAGAGCACTTGGTTTCCAGTGAATTTTCCTTGAAGTCTCTTATTTTCATACTCTTATTTTAAACATAAATGCAGTTTCTCTACTCTCCTTTACAACCTATTGGTTTAATTTAATATGTATTTTTTTTAAGTTATAAAGTACATACCATTACTGAAGAGGACTACTTCTTTTAAATCTTCCAGTGAGGTTAACATTTTGGATTAAGTGTCCAAAAATTAATGTTTTCAAAATCAAGCTATACTGAAATCAATACATTCATATTAAACCCTGTTTCAAGAGAAATACAAAATCAAAATTCAAGCGAGCATATATATTAATTTTCATCGAGCTGAAGTTTCAAGATCATTTCCTATATCAAGTCAATATTATTCCACATTGCATGGCTCACATTCATAATTAAAATGGCAGCTAGGGATTTTAGAAAAGGCAAGAGGCCTCTTTATCTTTTCGGGAACTTAAATAGAAATTATCTTCAGTGTTTTTTAAAAATAGGTTGATAAAAATTGTAACTCTATTATTTTGCCCCCTACAAAAAGAAGAGGATGCTATGAGCAAGATATGACTCACAAAACCAAAACCATGTTGACATTAGGGGGCACAAACATTTTACTTCCTCCCATCTTGTACCCATGATCCAGCTGGAAGGAGAGGTGGATTTCTCCTTTGGCATTTTGCCATAACTTCACATCCTCTTTTTTTTTTTTTTTTTATTTCTTTTTTTTTTTTTTAATCATCATTTTATTGAGATATATTCACATACCACGCAGTCATACAAAACAAATTGTACTTTCGATTGTTTACAGTACCATTACATAGTTGTACATTCATCACCTAAATCAATCCCTGACACCTTCATTGGCACACACACAAAAATAACAAGAATAATAATTAGAGTGAAAAAGAGCAATTGAAGTAAAAAAGAACACTGGGTACCTTTGTCTGTTTGTTTGCTTCCCCTACTTTTCTACACATCCATCCATAAACTAGACAAAGTGGAGTTTGGTCCTTATGGCATTCCCAATCCCACTGTCACCCCTCATAAGCTACATTTTTATACAACTGTCTTCGAGATTCATGGGTTCTGGGTTGTAGTTTAATAGTTTCAGGTATCCACCACCAGCTACCCCAATTCTTTAGAACCTAAAAAGGGTTGTCTAAAGTGTGCGTAAGAGTGCCCACCAGAGTGATCTCTCGGCTCGTTTTGGAATCTCTCTGCCACTGAAGCTTATTTCATTTCCTTTCACATCCCCCTTTTGGTCAAGAAGATGTTCTCCATCCCACGATGCCGGGTCTACATTCCTCCCCGGGAGTCATATTCCACGTTGCCAGGGAGATTCACTTCCCTGGGTGTCTGATCCCACGTAGGGGGGAGGGCAGTGATTTCACCTTTCAAGTTGGCTTAGCCAGAGAGAGAGGGCCACATCTGAGCAACAAAGAGGCATTCAGGAGGAGACTCTTAGGCACAAATACAGGGAGGCCTAGCCTCTCCTTTGCCGCAACCGTCTTCCCAAGGGTAAAACTTATGGTAGAGGGCTCAACCCATCAAACCACCAGTCCCCTATGTCTGTGGTCATGTTAGCAACCATGGAGGTGGGGTAGGCGAATACCCCTGCATTCTCCACAGGCTCCTCAAGGGGGCACTACATCTTTTTTTTTTTTTTTTCCTTGTTTGTCTTTTTCCTTTTTTTTCTTTTTTTTAACTTTCCCTTCTTTTTTAAATCAACTGTATGAAAAAAAAAGTTAAAAAGAAAACAAACATACAATAAAAGAACATTTCAAAGAGACCATAACAAGGGAGTAAGAAAAAGACAACTAACCTAAGATAACTGCTTAACTTCCAACATGTTCCTACTTTACCCCAAGAAAGTTACATAATATAGCAACATTTCAGTGAACTTGTTCCTACTACATCCATCAGAAATTAACAGACCATAGTCATTTCTGGGCATCCCCAGAACGTTAAATAGCTTATCTGTTCTTCTTGGATTATTGTTCCCCCTTCCTTAATTGCTCTCTACTGCTAGTTCCCCTACATTCTACATTATAAACCATTTGTTTTACATTTTTCAAAGTTCACATTAGTGGTAGCATATAATATTTCTCTTTTTGTGCCTGGCTTATTTCGCTCAGCATTATGTTTTCAAGGTTCATCCATGTTGTCATATGTTTCACCAGATCGTTCCTTCTTACTGCCGCGTAGTATTCCATCGTGTGTATATACCACATTTTATTTATCCACTCATCTGTTGAAGGACATTTGGGTTGTTTCCATCTCTTGGCAATTGTGAATAATGCTGCTATGAACATTGGCGTGCAGATATCTGTTCGTGTCACTGCTTTCCGATCTTCCGGGTATATACCGAGAAGTGCAATCGCTGGATTGAATGGTAGCTCTATATCTAGTTTTCTAAGGAACTGCCAGACTGACTTCCAGAGTGGCTGAACCATTATACAGTCCCACCAACAATGAATCAGAGTTCCAATTTCTCCACATCCCCTCCAGCATTTGTAGTTTCCTGTTTGTTTAATGGCAGCCATTCTAACCGGTGTTAGATGGTATCTCATTGTGGTCTTAATTTGCATCTCTCTAATAGCTAGTGAAGCTGAACATTTTTTCATGTGTTTCTTGGCCATTTGTATTTCCTCTTCAGAGAACTGTCTTTTCATATCTTTTGCCCATTTTATAATTGGGCTGTCTGTACTATTGTCATTGAGTTGTAGGATTTCTTTGTATATGCAAGATATCAGTCTTTCGTCAGATACATGGTTTCCAAAAATTTTTTCCCATTGAGTTGGCTGCCTCTTTACCTTTTTGAGAAATTCCTTTGAGGTGCAGAAACTTCTAAGCTTGAGGAGTTCCCATTTATCTATTTTCTCTTTTGTTGCTTGTGCTTTGGGTGTAAAGTCTAGGAAGTGGCCTCCTAATACAAGGTCTTGAAGATGTTTTCCTACATTATCTTCTAGGAGTTTTATGGTACTTTCTTTTATATTGAGATCTTTGGTCCATTTTGAGTTAATTTTTGTGTAGGGGGTGAGGTAGGGGTCCTCTTTCATTCTTTTGGATATGGATATCCAACTCTCCCAGCCCCATTTGTTGAAAAGACCATTATGGCTCAGTTCGGTGACTTTGGGGGCCTTATCAAAGATCAGTCGGCCATAGATCTGAGGGTCTATCTCTGAATTCTCAATTCGATTCCATTGATCTATATGTCTATCTTTGTGCCAGTACCATGCTGTTTTGGCAACTGTGGCTTTATAATAAGCTTCAAAGTCAGGGAGTGTAAGTCCTCCCACTTCGTTTTTCTTTTTTAGAGTGTCTTTAGCAATGCGAGGCATCTTCCCTTTCCAAATAAATTTGATAACTAGCTTTTCCAAGTCTGCAAAGTAGGTTGTTGGAATTTTGATTGGGATTGCATTGAATCTGTAGATGAGTTTGGGTAGAATTGACATCTTAATGACATTTAGCCTTCCTATCCATGAACATGGAATATTTTTCCATCTTTTAAGGTCCCCTTCTATTTCTTTTAGTAGAGTTATGTAGTTTTCTTTGTATAGGTCTTTTACATCTTTGGTTAAGTTTATTCCTAGGTACTTGATTTTTTTAGTTGCTATTGAAAATGGTATCTTTTTCTTGAGTGTCTCTTCAGTTTGTTCATTTCTAGCATATAGAAACATTACTGACTTATGTGCATTAATCTTGTATCCCGCTACTTTGCTAAATTTGTTTATTAGCTCTAGTAGGTGTATCGTTGATTTCTCAGGGTTTTCTAGATATAAGATCATATCATCTGCAAACAATGACAGTTTTACTTCTTCTTTTCCAATTTGGATGCCTTTTATTTCTTTGTCTTGCCGGATTGCCCTGGCTAGCACTTCCAGCACAATGTTGAATAACAGTGGTGACAGCGGGCATCCTTGTCTTGTTCCTGATCTTAGAGGGAAGGCTTTCAGTCTCTCACCATTGAGTACTATGCTGGCTGTGGGTTTTTCATATATGCTCTTTATCATGTTGAGGAAGTTTCCTTCAATTCCTACCTTTTGAAGTGTTTTTATCAAAAATGGATGTTGGATTTTGTCAAATGCTTTTTCAGCATCTATTGAGATGATCAATTGATTTTTCCCTTTCGAGTTTTTAATGTGTTGTAATACATTGATTGTTTTTCTGATGTTGAACCATCCTTGCATGCCTGGAATGAACCCCACTTGGTCATGGTGTATGATTTTTTTAATGTGTCTTTGGATTCGATTTGCAAGTATTTTGTTGAGGATTTTTGCATCTATATTCATTAGGGAGATTGGCCGGTAGTTTTCCTTTTTTGTAGCATCTTTGCCTGGTTTTGGTATTAGATTGATGTTAGCTTCATAAAATGAGTTAGGTAGTGTTCCATTTTTTTCAATGTTTTGAAAGAGTTTGAGTAAGATTGGTGTCAGTTCTTTCTGGAAAGTTTGGTAGAATTCCCCTGTGAAGCCATCTGGCCCTGGGCATTTATTTGTGGGAAGATTTTTGATGACTGATTGGATCTCTTTGCTTGTGATGGGTTGGTTGAGGTCTTCTATTTCTTCTCTGGTCAGTCTAGGTTGTTCATATGTTTCCAGGAAATTGTCCATTTCTTCTACATTATCCAGTTTGTTGCCATACAGTTGTTCATAATATCCTCTTATAATTTTTTTAATTTCTTCAGGATCTGCAGTTATGTCACCTTTTTCATTCATTATTTTGTTTATATGGGTCTTCTCTCTTTTTGATTTTGTCAGTCTAGCTAGGGGCTTGTCAATCTTGTTGATCTTCTCAAAGAACCAACTTTTGGTGATATTTATCCTTTCTATTGTTTTTTTGTTCTCTATGTCATTTATTTCTGCTTTAATCCTTGTTATTTCTTTTCTTGTACTTGGTTTAGGATTGGTTTGCTGTTCATTTTCTAGCTTCTTCAGTTGATCCATTAGTTCTTTCATTTTGGCTCTTTCTTCCTTTTTAATATATGCGTTTAGTGCTATAAATTTCCCCCTTAGCACTGCTTTTGCTGCATCCCATAGGTTTTGGTATGTTGTGTTCTCATTTTCATTCGTCTCTATATATTTAGCAATTTCTCTTGCTATTTCTTCTTTAACCCACTGATTGTTTAGGAGTGTGTTGTTTAACCTCCAGGTATTTGTGAATTTTCTAAGTCTCTGATGGTTATTGACTTCTAATTGTATTCCATTGTGGTCAGAGAATGTGCTTTGAATAATTTCAATCTTTTTAAATTTATTGAGGCTTGTTTTATGTCCCAGCATATGATCTATTCTGGAGAAAGTTCCGTGAGCACTAGAAAAGTATGTGTATCCTGGTGATTTGGGATGTAATGTCCTGTAGATGTCTGTTAAATCTAATTCATTTATCAGATTGTTTAGGTTTTCAATTTCCTTATTGGTCTTCTGTCTGGTTGATCTATCTATAGGAGAGAGTGATGTGTTGAAGTCTCCCACAATTATTGTGGAAACATCAATTGCTTCCTTTAGTTTTGCCAATGTTTCTCTCATGTATTTTGTGGCACCTTGATTGGGTGCATAGACATTTACGATTGTTATTTCTTCTTGCTGAATTGCCCCTTTTATTAGTATGTAGTGGCCTTCTTTGTCTCTCAAAACATCCCTGCATTTGAAGTCTATTTTATCTGAGATTAATATTGCTACACCTGCTTTCTTTTGGCTGTAGCTTGCATGAAATATTTTTTTCCATCCTTTCACTTTCAGTTTCTTTGTGTCCCTGTGTCTAAGATGAGTCTCTTGTATGCAACATATTGATGGTTCATTTTTTTTGATCCATTCTGCGAATCTATATCTTTTAATTGGGGAGTTTAATCCATTTACATTCAACGTTAAAACCGTGAAGGCATTTCTTGAATCGGCCATCTTATCCTTTGGATTATGTTTGCCATATTTTTCCCTCTCTCTATTAATATCCTTTATTGTACCCATACCGAATCTCTTTAGTACTGAACCTTTCTCCAAGTCTCTCTGTCCTGTCTTTGTTTCTCTGTCTGTAGGGCTCCCTTTAGTATCTCCAGTAGGGCAGGTCTCTTGTTAGCAAATTCTCTCAGCATTTCTTTGTCTGTGAAAAATTTAAGCTCTCCCTCAAATTTGAAGGAGAGCTTTGCTGGATAAAGTATTCTTGGCTGGAAATTCCTCTCACTCAGAATTTTAAATATATCGTGCCACTGCCTTCTCGCCTCCATGGTGGCTGCTGAGTAGTCACTACTTAGTCTTATGCTGTTTCCTTTGTATGTGGTGAATTGCTTTTCTCTTGCTGCTTTCAGAACTTGCTCCTTCTCTTCTATGTTTGACAGTGTGATCAGTATATGTCTCGGAGTGGGTTTTTTTGGATTTATTCTATTTGGAGTTCGCTGAGCATTTATGATTTGTGTATTTATGTTGTTTAGAAGATTTGGGAAGTTTTCCCCAACAATTTCTTTGAATACTCTTCCTAGACCTTTACCCTTTTCTTCCCCTTCTGGGACACCAATGAGTCTTATATTCGGACGTTTCATATTATCTATCATATCCCTGAGGTCCATTTCGATTTTTTCAATTTTTTTCCCCATTCTTTCTTTTATGCTTTCATTTTCCATTCTGTCATCTTCCAGGTCACTGATTCGTTGTTCAACTTCCTCTAGTCTTGTACTATGAGTGTCCAGAATCTTTTTAATTTGGTCAACAGTTTCTTTAATTTCCATAAGATCATCCATTTTTTATTTAGTCTTGCAATGTCTTCTTTATGCTCTTCTAGGGTCTTCTTGATTTCCTTCATATCCCGTACTATGGTCTCATTGTTCATCTTTAGTTCTTTGAGTAGCTGCTCTAGGTGGTGTGTCTCTTCTGGTCTTTTGATTTGGGTGCTTGGGCTTGGGTTATCCATATCGTCTGGTTTTTTCATATGCTTTATAATTTTCTGTTGTTTTTGGCCTCGTGGCATTTGCTGAACTTGATAGGGTTCTTTTAGGGTTTGTAGACCAGTTGAAGTCCTTATCTCTAATTTATCAGATCTACAGCTTCCTGGAGTAGACTTTCTCTAACTAACCAGCAGGTGGCGTCCACGAGCCACCTGTTCTCCACAAGCCAGATCTCCCCTGCTTAGCCTTTTTGGTGAGTGGGGGAGTGAGTCTTGTGGGGCCCAATTGGTGTACCAAGCTTGCGTGTGTAGTTGGTGTTGCCTGCCCTGTATGTGGGGCGTGTTTCTGGGCAGTCGGGGAGGGGGGGTGGCCCTAACAATCAAATCTCCCTGATGATCCTAGAGTTTTAAAGCTGCTGCAATAGTCTAATCCTTCAGTTCAGTCCTGCCACAGTTTGTCTCTGCCACTGACCCACAAGTCTTTGGTATTGGCGTATGGCTCCTGAGACTTGCAAGTGGGCCCCTCTTCCAGGCTGTGCACCCCGGGTCCTCTGTTGAGGGATGACTGTGCTATGTCACAGGTGAGTGCCGTCCCCCCAGGGCAGTTCTGGGCTGCTGGGCTGTGTTGGGAGGCTCCCAGTCTGCTCAAATGATGGCTGAATGGGGCTCTGTTAATTCACACTGCTCCCCCTTCCCAGCTCTGGGACATTCAGCTGAGGTTGCAGGGAAGGCTAATGTCCACGCCCAGTTTTGTGGTGTGTGCCTGTTATTTGAAGCACTTCCGTCACACTGGGTTGTCTGGGGCAGCTCTGGGCTATGGGGCTGGCGATGGGCAGGAGTGTTTCCTTTTCTTGGGAAGTTGTGTTGTTTAGTGAATTTTCTCAGCCACTGGATTATTGCCTTTTGTCTTAGAGCTCTCTTAGTTCTGCTCTTGACTTGACGTGCCCAAATTTCAATTCTTTGAAGCTTTCTGTATTGAGCTTCTTAGAGTAATTGTTTTAGAAAAAGCAAAAAGGATTTAAAAAAAAAAAAAAAAAAAAAACGGCCCTCCTCAGAGATCTAATGGGTTATTGAAATGCTAATAGACAAAGCAACCAGGGCCATTAAGGAAAGGTGCACAGGGCAGAGAGATCAGCTTTGCTTCGGGATTTGCATATGCGCCTCAAGGCCTGATCTCCGCCCTTCCCCTTTCTGTGTTCACCAGAACTCCAAAAATCCTCTGCTTTTATTTTGGAGTTTTTCGTGTTGTTTTTTTTCTATGCCTGTCTCCTCTCTGCTGGGCTGGCTGCTCTCAGAGTCTCTGGTGTCTGGTCTCAGTCTATCTATGGTTGGAGTTTGAATCAGTAGAATGAGTTTCCGATAAGAGCAGCCACTGCAATTCTCCCTTCTCCTTCCCGGAGCTGACAGCCCCTCCTCCCCCGGGACTGAGCCTGGCAGGGAGGGGCGCGGGTCCCCTGGCCGCAAAAACTTACAGATTTCGCTGATCTCAGCAGTTCCACGTTTTCATGAGTGTTGTATGAAGTATGCCCAAAGACAGATTGCTCTGTGGTGTCCAGTCCACGCAGTTCCTGGCTTTTTACCTACTTTCCTGGAGGAGTAACTAAAACATACAGCTCACCAGTCTGCCATCTTGCCCCGCCTCTCCACATCCTCTTTTAAACCTGCCATGTCAGAGGAAATGGAAATACAAAAGGTGGGTTAAAATCTGCAGGAGAAGATAAGCTGTCCAGGCTGTACGTGAGACTAGGACAAAAAAAAAAATGAGGGTACCTCAGGACATCATTTTGTTTATGGGAGTTCTCTCTCGTAGATATTTAGGCATAGTAATACCACATGCACCTACTTGTAGGGGACAGACTTGTTCCCCAAAGTGTAGCTGCTTTGCCACCCTGGTGAGACTTTGCCCATGGATTTTGTAAACGTATAGCTGATATTTTAAAGCCAATTCCTCTGTTTATTTTAATATAGATTTTGAGCTAGCTTATATGAATTACTATTTTACCTCTTATTTTTAAGTGGAAAGCAGGAAACATGAGTGAAATGGAGATCATTATAAATTTGAGTAAATATTATTAAATATTTTAATAAAATAAGACTTTGCAGTACTAGCACTCAGTATCCATCTAGTCGCCAATATGAAGAATTGGTATCACACTTGTCATGCCTAGACCTGCATATTAAAATTTGGTAGTAATATAATACTGGAAGAGAAGGCAGGAGAATCGTATGGGATATTTATAAGAGCCGGGCCAGAAGTGGATTACATTAGTTTTCTGCACATCCCAAAACTCAGTCACGTGATCATAGCCTAACCATATGGGAAAGTGGGAAATAATGGTTTTGTGTGCCCAGGAAGTAAAACAAAATATAACGGGATTTGGTGGCCATATAGCATTGTCTCCGCCATACCACCTTCTAATGTATAAGAAAATAGTTAAAAAGTAGTGAATACATACTATCTCAACAATGTAAGGAGACCTTGTGTTCCATTTTGCAGTTGAGAAAACAGAAAATCAGGTAGGTTGAGGGATTTTTCTCCTCTGCCTTACTCATTGTATCCTCTTACTGTACTGAAATGAATTTGTTTTCTCACAATATTAAATTTGACTTGCGGATGAGTTCGCCAACATCTTCAATACCCTAATTCAGTTTTTTGGATTGCATGTTTTAGTTTGCTGCTTTTGGTGACGTGAAGAACACAGATTTCCCCTTTTTAAGAAAAAATCTCATGAACACAAAAATTCAAACATAGTTAGTTCTAGATTTGATTAATTATTTGGCATAACAGTGCCATCAAGAATCCTGGTGTATATCATTTTTCCACTCTGTCAACCTCAGCAAGCCAGTGTTCACCATTAGGTGGTTGGAAGGTGGTTGACCTGGCTCCAGGCATCACCTCCTCAGTCCACCATATCCAAAAGCAGGAAGTGGAGGTATTCTTCACACAGCCCTTCCCGTCTATTAATCAGGTATCGAAACTTTCTTAGAACCCTACTAACAGACTGTCCTTATTAGCTCATTAGTCAAAAATGATTTCTGTGTCCATCCCTAAACCAATCACTGGCAAAAGTAATGAGATTACCGTAATTAGCTTTGACAATTGCAATTCACTCCTTGGGGTTGGAGGAGAGCACAACTACCCTAAGTATACTGCTGCCTTAGACCTGACAAAACTTGGGTGGTAGGCAGGGAGTGGGGAGGGCTGTTAGTAAAGATGAAGGGCCAATGGCTATTGGACGGTCAACCAACACTGTCTGCCACAGATACAATCTCATCCCTTAGTAGGAATTAGAAATGAACCATCAGAGGAGAAACTCCAGAGCATGGGTTTGATCAAACGATATTGAAACTGTAAGAGACCTGGGAAATTATTTAATTCAACCCTCTTACTTTGAAGATGGGTAAACTGAGTCTGAAACAGGTTGTTTGGCTTTTGAGGTTATAGAACTAGATAAAATTAGAGGTAGGCCTAAAACTGAACTTCTGATGGCCACTTCGGTGTATACCTATACATGTCATTGCCTCGTAGCCTATTAAATATGCGGATACATTGTACTTTCTTAGCTGGGTTTTGGGTTTTCTGTTTTGTATGGTTTTTGCCCAATAAATTATGAACTCTTCAAGAGAAAAGAGTGTCTTACTGAGCTTTGACTAGTGTCTAGCTCAGTGTGCTATTAGATTCACACGTATACAGTGAGTGTTTAACAGTTGGTCTAATTTATTTTCACAATGACCCTGAAGGTAGATGAAGAAACCGAAGCAGAGGAGTTAAGAGACTTTCCCAAAGTTACCTGGTCACTGAGGCATCGTAACAATACCCCAGCTACGAAAATATATGCTAAAATATGCAGAGCAAAGGAACTCTTTCTCATTGTTGCCGCTTATGTGTACAGGTATGAAAGCTGTAAAAACTGAGCTTGTGGCCCTGGACTCTCATATGTTTCTGCCAGATGTGAATAAAAAAAAAAAATCTGAACTGGGATAGTTAGAGCCTATAGCTGGAGATTATTGAGGGATTGTGTTCAATACTTTTTCATAAAGATGATAGTCACATGGTGATGTATATAAGATGAAAGGAAAATTAAATTCTGAAGAGTGGAGGAAATCCTTAAGTTGAGAAATGAAAAATGTAGCTGAGTAATTTGTGGTAGTTCTGCCTCTTTTTTACCTAGATAGAAGACTTCTAATGTTTGATGATTTCACACAGGATCACACTTGAATGGTGATGACTGTATTTCCCATGGTTTCCAGCACAAAGGATGGAATTGTTCTGACTAGGCTCACTGCATGCTGGGAACATGTGAAATCAGGTGAACCTTTAAGTCCATAACTACCCCCATATTACAGCCTGTTTCTTTTTGGTTCCATGAGTAGCATATCCCTTTTACTCTTCCATTTTCAAGTTATCATTTGTTATTCTTTCAGGTTTCTTTTATTTACAAAGTTTAGCACTTTTTAATCACAACGCTTCCAAAATCTAATTCTCCAACGCTTCCAGAATCTAATTCTCCATTTGATGTTAGATTTAAAAGACACAATACTCTGACTGATTTTCTGGAGGTGATTTTGACCCTTCCCAACCTTACCTAATTAATTTTGTGGGGGTAGTATTGGGAAAAGACCAGACATTGACTAAAACTAAAAAGCAATCCTCTTTTAGAGAATGATATAAACAAATTAAAATATCAAATATAGATGCAATGAAAATACTGGGTCAGGAGCCAGAAGACCTAGATCTTGTTTCCTGGCTCTGCCTCATCTACCATTTAAATGTAGGCCAACTCTGAACTGTGTTGAATTCTGAACTTTGTTTTCCTCTATGAAGTGTAAGGATTCCCGCTACACCTACCTCCTAGAATGTTGTTTAGATTGAAGGTTTCGGGTGAGAAGGGACTATGTTTTGTAAACCCTAATTTGCCATGCAAATATTAGGTCATTTGTATATCTTATCCAATAGTTACTGTATCAGGATCATAGTGAGAAAAGAAACCTCAAGTATTTACCTATGACTTCCTCCAATTAGGGCACTATTCCACTCATGCTGAAAAGACAGCCGCCTTTTTTATTTCTTAAGGGTCTGTGGAAAAACACACTTCTCTCATTTGGGCAATACACAAAAGATGTACTTTTCAGAAAATTTCTCTTGAACTTTAAAACTTCTGTTTTGAGCAGAAATGGAGCTGAAAACTTCCTTCTCCTAAAGTTTTCCTTGACATCAGATAGTGGAAAGAAAGAAGAGCTATTTCTGGGTCTTGCTCATTAGGTTCTGTTTAAGTCCCTCTCTGTTATATTTCCTCTCCACTTATATTAGGTGATGCAGCCAAATGGACCCTGAGACAGTATAGGAGCCCTATAACTAGTGACCCCTTGAAGTCAGGCAAAAAGCTGGAAGTAATGTTCAGTTATCCTGGCCGCTCAGCCGTTTCCCAGCCTGTTCTTATTACAAGGACCACTGGGCAAAATTGAACTCCACCAGCGAGCAGTTGTGGAACCATCAGCATTCAGAGCAGAAAAGGATGAAAATGACTGACATAGAGGAGGCACTTGTCTTGGCCTGGCTACTGCCACAGCAGATCCTGAAGCCAAGCCTCGTTGCAGGAAGTTTGCATGGGACGTGATGTCAGGGAGCAGCAGGATGGGATGGGGGAGTGAAACAGAGAAAGTGGGAAAGCCAGGACAAGGGGCGCTATCAAGTTGGCTCTTCCCATGGGCAGCTGAGCTTCACCCCAGGGAAGGTTGCGAGGAGCCTTATCAACTGTGTCTCAGAACTCCCCATCTGGGGGACTGGAGGAGAAGGCATTTCTCCGTGGCGCTTGGGCCCCAATGGTCTTGAGTGGCCCTGGGAGAGTTAACTTCCTACACGCTGGGTTGTGCATACAGAACTGAGAGATGATGGGCCCACGGCCTGTCAGCAAAGCCCTAAGACAGGAATGGAGAGGTCCTTGGTTCAGCCAGAGGCAAGACACCATGAGGTTGCACCCACGGGGTGCTGGTTGAAGCCCAGGTAGAAACAGCCACCATGGAGGTGGCTGGAGGAAGAGGTAAAAAAGAGGACCTGATAACACTGCCCAAGAGGTGTCCAACACAGCGCTCAATAAGCCCTAGTTGGATCTGAGTGGAGTCCAATCCCTCATTGCCTTCATGAGGACTTTGAGACCCCGAGAAGTTAACTGGGCTCCCGGGACACAAAGCTGGCTGGTGGCAGAGAGAACTGAAGATAGCTCTCCAGACGCCCTGTTCGCTGGGGCTTTCAGCCCCCCTGGACTGCCTCAGCTCAACACTTACTGTACCCCTTCTGTGTATAAAAGCTTTAGGGAAAGATGCCGTGTAGCTGTACTGACAAAGTTTAGGAAGAAGTTCAAATGAGATGTCTGGCTTGGATAATGGTACTAACAATGGAGAAACTAATGCAGGGTAGAACAGGATCGATACTTAAAGGAGTGATACAGGCAGTGAGTCTCATGGGAATTAAAAAAAAGAAGGTAAGTGAGGTTTCAAAGGAAACTGGGCTTAGGATACTTGCTATTTATGCCTGTAATCTCTGCTCCTTACCCTTTCTGAATTTGGAAGGGAGTAACGTTTCTATGTCACGCTTGGAAATTGTGCTGCGTGACTGTCATTGTGGGAACGTCGGCCCTGTTCTGGAGCTAAGAATAGCTGAGATACTAATTAGGTTACTTGAGGAATGCTGAAGAGAAGCCTGTCAGGTCTAGAGAATTCACAGTGCAACCTCCTGGCCAGATCGAGGCCGGCTCTGACTCGGGGCCTTGCGTTGCCGCCAGCACATCGACCTCCCCTTGCTTCCTCAAATGAAAAATGACACGATGTACTAGTGATCTCTAAACTCACATTCTTGAGTATCAGAATTTATTGATCTCCAACTTCAAATGTTTGCACATTCAATTATTCTGGTCCTCAAACAAATGAATAATGAAAAAGAAACATCTTGGTGGGAAACAATAAAGCTGGGATTTGGAGTGGGCCTAAGACCTGAGAGGAGAAAATAGGGAGATAACTGAGAAGAAGGAGAAAGGAAGGTTGTCCTGCTGAAATGTAACCATCAGATTTCTTGTAATTGGTGTGGTTTTTTTTCCCTTTATGAATTGGTTCTTTTTGTTAACCAGAGTAGTTTCCAATATTCCTTTATCCCTGGGCTTAAAGGGCACTATTTTAATTATTAATATCGTTAGGGTGCATAAAGTGCCAGGCACCTAACAACCATAAATGATTGCCTATCATTATTAATCCTTTTTTTCTACAAGAGAATTTAGCCCATCCTTTCCCACTTTCCCTCATTGTATTCGGCCATATTATTATTTGTACATTTTTTTAAAATACACTTTTTATTTTAGAATAATTTTAGACTTACAGAAAAGTTGCGAAGATAGTACAGAGAGTTCCCATATAATCTTCACTCAGCTAGCTTCCCCTAATGCTCACATCTTATATAACTGTGGTACATTTGTCAAGACAAAGAAATATTCATTTCTTGTACTTACAAATAGATGCTGTCTACTTTTTAGCATTAATTAGAAACCCAGATCATTCCAACAGTAATATTTGATTGAACTGGGATGCTTTGTGGATGAGCAGGAAGTGGACCTTATAATTTTAATATTGTACACACAGAAATTACCCTGGGCCTTTGGTCAGGTACATGTGGTCCTATCAGAATTCCATGTTGAAACCAATTTTAAAATATATGTTCAAATTAATATTCACAAATTTAGTTTAATTCTGCTTGAAATCTTCAATTCTTTCTGAGAACACAGAATATTTGCTTTTGAACAAAACATTTTGACCTGATGAATAAATGGGACATGCTCAAAAATATACAGCCAAAAATGGCAGCATTCTTTTGGACGTGCCATTTGACACGGGTGAGATTATAATAGTCAAGGTTTTGAGAAGGGGTCTTTGGAAACATCCCAGATGAGATGGCTCAGTAGAGAACCTACCAGATGGAATTTATGTTTTTCAGCTGGGAAAGCTGTGACAAGAAAATGCACCCAAATGCACGCACGCACACACACGGTCTTTAAGAATTGAAAATATTTAGATGGCTTAAAAATTAAAATGAGAATTTCAGGTGTTAGTCACCACAGATCCATTGTTTATTTGAGATACTTGGAAAATTGGTGATAATTTTGTATTTATCACTGTTTAATTGATGAGCAAGTATAAGTAAAACTCTACCCATTGGCGGAATGGACCAAATTGTCAGCATCAAATCTCCAGTTCATCAGTGATCATCCTTGAGAAGGATGAATTAATTTCAATTCCAACCAAGTCAATTCCAGGCTACTGCCTTGAAGTTGTTTAAATAGTAACATTCATTTGCACAAAAGCTGAAGAGCTTGGAGGATGGGGGTCAAGGGAACTCCAGCGAGGTGACCTCTGACTTCTTGAGCATTTGACGTTCAGCCCCAGAGGCTATTCTGAGACCATTATCCTCCTTGCACTAAGGGTCCAAATCACAGTGGTGAAACCTGTAAGGACAGATTTTGCTTCCATGGCTTTGAACTTTCCTTGCTCAGTGCAGTTCCCTGGAGGTCAGCTGTTTGGAGTAGATGATTAATTGTAGTTAAAGAAGAACGGCTGAAGGAAAAAAAAAATACAGATTACTGTTTTGCCCTCTTTTCTATGTTTAAACTCTTAATCTCTTTCTACTTCTTTTAAATAAATGGGAATTGGGCAAGTGTGGGAAGAGGGGTTGCTTTAGTACTGGCATTTGCTAATTTTTCAACATTTTTTTTCTCTGCATTGTTGTAGTTTAAAAGAACGTTTCTGAAGTTTGTTTTTTTAAAAAACCTTTATTTCACAATACTTACTTCCACATGGTTTCCATTCTTCCACATTTTACCAGCATTTTATAGTTGCTTTCATGCTGCTCCCTCTGTTTTTTTTTTTTTTCAAAATCTGCCTTTCTCCTATAAGTCTTTCTCTTTATCTAACAAAACAAAACAAAATTTAAAGGAAGGAGTTTTTGCAGTTAAGAAGGATTAAAATTGGTTTTGATGCCTGTATTGTATTTTGTATTTAATCTGGGACAATGAAGCACTGATTTAAATTGTTAATTGAAGAATGAATACGGTTTGAATACGGTTTCTCCATGTGGAATTGCTTTCAGTCGCCGTGAGTGATGGGCATGATGATGGTTGACAACTACCAGCCCATCAGAAGCGACTGTTTTTATGTTATTGTTATATGTGCCGCCCTAATTACTATGCTTCCAAGTTGATGAAAATAAGTTCCTAAGTAAAGATGTAAAGTTTTAAAGCCAAGGCAAATGCTAAATTGATAGTTTTGCAGCAAGCAAAGTCATGGATGTATATAGATGATCCGGAGGACTTCAACACTGCAATTCTTTAATTCTAGATTTCTTTTGCAAATTTTGATTGCAAAAGAGATCACTTAAGCATATATCTACTTAATTATGCTTCATTTTCTATAGATTACAGAAAAATCAATTGAACTTTAAGGAAAATGAATATCCATTTTGTTTATTTCTAGTTATAGTAAAAGATGAGAATTTACAGATTTCTCTTTGCTCCGGAAAAGAAAAGAAATTCTTGAGATATCGTGAAACATCACTAAATGTTTGGTGTCATCATAATTATAGAATAGACTACAAATAAAAGCAATGGAAATGTTTGATATTCTGCCTCAAGTATAATCACAACGGTGGTGAGTCTTATTTAAAAAATTAATGATGGAATAGGGTGCATGGCTGCTTATATTTTCTGGAAGAATAGTGGCGGTTATAACATGTAAAATTGAAGCCTATTTCATTAAATGTGTTGCCAAATGCCAATGGAAGGGCTAGGTCCCTTCACTGTGGCTAATCATGCTTTAAACCTGCGCCCATGAAGGGGAGTACTAGAAGGCCCATGAGTAATACCTTATTAAAGCATCATGATTTAATGTGGCATATTTTTCTCTCGATTTGCATGCCTGACAGTCGACTTCCTAAATATCACCTTCAAGCTGAGCCACAGAAGAAAAATAGACCCACTGAAGTAACGTTAGATCACATTTGTGGGGTGCATTAGTCTACTGTTTGCACAAAGACAGGGGGCTTAGGCAGAAGATGATAAGGTGGGAGGTGCACGCATTGCCTTGCCAATGCATCACGTGACTCATTGTTGCACATGCTGAGAACAGACAAATTCCAGGTGCATGAAGCAGCCAGTGATTCAACTGCAGCTAGGTGGGTCCTGTGGTATTTGTTTTACTTGATTTTCCTTAAGGAACTCCCACGCCATTTCCACCCGCTCTTGAATACATGTCAAACGCGACAAACGCAGGCAGCAACTGTATTGAGATAAAATTGTTAGCATTAGAGATAGGCACTTCAATTAGTATAATCCTCAGGCAAGGCATACGTCACTCAAATCATGCAGGTTTTAAAATCCGAGCATCAATTTAAAAAAAAAAAAGCCAAGTATCCACAGCAACGGCTTTGCCAAGGGAATCGTTACCTAAGAGGAGACACATCTTTTCAAAGAAACAGGGAGAAATAAAACCATATTAGCTAGCCGTGGATGATAGTGTTTGTATTTAAATTTAATT
Source organism: Choloepus didactylus (assembly GCF_015220235.1). Classification (NCBI taxonomy): domain Eukaryota; kingdom Metazoa; phylum Chordata; class Mammalia; order Pilosa; family Megalonychidae; genus Choloepus; species Choloepus didactylus. The sequence goes on along the minus strand of NC_051334.1, from coordinate 7,696,325 downwards.
AGGGGCATGATTCTGGAGGAGAGGGGGCTTTTCTGAAACTTTTATAACTTTGCGCTCCTTTCCAGTCAAGTGTGTTTCCATGCCTTCTTCATCACCTAAAGTATGGGAGTTTCCTTAAAACACCATGCAATAACTTTAGGTTTCAGATATTTAAGAATAAACATCATCCCTCTTCTTCTTGCCCACAGCATGCACACCCACCGTTTTTCTAGAAAGAGCCTTCGTTTAGCACACATAGTGGGTTATTCTACGGTTTCTGTGGGTCTTTGATGGTCACTTCCTGGGTATTTGTCACCAGAAGGGCACAGGATCATGGAAAATCCAGAAGCCTTATATTGTGAGGGCAGCTTAATTAAGTCACCCGGTTTCCTAGGGGCTCTCTCTGATGGAGTGGCCTTTCATGGTGTCATGTCATGCAACCTGGCTGCAGTGGGGGCTGCAATAATATCTGTTGGCAAACTGAGGTGAGGTAAGGGAGGAATTTTAGAATCGAGGAGCCTGCAAATCTTAACGTCTGGCAACCCACGGGGGAGGTAGATTGGTCAGTGTCAATCAGGGCCCACTGCCTGGGCAGGTGTGTGTCCAGCCACACCAGGCCCCTCACTTGGCTTAATGATCTGCTGAATGAGTGCACCTGTGTGCCAATAAAACTTTATTTATGGAAGCTGAAAGTTGAAGTTCATCTCATATGGTGCAGTCGTACTTTGATTTTTTTCCCAACCCATTTTTAAATGTAAAAATCATTCACAGCACAGCTATATGATGGTACTGTGAACAGTTGATTGTACACCATGGATGACTGTATGGTATGTGAATATATCTCAATAAAACAATTAAAAATCATTCATCGCTGGCAGGCTTTACAGAAGCAGGTGGTGGGCAGATTCTGGCCTGAAGGTTAAGGTTTGCAGGCCCCTAATCTAGAGAAGAGCTTCTCAAAGTGGGGTCCCCAAAGCAGCAGCAGCCTCACCTGGGGACTGTTAGAAATGCAAATTTCAGGCCCCACCCCAGATCTGCTGAATTCGAAACTCTAGGGTGGGGCCTAGCAATCTGGGTTTCAACAAGCCCTTCAGGGAACTCTGAGGCACCCTCCAACCTCAAATTTGAGAACCACTGATCTAGAGCCGTTCTCCACCTTGGCTGCTCACTAGAATTCGCTGGAGGAGTTTTCAAAAACTCTTGCTGCCCAAATCCCAGCCCAGATCAATTAAGTCAGAGCCTGGAGGCATGGAACCCGGTCACCCGTAGTTTCTAAAATCTCCTCCAGGTGATTTCAATAGGCAGCCAAAGCAACTGAGGCTTTCCTTTCTTTGTTACAAGTAAAGACACTTCAGCTCAGAGAGTTTGTTGCTTGCTCAAGATCACACAGATTGTGGAACGCATTTGCCAGAAGCTTCAGGGGTCACGTTATCTTTTATTATTAGCACTGATTAATTTAAAAACACATTTGGAAACATGCCCTAAATAAGACGAAAGTTAGTTTTGGAAACTTGTTAGGCCAGACAAAGCGACTGTAGTTGGACAAAATTTGGCGCAGGGGCTCAGGAAAGCCCCCGCCGAGGGCACCTGGGAGCCGAGGCAAGCCCTCTAAGCTTCGGACGGAGGTCGGACGGAGGGTAATGCTGCCATAACCCTGCCGAGCCAGCCATTGTCAAGTAGCACCGCCAGCGCTGGAACTATCTTCAAGTGTAAGTGAACACTCCTTTCCCATTCCATATCTGGAACACACGTAAATATGTTACGGTCTTAACTATCGCTACATTTGCATGCTTGCATTGAGTTTTATGACGCAGGTACTCCTGTTCCTTGCGGCGTTTTTAAAGGGAACTTTAAAGTGGGGGGAACGCTTTGCCGTGATTTTCTTGGCATAGCCTCCACCAATATCTGTGCATTTCAAGGACGGAAAAACACAGGCTTTCTCCCCAAAACAGAGTTGGAGAAAGTGAGGCCCAGATGGAAATCCCAGTCATAGGATGGTGACAAGTGGAGTTGTGCAAACCTAAAAAACTGTCAATTGGACGTTTTTATTGTTTTCTTATTATCCGAAATAATAAAAGCTACTGTTTTTGAGTGCTTATGGTGTGCTGAGTTCTCCTAGTGCTGTGGTAAAGAGCAGGTTTTCTGGGCCAGTCAGCCTGAGCACAGAAATTGATACCGATCAAAGCAGTGGGTTCTCTGCGCTCAAATGACCAATTCCTGAGACACGGGGGTTTCAAAGAGAGAAAGAGTGTATTGCTGGGCCCCAAAATCTGTCTCCCTGAACTGCAGTAATTCTGATAGTTTTATAGTATCAAAAAATGGGCAGGTTTCAGGATAATGAGCACAATGGCTAGAAATAACGAGGGTAGAAATGATGTAATTGTTGAGCATGCGCAGATTGATTACCTGCTTAGTCACAGAACGTGTGTAAGAAAACGGCGGCCTTGATATGATGATGGGTGTGATTTTTTGTATTATCTTAAGGTATAGGTCACTTATAGGTTAAAGTTTAAGCTACTGCACATGTCAGGCTGGCCCATTTTGGTTAGATCCAGCTCTGTCAAGATAGTTTTGGAATTGGGGTGAGTTAGTTCTGGGCTGACTCAAGGCCTTTCATTAATAAACATGAGGGGCTGTCTCTAGTGATCATAAGACTCTCAAGTTGAAAACCCAGATAAAGGAGTACAAGTGAGGGTCAGTCACAAGGTTTTTATAATCACAAGATAAAGGCTAGATACAAACATCATCAGCGATCAAGGCCGCTGGATTACAGTTCAGAAATTTCAGGTATTTTCCTCTGGCTATTCTAATACATTGGAAAGTAAAAAGAAATAGCTATATAATGATTCACTAATCATAATCATTTTTGAAATCTTAACTGGTTACAAAACCAGGAGCTGCAGCTTCCTAGCAGTGACCTTGGCAAGTTACTTTGCCTCTCTGCACCTCAGTTACCTCTCCTGAAAATGGGAATAATATCAGTGCCTATTCTCATAGGGGTGAAGGATGGTTGAACATGCTCATTTAATAAGTGTTCAAGATATGTTGCATAATACTATTTTTAAGCAAATCATCTCGTTCACTTCTCACAATAACTTTGAGGGAGGGTAAGCAGAGGGGACCAAGGACACACAGCTACCAAGTGACAGAGTTGATATTTGGACAGAGGCTCATTCTCTCCAAAATCAGTGCTCCTAGCCACAGGGCTATTTTGCACTGATTGGTAGTAACAAGTCAAATATTGATGGGCAACTTTTTTTTCTATGCATTGTTTAAACTTTTTGGCTTGGTCTGCATGTCCCTGGGCCGCCGCCTTTTTTTTTTTTTTTTCCTGGACAATTTTCAACCCCTCCATAGTCCCCCTCCCACAGGAGGCTGAAGCAGGCAGGTTGCTCCTCCCGCCAATGGCTCCCCTGCACTTGTCCCCATCTTCAGAAATGGCTACTCCATTCTTCCAACTGTTTTGGCCAGGAACATGGAAGTCCTCCTTTACTCCTCTCTTTATCCCATATATCCACTCTATCAGCAAATCACATTGGCTGAACTATCAAAATATATACAGCATCTAACCTCATGTCCCCACCTCCAAACCCCCCATCCTCCCTGGTCCACTGTCACCTTTCACCTGGTTGCGGCAAGAGCCTCCTCTCTATCTACCTGCTTTTGCCCTTGCTGTCCCACAGGCTCCTCTCCACCCAGCAGTCAGACTGAGCACTGCAAGGCATTTGGCTGTCATCACTCCTCTGCTCAGAAGCCTCCAGGTGTCCCCATCTTGCTTGAAAGAAAACCCCAAACTCGCCTGGAGATCTACTAGACCCTACGTGACCTGCGAACCCTGCACCCCCACCCCCAGCACATGCACACGGACACATTCCTGCAACCTCAGCAACTACTGCTCTTCTTCTTTCCCTGCCCCCAACATGGCCTCCTTGCTTTTCCTCACACACAGCCAGCATGCCCTGGCCTCAGAACTTCTGCAATTACTGTTCCCTCTGCCTGGAAAACTCTGCTCCATCTGTCCCCATAGCTGAATGTCTTGATTCCTCACTTCCTTAGAACTCTGCTGAAATGTCACCCTACAAAAAAAGGACAACACCCCCCCCCCCAACCTCACCAGCACTCTCTTGCCCCCTTACCGTCACCCCTATTGCCATCGGACCAACTTTCTACTGGCTTGCTGATTGGTTGTCTGTCTACCTCTGCTGGAAGTATGCTCATGAAGGCCACGCTTAGCCTCTTTGTACCATCCATATCTCCAGTGCCTAGAACGATGCCTGGCACATCATAGGCACTATATAAATACTTATTGAATGAATGGTTGAAAGAATGATTGGGCAATTCTGTTGTAAGTCATCATTGTTAGCATGAGGTTGAGGCATGAGACTCCTTGAGCCTATTTTTCTTGTTTCTACACTCGAGATCTTTGGATGCCCTGGAAGTGATGAAATGCAATTCATAGAGATCTACAGGTATACATAGGTTGCTAATGAAATCAATGGCTAAAACCACAGATGCACCAATTAGCTATGAAGAAGACAAAACCCTTCAGAACCTGCATTCCTGACTGTGGAAATGAATCACACAAATGTATTCCATTGGGAAACCCATTGAAAGATTATGAATGGAGAAGGAAAAGCGCATTCACAGTTCTAGAGAAATAGCACTAAGATCTACATCCTGCCCTACATAGTATAGCAGTCACATATTCTTCCATGAGGGGTAGCCTATTAATAGGCATATCTGTTGTTTTTTTTCCTACCTGCAATATCTGCAGTCCAATTTTGTAGAACCATTTAGGTTCTACATTAAGGTGCTTCGGTTTGTTTTCAAATTTAATGGCAAACTCCTGGCTCATTTTGAGGGTGAAGTGTGGGAACTTTTGGAGGTAGATTGAGGTTGGGAATTTCAAAGCCAAATCAAGATCTAAGTGGTAAATCTCAACACCCCAGTATGAGCCATAGGAAACCAAGACAAGGCGATCAGGGAGTATTTTTGATGAGTCTAGTTGACTTTTTACAAGCCCAGTTCTGTTGAGTTGGATTCATCATGGATGTGCTGGGTTTGATGTCTCTTTCCAAAGGGGAACTGCATCTAAACTGGGGTGGCAGCACCGTGTACTGGAAAGAGCATGAGTTTTGGAATCTGAGAGAGGGATTCCAGTTTCCCATATACAAGCCATACACCTGCTGCATCTTCAAGCAGTCCTGATGTGTAACTGGTCTGTGATAGATAAGAGATTCTTTCATTTCCCCTTTAATTTAGCACAAATACCTCCTTCTGGGTTTTATTGTATTGAATAGCACATCTCTCTACCTCTTGGTGTGTTGGTGTTAGCAGCTGGTTTTTAATTCCTTTGGGCTGGATTAATTTGCCCAGTTGAAGATAGGCTTGCCTATGTGAAAAGGGGTTGGTTTCTAAAGATGACCATAACAAAATTATCTTTTCCCCACAAAGATATAATTTAGGAGAAATGTTGGGGCTTTTTGATACTACTTAGATAATGCTATCAATAACAGTGTAGTTATTTTGTTCATTGTAAGATGTTATTTAAATCATGCACATTAAATTAATTTTCAATAACTACACTATTTGTAAAATCGGCAGGCAATATAACCCCTCTCTTTTGTACATTAATAAATCAAAGGAGAAGTAAATGAAGTTTCATTTGAATGCAGCATCTCAGACATTTTATATCTCTTTAATAAATATGGAGGAAGTTAAAGCACTGATATTCAATGTTTGCATTTTCCTCCTTGCCACACTCTATATATTTATCTTGCATCAGGGGAATAGCATAAAAAAGCCCATCTCAGTACGTGTGAATTTTCCTAAGTGGTTCTCAGCAGAGGAAGAGCTCATGATGGCCCACCTACTTATAAGGAAATCAGGGCAGATGTTCTTTCCTTGGCTATAGAGTCAAAAATTATCCTGGTCTGTGTCTAGCAAAGGAAAATGACATGTACACCATGGTTCTTTAGTAATTTTATCTTTGTCACCATCTTAACTCCAAATATGGATATTATGTGTGTACGGTAGGAAAGGGTTTTCCCTAATCAGAAAAAAAAAAACAACCAATTTGCCAGTATGCCTTTCTGTGTGTTTGAGAAGTGCCAATCTAAAGGATAAAGTGTTGCCTTTTTTATTGGGAAGCAAGGAGCTCAAATCCTGTTTGAAGCTTCTTTTGATTATAATTTCTGTTCACTTCCTTCCATCCATATGATTGTCAGTGCACCAACTTGGTTTGCTTGTTTCTAACTTATCAAAATAAGATCTAATTCATGAAAATACATTTTTTTTTAATCTATAAGGCCAATTTAAAAATCACCTTGGAGCATTAAAATATTAAAGGTTTGAGGGACTAATCTTTTTCACATATAAGGAAAGTAAGAGAGGTAAATGAATAAGGCTAATAAGTATGAAAATGGTTATAATATGAAGAACAGTAACAAGCTATTCCTAGCCATACTTATTATACCCACCACCCACCCACCCCCAAAATGGATTGAAATCAGGAATGATGCCAATGAGGAATAAGAAGAAAAGGGATTTTGTGATTACTCAAGTGAAGTATTGAGGCATTTGAGTGGTAGAGTATTCGTTCCTGAAGCTCTAGAAAAATGTCTAAAACAGTTTGGAACAGGGCTGTCTAATATATGTATTTCTGGCTGCAATATGGCAAATCAGTCACAAACCTTGAGAGAATTAAAGCTGTGATAGGGGAAACAGGAAATGCCAATCAGATCATATGGGCCTGATGGAATGACATTAGCACTTGGGGTTCAGAGTGAACCATCCAGCAAGGAATTTCTCTAATGCTCTACACCATGACTCTTTGGTCAACTCTGGGTCAGTTTACAGGAAGTAAATTTAAGGACAAGAAATTTATTTACTAACCAGTGAGTATACTCTGTTTCTTTTTAATTAATTTTAATTTTTATCAAATAAAACCTGTTCAAAGTACAAATACATTAAAAACTTGTAATCTTTCTCCCATCCTATTCCTTTTTCCAAGGCCTGCTACCCTAGCAGTCGCTTTCAACTCATAACTATTTCCTCTGGTATGTACTTCCATATTTTCAATAATGTGCTTGTACTGCTATTTCTTGGTTTATTAACTTTAGCCATTATCTTTAACATCCTATACATGATCAAAAAGGAATTCTCCCTCCTACACTACCCTACACATCCCCTTTCTACATCCCCCCCATACAATTGTGTCAATTAGGAATTGTGTTTGCCTAGTAATTTCAATCCCAAACATTGTCTCAAACAAATTAGCAATTCCTTTTTCTTACACAAAATGAAGTTCAGGGCTTATTTAGAAGCCCCAAGATGTCAACATCCTTCTTTCTTCTCACCTAGCTTTACTATGTGTTCCGTCTTCCTTAAGGTTATAGAATGGCCCTAATTCCTCAGGCCTTATAACCATATTCCTGGCACAGAAATCAGGGAAGGGCAAACATTGTGTCAACTTCAAAGAGTTTTCCCAGATTCCTACACAGCAACTTCTATTAAAATTCATAAACCGTAATAGTTTTACCCATGACCTCCCATATGTTTGAGGGAGGCTGGGAAATGTTCTTCAGCTCGGCACATTTCTGTCTCAAATAAATTGAAGTTCTGTTAGAAGGAAAGAAGGGAAAGGTGAACATTGGATTCATCACCAGTAGTCTGTGGCACAATATCTATATCAGAGATCACTGCCAATTTAAGAAATGTTCTATGCCCATGCTTCCTTTTTGTGCATCCCTTTGTTTTTCCTGGAGTTAATAGTAGCCTCACTTTTTGCTTATATTTACATGTACCTGTTTATCCTCAAGTACAATCTATCAGTTTCATTTGTTTTTTTGTTTGTTTGTTTTTCTGGGGACCTACCTCCGGGAGCCCTCTTTCTTCCATCTAGACTAGGGCCTTTTTAAGACTGCTGCATCCATCATCCTGGACTTTCCTTATTTCTCTTTTTGTTGGTTCTTCTGTTTTCTGAGACCCATTGATTTGCTTTTCTTTGTTTAATTCCATTATTTTGTTAAAATACACCTTTGAGTGGTTTCCAAAAACAGAATATATGGAATGCAAAAATTTTGAGTCTTTGTCTAAAAATAATTGTATTCTCCCTTGATGTTTGACTGATAGTATGACTTGGTATAGAACTGTCAGTTGGAAATCATTTTATCTCAAGATTTTATAGCTCCTAGCTTCCATGTTGAAGTTTAAAAGTCATAATAAATCTATTAGCAAAATTTAATTACTTATAAAGAAAAAAACCTTCTAATGGAAGTTTTAAAATTCTTCTTATTATTAGTTGCAGTAATTCATTTAACATTTATTGACGGATCACGTAGTCTGTGCTTGTTATTGCAAGGGACATACTGAGGTTTGGCAGTGGGTCTCAAAGACCTCAGAATCTAAGAAGGGGGTTAATAGGACATTAAAAATATTTATAATAAATTTTCCTCTTTGAAATTTAAATACAAAATTATAGTAAAAAATATGTGACTCAGAAATTGAAGAATTACTCTTAGGAAGTAGGAGATTATTGTGTTAACATGAAGCAAAAGGCTTGATTGGGAGTGAGGAGAGATTTTGACAGTGGGAGAAGAATACATAAATCACTGCTAAGCTTGTACGTAAACCATTTCCCACAATCCAAATAATGAAGGATCATCCACATTTAATCAATCAACAAATACTAGATACTGTCAAAGTATTTCACCTCTAAAAGCATTGAATTATTACATAGTAAGCTAACCAATTACAATTTTAAATCAATAATTTTAATTATTTTAAAAATCAATATTTTATTATTTAAAATATTTTTAATTATTTAATTTAATACTTTTAATTTAAAAAATAATTAAAAATTAATCACTCAATTTTCATGTGCAGAAACATTGAGCCCACTTTATTTAAAACCTTGACTGTTGACCAGTTAGTCAGCTCTGTCCTTCCTGAGAGTCTGCTTTAGGATACATTCTCCTAAACTGTTTCTTAAGGTATCTCTATTTGCTTTCCTTCTGTATTCATAGATTTCTTCCTTTCTGTGAAGAATCTGTCACCAAAACAGTCATGTAATGTTATAGTTACGAAAGCTTTCCCATATATGATTTCATTCAATCTGTTCCACTGTCCTTTGAGAAATTTTGGGCTTGGAGATGTCAGTTGGTTTACTTGAGGTCCATCAGTCAGTCAGTGGCCAAGTCAGCACTGAAACTGGACTCCAAATTACATTTGCACCCTGGCTTGTGGTATGCCATACTCCTTTTGCTGATCAACTGAAAGAAATTAATTTAATGAGTACCTATACCCAGTGAGTAGAAACTTGTTTCTTCTTTTGTGATTTCATATAAGAATTATGGAGGAGACTTTTTTTTTTTCCTGAGCAGAGAATCATGTTGTGTCAACTGAATTTAATTTCTCTCTTTATTTTCACTGATCACCTCAAACAGTGCTCTTCCAATTTTACTCTGCCCCCCATAAGTATAAAACAGCTAGATTTCTGGAACCTCTTAGAGGGAATAAATACTTTGGTCTCATAGTCCCCAAAGACTGTATGTACTGTATGCACTTGAACCAGCTGAGTAGGAAATTTCAGCTTAGATGTCATTGACTTGAGATGATGTGTCCTGACACATATTACCATGAAGTACATGAAATTGCTCACGTTCAACCATTTTTACATACACAATACTCATATCGTATGCTTGAACCTTGAGAACAGTGAGAGAGGGGCACAGGTACTGCTGACTGTCCTCCATGGATGCCATACATGCCCATGACCATCTACCCAGGAGGCTATGTTAGGTTGGCTGTGGCCTGTTTGTAACAAAATCCACCTGTAACTACTCAGGATCATTGTCTGTCTTTTTCCATGGCAGATGTGTTAAGATTACAACATCCCTTCAGGTAATGTTTATAAACAATGTTAATCTTAGACTAAGGAGTAGACTATCCTTTGGTGTAACAAGTTTGTTTACTGTATTTCCAATAAGCAGATTGAATCCTCACTTAATGGATAACTCCCAAAGGGCCACTTATTTAATCAGAAACTTTATTATTTGTAAATGAAAAAGAAGGCTTCTATTCATTTCCGCTGTTCCATTTTCTTAGGGGGTTTATGCATTATTTCTGGAGGCAGCGTATTTCAGGGCAAAAAGCAGAATGATTCTAACCCAAAATACATAGGTTTGATTCCCAGTACAGCTACTTCTATCATTAAGGCACTGGGTAATTTACGTTGCCTCAATGATCTTGTCTATTCATCCTTAACCTGATGATGAGAATACCTACCTTTTGGTATTTTGGTGGAGATTAAATGGTGTACATTTGTGATGTATCTGGCACAATGATTGGCTAATAGTAGGCACTCAAAAATGGTGTTTGCTAATGGCACCACCATTTGCATTCAGGTCCTGGTGCATAATGAGAAGGAGATAAAGACGACCACCAGCAGTCACTGTATCTCTTATGTGTGGAAGTGCTCTCGCCTGCACTACCAGAGTGTATCCTATTCCTCCTGGAGATCTTGCACCAGATAGCCGACAAGATGTATAAGTATATAAGATGCATGTTTGTGATGTGTGCAATGCTTTCATGTAAAAACATATATAAAAATATACTCTCACCAGTGCGTTGCTGAAGGTGAGTTTCTGTTTTAGAAAACTGGGGTTCCTCTCTCTTTCACTTTGACCTGGATGTTGCTTGAATGTGGGAGTATTGGGATGGGGATGGCCTTGTGCTTATTGTTTTCATCAGTACAGATTAGGTATCAAATTATGATAAAAAGAAAAAGATAACTTTAATAGTTTGATTTTCCACAAGGTTCTTTTCCCTTCCTTAATGTGGCAGTAGCAGCAGTCCAATTGGTCTCAATATCTGGGAGAAGACACACAGTGCATTTTGTTTTCTTTCCAAAAATATTTGTTGACCACCCCCTGTATGGCAGGTACTATGAAAGTGGCTGGCAGTGCAAAGATGACTACAACACCGTTCTTGTCCTTGAGAGTTTTATAGTTTAGTAGGACAGACTCAAGATTGTGTAATTATAGTACAGTGTGGACATGACACGGGAGAGGAGTATTGTGTTGTGCTCAAGCTGGTGCTGGACCATCTCCCTGTTGGGTACATCTCTTCCCAACTCGGTGTTCAATGTTGTCTAGTTGGTAGCTTACAGTTGGCAAAGTAGAGAATTTTTTAAATGCAATTTTATTGAGATACATTCACACAGCATAGAAACCATCTGAAGTATACAATCACTGGCTCACGGTTATCATCACATAGTTGTGCATACATCCCCATGATCAAATCTAGAAATTTTCATTACTCCAGAAAAGAAATACAAATAAAAAAGAAAACCCTAATTCTCCCATACTCCTTATCCCCGTCTAATTGACCCATAGTATTGGTGTGCTACATTTGTTACTGTTGATGAAAGAGTATTAAAATATTACTGTTAACTATAGTCCATAGTTTGCAATAGGTACATTTTTTCCCATATACCCCTCTATTATTAACTCCTTATAAGAGTATTATACATCTGCTTTAGTTCATGAAAGAACTTTTTAACATTTGTACAGTTAATCATGGAAATTGTCCACCACAAGATTCACTGTGTTATACATCCCCATGTTTTAACCTCCAACTTTCCTTCTGGTGACATACATGACTCTAAACTTCCCCCTTTCCACCACATTCCCACACCATTCAGCACTGTTACTCTCACAATAATGTGTTACTATTACCTCTGTCCATTTCCCAATGTTTAAGCTCACCCTAGGTGAACATTCTGCACATACTAAGCAACCACTCCCCATTCTTTAGCCCAAAGGAAAGATTTTACACTGTGGAAATCGGTAAAGGCTACTACAAATCTGGGCTCTTTTTTTTTTTTTTGAGAGCTGGTTGTTAAACACTTACCAGCACACCACTGGGTGTACCTAAACTGCTCTATGAGCATAGACAAGGGAAGGGATTAATTTGTTTGAGGGCATTCCAGGAAACAAAGAAAGAGGTGGTGACATTTGAGCTTGTACGATGGTGGGGGAGTATTCCAAAGGAAAAGAAACATGGATGAAACTTCCAAAGGGCCCCCTCTTTGAGAGAAGAAATCCCAGCCCATATTTAGCTTTGAGGCAATGATTACAGACGGCCAATACGCTTGTGAGAAGCTTCTATTGGAGGTGATATATGTACCAATATTTAACTCAAGTGATAGTTAATGGCAGTAGCCATGGGGCTGAGCAGATGCCCAGGGCAGGGGTAGGTGTGCAGTATTTCTCAAAGTGAATCAGAATCTTTTGTCAGGTGAAAAAGTCAGATTCCCAGGCTTTACCACCCCCACCCCCAAAAAACAAGCAAACAAAACGACTTACAGAATCAGATTCCCTTGGAACAGGGGTCTGGGGATTTGCATTTTTAAAGCTCTCTCCAGAAGATTCCTTGCATACTCAAGTGTGAGAACCAATATTTCAAATCCTGAAAATCAGCGGTTCTCAACCAGGTGTGAATGTGCCCTCCCGGAGGGACTGCTGCTGGCATCTAGTGGGTAGGGCCCAGGGATGCTGCTCAGTGTCCTGCAATGAATAGGACAGGACCTACAACAAAGAATTACCTGGCCCCAGATGTTACCAGTGCTACTTTTGAGCGACTGTGCTCTAAGTCATAGTGAGGGGCTCTGAAGTAAATACCAGAGGGGGACTGAAGTCAGTTTGTGTCCCTGATGTGGGCCCTTAGACTGCCGAGGTGGGGGCTGGGCTGGGGTTAGGGACCTCCAGGTCCAGCTATAGGGCTGCCGGCTTTCATAGAACTGGGCAGGGCTCACCATGCAACACTGGTGAAGTTGTTGATTCGTCATTTGCAGTTGTTTTTTTTTTCCCCCCTTCTGGTACTACAAATTTAAAAATGTTTATTGAATTATTCTCACAAAACGTTGGCCATTTCTTTAGGAAAAAACATATGCCACTGGTTCTATGCAAAGTAGTCATTGCTTGACTCATAGTTTCCTGAAATGGAAAAGATTTATCGTTTACATGGACTTGAGAAAGCCAACTTTTGAAATTCTTTTTAAGTCTGGGTTCTGCAAAAGCCCCTCCAATCCCGCAGACGCGATGTTCCGCTCTTCCCTTCTTCCCTTGAGCAAATTCAGCTCTGCAACCTTGCAGGTGAGGTGAACCATAGTGAGGATAAATGGGCTTTAAAAAATTTTTTTTTTCTTAACCAAACTTCAGTGTTTATTGTGCTTTGGGCCCTCAACAGATAAAAATTCTTGTTCATTTGCTGCATGTTAACAGACTTATGTGTGCATCCCTATCAAGATTGTTTTCTTAGAGTAGATATACAGTTAATCTATATGGAAATGAGGTGGGTAACGCCCTCCTTGCTTGATTGTCTGTTTCAGTTAAGGTGTTATGCATAACAATTGGCTTTCCTCCCTAGTGTCTTTGCAAAAGTAGCTAATTCAGTGCAAGTTGCCCTTTTAAAAATCCAGTTGGGTTCTCAGTGTTGAACTTCTCGGTTGAAATAATTCTGCACCTTCCAAATGTTTTAATGCTTTGCGGGAGCTCGTAAAATGCAAGGATTTAAGGCCTGAAGTTAGTTAAGCTCTGAGCAGACCCAGAGCTGTTAGATAAGAATAGGGCTCATCCCTTACAGCCCAAATGGACTGCCGGCTTTGCAGCGAGAGACGTTGCTTCCAGCTGCTTCCAGTCATTTAAATCCTGAAAGCTCTCCTAATCCTCCTGGAAGCAGCCTTTCTGGTTTCCAGGGCCCTCCCCTTTCTCCTGATTGGTGAGGCAACTCGGGAGCCCACGCCAGCCACCTACGACGTCCCTGAGACCTGATTTGAAATAAGAGCCAGGCGCTCCTCCTTTCCCTGCGCCCGACTTTTCATAGGCTGGGAGAGAAAAGGTTGAGAAACTTGACATTGTCTTGGGCAGATTGCGTGTAGCAACAGATCAAAGAAAAAGAGGAAGAAAACGTGCTCCTTGCTGCTCATGGATTTCGCCTAGTGCTGCTTTTGTCTTGCGGGCTTCTGTTGGTTCTGGTGTTTCATTCTTTAAGACCGAGGCGTGGGCCTAAATGCAGCTCACTTCCTGCCGGATGGATCATGGAATTCTAAACATGAAGCAGGTAAGCTGCTGCTGCTCAAGAAGGGGGGGGGGGGGCGCCGCTCGGACCCCTGGGGTCTGTTACTCCAGAGAGTTTGCTCAATTAGCAGATGCCTGCTTAAGTTGATAAAGGTGGGCATGAAGACAGTGCTGTACTTTCTTAAGGGAACCAAAGAACAGGTTTCTTGAGGTCCCCCCCCATCCCGGTCCTCACCCCCCTCCCCATTTTTGCTTCTTGTGGTGGTTGGTGATGTCAGACAGTCATTGTAAAGGGCATAAAAGCAGTTTGTCGAATATGTAAGTCAATTCCAGTTTGCGGTCGCTGGAATGTATTGTGCAGGACCTATCTCCTGCTTTTAGCCTGTATCTGATGCTTTGGGTTAGACTAAAGACAACTGAATATCCTGAAAAAGAATTACACGGGGCCGCTTATCTCATTTTGGTTTCTCATTCTGAGCCCTCACTGTGTTTATGGCTGAGAAGGTGGAAGCTAGCCTGAAATGGTCACAGACAGACCTCCCCAAAAATGCAGATTTGCTTTTCTATTCTAGCAGTTTTGAAACTATATTGCTTCTGGACATGAGAAAAGAGTCCTGAGAGTATTGACTGGAGAAAGGGCTCGGGGATTACTTAATGAGTAAAAAGAAAGAATTCTAAAGGAGCACCTTCTTCCATGGCTCTGGGGCATGATGATAAAATTCCTTATCGGCCCTGGCACAGGTTCATAGTTTTGCCTTTAAGAAAAGAGAAGAAAAAAAGTGGGCATACAAAGTCAAGAAGAGGGTGTAATTCACAATTCGATCAAAATTACGGAAGAATCTTAGGTTAATATTTAAATATAAAGATCAATACCCATATAAAAGGAAGACCAGACTGGAAATACATACCAATAGGCTGGCCAGGCAGAAACTTACAAAAGAAGTAATGTTGCTTTAGCCAGTTGTGCGTAAAGCGGGTAGGAAAAGTTAACATCTCTATTGTCACCAGAAAAACTCTTCGCTTTTTCTTCCCTAAGTGGGTTTGGCACCCATGCACCCTGCACACTTTGGCAGAAGCTATTTGCATAGGAAGCAAACCTTCCGTTCAGGTCCGGGGGGCCAGGGCTTTGGAACTTTCTGTCCCCTTCCCTGCAGCGTCAGGAGGTGAAGCAGAGCCCCCACTGAATGGTCAAGCGCAACGACCCTTCTGCCTTCTTGGCCCCTCACTTGCTCCCTAAGGAAGCGTGCTTGGTCAGTTTGGGTGAGTGCAGAAAAACACTTTTGGACTAGCAAGCGGCGTTTGGCTTGAATGAGTTTCCCGTGTCTTACTGAGACTGTTGGGTAGAGGCTCAGTTTCTTACGTTCTGAAAACTCATTATTTTTATGTCAGGCAATCAGATGGGGTGGGAAAAAGGAGCAAGAAGCCCAAATGAAAAGGATTTAAAAGGAAAAAGAGGAACACAAAACATTTTGGAAAAGGGTCCTTGGCTTGAACAAAGAAGTCATTTGATCCTGTGTGTGGCCACCTGTCCTTTCTTCGGTATCTGAGCTCAATTTTCCAAATCCCTGTTCCCACACAATTCCTCTGGAATGGTGGCACTCCCCACGCCTGATGCCAAAGTCATGCTGTCCTGAGCTTGGCATGGTTTTTTCCCATGCATAGCTTGTTGTGGCATTAACGTGAAATTGGAAAGCTGCCCAGTACTGAAGTTTCACGGGGTGACGGTACATATGTAGCAACTCCTTAGATATCTAATGACTAGGTAACTTTTTATCCTACAACTCTGTGTGTCTAATATTTTTCTGACCAATTCGGTATTTGAAAAGGAGTATGGAATGGGAAGAGGAGAAGGGAGTGGGGGCGGGAGAGGATCGTTGCTGATCCAAAGAATCGGGACAGCCCAGCGTTTCAGGAATCTAACACATTGTCCCACGACAGCTAGAACAAGAATGTCCGGGGTGGGGGGGGAGCGAGATGGCGGTGTTATTGGCGTGGGTTAATCCTAACTTTATTTGAGTTTCTGACTGTTGTGTCCAGGCAGGATGAATCACACCCACCAGCCAATTTGTCATCTCAGCCCTGCAGCCCCGGCTGGATTTGCAGGGTTAGCAATCAAACAGACCTGTGTCATCAGCTCAGCGATGAAATTTAATCTCACGCTGATGGGTGATCCATCCCTGGGGCTGCACAAATGCCCAGCGATGGTGTGGCTGCCCAGAAGAGACCCAGCCACCAACTAGTTACAGTGGCTGGCCAGAGATTGCCAGCAGAGTCAGAAAGCTGCCTGACCTGGCAATGAGGTTCAGAGGGGCTTGGGGCTCTGGCAGGTTGGCCAGAAAAGAACAGGGTGGAAGGATGATATTCTTTGAGGGTTGCCAAGGCCGTGCTGAGCGAGACCAAAAGAAAAGTGTAAACCCAATTTGAAAGTTTGGGCCAACCTTCCCACCACTCTGATTATAAATGGGCAGCTTTCCTGAAACTTCCTTGAAAAGGAATTTGTTGTGTTCCCAGGCGAAAAGAGGAGGCATGGCCACCTGTTCTAGAAGCCAGGCCAAAAACAACAGGTTTGCCTGTGGCATTTCTGCAACTGCAGAGATCCTCCCCAAATGGCGAGACATCCATTGTCACTATACATGAGAAGAAAAAATCATTCCTTCTTGAGCTGGGGGAAAAAAAAGAGAGAGATCAAATCTCCAGACAAAATTGCCTACCAGGCATATTTCATTTTTTAAACATGCTGATAACTTTGGACAAAACTCAAAGAGACAAGGGTGCACACCCTATCTCTGATGAACTAAAGCAAGTCATTACGGTGGCCTTTAATGTGAAGGGGAAAAATAAGGTAGTTAGCTAAGTACTGCTAAATTCTTCCCAGGCTGGGACGCTGCAGTTTCAGCCCTTTCAAGGAAGCTGTGGCTCAGTGTGATTAGCCTGTTTTGCATTCTTTAGGCTGGACTTAAAATGCCCAAGGACATCTGGTTTAATAATGACAGTCTTTGTATTAATCTTTCCTCTGAGGATTAGAAAGTCCTTTACAAACATGATCTCTTTATTCTCTGCCACATCCCCAGGAGAGAAGGAGGTGGCAATTCGATCCTCATTGAACAAATGGTGAGGCAAGGCAGAGAAAGGTTAAGTACAAAGATACAGAGCGAGTTAAGGGCGAGTCTGGGGAAAGACCAGTGAAACCTTGTGCCCACCCAGAAAAAATACCTGGGCAGGCTTGGGATCACACATGATATTTGAGGGATTGAAACAGAACCGCTCCAGCCACGTCCTTTTTCTTATCACTCTGCAGCTGGCACATAGTGTCCCCAGTAGGGTTTATGGCTTCTTTTGTTTGAAAGTCAAGCCTTTGAAGAGCTTAAAAGGCATTTCTGTTCTCATTTGTCACAACATTGAGATCAGGCAGCTTTTATGACATCTAATAGGAAGATACTGTAACTAACCGGAATTTTAAATATATAACTGACAATGTTCCCTTTTCAACAGATGTTTTAAGTTTTTGCACATGGTTTGTAGATCCCAATAGCCTTGACATAACACTAGCATTTTAATTTCTTCTCTGCCGAGCTCCCCTTTTCTGGAAATGTTAGTCCTAAGACTTCTGGCAACTTAAAGATCCTTATGAGTCATTTTGAAATTATTATTTTTTTGACTTGGCTTTTCCTTGCCGTTTGTTTTGAGGTGTAGTTGTAGTTTGCTCAGTTATGGACTGTATGGACTATGAGCAAATCCGTTAATTGGTAGCTGCATGCTATCCGCAGACATTCCAGCAAGTTTTAAGTTTACGGGTGTACGTGGATCCTCTTCTGGCTTTGATCCCTTGTGTGGTAAATAGACATGCAAGGTAGCTATGGCAACCTGGGCTATTGGTGAAAGCGGGGGATTTGGTCACTGGACAAAGAATAGTTGTTTCAGGAGAAAAAGGTGGGGCCATATTTTTAATGCACATGATTTGAGGGTCACAGTTCATCCAAATCATCTGGGTTTTTCTGGATAGGCAAAAAAGAATAGGCTACTAAATGAAACCAGAGTATTTTGCATATGTAATTTAGATTCTTTTCATTCAAGAGGTTGCTGCTTTCAAAAAGCAACATATAAAATGAAAAGAAAGCTCAGGATATTATCATCAGCATCTGTGTTGCACTTAGTGTGAATGTTTTTGTTTCCAAAACTTAGTGGGGACTTTAAAAGAAAGGCCGTGATGAGATTGGGAAGTGTGCATTTCAGTTATCCGCCTGCAGAGGTCAGGCTTGAAGCTTCTATGGCGGAAGGCTGGGCAGTGGGACTCCAGGAAGCTGAAGTTAGAGCTAGAGAGAAAGGCACTTCCTATTTGCAATGATTAGCTAGCGATTCTTTAATCTTGTGATAAAACCTACTATGAAAACAATATTCATTCAAGGAAGAGACTGTCAAAAATGCTGTGATTAAAGAGGGGCAAAAAGCCAAGTCAAACAGGGATCCAATCTTCATTTGGATCTGGGACAGTTTATCAAGAAAAATCTTTCAGGCTCATGATCAGTACTTTTATTTCACAAGAAACTCACCTCAGGGGTTTTGTTCTAGAAGATTGTTCGCCTCGTTTTATGAACAGGCATGTTCTAGAAATTTCTTTAAACAAAAGGACAAAATATTTGGAACCCATCAGGAGCTGCAAGATTTTTTTTTCCTCCAGAGGAAAATATTCCATTGATATAAGAACAGGATGGTTAATGTTCTACAGAAGATTGAGGCTCTGAAAAAATGCTTAGAGGGGACTTTCCTGAAAGAGACCTAAGAATTTATCTATTCGGTGCTATAAAAGAGAAGTTCTGGGTAAAACAGGCAAGGAAATGGAAGAGGTGCTAATCATGTGTAGCATAAGTGAATGTAAGTTATTCCATGGGCAAAACGCCTGCTCATTTATAGCTATATTTCTATGAATTTAGAATGCTCTTGAAAAGTTGATGGGATCCAAAACTTTATTGATTTTAGGTGGTTTGAGAAATGGTTTGTCATTTTGAAAATTAAGTTAATGTTTCCCCATATTTTCTCAGTAGAGAAAAATAACTTACATAGGCAGTCTCCAGTGTAGGAAAACTTTATGCTCTCAAACTTTGCAGTTTGCGACCCAGAACAATTTCCAGTGAGAAATGCTGCCATGATTGGGGCCTTCTAAAAACATTATTTCAAAAAATAATCACTCTGATTAATACAAGATTAAGTTCTGAGTTTTAGGGACATGCCTCCATGTTATTCAGAATGGAACCATTGAAGGAGAAAGAGTTGCCATACTTTTGATGGCAGGCCAGTCTTGGCAAAATTTGAAACAGGGAAAGCTTCCACTGGTTTCCACCTTTCTTTCTCCATCCTTCGAATACTTTCCGGGTCCTGCTGGGACACCTCTCCAGGCCTGCCCTAAATGCAGTGAGTTGAGTGTCCATAATTGGCTGTCTTCCCACCCTCTCCTCCCTCACCTCCAAACCACACTCATCTCCTCTAGACAATGGTCTCAACCAAGTGTTTGGAGAGAAGCAATATGGATTGAAGCTCTTAACACTTTAATCCTCAGGATTAATCTTTAATTGGAGAAATTTCAAGCAGTGGGGCCTGGAACTGCACAAAACCCTGATTGTCCTTTCAGGGACAGTATTTGGGGGCAGGATCGTGCCTTTGGCATACAAGACTTGCTCGTGTGTCTGCCTGTGGGTCAGATCTCTTCACTTGTTCTTTTCACAGCTTCCCTGCCTGACCTGGACTCACTGGGGTTCCTTGCAAGTGACAGCCAGGGAACCACAGTGGGGGGCTGGGGGGCAAGTGACAGGTAAGGAAGACATTTGTGGGTTTAGGGCATTTATAAATGGGCTCTTTGTAGGCTGAGCACAGTCTATTTGGTTAAGAATAAAAGGAAAGGAAATAGCTGGAGCTTCCTCATATCCATACAATATTTGAGACAGTGTGCGTATTTCCAGTTAATGGTTTGCCTTGCCCATCTTTAGAATGAGTTACTCAAGAGCAAGAGTCACATCTTCATTATGTTTGAATTCTCAGGCCCAAGCAAGGGGCCTGGCACACGAAAGAAATCATTATATGTTTTATGGGTGCATGCTAGGTGAATTTGAGGAGGAAAGAAGAATGGGAAATGCTCAGCAGATCAGAGAGGATGTGAAAAAGCAAAGGCATTAAAAGGGCAAGGGAACAGCAAGGACTGAAATAAATTGATATGAGAGAAAGATTAACTTATGCTGTGATTGCTTAACCTCATGGTCCATTCAGTTTTATTCTGGGTGTCAACACGACCTAGAACACAGAATGGAACATGGCAAGCAGTTTGGCTTATGTTCTGCTTGATGGGGCTGTAGAGATGATTCAGAAATGGAGCCTGCCTTCCAAGAGCTCAAAGCCTAATAGAAAAGACAGAATCTGCTGCTTGCCCTTGTTGAGTCCCGCCTGATTCTTTTAGGCCTTTGGCCCATGTGCAGCTGGTTTATTTTGCTGGTGAGTGGCATGCCCAAGGTCACTCAGCAAATGAGAGATTACTTCATGCATATGGCGGCCACATTTTCAACAGCGAAATTCAAGACACATGGCTGTACAAAGCATTTTTACTGGTTCTGGGTGTGACAGACCCTCTGAGAGTTATAGTTAAAATGAAATAGAAATTTCTGAGACCTTTAATGGTTTATGGAGACAATGGGACAAATACATTTCCAGAAGGTCTTTGCAGGAGACTTTCCCAAACAATTAGGAAGAAAGGAGTTGTTTGTGGATGAATTCAATTCATTGAATGCCCTGCTAAATTAGCAATAGCTGGAAAAATGGCCAGATAAAGCAATATATAAATGGAAGGCATCACCAAATATTAGAAATTTAATTGTTTACACAGAATCAAGTCTCCTATAGGAGATACATAAGGAATTCAGACGAAAAGTATTGGTTAAAAGTTTAACATTTGAGGGTTGAAATTGTAACAGAAAAATGCTTTACCCTCCACTAGGGAGCAAGGTATGATCAAGGTCATATCTAGAACCTAAGTCTACTGGACTCCCCATCCAGTTCTCTTTTTACTGTCCTACATGCCTTCTAGGAAGATATAATCTGGACTCGGGGGAGGGGGTGTGTGTGTGCCACTCACTGTAATTTAATGAGCTAATAAATTCCAAGACACTTTGAATGGGTTGATGGTTTATCAAGAGCCGAGTCAGGAAAGACAGTATCACCTTTAGGAGAAAATATGATCCCAAAACACCCCAATAGTCAAATAGTGTATATTTCAGCTTTTTACTACTTTTACATATATATTCTTTGTTCTAATTTTAGAGAAGTGTGAAAATAGAGTAAAAACTGGGAGCATTGTGTGATGCAGAAGAAAGTTTGGAGACTGAGTTGAATCATTTTTCTACAAATTAATCAGCTGTGCTTTGCAGAAATAGTGCCGCAAAGTGAAAACAAACAAGAGAGAATAAAATGGGGGTTTTCTAGTCAACATGATGGGGAAAGTAGAAGAGAATAATTGGATATTCGGTGAGTGATTGAGTCAAGTTCCTTTTCAGCAGTCAATGTTCAAAGGGAATTTCTAAGAGATACTGATGCTGCTGCCCTTTTTGAGATGGCTGGGAGTGAAAGAGGGGAAAATGTCATCATATTTGAGAGGAGTGTGACTTTCTCAGTAGATGAAAACATGATAGTAGCCTAGTAAATAATGAATATTTATTGCTTCATCCTGGAGGAGACACCTCCTGAATATTGTCCCGCTTTCTAACATTTCAGCTGTCAGAATTGAATAGTTCACATGTAAACGACATTGTTTCCTTTTAACTAACAAAGAGTGATAAGACATGAATTGTTCTTGACAGCCCCGAACACTGATAACAGAAGACAGTAATGCCTGCAGACCCAGGCTACATGGTAAAATTCTGGGAGCAAAAATGTTTATTATGTTAGGCCATCGTGCTTTGACCTAGATTTGCTCTTCTGCTTGGAAATTATGTCAGTATGAGTTACATCACCCTCACGGGTGAGCAATTTCACATTCTTGTTTATTTCTGTGCCATATTATTAGTTTTATGTATGCAGTTCTGACCTCCAAGAAGCCAAACTAATCTCATTGACTTGCATTTTCCTTTTGAAATGAATCTTCTGCATGATAAAGAAGATTTTATGTATAACAAAACAATGTGAGATGCTGTCTTCAAAGGCTTTCATTTCTCCGTGGTCGGGAGCCACTGCCCTCCTCGAAGTTGGGGCTCCAAGAGACCATCCAGTTTTCTGCTGATAGAATTAGTCTTCCTTTGTCTTCTGGGGATGAAATAGATTGCCGGGCCTGGGACTGCCTTAGAGTTAAGTACCAGAAACATATAGCAGTGAGCACTTCTCTCCTGGACACAATGGTTGATAAGATATTTCCCAGCCCATCATCTGTAAGTTTGCCCATCCATATTTCTGCTTTCCTTATTCATCCAACAGAAACAGGCTTTAACATATTTTTCCTGTTTAACATTTTTATTGAATAATTTTCAAATGAATTATTTCCTCAGTTGATTTCAAACATATTCCCCCCCCCCGCACCCCCGCCATTTAATACTTTATATCACTTGGGGAAAGAACTATTTAATTCTTTTTATACATTTATGAATTCTAATCTTCAAAGAGCACTGAGTTGTTCCAATGATCAACTTACATAAAATTTACAAGTATAATTTGCTACCAAAAGGCCTTGAATGGTTTTTGGTGCTCATGTTTTGGCATTAGTTATTAACAATTGTAATCAGGCAAAAGTCCACAAGAATGAATATATATATATTTTTTCATGGTTCCTCTTCAAAGATCTACCATTTGCTCTTGTTTTCTAATGAAAGCTTTGAAGGTTAAAAATCCCTTTGTTGTTGGCTCCTCTGCAAATCCCCTCTCTGAATGCAGAAAACATTGAAGGAGTGAAGACTTAGACATATTCCCTTCAAAGCACAACTAAATCAACTGAATTTTAACCAGGTAAATTGCTGATTAGCTTTGGACCATTTAAAGAAAGAGCATGAAAGTAATTGGGATAGACACAATTCCTAACCACGTGATCCCAGTGGGCTTCAAACATTGTTTGAAACAGTCAACTCAGAGTATTGTATTTCATGTCTGATCCTTATGCTAATTTGAATACTACCATCCTGAAGACAAACTTCTTGAGAAGAGTTCTTGAATCCCTAATTGGTATATAAACAGTGTCACTACTAAGCTGCCAGAAGTTGTGAAATATGCTGTGTGTCTCTTATAGCGATATCCATTTCCAAGTTGACGCTAGACTACCAGCAATTTTTCTGATTGCCGTAGGCAGATAGAAATATGTTTCTCTCATCTTACATAAATAGTAGCCTTCCGAATACACTATGCTGCACGCTGATTGTTTTTCACTTTGCAATTTTTCTCGGAGATCTTTTTGTAGCAGTGCATATTGAGCTTCCTTATTTCATTTTTTTTTTAAACAACTGTATAGCATTCCTTGATGGGAATGTACCATAATTTATTTAACCTGTCCCCTAACTGGTCACTTGGGTTGTGTCTAATCTTTTGCTATTAAAACAGTGCTGTCCCAGAAACCTCATATATACAACAGTTTATGTGGGGACAAGTGTATCTGTATTGTAAGTCCCTGGAAGTAGGATTGCTGGGTCAAAGGGTATATGCATTTTCTAATTTCGATAAATACAGTAAACTTGCCTAACCAGCATGTACGGGAGGGCCTGTGCCACCAAAGCCTCATCACAGGGTACACGGTCCGACTCGTGAATCATTACGCTTCTGATGTGTGAAAGGAGGTATCTCTGTATATCTTTGTTTTGCATTCTTCTTTTAAGTGATGCTGAGCATCTTTTCATACATTTAAGAACCATTTGCATTTCTTGTGCAATGTCTGTTCACATCCTGTGCTTGGGATTGTTTTTGATATTCATTTTTAACCTATTTATAATCATTCACTAGAGTAACATATCTTGTTGACTGCTCCCAAGTATGTTGAAAATAAGGTGAAGGTGAGTTTCTGTAGTAATGTAGCTAACTCTAAAGAGCTGATGTGAATGGAAGTAGTGACTAGTTTGGGGCAAACATTCATTCCTCTGAGAGAGTCTAGGTCTCTAGGCATCTACTCTTTAGCCAATGAATGTCAAGGGGCCCAAGTTTATAAAGCAAAAAGAGCCTCCAAAGTGTCAAAAGCTGACTGCTGATGGCTTAATTCCAGGAGCTCATGTTGTTAGCACTTGGTTGTTGGAATGAAGACAGTTTTCCAAGGAATTGAGGGTTCTGCTTGAAATACCCAAGACCCTGGAGAAGTCTTTGAGGAAATTGTCTTCAGTCTTCCTCTCAGATACTAAATATCAGGGCACTTCATTTGTAAGAGTGGGTTTAATATTTCTGCACATTGGGATGGCTTCTTGAGGACCAGGGGCTTTATGAACAAGACCAACTAGAGAACAGTTGCATGAGTCTGAGTTTTCAAGGTATGTTTATTCTTTTATAAGGAAAACAGTTTAATGTGTATGAATACACACAAGCATTTTTCATTTTGTGGTAATGATCCCATCATTTAATCATGTGCAATTGCAGCTACCTCCTCTGTAAAGTAGGAATGATATTGGTACCTATGTTATAAGGTTGTTATGAAGATTAATAGGTTAGAATGGCATCTGGGACAGAAGAAGTATGTTCTGGTTTGCCAATGCTGCCATTATGCAAAATACCAGAAATGGATTGGCTTTTATAAAGGGGGTTTATTTGGTTACATGGCTACAGTCTTAAGGCCATAAAGTGTCCAAGGTAAGGTATCAATAATTGGGTACCTTCACTGGAGGATGGCCAATGGCATCCAGAAACCTCTGTTAGCTGGGAAGGCACGTGGCTGGCGTCTGCTCCGGAGTTCTGGTTTCAAAGTGGCTTTCTCCCAGGGCGTTCCTCTCTAGACTGTAGCTCCTCTTCAGGATGTTGCTCTCAGTTGCTCTTGGGGAGTTTGTCCTCTCTTAGCTTCTCAGGAGCAAAATCTGCTTTCAAAGGCCATCTCCAAAATGTCTCTGTAAGCTGCAGCTCCTGTCTCAGCTCCTGTGCCTTCTTCAAAGTGTCCCTCTTGGCTGTAGCAAGCTCGCTCCTTCTGTCTGAGCTTATATAGTGCTCCACTAAACTAATCACAGCCCACGCTGAATGGGCAGGTCCACATCTCCATGGAAATTATCTAATCAGAGTTATCACCTACAGTTGGGTGGGCCGCATCTCCATGGAAACACTCAAAGAATTACAATCTGATCAACACTAATATGTCTGCCCACACAAAATTGCATCAAAGATAATGGCATTTTGGGGGACATAATACATTCAAACCAGCACAAAGTACTACACACATTTGTGTCAATAAGTTATAGAGTGGTGGTTGTCAAGAATTGTGGAGGGTCTGAGGCCATCCTACGTAAGCTGGCAGATTATTTGACCAGTGTTTCTTGAATGCTGGCGGAAGATATGAGACTCTTGGGTCAGTGCCAAAGGACTTTATTACCTACAGCACAACAAGAAGTACGAGCATCATGTTCACATTGGTTCTCCTTGCCCACTGTTCCCAGGGTGGTAGGTTTGCCTCGCAGTTGAGGAATCCTGAGCTTAGGGAACCTGCATCTTTTATAATGGACAGTCAGCATGCCTGCCCATTGCTCTGTACGGAAACACTAGCTCTATTTTCCAAGGCTGTTCACTGTACAAAAGTCCTTGAAAAGAGAGTTCTGAACAAAGGCAATCAGTGCCTGTGCTCATAAGATGTGCAGAAATGTAAGAGATCCGTGGAGAATTGTCGCCTGAGAGGAGTTCAGTGAAGTTTCTTTCACCGTTTGCTCTTCAGAGCCCTGAGAGTTCCACAGAGCCGCTCAGGGCAGGAGGAGGTTATTGCACAGATACAGGAAGGGGGAAGAGGTGAGGAGGCAATTGTCACCCTCCAATCCCCCACCATTTCAAGAAGAAGTCCTATGTTTTTCTTATGCTTTTCTATTCTTCCAAAATACTGAGCTTTGGTTATGATTTTCTTTGAACAAGGCATGTTTCTTGGAAAAAAAAAAAAAAAAAACCTGATCTAGTACAACAATGTTTGCACATTATTCTGACAATGATAAAACTATTTCTTATAAAGAGATTCACTACAGGCAGAGATTGGGATGCCCAATGTCAGAGATCCTTGGGTTAGGACCTCCATTTGCCATTTCCTGGCTCTGTGATTCTGAGTTGATTGCTTACACCTTCCAAGTTTCCTGATGTGTAAAGTGGAAATGCTATGCCCAACTCAGAGAATTTGTGTGATGATTAAATGAAGAGCAGTATATAAAACACTTAGTGTGTCGGTTACATCAGGCACATAAGAAACGTTAGGTTACCTTCTCTTTTTCTGGGAACAAACTAAAAGTTTCAGAGAAGTCGGGGTTTTCTGGACATTTCTACCTGTTAGCCTTTGAATGAATGCACAAGCACACATAAAAGCATGACTGTATGCATACATTTACATACCCAGGGGAATAATGGGTTACGTGGATGTAATGATCTAGAGGTAACTCTTAGGAAATCTGGGTGTGTGTGTGTGCATGCATGCAGATATGTGTATATATGCATAAGTATAAATACCCTTGTAATGTGTGAGAAAACTGTATTTATTGCTAAAACATATCTACCTTTAAAGGACACGTTTTTAATATGCTAAAATAGCAGCAAATCTCTTTCATGGACACAGTCACTTCAGTAGTTATTAGTTTTCATAACAAGGCAGAAAAGCATTTCTTCCTCATCTATTTTATTCTTTACATTGGTTAAATTCTTTTGCAATATTACACACTTTATGTTTACAACTATACTCAGAAATGAAATTACATTTATACTCAGGTTTACGTATTTATATCTGTAAAGCAACAACAAAAAAAGTCACAGACTAGTAAATACAAAAGATAGAAATGGAAAAGAATGCATTTTAGAGGCAATGATGCTGAGTGTTGCCACTACCAAGAGCTAAGAACATAACTGGCCAAATCTACAACTGTGAATGTGACCATTTGGATGTTACTGTTTTCCAGTGCTCTGCTGGTATAGAAACATGTAATTTTTAAAAAAATAGTTAGTGATTCACAGGAAGTTTCCCAAAAAATGTGCAAGGTCCCATTCACCCTTCACCCAATTTACCTCAACGGTCACATCTTGCATAACTGTAGTATAATATCACAACCAGGAAATTGACGTTGGTTCAATCCATAGAGCTTATGCAGAGTTCACCAGTTATACATGCACTCATTAGTGTATGTGTGCACGATTTTACCTCGCGTGTACAGTCACATAACCACCACCATGATCAACATACAGAACTGTCCCATTACCACAGGACTCCCTCGTTCTACCCCTTTGTAGCCACTCCTACCTCTCCCTTCATCCCTAACCTCTGGCAACCATCTGTTTTCTTTCTCTATAATTTTGTCACTTCAGGAATGATATATAAATGGAATCATAAAGTATGTGGCTTTTTGAGATTGGCTTTTTTGTGTGTGTGTGGATGGATCCAAGTTGTTGCGTGTATCAATAGTCTGTTCCTTTTAATTGCCGAGTAGCATTCTAAGGTACAGATAAACTACCATTCGTTTAAACATTCACCTTGTTGAAGGACGTTGGGGTTGTTTCCAGTTTTGAGATTGACAAAGTTGTGATGAAGGTTTATGTACAGGTTTTTGCGTGGCCCTAAGTTTCCATTTCTCTGGGATAAATGCCCAGGAGTCAGATTGCAGGGTCATATGGGAAGTACATGTTTAGTTTTGTAAGAAACTGCCAAACAGTTTTCCAGAGCGCCTCTACCCTTTTACATTCCTACCGGCACTGTAGGAGTGATCCAGTTTCTCCGTCTTCTTACCAGCCTTTGGTGTTGTCACTTTTTTATTTTAGCTATTCTAATAGGGGGTGGGTAATTCTTGGTTGTGGGAGGCTGTCCCATGTGCTGTTGGATGTTTGGCAGCATCCCTGGTCTCGACTCTCTAGATGCCAGGAGTATCACTCTCCAAATCATGGAACCCAAAAATGTCTCCAGACATTCAGCCAAACTCTCCTTGGGGGGCAAAATGCCCCCACCCTCTTTGGAGAAGCACTGGTCTAGCAAGAAGAGAAGGAGGATCTGGGCTTCAAGTGAGCTTGCTAGGTTGCTGAAAATTGAGAATCTCCTTGCCATACAGGGCAGGTTTGGGTGCCCACCTGGTCACTTGTGATAATTACTAATTTCCTTAAATGTTTTTGCACATTATGGCTGAAGATTAATGGTTAATGGAGAAAGGTAATCAGCTCTTGTTTCTTTCTTCTTTAAGAGTTTATATTCCTCACTGCTTTAAACTACATATTGAACACATGCAATTTAAATTTATTTTTCATGCAAACATGATTTTATTTTGCATTGATATTTTTCACTTATATTGGATATCATTATTATTTTAACCAGAAATCAATTCACTCTACAAAATGAGGTGTATCTATACATGAATTGAGAAGGTTATAGAGAAACTGGCACAATTCCTGGATCTTCCTCTGATTTAATATAAGATTTTCTCTTTAAATTCTCTAATGGTAGGAGTTGCAAAGAACTCCAAAACAGGCAAGAGATATATGATAGTTTCTTTAAATTTAAATTATGCTTAAATGGTAAAAATAAATATATTTTATTTTATGAAATTGTAAAAAAAAATTCCATATTTTCTACTTTATATTATGGGATAAAAGTAATATATCCTATTTTACTATTGTTATATTTTAATATAGACATATATTTTCTCTATTTCAGAATTAAAATAGTTTGAAAATAGTTATTATTTGAAATACTGTAAGTATATTCTTATCTGTGTTAGAATTAAAATATGTATCTCATTTATATGTGAATTATAAATTAGAGACGAGATTAAATAACCTCATGTCAAAAAGAAAATATTCATATGTGAGTTATAGATTCTAAATTCCACTTTTATTTTTCATCTGCCACTCATTTTCTTAGTAATAGAATATCATTTGTTATGGTGGACCCTAAGATTCTGACAGTAGTTATCATCAACTCACCGCTATCTTACAGCCCTGCCTATAAAATGCACGATAGCATTCGATTATGAATCCCCCAGGAACGCCAGGCCGGCCCAGGAGGCAGCTTGCCTTTCTCAGTAATACAGATTGATAAGTTGCCTCGAGGTTTCGTTATTTCTAGACAAAGGTGTCTGCTGAACTGCCCTTGCTCCTTTTCATGGGTTTGTGATCCCAGCTCAACTCAAGTGGCATTTAACTACAACAGAGACTCTTGGGAATTTATGAGTTTTAACAAGAAAATTTACCAGAAAAATACCCTGAAATACAAATTGACCTCTAAACTAGTATACTGCAATGGCACATGTATTCATTTCATAGCGTGACAAGCAATATTCAAAAATGCTTTGAAAATGCTTTACTCCATTTTTTAAAAATGCCCAAAGGGATTTGTAGATTATGTTGAGAGAAGGCTTTGGAGGAAGAAACATTATATCCATATGAACCAGGAAAGTGATCCCCCTTTGTTTATAGGATTATAGAGAGGAATTTTTATGTATAAAGTGAGAATATAAATTACCTGCATAGGCTAAAATCCCCTTTCATTGTAGGAAATGATACAAGTTTTATTTATATAATATTCTACCAGAAAGTCTCTACAAAGTTATAATACTATAACTTCATGCATCTTTCATGTAGCTTCATTTGAGATCTAGGTTATAATAATATCATGCACACTTCTATTTCCTACAGAGTCCACTTTTTTTTTTTTTTTTTTCCCTTTCTCTCATGGGAGTCAGTTCCCATTGTTTATTATTTACAGTATTAGAAAATAATTATATATGTGTATATATATGCAACATTCCTATCAGGTTGTTTCTTGGGGTCTGTAAATTCTTTTTTTAAATTCAATTTTATTGATATATATTCACATACCATACAACCATCCAAAGTGTACAATCAATTGTTCACACCTACAGAGTCCTTTTGATCAGAGTAAGAGGTTCATTATTTTTTGAGTTGTATAGCAAGGGTTGCTAGAACGCCACATGTGAACCTCTAATTTCCAATATTGCCTGTCACTCTTTCTCTGTATTTTAAATGTCCAGTGTGTCATGGGACAAACCTAATAACCTCACCTTAGTCGCCAACAACCCTCATCTTGGTCCATTCCTTTATTCCTTTATACGCAGCGAGTGTGTAAGGTGACCTTTGGGGCGCACAATATCTGCTTACAAATTGGGTTTGATTTGCTGAGGTTATAACAGCAGCTGAGTCTTCTCTCCTGAAAAGGCCACAACTGGAGCTGACAGGCAGATTAGCAAGTACATAAAATGTCAGTAAAGAAAAAAAAGTCTTTAATTTTTTTGGCAACTCTGTGAATTAGTCTTTGAATTGTGTACAGCGGATAGTCTGAATTTGCCTCAGTGCTTAGCTCCAAACTTATTTACCTATCCACTGAATGTATGGATTATTGAATTAATTAATGGAAAATGAATTTTTTAAATGCAACATATTTGTTACTTTGGTATAAAATATCACTTCCATGTAATGGAACCTCATAATTTCAGCTGGAGGGATTCTCAAATGCTCTAGATGGTACTATGCTAAATCTCTTCATAGTCACTCAAGTTGTAACATGATAAGAAAGCAATTTCAATGTAAGAAAAAAACGTACTTGTCAGACCTAAAATTGTATATAACAGAGGCAATTCATTTTTTTCTGATAACAAAACCTTTTAAAAGCATTTCAAACTGTACAGTAATTTTGAGATTTTTAACTTTGAACCAAGAATAGAAAATGTAATTTCAAGAAATGAAGAGTACTTCAGATTTGTTCCAGCTTAAGGCGATGAAGTGCTACTAGATTTTCAATTATCATATTTGTCATAATTAATGTCAATGTAGGTTTTCTCCCTATAGTTCCTGATTTTCCTGTAAAAAAAAAAAAATACATACTGCCTTGTGTTTAAATTTCAGTTTTTCTCATGCAGTTCTTGTTTAATGATCAAAGAAGATTGGGCATATAATACGTTTTTTAAGTATCTATATTTAAAGAGTAACTATTTATTATTTAAATTCCAAAAGAACCATGAGCTCTTTTTGGTCTTTGGCCCAAATATCTCTATTAAGAAAAAAAGAAAGAATACCCAGACAGTTAAAAATCCCCAACATTTACCTATAAAAGTCATCTCATGCTTTCCTTCACATTTCTTAAATTTCTGCATAAATGTACTTTAAAAATATGTTGTCTTTGACATTGAGGGGTCATCTTTATCACTTCCAAAAAGTCCCCCCAACTGGATTCCTCATGCTCACCCTGCCACAGAATCAGCATCACTGGGGGTTCAAGTCATTTCATCTCTTTGAATCCGGTCCTATTTGAATTCCTATAATGTCACCAGCGACCCCTTTCTCATGGTTCCAGGACTACTCAGGTGGCCCATTCCATTTGGGACATTGTTCATAGTTTACAAAGTTTGTTCTTGCATTAAATCTACATCTGTCTCCCCACTACTTTTACTCATGCTTGGCTCTCACTGTAACCCAGAGCATGGGGGAATTACTCTGTTTTCTAAGACTCCTTCAAAATTGAAACTAACATGACTTTCTGGGGGCACTTTTCCAGGTTAAATATGCCCAGATGTGTTTGATTGAATTCTGTCCTTTAAGATCGAGCAATGTTCGTAAGTACCAATGTCCAGCACTTAAGAGATCTGTCCAGGAGAGAGTCACTTGACTGGGGGAAAGGGATAGCATCAGTTTCTAATACCAGTGCACTTAAAGCCACTGTTGTAAACTCGCGGTGTGATTATAGCCTTTGCCTAGCTTACTTCTGGAAAGGAAATTTTGCGTCTTTGGTAATGAGTAAGCACTAATGATGGCAGTCATCAAGACACTAAGAAAAAAGAATCACCAATGGTCTCAGTTTGCATTTTCTGTCTTTGCTTGTCTGATACTCCATGGATATTTCCAATGTCTTGTTGGCATGTGTTAACAGGCCTCCAAATGTTAATCAAACAGAGGTGGGATCCTGAAATGGGGTAGCGGGGTGGGGGCAGAAAAGTAGCAAAAAACAGGGAATGTGGAATCTGGTGCTTTCTTTAGATATTTGAGAAAGTTGAATGCAGCTTAAATTATTTTGAATATCTTAAGGAATTACATCGTTTTTATCTAGAAGACTAAAACACTGAAAGAAGTTATTTTAAAACTCTGGAAAATTCACGCAGTGTGTTGGCAATAAGATGTTTAGGGCTGACAGATCAAGGTGCTACATAATGAAAAGTAAGGTTGTTAAGAGCTTAGCTCTGAAACGCAGAGGCGTGTTTCCCCCCATCTAGCATAATACTTGGCATATACAAGGCACTCTATATATTTGTTGAGTAAATGAAAGAAGGAGCATGTGGTGGCCGGGTGATGCCTGGAGTGGCATTGCTGGACTCAGAAGTGTTCCTCTGGAGTGGAAGAAATGTCCGTGGGCTGTCCTCAGTGTTTTGAAAAACCTCCAAAGGATATTGTACAGGCATTACTTTTTTAATGATTATTTTCATCACACCTTTCGAAACCTGGGGATTCATGAAGCTACACATGAAGAGTTTTTTTTTTTTTTAAGCATTATGCTAAGTGAGAAAAGCCAGTCACAAAGGAGCACATATTGTATGCTCCGTTTATATGAACTGTCCAGAATAGCAGATCCAGACACAGAAAGGAAATCAGTGGTTGCCAGGGTAGGAATTAACTGTAAATGAGTAAGAGGGATCTTACCTGGGGAGGTGAAAATGTTCTGGAATTAGATTGTGGTGATGGTTGCACAACTCTGTGAATATACTAAAAAAAACTCCAAATTGTCCACTTTAAATGGGTAAATTTATGATACGTGAATTATATATCTCAATAAAGATGTTTTAAAAATTGATAAGCATGGTGCCCCCACCCCCCCCAAAAAAAGGGAGGGAGAAGTTCTTGGTGGTTAAAAGGTCAGGAAACCACTTGCTCACTGTTTCACAGATTTTAATCCAGATTAAAACATTCATATTTCATCTCTGTAACGGGAACAAGCAGAATATTCCCACAACCATAGGGAATGGAGGTAGGCTCAGCTATTACTTACTCCCTTCCTTCCCCTTCCCCTAAATTAGAAAAAGTGTGTGTGTGTGTGTGTGTGTGTGTAACAAGTGCAGTGTTCAGAGCAAGTTCGTGAGACTTCTAGGATCTATGGAAAACTCCCACACTATTAGGGGGCAAAGTTTCAAGCTGTTTGTACCATTCTCATACCACAGGAATCTAGGCCGGGGGCAGCAGACTTTTTTCTGTAAATGGGCAGATAGTAAATACTTTGGGTGTTGTGGGCCTCTTCTGCAGCTAGTTAACACTGCCATCGAGCACATAGGCAGCCGTAAATGACCTTAAACAGGTGGAGGTGGCTTTATTTATGGGCGCTGAAATTTGAATTTCAATTAATTTTCATGTGTCACAGAATACTGTTTTGATTTTACCCCCTCAACGATTTAACAACATAGAACCATTTTGAGCTTGTGGGCCACACAAAAACAGGCGAAGAGCTGGGTTTGGCCATAGTTTGCGGACCCCTGCTCTAGGGAAATGTGTTTAGAAAGGTAGTCAGCACATCTGGTTAGGTTGTTGGGAAGGATATTAAGCTCCTTAAGCTAATGTAGGACTTTAAGCAATGATGCTACATTATGTTTAAAGATAGAGCTGTGGAGAGACCAAATTGCAAGAACTTCTTAGCAAATTATGAAAAACCAGCCAATAGGATCTTTTCTAAAGAGTATTCAGAGTAGAATAATGCTACCTTGTGTCGTTTTGAGATTTTTATTTTTAAGTCAGGGAGGCTATGAATATCTTGAACTGGATCCATTAAGAAGTCTGCCAAGGCTGTGAATTTTAAAGCCATGGGAATTTTTCATTGCCCCTGGCTGCTAAACGTTAACAGCGACGTTATTCATTAAGTCCACATTTTGAAAAAAAACAGCGACAATGCTTCTTTATACTTTATCTGCATTTGATACACTTCCAGAAAGATGATCTTCAACTGGACTGCATACTTCCATTATTATTTTAATAATAAATAATTTACAGGAAGAGAGAACTCTTCAGCAAGCTTGCTCTTAAATCTGGAGGTAAGAAGCCCTGATGTTCCCATCCACGAAGGGGAGGAGTTTGAGTGAGTAAAACGGCTTGTACGTGACTCAGCCACTAGGAACTGGAAGTGCTTCCTGTGTAATGAGCCAGCAATGCAAGTGGAAGGAAACGGTTTGCAATTTGTTGGCCATTTTATATTACACTTTGGGGTTTTGCTTTCAGATCTGAGCAAAAGCCAGAAGTAGAAGAACATAAAGGTTTGTGAGGTCCATCCTACCCCCCCAAAAAATGGCCCCTTTTGTTCTGTCATAGAAGTGTTAAGGTCTGTTAATTTGAAGAAAAATTACAATAATAAATATTCACCAGGAACATAAATGAGGAAAATTCAGAAAAATGTCAAACATTGAGCTCTCCACAGTTTTCAGTCAAAACTTCACTCTGACTTTTCAATGCCAGGATAAGAGACGGGCCTACCGCGGGCAAGTGCTCTTGCCAGACCTTCCCAATATCCACGATGAGCTGAACATGGGCCTGCCCTCGGGAGGCTGATGGTTTCATCAGCGTTAGAGAAAAACAAACAGAAATATCCTAACAAATCTGGCAACTACAGAACTTTCTTCCCAGTCCTAAAATTCACTTTCCTCCTTGCTCAGAGCAGTAGATACTGCCTGCAGTTTCCCTGTGTTACAATGATGGTAGATAGACAGTCCCCTTTCAAAGGAGGTTAACTATGGCTTTGTTCTTATGATAATAGAAGAGATAAAGAGGTTATTGACAAAGCTGCCTCCTCTGAAAAGTTGAGAGAATTAGATGCCAGTGATTACATGAATATGTTAAGTGTTTGCATATGCATGACCCTGTTCTCTGGGTCTTTACCTGCTTAGCCTCTTTAGTCCTCCCCACAGCCCTGTCTGTGGGTTAGTATTATTGTTGTCCTTTTACAAACAAGGAAAGGGAAGGTGAGGCCTGAAAGATTTGGGGGGAAAAAAAAAAGCTCTGAAAACAGGTCCCAGAGGTGGGAAGATACAGGGAAAGCTTCCAAGTCCATCCTGCCTATTGCCTAATCCCCTTCCTTCTCTCTCTAAGTATCACTGCTTCTATTTTCCCTACAGGACATTTAGGAAAATTAAGGCATTATAGTGTTAAGACTTCCACTTACCTTCTTAACACAATCATCTGAGAAGCGCATTGTAAGAAAACAGGCGCTTTGAGACTTGGCAGGCTGAATGTTCTGGATGTAGAAAGAAAAATTCTAAGCAGGAGAAAAATCATCCAAGTGTGGTATACCAGATGGATGCATGAGTTGGAGAAGATGGTGAAGCTGGTGGTGGAAGGTGTGATGGTGTGAAGGTGGTGTGCTTGGGGAAGTTGGTTCTTAAGGGGAGGGTGATTAAAATCTTCAAGAGAACAATTTATCAGTGGACTTGTCTGGCAGGATTGATTGTAGGTTCTCACAGAGTTGAGAAGGTCACTAAGAGGCCCAAGATTGGAAACTTTATTAAAACTGATTGTCACTGACCAGGGTCTGTGACCTAGGAAGCAAACGTTGTTGAGATGCTACCCATTGGCATGGTTGCAAAGTCGAGAAGGAAAGTTGTATTCGTTTTCCATTGCCATGTAACAAATTACCACATATTTGGTGAGTTACTAGCTCACAGTTCTGTAGGTCAGATGTCAAGGTAGTTTGATTGTGTTCTCTCCTTAGGATCTCAAAGTGCCAAAATCGAGGTACTGGCCAGGGTAGGCTTTTCTCCCAGGGCTCTGGGGAAGAACAGCTTCTAAGCTCATACCAGTTGTTGGAGAATTCATTTTCTTGCGGGTGTAGGACAGAGGGCCCTGTTTCTTTGATGGCTGTCAGCTGGGGTCCACTCTCTCCTCCTAGGGGCCATCTGCATTCTCAAAGCAGCAGGACACACTGAGTCCTTCTCAAGCAAAAAAAGAATTTTTAATGTCCTCTCCTGCCATCAGCTGGAAAAAGCTCTTAGCTTTTAAGGGCCACATGATTAGGTTAGGCCTAGCTGGACGTTCTCCTATCCTAAGGCCAACTGTGCCATATAAAATAACACAGGGGAGTGACATCTCACCACATTCACAAGTTCTGGGGACTAGGGTGGACATCTTTGGGCTGCCATTTTAGAAACTGCCTACTGCAGAAGGTGGTGGGAATTTCCAGCTGCCATCTTGCTCCCCTGAGCTGTGTGGCCTCTGATAACAGCAGCTTCGTGGTCAATTGGCCCACTCTCCCAGCAGGGTTAAAGGGCAGGAGAGAAACTCTATGGCTTTTCATCCATCCTCTGACATGTGCTTCTTCCTACAAGGAAGTTGGTATTTTGAGGCATTCTCTTCTTTCCCTGCCTGCCTCCTGGGTGTCGGTGCCAAGAAGTGCTGGAGGGAAGGTGGTGCATCAGTCTGGGGCAACTTAAGGTTGCTGGGAAGAGGCATGCCAGAGGCCCCAGACAGGACAAGAGGGCAGCACAGAGCAAGAACTAGTACATGTCTGTGTGTAGTCTCACCCAGTCCTCGCCCTTTTGGAGACAATCCCCATAACATCCTTTCACCCAACATTTGCCTCCTAACCCAGACCCCAATGAGTTTTTAGTAAGAACATGGCAGATATAACATGTTCTGACCATGGGCATATCACAAAAAGTCAACTCCCAAAAGATCTGCTTGGGGACCTCGGTTCACCAACTCTGAAATGGGCTAGAATTTATTCAAGGCTGAGGAGTTGGAAAGGGAAAAACTCATTTATTGAATTCTCTTGATGGAAAGGCCCCTTTTTACTTGTCTGATGCTGTAGCACAGCTTCACAACCTATTTTTCATTATCACCCTCTCTCCCTAAGGAGCATTTTCAGACTTTTTTCCTTATTGCCCCCCTCATGAAATTTAATATCACAAATACACTGTATATCTATTTATGTGTATCTGTGTGCTCTGTATTTAAAGAGTAAGACTTTTCACCCTCCAGGTGGTAATCTTCACTCCCTCAGGGACAATATTGCTCAGTTAGAGGGAGAAAAAAGAAATTGCTCACATTTTAATACTTATTACATCTTCAGCTTACATGGTCTATTTGAGTTGGCAAGAGGCAGTAGTACTTCAGTTGTACTAAAACGTACTTAAGATTAATCTTCAGAAGTCAGAAGAGTATTCAAACATGAGAAATAACCCAATATATTATGTTAAAAAAAAAAAACAACTCTCAAAACAAAATGTAAAGTATGAGCTCATTTTGGTGGATAAAACACAGAGAAAGAAAAGACGAGAAAGATCAATCTACCGAATGCCGTTTCTTCATGGTTAGAGTCTTCTCTGGGAGTTTGCTTTTTTGCCAGTGTTATAAACGAATACATCCTACATTCGTGTCAAGAAAATACTGTTTTTAAAAGTGAACCTTCTCTTTATCACCTTCAGTGTTTAGGATTAACGAGCCTCGTGACCTCAGTTATTCACGTGTCGCAAAAGGAGAAATATTTCTGTGGCCCGTTCCTGACTTCTTCGGCTCTCCGGAGGGCGTCAAGCCTCAAAGTTTATTGTTGCATTCTTCTTCATTCTGGTTCAATGCATGTGCATTATTTTCTGCAAAGAAATACCACTTGCTAAAGAGCGTTCCTTCTTTTTGAACCACGTTGTGGGGTCCCCAGGTCCCCTTAGTCCTGTTTACTTTGGATATAGTTACTGTGGGGTTTAACTGTGGTGATTCTTTAAGCCCTCTTTTAAGATTCATAAACTGTCCCTAAACTTAGAAAACGGTCACATTACACTTTTGAGAGGTTTGGCAACTTGGCGTTCTGTAGCCAAGTTGAGGTGTGGGCTGCTTCCATTCTGAGCACCTGTTCCAGTTTACATCGGGGCAAATTACACAGGTCAGGACTGAGAGCCTGTTACAACTGATGGGGTGGACCAGTGGATTTTTAGTGGGTTTCATAAAATAAAATGGAAATCACATGTGCTTGGAACTGTTGCATGCCTTTAAATATTTACCTTTATTCTAGTAAACATTAATTACAGCTGATAGCTTTCTCCTGTGAATTCGCTAAGTGGGCGGTCACGAGCCTTTGTTCACTGAGTAGAAAGGACAGATGACAAACTAGTTCTTTTTAAAAAATAGTACTTGGGGAGATACTGGTGAGTGAAGTCATGGAAGTGATCCAGTCATAGGTTTTTCTCCTAATTTCCTCTCCCGGTTAAAACACCCACTTGGCAATATGATCCAGATGTCACTCCTACGGGAGAGTGGGGAGTGTTTAGCCTGAATGGCTCCTGATGAGGGGCCACATGACCAGTGCTTAGCAATTAGTCTTTCTTATTAAAGTTTAGAAGCTGTTGAAGCATGCCAGAATCGACAAGAGTACAAATTTTCTTTACACTCATCCATCAAAAATTCCCAATTTTTGCAGATGTAGCAGCAACATGTTGCTGAGGAAAGAGACCAACTGGAAGAGCCAGAGAAACCCAGATTCTACCCTGGTCTCTGTCACGTGCTTGCTGTGTGGCCCTAACTCAGAGCCTCCTTGCCCCCCCCCCCCCGCAGAATGGGGGACATGCCTACTCATTAGGGTTGGGGTGGAGATCAGAGACAATTTCTCTACAGTGCCTGGCAAATTGGAGGTACTAAAAAAAATGGCGGGATCTGATTATATGAAGGAATGGCCCCAAAAAAAGAAAATTCAAAGGAAGCCTTTGAATATTTCACTCCACATGTCAACCAATTTTGGTGTTAGATATAAGATATATTAAAGCACTCTTCATTCTTGCCTAGAAGTCTCCAACACCCCAAATAATATTATTTCCATTAAGTCAACAATTCTTTGTTTTGTTTTAAGGGGTTCTAGCAGGGTTTAATGGTTAACCTAAGTAAGGCATCATGAAACCTTTTTGCCCTTTTCTAAGAAAGCTATTTAAGTACTTAAGGGAAGGGCAAGCTCACATAAAGTTAGCAACTGAAAATCTGTCCTACGTGCTGATGTTGCTTCTCTAAATGAATGTTAAGAGTGGCAGTTCTAAGAGGAATGGGACTATTTGTCCAGACCCTTGACTTACGGATGTCATACCTGCCCAATCAACCTGGAAATCACTGTGGTGACAGATGTTGGAGCCAAATCACCCCTGGGTCCCTGACACCACTTTTGAATATCCTACTTTATAAGTCTCTGCAGAACTCTCCAAGACATTTAGTTCTATAGTGTTATAGTATTCCTGGCGGGCTCCTTAGAAAGAAAAAGTGCCTGCTTTGGGGGTATCATTACCCTTAGGGCAAGAATTGATAAAAGACACCGCGTTAGGACAGCACAGATAGAAGGACAAAATGAGAGATTGCACCAGTGACACCTCACCCCTCAAAAAGGGACCTGCAAGAATAAAAACCCATTGACCATGTCTTTGCCAAGGTCTAGACTGATTTATAGATTAAGATCTAGAATATATGCTCAATACACATAGCCTCAATATATATTTGATACATTTGTGCTCAAAACAAATCTGGTTGATAAAATTGATAAATAACTAGGTATATTTATGCCTTATAATGGATTCCTATTTTTAGGAGGTAACAGCTGTACTGTTTTCAAAATAGTCATCTTCCAGAAACACACCGGCATCCCTAAATTTGGTGTCCTTGATCCTCCCCTCTAAGGAGATCTTTTGTAGGTCC
The DNA here is from genome assembly GCF_015220235.1 of Choloepus didactylus. NCBI lineage: Eukaryota > Metazoa > Chordata > Mammalia > Pilosa > Megalonychidae > Choloepus > Choloepus didactylus. Next base: position 7,656,483 of record NC_051334.1, on the reverse strand, counting down.
ACAGACTAGACATGGCTGATCCCTTCAGCTTCATCCAGTACTTTCTGTTACGAAAATTCTACAGTTGTACCTAGTACCTAACATAGTTCCTGGCATGTAATAAGATCTCAATATATGTTAGATTTTGCCTAGTGCTGCTTTGATGATGAGGAGATGGTCATCCCTCCTTCCCCAAAAGAGGGGTGTGTGTGTATTTAGAAAGTGAGAGAGAGCTTTTGGAATTGTAGAGTTAGAAGTGATCTTGGCTGACCCAAAGCAGCAATTTCTTACCCAGTGTAGGAATTCCTTCTACAATAATCTTCACCAAAGGGCAGGAAAGCCGATGGAAGACTAGAGATCTTTTTCTGTCAGGCAATAATGTGATTCAACATGTTGATATCACTGGGAGCTCGGGGCGGCACAGTGTATACCGAGTGAGAGCTGGACTGGCTGTGAGCGGGCCTTGGAAGGAGAACATTGGGGGCCCCTGTGAGCAGCCATTATGTTATACCAGGCAACCTAAACACTAGCATTTCCTTCGAGTTTAAAAAGTATACATCAAAGTAATTTACATTATCTTTAATGTGTGTTGACAAGATCAATTGGAAGTACTATATTAAAATTATTTTCATTTTTACACTTACTGAATATCAAGTAGAGAAGGAACAACTTTTGTCCGTTTCCTTTAGCATCTGAATATACAAAAACCTCAGCTTCCCTGAATTTTGTCAAAAGAATCAAACCTGTCCGTTAACCATAAGTTTTATATATCATACTTTTCTAAGAGATCTGTGAAATATAAGGAAGGTGGTATTATGGACTAATGTAAAAATCCATTGTCATGAATATGATATACATTCAAATCAATCATCCAAATCTTTATTTGCTGTCAAATGAAAAGATGATCTCTAGGAAGAATGACATTTGGCATTATCTAAGAACCTTTAAATAAGATCTAGTCTGTGGCTTGTAATTACGCAGATAAAGCAGACTCGAGGATTTTAGAAACGTTTTCAACAACAACAAAAAGAGTTTTCTAGTTAGGGTTCAGTTAACCAGAAAATTAAATTAACCAGAAACTGCCCCTGTCCCCATCCAGAGAATTTGAATTAATCGAGGTTTGACTGTACTTTTATTGTAGTCTTAGTTCCCACATGAAAATTAATTGCACTATCTGACTTATTTCTTAGAGAAATGAGCAGTGAGGTAGTGGTTTTTTGTTTTTACTTTTGGATGTTAATTGGTATGCATATATGTAAATAGAGAGAGAGAGAGGGCTCGGTAAGAGAGGTGTTTATAGAAATATGAGCACTTAATGTTCTCACTGTGATGTGACTTCCTTCTCCTCTTTCAAGAACTTTTGTCCCCTTTCAAACCTGCCATGTGGAACTGAAAAGTATTTTCCTAGAAATTGAGCAATGCTTTCTACCCTGTTCCTTAAAGTAGTGCACAGAAGGAAATGTTCTGTGATAAAAATAATTTATAAGTCAATTATAATGCTTTGCTAAAGATAACCAGGAAGTGAGCAGAAAAAAATCCTCAAGTAGCAGAGGGACCAGATGGTGTGTGTGTTTTTTTAAATGCAACCCTTAAGCAGGAAATTTTGCTTGATTAAGAAGATGCTTGTCTTGATTTTCATTCAGCAGTTTTGAGTTTGTTTTGTTTTAATGGATATGTATCTATATATATACGCACAACACACAAACTATTTTCATTCATCCAAATGCTCTTTTGTGCCATCGTAAGCAAGATTTCCCTGATGATAAAGAAGCAAATGAGTTCCCAAGTTGCAGCTATGAAAGCTCTTGGAATTTGCCCACCAGCCTAAAGAACCCCAAGCATTACCATCTCCATCATATTGTTGTCGGGTCTGGTGTTTTGTTTTGTTTTCTTTTGATAACCCAGAATGGCAGAAAAGCTGTGTACCACAGTGACTAACTAGGGTTTTGTGAGATACAGGGCAGACTCAGGGGGAGAAAATAGAGGTTTTGGAGTTCAACAGCCTAGGGGGCTAATGTGCATAAAGCGATTGCTCAAAAGGACCTCGAATTTAATCCTCAGGGCTGCCAGTCAGGATCGCAAAGAATTGCTTCTGGATGCTGATAGGGCTGGGGGAAGGGGTGTGCGGAGGAAATTGGAGGGCTCCTATGTAGAAGGGTGATGGGTTGGCAGTTGATATGAAGGGGGATGTTGGCTCGGGCACGACAAAGCCCCCTTCAGGGAAGTCACCAGCAGCCCTGCCATTGCTGTGTGCCCTGTACCCAGTACCCCAGTGAGTGATGTCCCCATCTGTGTTCTAAGGAAGAAAACACCTAAAGTTGTGAAACTGAATATTTGCATTCATTGTTAAGAGAGACACTTGAAAGAAGTTCGGTTGGAAAGAGTAGATTTAGACGACTGACACTGGTTTGGAGCTGTGCCTGAATCAAGTGTCTGCTGACTTAAATGAGGACAAACGAAAGCAGCCACAGAACAAGGGTTAACCAGCCAACTGTCACCATAAAGCTGATCAATCAAGCATTGAACTATCATTTTCTCAAAGATGTGATTTTTGCTTTCTTATAATTAGGTGATGCTTTCTCCAGCTGTCATTCATATTTAGTATCAAAATATATATATCTCCACTTGAAGATAGCTTAGCATCATAAGTGAGTTTTGAAGCCCTAGAGAGCATCTCAAATACCAAGTCCAGTTTATTTTACCTTTTCTTGTATGCAAAATGCCAACTTCTGATGTATTTTGTCTACATCTATGAATGCAGCTTTTTTTTCCTTTCAGATTCAGATAATCCCAAAGGAAACAAATAAGACACAAAACAAAGACAAAAACAAAACCTTAGTCAAGTTTGAAGATTATTTCCAAGTTAACGTTTTATATTCATGTTTTACATTTATAAGTTCCCTCAAAAACATAATACACAAACATATTTTGATAATGCAAGAAGACTGTCAGAATTTAATCTGTCTAAAGGTGTTTTCTACAAGTCATTAGAAGCCAGTATATCCTCATAGCATTTATTGGATTTTTCTCCTATTGATTAGAAATATTTTCTTTTATATGCGTAGTTGATAGCTATGCCCCCCCCCCCCCCAAAGAAACAGTTTAAACCTTGGTTTTTAGGCTGAAAATTTCTTGGGTTAAGGATAACTCACCTCAGAAAGTTACTTGCTTTGTGACCTCCTCCCCAGCCCTGCCACCTCGTCCTCCCATCAACCTTCCTACTCGGCCTCACTGTGGAGTGTCTAGTACCCAAAACCCACCACCCAGAATTCTGAAGCCCCTTCACTCTTTATTCTTCCACAATAATGACCTCTGCCTGTTGTCCCTCTTTCTTCTAGCCTCTTCTTAAAGAGATGGGCTCTACAAACCATGATCCAGCTGCTACTGCAATTTGACCGAGTCAGTGGGTTGATTTATTTGGAGATACTTCTTGTTGTTGTCGCTGTCGTCAGTAAGACTCCAACAGGAGCTCTCAGGCAATTGGACCTTCTGGTCTTAACACAGCCTTGGCCCTCGTCAGTCATGAAGACCTGCCCCCCCCACCCCGTCCCCGCCTCTCCTTCCTTTTCCCTCCTGAAATGTGCTCCCCTAGAGAGGCGAGGGCAGGTGAGGAAGTCCAGACAACATCAGTAGGTGGGTCTGATTTTAACACAACATTCACTCGCCTCATTGAATATCTCTATCAATTTCTTTTGTGCCCTTCCTTATAACTTTAGCTACATCTCCACGGTTATTTTAAACTTGGGGTTAATATCCTATGATCCCACACTTAGACATTCAGGTAATTCCAAGTACCATTGCTCCTGCTTTATTGGCCCATCACGTGTTCCTGGCTTTTCTCTCTCAAACTTCATTGCTAAAATAAAGAAGTCACTGCTTTCCTACAGTTCATCACGTTGCCTTGCCATGTAAGAAATAGTAAAAGCTGGATTTCAATGCTCTTGAAAAAGAAGTCTGTCCTTGAGGACATCTGAGGCTAAGCACTGAGCAATTTGAGATATTAAATCACAACTCTCTGCCCAAATGCTGGAAAGTTTAATACTGAAAGTAAGATGTTTTTTGCTTGTTTACTGGAAGGAAAAACAGCCAAATGATCAAGAAAGCTCTCACAGATAGGAGTAGAGCTATTCCCCTTGCTATTATATCACCTTCTATTATATCACCCTTTTTAATTGCTTTCCTTTTATGTATGGTTCTTTGAAATTATCGTGTTTTCTCACCTGTTTCCTGGGTTATTTTGTGTTTCCCTCATTAAAACATAAACGGGCTGAGGGCAGGCCTTGGCATCATTTTCACCACTAGAGTCCTGGTGCCCAGAGCAGCACCTGGTCCACAGCAAGTCCTCAGAATATACTCATTGAGTGAAAGAATAAGAAAAGGAATGACTTGCCCTCTGCTTTTACTCCAAAAAAACAAAAAGTAGTTCTAAAGAATATTTTTTAATGCTTAAAGAAAGCCAAATTGAAGTACATATAGGATTGCTAATGTCATAAAAGTAAAAAAAAAAAAAAAAACCCACAAAAACCTAGCTGACTATTCCAAGCTCTTAAAATTAGTTGAGTTTAAGAGTGAAGAGCTGAAGTTGCAGACCATCACGGGCTGATTTGAGACTACTAATATGGAAATTTCCAAGGGCTTCTGTTTCTTTGGTTAAAGTCTCTGGGCAGGGGCTAACTGCTCTCCGTCAGTGTCCTGGGCCATCAGCTGGCATGGGGCAGAGGTGGTGAGGCCGAGGGACGGGATGTGGGTGCAAGGATCGTCTCATCACTGTCTTGCAGGCTCCTTCTCCCTCCATTCTTCACGGCTCCGGGGGCATTCATACCAAGTCAAACGTTGCCTCTACCGGAACCACTGGAAAGCCCAGTGTTGATCTGATTTCTAGTGACCACTGTAGGCCAAATCCCCAGGAGGAGAGAGAAGCTGTGCAAGCTAGAATATATTATTTACTTTTTCTGAACTCCTTTAGCTTAGAGACTACAGTCATAATGATCGTAATTCTTACTGTGTGATAAGTCCAATAAACTTTATATGAACTCAGACGATGTCTTATAAAACGCATCATCATACTAAGAGTTTCAACAGAATTTGCATCAGCAGAGAAGTTCTTGGTAATACAAGCCTGACTCGACAAAACCGCAGTCTATTAATGTTGGCTCGTTAGTTACTGTGATTAATTGTTTCTCAACACCAAATGTATTGCAGAGCTTCCCTGGGAGTTCTGGAAAGCTCTAGTTAAGGGTTCTATTTAAAGTGTAAGTAAGAGTATGCTGTGAATAGAGAGAGATTTTTTTTTTCTTTAAGAAATTCAATTTCCATAAGAATTTAGCTCTGTTATTTAATAAACAGAAGTATCTTATTTTAGACAGGGCAAAAAATAGATCTAGAAATTTTAAGAAGTGGATCATGGGTTGAAAAGTGGGGCGATTAAACACAATTGAAAGCAGTTTAATTTTTTGATACTTTAGTTAAAGATGTATGTGTGTATTAACAATAACCTAATTTTACTGTCCCAAACTTAAAGATCTGTTACTGCCCTGAAGACTACAGTTCATCCATTAGCATTTAAATGTGTCTCTTAGAAGTATTTTTGCTCAAATTTCTCCCAAGAAGTCACCCGCCTTTGTTCTGTAGAGAAGCAAAGTCCCGATGCTGTTCTTAATATCCTGTTTTCATGTGTCAGTGCCGTCATCCTTTTCATTGCCATGTTCCCATTGTCCCCCTTCTTTCATGTGGTGCTTTACAATAACAATTCAGAACAAAGGAATCACTCCTTCTGGTGCCTTAAAAAAAAAACCCAAAGTCATTCCTGACTGTAGAGCTTCAGTGATCACGGGAAATGTTTAAAGCATGTTCTTCATAATCCAGGAGTGTGAAAAAGGGTTAGCTAGCTAGCTAGCTAGCTAGCTAGCTTGCTTGCTTGCTTGCTTGCTTGCTTGCTTGCTTGCTTGCTTGCTTGCTTGCTTGCTTCCTTCCTTCCTTCCTTCCTTCCTTCCTTCCCTCCCTCCCTCCCTCCCTCTTTCTGAACACAAGTTGCCTCAGGGTATGGTGAGCATGAGGATTTTGTGTTTGGCTAACTTTGAAGCTGAGAGAAAAAGCAATTTTCTTTGAGAGATGGAGCTATCATATTTGAGAGAATTTCCTAATTTGTTCATAGAAAAGGAATCAGTTGCTATGTAACATCATCATTACCTCAGCGAGTCACAAGGCTGGAGTATTTGTTCTGCCGTAAAGTTTTCCAGTGTGCAGAGAATAACAATGAAATGTCTCAGCAATTATATATTATTTATCATTTATTATTGCCATTCTCAGCAATTATTTATTGATTTTTTTTTTTAATTGATGCTTTTTTCTCCTGAAGTGTGAAGGGGAGAGAGTGCACTTTCTCTGCATTCTAGAATAGTAGTGTATAAGTTAACAAAGAAAAAATTTCCCGAAGTGACAAGTGGTTTTCCAGGGTGGAATCTACTGGCTGCAAAAATCCAGCTCAACTGGTCTATCCTTCAGAGAAAAGAATGCCAATTTCCCTTTCAGATATTAGTGGACAGCTTTTTTTTTTTTTTTTTCCAACATAAATTACCTGCAGGTTTCTGTTTTTGCCCAGAGGAAGGGATGTTTCTCTGATGCAAGAGGGATGCTATAACTGAGAAGTTTCTGAAGAGTGAATTCTGTCTTGTGATGTCAAGCCCCAAGTCGTTTTGAAAAGGTGCTTTTGTATAGGTGTCTGTGCATGTACATATATACACGTACATATTTATATATGGCTACCCAAACAAATTCCATTGTAGACATATACAGGATTTTATATAGACATAGAAATAGTTCTGTGAATGTATAGGGAAATGTCTATAGAACTATAAATACTGAAAAGCATTCAGGGGAAGGCAGTGTTTAAGAACTTTTCCCATGTGGATGGCTTTGTAGGAATTTGCACTTCCCTTTGGGCTCCCACCACAGTCAGCAGCTGCCCCCTGGAGAGGCGGGGGAGTTAGACCTCTGCCAGGGAGCGTGCTAAGCTCTCTCCTCCCTCCCATTCAGGTCTGTGGTCCCTGCCTTCAGAACCAAAGTCTTACAGCACAGACCTTGAGAACATCAGTATTGTGCAATCTAATATGAAATAGTTTCCCTAGTCATTGCCTTTAAAACTGGATGCTTTATTTCTTACATAAAATATAAAAGACATGAAACCCTCTGAATGGAAAATGTCATACTGACATTAGGACTTGATGCTGTTGGCTTTATTTTATTTTATTTTTTTACAATATTCTCCCTAGAGGATTATTTTTTTAAAAAAAGTAAATTTTTGTTATTTTTTCATTTTCTGTTTTTTTTGAGGGGTTGAGTAAATATTTCTGGATGTTTCTGTTTGAGATGTTCAGGCTAATTTTCCACTACAGTGCCAAAATATAGACAAGGTAGGCATGTTTAGTAGAATTTTGACAATTTAAATGTCATTTTAACAAAAGCAGGGCTTTAGAATCTCTTGATGAAAGGTTCTCTAAAATTGTGTGATGACCTATGCGTGCCTCTTACATGGGCGATGAGAAAGTCATTCATATGCGAAACTGAGTCATCTCTTTATTGTTTAAAGACAGATGAAATTATGCTTTGTAGAGACATAAGCCAAGAAAGTATATGTTTGCATTTTTGTATCCAAGTATCTGAATAATGCTTCAGTTTACTGTGAGGTGTTGCAATGACATAAAAGTAGGTGTTGCGATGTGAAAACTGGGCAACGTAAGGAAACAATTCTTACCTCCTGCTTCCACTTTATCTGTCTACTTGTCTGTCTGTCTGTCTATCTATCTGTCTGTCTATCTAGATATCTATCTATCACATCTTTGGTAGAGTCCAAATGTCTGGTGTACAAATTGAATTGTAAAGATTTACAATCAGAAACCTTTTTTATACTTTCCTGATGATTTACTTTAGTTGCAATTTGTTGTCTTGCATACTGATAAGCAACATCCTTGAAAGAACTGCAGTGCAGGACAAATTTTTTTTGCTTTGGGGAAGTCTACTTCCCCTTCTTCCTTTAGACAAGATCAAATTTTAAAAGATTACTTTCCATTCTCAACTCACCCTTTCCTTACCATTGCAGAGAGTGAAATTTGGGACACCTATCACAGATATAGCTTTCATACACACACATATATTTTCAATTGTTTATCAGTTGTTTAGGCTGCAATTTAGATCCCTAGTTTTGAAAGAAAGAAAGGAGTCTTTTGTTGTGTCTGTACTGGAGATTATTCTTCCTGGTGTAACTTTTGAAAGAAACTTCCGGACAATACCCTTTAATCCAGAAGATAATGACACACAATCATAAGAATATTGTAAAAAAAAAAATAAAGCCAACAGCATCAAGTCCTCATGTGATAATGGGCTCAGTAGGGTGCTGCTCGGTAGGACCAAACTGCGGGGGAGGCAGAAGTCCAGTTTCAGACCCTGGTAGCCGGGCAGCCCCTCTCCGTGGCAGCAGGGAAGGCTGGCACCCAGGGTTTGGCTCAGGATCCTGACCCAGCCGGCTGAGCCTCTGCTGGTCCCCGCGAGCCATGAGTGCAGAATCTGGTGCCAAGTCAGGGTTTTTTTTGGACCAGGCAATGGGTGTTGGCCTGACCTGTGCTGCTTTTCATTTTGTTTCAGCTGAACACTGAGTGGGTGAGGGGATAGGGCAGCCACGGTGGGGTCCTTGGAAAAGGCAGTTGGAAAGCAGAGAGAGTTTTGATTCCTCAACTCAGCAGCCCTGGCGGAGTGGACGAGGTGGAGCTGGCCTTCCTGGAATTGTCGGGTCGACTTTCCTGTTGTGTTTCACTGTGGACGCTCTCACAGACGAATAGGACTGCTCCCTCACTGCCTGCCACCCACCATCTGGTTTCAGGGGCCTCTGTTTCGTGGGTCCCCACCGTCTGCCTACGGCGATGTTTCTTCAGAAAGAACTAGGGTGCAGTCCATTGGTGGGTATTCACGTCAATCTATTTATAAGAATGTATACCGATGCTAAAGGAATGATTAAGGACAAAAGTGCTGGCGGTTTCCTGTTTGTAGCATGCGTATCAGTCTTGCAATAGAACAAGTTGCATGTCTGAGGCTAAGACAGAGCAGGAGAGTGTAGTTGTTCCTCCAGAAATCAGGATTGCTTGTTTGCATGATCGTTGTGGCTTTTTGCTTGTCTGTTTGTAAAAATGAACCTCAAGTAGATATATTTAAGCTTTTATTAAGTAAATTTGGAAGACTAGCTTTCAATTAAAATCACCAGCTGGTGTGACCTGGCTCACCTTTTCCCTTAATTTTTATCATTAAAGTGTTCATGTCCCTAAAGATGTCTGCCAAGTTTGCAAGTGATTCTTTTCCCGAGTGTTCATTCATTGTTCGTCAGGTTGCATGGTTAGGCGAGAAGGTGATTATTTTAAAGAATGTCCTAGAGATCCAATTACTAAAAATGAGCATATTCTACACAGAGATGGAAGTACCGACAAGGTTTTGTGATTCACTGTGCATGAATTCCACCACGTGGGTGTTTTGTGAAATTGAAAGTCTTCCCGGGTGTCCTCACTTTAGGCATCAGGTCAAAAATTTTAACTTCAGCACTCCTTGGAATAAGGGGGAAATGTCAAGCATTCAAACATTTCTCTTGTACTGATTAATTATGGTAAAATTTGAGACTCATGGCTCGGTGTTTATTAGCTTGTCACCTTTTTTTCCAACCATTCCTTTTTTGGTCCCCTAAAAATTGGTTGGCATAAACTCTTAGTTTTCTGTTACTAGTTAAGTGGTGACATTTGAGTGCGCTGACGGTCTGAAGTGAACCGCAGCGACATTTCTGAGGCATCACCTATAGAATGTTACTGAATTACCTCTTATTCCCTGTTCCTGCTCAATGTTTTATCTATACTGTTGCTTTAAGAACCAGTTTGCATTTTTACTATTCTGCCATAATTTGGAGTGAGAAGCAGCTTATATTGTCATACCCATTCCAGTCCTTTAGAATGCCATTAAATGCAACTGGATTTCCATCACCTCACGGCCCTGTTTTATTGTACATTTACTGACTTAACCTGCTTCTCAACTCCATCAGGGGTGCTAATCAGGAAAGTGGCATTTGGGTCTTGTGTTTATTCTGTGGTTTCTATAACACAGAGTTAAATATTAAACCACGATTGAATATGCAGATGCTGAGTGCTTGTATTCTGTTATTTAAAATATCTGTGGTGAACTCTTCTTGGATGTAGCATCCAGTTTTTATTGAGTTTCTGTTAGATAATTTTCTGAGTTGAGAGAGGCACAGATGTTTATCTGAGATGAGAGCAAGTCCCTTCTGAGTTTATTCCCTGCTGCAATGTCTGCCTCACCAACTAAAGTTGATTTCCAGCGTGCCACAGGTTAGTAGTTTTGAGTTCCTGGAAAATCCGTATTTCTGTTGATCCAAGATAGAAGAATCACTTTCCCTGAAAAAATATTCTGTATGATTCTAGAGCAGGAATAATCTCTTAGTTTACTTGCTGCTGTTTGGGTTTTTGCTAACTCTTAACTTCCCCATGTGAAGAGAGGGGTCTGGGAGGTGCAGGTACGTGGACTTGTTCGTGTTTCAGAAATTTCCTCTCAGATAGCTAAACTGCTATTGCTTCATAGCATTTCCTTTAGGAGTTTCCTGTTCCAAACCATTTTTATTTGACTTGGAACTTTGTGCGGTTTTGACAGCATGTTTGTTATCTCAGTTGTGTTTTGGTCAATTTGGCATCCAGGTTAGTTTCCAAATCTCAGGGGTTACTTAGGGAAAAGATAAGAGGAAGTACCCTGGGCAGTGGCTGAGAGGAACCTGGTATTAACAGTTTACCACAGGCCGTCCAGTGTTGGTATCTAAATTCATCCTTTGGTCTAGTGGCTTGTTAATTTCTCTGATAGTGAAGGCCTTCAGAGCCATACAAAGCGAGGGACAAAAAGAAACGTTATCAATGGGTAGAAGGCATGCTATGCTCTTTGTCATATACTTCAAGTGAGAAAAATAATTATTTCTCACAGAGTATGCAGACATGATGTAGAATGCATTTTGGGAAGCACTGAGAGGTGGCTTTATCTTACTATTAAAATGTCAAGTCCTCCATTAAGAGAAATTTGAAATTAAAAATTAATGTTTGACATGACGATTCAATATCTCATCTGCAAGGGTGAGTGAACTCATAAATGCATTTGGTCTGGTGACTGTTAATTCTTGGTCAGTTCTTAAATATACTGGCGAGACTTCTGTATCCTTGGGATTCTGAACTGGAAAGCCTACCCATCGACTTTGACCATGGATTGGACCTTCCAATGCATGCCATCTTCACAGGGGTCCTGGGTGTTTCTTCAAGGCTGCTCTCATTTAGGAAGTTAAAGGTGCAAGTTATCTTGACTGTGTCAGAGTGGAAGTCAGGAGAGAGACTACAAAGACTAAAGTTGTGAAAATCTGTAATGACCTACCAAGCAGGATAGTGGTAAGTGTTGTGACTGCATAGGCTGAGGGGTCAATGTTCTGTCTGCCTTGACTTGCCAAGCCAATGTTTTTGCCTCTTCAAAAGGCTGGGTGGTGGTGGGGAAAGATGAAAGATCAATCTAACAAAGGGATCCCCTACTCCCTTAACTTCCATGTCCTTGGCCTTGAACAGTACTCCATAAGAGCAATCATTCTTAGTTCTCCGTCTCCCTTCTCAAGCCCAAACCCCACAGATGAGTTCTTTGAGTCTCCATTTCCTTTCTTTTCCACTGGGAACTTTCTCCTTCAATCTCTTTGCTCCAGGATCCTCTACATTTAACCAAAGAAAGCCTTCCTCTCTCTCTGGGAAGGCCCTCCTCCTGGGGTGAGTGCCCAGCCTCGGGACAGAGATGACTGGAGCCCAGAGGGAGAAAGGGCCACCTGCCCAGGCACACAAATGAGCCAGATCCACCATAGACACCATCTGGGTGCCAAGGTCCGCTCATCCTCCCAGCCCTCACCACTAGTTTGCCGTCTCCCTGCAATTTAATTCCTTTATCCCAAAAGGCATGCACTTTTTACATCTAGCTTTGATCATGGGATGGGAGGAATGGTCATGTGGCTTAGACCATACTTTCATGATCAGCCTCCAAATTAGACTATGACCGTTATCTCCATGTGAGTTGTGTGCTCACACATGCCCATCTTGGGCCCAGAGCTAATCTGACTGTATTGAAAGAATGAGATGAATCAGAAAGCGTTAAACCTGTGTCCTATCACTAACTTCTCTGTTGTGTACTAGGCAATGATACTTTAAAGTAAATATTTTGTGAATAGGATAGGCATATTGCTTTGTGTTTTTCAGTTAAAAGCTTTACTTTGATAAATGGAAACATCCATGTCACAATATTTAGAGCGACCTTTCTTTTTTTAAATAATTTTCCTTTGTTTAGTATGAAGTAGTCAAAAAACAAGAAAACCAACATATGAAATCCCTCCAAAAAAGAGGAAAGATTGGAGGAGGTGAGAAATAAAATTAGGAGGGTTTTTTGGGACAGTAAAAAGAACCTGGGTCAGCACAGAGACAGTGGGAACAGAGAGAAGGAAACCAATATAAAGAACTACTAAGGGTAGAGCGCTGTGTCTTGGCTAGTGATTTGGATTTAGGGGGTAGAGAGTGTATGAGTTTCCTCTTGCTGCTGTGACAAATGACCACAAACTTAGTGGCTTAAAACACCCCCCATTCCTCTTGCAGTTCTGGAGGTCAGAGGTCCGACACAGGTTTTGCTGGGCTAACCTCAAGCTGCCTACAGGGCTAGGGTCCTTTCTGGAGGCTCCAGGGGAGAATCTTTTCTTGCCCTTTCCAGCTTCTAGAGGCCACCCACATTCCTTGGCTCTTAGCCCCCTTCCATCCTCAAAGCCAGCCATAGCCAGCCAAGTCTTGCTCATGCTGCATCACTCTGACCACTTCTTGGCTTTCCTCTTTCGCTTTTAAGAACTGTGATTCAATGGGGTCCTCCCAAACCATCCAGGATGACAGCCCCGCTCAAGGTCTGCTGATTGGCAACCTTAATTCTTCATTGCCACATAACCTAACATAGTCATAGAAAGGAAGGAGGAGAAAATGTGAGTTTCTGACTTCTGGTGCTCGGGGAAGGTGGAAGAACCGTGAGGAGTCACCAGGAGCTTTTCTTTCCAGGGAAAACAGGTTTGGGATGGAAGGTGATGAAGCCCACGAGATGCCTGCTTCAGTCTGAGACACCTACAGTACACAAAGCAAAGAATTCTCCATGCTGCACTAAGGTACCAGACTGAAAGCCATCTCACAGAGGCAGGACATGAAAAAAACACACACACAGACACACACACACACACAGACACACACACACACAGACACACACACACAGACACACACACACACAGACACACACACACACACACACACACACCCATGGATTTTTTTTTTTGAAGGCAGTACGGGCTGTTAGGTGTTGATTAGCAGGAAGAAGTCAGCAGTGGTCAGAGAGGAAAATCAGAAATGTACAATTTCAGTGATACCCAGAATGAGAGAGGGAGATGTGAAAACATTCATATCATTGTTTTCCACAAAAATACTCATTTATTAATTTCTCTGTTTTAAAAAGTGCTTTTCTCAGCAATTTTGAATCTGGAAGAAAGTTTCTTGAGATGTCTTCCAGGATGCAGTGCTTAAATGCAGCCTGTGGCTAAGGAGTCTCTTGCTTCGGGACATGACTAGTGTACGCGCTAGAAGGAATCATAGGAAACGTCTGTGGAGGCTCTTCCAGGGACACGCAGCTAATAGGTAGCACAGCTGGCTAAGATTCTAGAACCTCTGACCATCTATCTAACTTCCCTTTCACTCACTATTCCATGTCCCCGTTCTGGGCATTCAAACTGTGGACAGAGCTGTGGGCTGTGAATTGTTGCCATCCCCATTTTTTGTAGTGAGTTCCAGAGATTACCCACATCCTCCTCGGAATGAGACCAGGGCTCTCACATCAGCCCATTCATAAAAATGTTGAGCTATACAATTTCCTGTCAATGTTATGCACCTGTGATTTCCTCCCATTGTCGTGAACACTAAGAATCTTTTTTTTTTTTTCTTTTTCTCTTTCCTTCTTTCTCTTTCTTTTCTTTCCTTCTTTCTTTCTTCTTTTTTTTTTTTTTTTTTTTTGTGTCATAGAGAATAAATTGCTAGGGCTAGAAAGAAAAAAAAACCAGATAGCATTTTGCACAAACTCTTCCCCACCCACCTCTCCCTCTTGGTGAACCCCTGTTCAGCTTCTACAGCCTCCCCTGCCCCCTTCTCCTCCAATATAGAGTTAAATATTCACTGTCTGTCTTTGGCAGGTGTCTTTGGTGGTGTTGCATAACTGTTTGTTTGTTCATATCTGCTCTCCCCAGTGGGCCAGGAAAACTCCAAGGCAGGGGCCAGGTATTGTCATTACTTGCCCCCAAACCAAACATGCAGACACACTCAAATATTTGTTGAAGGAATGAATGGCATTTTGTTTAATTTCTCAAAAAGACATTGTAAATAATGCTAAAAAAAATATAACATGCTAATTTAGGAGGGGGCATGGAAATGGCACATGTGCTGGCAAGTAACATATCGGTGATTAATTTAACAAAAAAAAATTTGCATCATGGTGAAATCTGGATAAAAGTAGAAAAAAATGGGATCCACTATAGCTATTAAATTAAAACCCCTTCCTCTGGTGCCTCCAGGCAAAAGATTTAAAAAATTGGATGAACTTCACTTTGCATCCAGGTATTTTGTCATCACTTAATACAGTTAACCAGCATTTACCATGTAGACAATTGCACAAAAACCATGCCAAATGCCATGGCAATAAAAGAAAAATACCCAGTTCTGAGCAGCTGCTATTAAATCATTCTTACATGAATTGCCCCTAAGCACTAGACTGACATCATTTGCATTGATGTCAGGGGAAATCCCATTGCACATCATTTCCCCTGTAATCTTGACTTGCACATGCTTGTCGAAGTCTTGCTCCACCATCGTTGCCCATACAACATATTATTCATACCTCTCTGAGAGTGCTTTTCATTTTGTAGTCCAGCTAGCTATAAATGTCTTTGTTTTCTAATGCAAGGGTCGGCAAATTAAGATCAGCAGGCCGGATCCAGCCCGCCAACTGTTAATGTAAATACAGTTTTACTGGCACATAGCCATGTCCAATCATTTACTTTCTACTTCTGTGTGACAATGGCAAAGTTGTGTAGTCGTGACAGAGACAGTATGGCCCACAAAGTCGAAAATATTTGCCATTTCGCCTCTTATAGAAATGGTTTGTTGACTTCTGTTTTAATATTTTGAAAGATCCTGGAACACATGGGTTATTCCCAAACGCCAGCACATTTATTAATTAAATATTTAAGGGAAAAGGAAAGTCTCTGCTCTCATAGAGCTTATATTCTAGTGTTAGGGGAGAAGTGGGGAGAGATGGAACAATAAACAAGCAAAGAAAACACTCCAGTGATAAATGCTACGGAGAAAAATAGACCAGATGGGGGAGGAAGGATTGCCGCGAGGGGCAGGGTAGTTGTGGTGGGAGCAGGGGTCTTGGTTTTATGTGGATTCACAGGGAAGGTGACAGTGGAGCAGAGAGTCATGTGGATTGGAAAAGCCATTGCAGGAGCAAGGAAGGGGGAGATGGGACGTGCTTGGCGTGTTTGAGGAATTGCAAAAAGGCCAGGAGCCCAGAGCACAGTTAGCAAGGGCTAGTGTGGGAGGGAATGAGGTCACTGTCTGTGTCTGTGTTTACTGGGACTGGTTTGACTGGTGAATTTCTCTCCTAGTGAGATGGGAAGCCCCTGGAGGCCAGAGCAGGGGAGAGGCAGGCTCTGTCATATTTGGACAGTACCTCTGGCTTCTGAGTGGAGAATAGACGGAGGGATGGGGGCCAAGAGTGGATGGAAGCCAGGAGACCAATTAGAAAAGTCTCGTGACAACCCAGGTAAGGGCTGGCTTGGCCCATGATCGTAGGGGTGGGGTGGTGAGAAGGGTCAGGTCTGGCTTCCCGAGCCAGCGCTGTGCCTAGCATTCACTAAAGGGCCCTTGAATGAGTGAACAGAATGGCACCGCTTCTGGGGTCCACAATGGACTTCCCTCCACAAATTCTGATGTCACCACTCTGGGGCCAAATCCTGGCATCTGCATTAAAAATCTAATGATCACAGTTCTCCGTGCGTAATTGGATGCCCATTCCACTGTCGAGATCTAGCTGTAGGTGTTCTCCGAGAACAAAGCAGACCAAAGGGTGACCTTTTTCCTTTAACGTACATGCTTCTCATGGGAAGGGAAAAGAAATTTGATTTAGAGAGAATTCTATTTTCACATAATTAACCAAAACAATGATCATCAAGCAAAACCTTCCCATTCCATCCAAGCCATCTATAGATGACGAGTCAGTGAGACCCAATGTGGATGTTCAGTTTCTTGCCACAGCAGCCCGGGGGTTTCCGTCGCAGGTTGTGAAAAGATGAGCAGGCTTTACTATCTCAAATCTCAGCTGTCCCTTTATTCATTCTCAAATGTCGGAGATATTGGGAAGGGTTGAAGATTTTTAAAAAAATGCCAGGCCCGTAGCTCTTTAATTTTCAACAGGCCGGCACATCCTTTACACTTTTAATGACTGGTTTCCATTCAGTTGATAGCAAGATGAGCAGTAGTTGAACCAAAGCACCATATGGTCATTCAGAGGGATGCTGTTTTAGAAAGGGTCAGGGTATTACAGGAATCGGTAATTTTACAAATAAATGGAAGTGTGAACACAAAAAGACAGGTTGTCAGAATCACTAACACAGCTTTGGATGGGAAGCCTTCCCATAAATCTTCCTGAGAACCACCCCCTGGCGGGTGACTTGAACCTCGGGTCCACCGGGCTGCGTGTCATGTTCCGTCCCTGTTAGCGGGGCCTCTGCTAATGGTCTTGAAAGGGAGAAGGTTCAAAGAGGTTGGTTCCCAGGCCTGCTAATGAGCAGGAGGCCCCTTCACCCTTAATGAGCTGGGGTTTGTGTGGGAGTCTCTCCCCTGCCCTTTTTGAAGGGCAGGCGGTCGGCGTTCACAGAAGCAGCAGGGTCTTTACAGCCAGCGAGCGTGCAGCTGGGCCACCCGAGGGTGGCCTGGAGGGGAGCAGCTAAGCTGGCAGAGGGCGTGCCTGGGCCGCGGGGCTCTGAGCACGGGGCCTTCTGCCACCCCAGCCTGTTCCTGGCAGCAGGGGTGAGCCCTTGACAGGAGCTCTTAGGCCAGCCAGTGTCCCTCTAGCAGCCTTTGCAAGGCTCTTCCAAGCCCCGCGGGCTGCCTGAAGTTCCTTTCTAACCTGAAATCGTCATCACTGTTAAAACTCATCAAATGAATAGCATAACCACTAAAATCCTCCTTCTAATCAACTAAATCCTTACTGGCAGTTATAAAGTCATTGATATCCAGGCTCACCTCATCCCCTAAAAGGCTCTCGGCTATTTTTCTTTGCTTCCCACTGCCCACCCCCACCCACCCCCAGATCAAACAATAGAATTAGAGTATCAAATGCATGCCAAAAATGCTGCCTCTATCACAGACATCTTTTTTTTTCCCCTCCCAGGAATGTATTTTGGAAACTGACACCCCAAATCTTAAGCTTTATCATGAAACCCGTGCATTTGATTTCAAGTTCATTTCATGCCCATTTCTACAGTACCTGCCCTTCTGTGGCTCTAGCCCTGGGTTGGTATTACAGGGAAAACTTCCTCAGAACACACGCCCATTAATATTTTAGTTCATAAATGCAAAGTTATGAAAGAATCTATAGTTCATTAATTAATGTTTTTATGTTTTAATTTTCGATGCAAGACCTAATAAGATTATTGTGATTAGATACAAAGTATGGAAATTACGGTTTCAATAACTTGCCAGTTTGGAGTAAAACCTTTTGAGAAACAAAATTGAAAAAAAAAATGTACTGCTCTCGGTGACTTGTACTTAGAAAGTGTTAGCTGGTATGCTGGCTTAGGGTGCTTTTTTTTTTTTTCCCTTTCTCCCTCCTTATTTCCCCACAGACTAGAAGAAGAATGACTTGGAATGTCCACAGATTTACCCTTCTGTGACCTGGGGTTTGGAATGATTCTGAGAGGCAGTCGAAGCCGACCGCCCCCATGGCTGACCCCCTCGTGCCTAATCACATCTTACATTCTTTTTCCAGATAGCTGATCAGCTTCCTTGGATTTTGCTGATGACACAGGAGAGCTTCGCCTGAAGATGGAAACACTGGAGTCGGAACTGACCTGCCCTATTTGTCTGGAGCTCTTCGAGGACCCTCTCCTGCTGCCCTGCGCACACAGCCTCTGCTTCAACTGCGCCCACCGCATCCTGGTGTCACACTGTGCCACCAACGAGTCCGTGGAGTCCATCACCGCCTTCCAGTGCCCCACCTGCCGGCATGTCATCACCCTCAGCCAGCAAGGTCTAGACGGGCTCAAGCGCAACGTCACCCTGCAGAACATCATCGACAGGTTCCAGAAGGCGTCGGTGAGTGGGCCCAATTCCCCCAGCGAGACCCGCCGGGAGCGGGCATTTGACGCCAACGCCATGACCTCTGCCGAGAAAGTTCTCTGCCAGTTCTGTGACCAGGACCCTGCCCAGGACGCTGTGAAGACCTGTGTCACTTGCGAAGTGTCCTACTGTGATGAGTGCCTGAAAGCCACTCACCCAAACAAGAAGCCCTTTACAGGCCATCGTCTGATTGAGCCCATTCCAGACTCGCACATCCGGGGGCTGATGTGTCTGGAGCACGAGGATGAGAAGGTGAATATGTACTGTGTGGCCGATGACCAGTTAATCTGTGCCTTGTGTAAACTGGTTGGGCGGCACCGTGATCATCAGGTGGCGGCTTTGAGTGAGCGCTATGACAAGTTGAAGGTTAGTCCGACCCGCCTTAAGCCAACCCCTTTCTGCCAGCAAATGTCATGGAAATAAAAAGTGTATTCACTGCTAGCTACATGGCAGGTGAAGGTTTTCTCTTCACCTTTGTTATCTGATTAGTTTTAGCATGTTTTTGGCAGCCTATAAATGTTACATAATGAGGGTATCTTGTAAAAGTTGACTGCTGCTTGTAATTTTCGCATTGTCAAGGTGAGGGTGAATTCTAAAAATCTGGATCATTTTCAGTGCTTGCAGTTTTTGCAAGGAGAGTGCTGCCACTTTCTGAGAGAGAGAGAGAACAAATGAGAAGGAAAGGCAGATAAAATCTGGCGTTGAGCATTTATTTTCCTCAATCAGGGAAAACTAATTTCACTCTCATTGTACCTGTATCTAGTTACTGCACAAACAAAAGAAGAGAATGAGGAATGTCTGTAGCAAATGTGGGATTTTAAAGGACATGTGACCTTTTTTTCCATGCGTAAATGATATCCAGTTTACTGGTGAAGTAGGGTGCTCTGACGATCTCAGATTTCACGAACGAATTCCTTTTCTTGTAGATTCTTTATTCAGTAAGGTTACTGGCAAGACAGTTTGAACTTCATTTTGAACATGAAATTATTAACCTAACTGCAGCTGAGGGGATAATAATTAATACGACTATCTGTCAAATAAAAACGCTCTCAAATGTAGATAGAATGCACCAGGGACAAAATCACAAGGCGTGTCTCCAGATGCCTGTTCGACTTCAGGTGACAGTGGGCGTAATGGATTGTTGAACACGCAGCCGACAGACTTTGCCTCTGATAGGAAGATGCTAGGCTCACCAGCTAATTTTAGATCAGAAGACAACAATTAAAAGGAAAGGAAGTATAAAGTAAGAGCTTTAAGTAAATATGCATTGAAGTCCTTCCTCTCAGGAAAAAAACATCCTGTATTCTTGAGCAAACAAAATGAATCACAGGGTCAAAAGAGGATTGTCACTCAGAGAAAACTGTCACCTTCAACAGCACTCCCGACCGCTTCTCCTTAGAGCTGAGTGGTTGTATTTACTTGGGCCACATATTTTCTCTTACAACCGTGGGATTAACCGAACACATCTGTAATTTGGCTTTGCTGTAATTTCTTGCTCGGCTCGCGAAAGTCGACGTGCCGAAGCAAATCCCTGCTTCTAAATGTCACATGAGAAGCAAAGGCATCCTCTGGGCAGCGTGCATCACTTAAAGTGTCTGAAGGGGGACAGGGGAGCTCCATCTTTAAACTATGTAGAGGAAATTAGGCCCAAGAATTTAGGGGAAACAAAGGCAGACACCCACTGGTTTCCTAGCGTAGTGTTGTGACAGTAGTGTGAGAAAATACTGCCAAAGTTCATAACATAAGAGATGACAAAGCATGTGTGAGTTAGGCCTCTAAAAGACATTCTTCAGAAATCAATATGGCTATCACTTTTTAGAAATCAAGATCTTTTTTGGGGGGGTGGTGGTGGGAAGGAACGTTGAGGATGATCACACACGGGTATTGGCTTTTTTGTTTTCTAAAATGTAAACATGCTACATGTTTGTTTTTTTTCCTCTTCAAAAAATATTCCTTTGATTGGATTAACACTGCCTTTTCAGAGCATTTGTTAACACATAATAATGTTTGCTATTTAGCAGCTCCCAAACTTGATCTTTAAACCTGGTAGTCAAGTTCTGCCCATTATTTGTACACTGTCTTGGGCATTATTAATAATTTAAATAGCATACGCTGATTTAGGAGCAGATACTGTCATGCTCTAGCCTTTCTTGTGATGCAAATGAAACTCTTCAATTATGAGCCCTGCCCAGCTGTCTAACCAATCCGGTGGGTTAGCGGTCATTGGTACTGACCCAGGGAGGGCCTGACAATTAACGACGTAGTGTAGTTTCTTTTCCACTTACAGAAATATAAGCCTATAAACAGCATCCTGTGTGCCAAGACACATTTACAGCTGTTCAACAAAATATGCTTATGAGCATTTATTTACAGCCATCTGAACATTTGAACAAATATGTTAGCCTTATGTGTTTGTTCTAAAACTTGCCATTTATGTTAGGAAAAAAAATCATTAAAAATATATGACATTTGTGCATCTATGAGATTTCAGTTAGCACATATTTATGAACATATGTACTTCCTTGTTATGTTTAAATCCTAAGTACAACATAAATATTGATTTTTGAAGGAAGTAATAGCATACGGAAAGGCCCCAAACCAAGGAAGTATCTTTTTGCTAGTTATTACTTTGGTCTGAAAAAAGAAATGTGTTCTATACTTGCATTTTTATGAGGCTCTGGCATCTCATATAGACATGGATTTATGATCATGTGTGAACTAAAATAAAGCCTGGAGAAATCTGAGGATGCTTTCATAGATAAGACAATAGATTTGGTTGAGTTCATTTGAATATTCAAGGATCTAGGTGTCTTCTCTTTGAAAATATTTTTGTCTTTCTGTTAAAGTGCATTATATGAAGAGGGGAATTCTGCAGTGATTATGGACAATAATTATTTCTTCCAATAATACTAAACTTCGGGGAACATTGTTATTCGTGTTAGATTTTAGTACACATATTTATAAAAGGAATTGGAATATGCTTTTATAAACTTAACTTTTCTAAGCATAAAAGAAAGAAAAAACCACATAAAATTCCTAACGTGTGGAATTCATGCAGATAAGATCTTCCACATGATCTGAAAAAGCTTCATGTTGGTAATCTGATGCTTGCAGAGACTCAGCATTGGGAAGCACTTTCAAAATATTGAAGCGAAGAGAAAATTAAACTAGCATTTCCTGGACCCCGATTTATGATAAGAAGAGAAAAGTCCTCCTGCCAAATGCAAAGGTCTCGGACTGGAGCATGTCATGGCATGGACCTCTTCTACATCATTTTAATTGAATCCTAAGAAGCCTCTCAGTCCTCCCAACTTGGATTAAAAGTTTGGTCTGTGAACCACAAAACATATTAGAGAATTTAATATAATGCACTCCAGAGTTTTAATGGAATTACAATGCAGTAATTCCTCTTTTTCTCTTCCAACATACAATGTTGGAGCTCTTTTTTTCTTTTCTCTGGTTATACCTATAAAAATATACAAACTGAGAAAAACTGACCTTTCCTTGCCCTTCCATTTCAGCATAGCCCCCTTCAAGTTAGCTGAAGCTGAAGCTGCAAACCACTGTTCTGTCATTCTGACTCTAAATGTTGGCTGAAGGGAATTGATTTGTATAACCTGGGTTTTAATGGATCATCCCATTGTAATTGTTTAATAGTTTGATAAACCTTCTAGTTAAAACCCAGCCTTCCTATGTAACCCTTCTCATCCAAAGGTGAGAACATGAAATTTAACTCTTGGGTTTTATAGTTTGCAAGGTTCGAGGTTTTAGAATGTCTTGGACTTTATTTATTTGGAATTAGGAGAGTTGGAAGTGGATACTGTCCTAAATTTTTTTTTCCCTTAAGAATTTCTAGAATTTGTTTCTTCTTTGAAAATAGTAGCAGATACAGCGCCGATTCCAGCATGAGGGTACACACACACAGACACACATAAGTATATACACATATATGTATACATACATGCATATATTTATTTTTTCAAATTTATTTTAATATTAGAATCTTGCTGAATGGAAATTGTATGGAGGCAAATTCAAGTGAACAATTTTCCCATTAGCGATATTTCATTCTGCAGACAAAAGATGGCAATGAGTGGAGCAACAATAACTAGATTTTCATCACCAAAATTATTTTATCTCTTCCTTGAATGTTTGTTAGAAGTCACTTTGGGACTTGATATGTCCTTTGTGGGAAGATTTTAACTACTGATTCAATTTATTTAATGGTTATAAAATATTCAGGTTTCCCATTTCTTCTAAGTCATTCTTTGGCATTTATATTTTTCTAGGAACTTTCCCTTTTAATCTCTTTTCAATGTTATAGCTGATGAATTATTTGCCATTTTCTCTTACTGCCCTTTACATTTTGTTGCATCTCTTCTTTGGACTAATATTGTTTATGTGCCTTCCCCCTTTTTCTTTATCAATTTTGTCAGAGGTTTGTCATTTTATTATTATTTTTTAATTGGCCACGACAAAGATCAGATTTTTCACTGGGTTGGCCTCTTTATTGGATCTTAATTGTATGTCTGCTCTAATCTTTATTTTTTTTTCCTTTAGCTATCTTTGGGTTAATTCTATTGTCTTTTTCCTAACTTTTTAAGATGGTTACTCAGTTCATTTATTTTGAAACCTTTTTACTTTCCAATATAGCCTTTTTAAGGCTATAAATTTCGTTATGAATCTCACTGTCTTAACTACTTCCTCCAAGTTTTTATTTGTAGTTTTTCCATTATCAGTTCGAAGTATTTTCTAATTTCCATTGTTGTTTCCTCTTGATCCATGAATTATTTAGAAGTTTTTTTTCTTCCAAACATATGTACTTTTTTTTGCTTTGCCCATTTCTTTTTTTAATAATTTTATTTATCAAAAATATGTATATTTCCAAACAAACAAAGAAAAGGAATAAGAAAAACAAATATCCTGAAATAACATCATTGCTTCCAATATGCTCCTACCATACCACAAGAAAATTAAACCATAGTCATTCCTGAGCATTCCCATATCATTAAGATTACCCTCAATATCTTATCTATTCTTATTAGATTATTGTTCTCCCTTCACTAGCTGCTGTCTCTCTCTAGGTCCCCTATATTCTAAAATATAAGGCTCTTGTTTTACATTTTTCACAGAGTTCACATTAGTGGTAAAATACAATGTCTCTCCTTTTGTATCTGACTGACTTCACTCAACATTATGTCCTCAAGATTCATCTATGTTGTCATATGCTTCACAACCTCATTCCTTCTCATGGCTGCGTAGTATTCCATTGTGTGTATATACCACATTTTGTTTATCCACTCATCTGTTGAAGGACATTTAGGTTGTTACCATCTCTTGGCAATTGTGAGCAATGCTGCTATGAACATCGGTGTGCAGATATCCGTTCCTGTCACTGCTTTCAGGTCCTCTGGGTAAATACCGAGAAGTGAAATTGCTGAATCGTAGGGTAACTCAATATGTAGTTTTCTAAGGAGCTGCCAAACTGTCTTCCAGAGTGGCTGTACCATTATACAGTCCCACCAGCAATGAATAAGAGTTCCAATTTCTCCACATCCTCTCCAGCATTTGTAGTTTCCTGTTTGTTTAATGGCGGCCATTCTAATTGGTGTAAGATGATACTTCATTGTGGTCTTGATTTGTATCTCCCTAATACAGCAGATGAACATTTTTTCATGTGTTTTTTAGCCATTTGTATTTCCTCTTCAGAGAAATGTTTTTTCATATCTTTTGCCCATTTTGTAATTGGGCAATATGTACTACTATCGTTGAGTTGTAAGATTTCTTTATATATACAAAGTATCAGTCTCTTATCAGATAGATGGTTTCCAAATATTTTCTCCCATTGAGTTGGCTGTCTCTTTACCTTTTTGACAAATTCCTTTGACTTACAGAAGCTTTTAATTCTGAGGACTTCCCATTTATCTATTTTTTGCTTTGATTTCTTCTGCTTTAGGTGTAAGGTCTAAGAACCAACCTCCTAGTACTAGGTCTTGAAGATATTTCCCTATATTATCTTCTAGGAGTTTTATGGTGAAGTCTCTTATAATGAGATCTTTGATCCATGCTGAATTAATTTTTGTATAGGGTGTGAGGTAGGAGTCCTCTTTCATTCCTTTACATATAGATATCCAATTCTCCCAGGCCCATTTGTTGAAGAGGCTTTTATGTCCCGATCCAGTGGATTTGGGGGCCTTATCAAAAAATCAGTCAACCGTAGATCTGGGGGTCTATTTCCGAATTCTCAATTTGATTCCATTGATCAATAATTCTATTTTTGTGCCAATATCATGCTGTTTTGACTACTGTGGCTTTATAGTAAGCTTCAAAATCAGGCAGTGTAAGTCTTCCCACTTTGTTTTTCTTTTTTAGAATATTTTTAGCAATTCGAGACATCTTTCCCTTCCACATAAATGTGTTGACTAGTTTTTCCAAGTCTGCAAAGTAGATTGTTTGTATTTTGATGGGAATGACATTAAATATGTAGATCAGTTTGGGTAGAATTGACATCTTAATGACATTTAGCCTTCCTATCCATGAACACGGAATGTCTCTCCATCTCTTTAGGTCACCTTCTATTTCTTTAAGTAGAGTTATATAATTTTCTGTGTAGAGGTCTTTTACAACCTTGGATAAGTTTATTCCTAGGTACTTAAATTTTTTAGTTGATATTGAGAATGGAATCTTTTTCTTGAGTGTCTCTTCAGTTATGTCATTTCTACTGTATAGAAACATTACTGACTTGTGTGCATTAGTTTTATATCCTGCCATTTTTCCAAATTTGTTTAATAGCCCAAGTAGCTGTGTTGTCGACTTCTCAGGGTTTTCCAAGTATAAGATCATATCATCTGTAAATAATGAGAGTTTTGCTGCTTCTTTCCAGTTTGGATGCCATTTATTTCTTTGTCTTGCTGAATTGCTCTGGCTAGAACTTCTAGCACAGTGTTGAATAATAGTGGTGACAATGGGCATCCTTGTCTCGTTCCTGATCTTAGAGGGAAAGCTTTCAGTCTCTCGCCATTGGGTACTATACCGGCTGTGGGTTTTTCATATATGCCCTTTATCATGTTGAGGAAGTTTCCTTCAATTCCTAATTTTGAAGTGTTTTTATCATAAAAGGATGCTGGAATTGGTGAATGCTTTTTCAGGATCTATTGAGATGATCATTTGATTTTTCCCTTCTGATCTGTTAATGTGTTGTATTACATTGATTGATTTTCTTGTGTTGAACCACCCTTGCAGCCTGGGATGAACCCCACTTGGTCAGGGTGTATAATTTTTTTAATGTGTCTTTGAATTTGATTTACAAGTATTTTATTGAGAATTTTTACATTTATATTCAAGAGGGAAATTGGCCGGTAGTTTTCCTTTCTTGTAGCGTCTTTATCTGGTTTTGATATTAGAGCGATGTTGGCTTCATAAAATGAATTAGGTAGTGTTCCATTTTCTTCAATTTTTTGAAAGAGTTTAAGTAGGAATGGTGTCAGTTCTTTTTGGAAAGTTTGGTAGAATTCCCCTGTAAAGCCATCTGGGCCTGGGGTTTCATTTGTAGGAAGCTTTTTGATAACTGATTGGATCTCTTTACTTTTGATTGCTTTGTTGAGTTCTGCTTTTTCTTCAATTCCACACTCTCTTCTATAGATCGTTCATGGTTTTGAGGCTAGGAGAAGTCCAAAATCCGAGGTATCAGCAAGGCAGTGCTTTCTTCCCAAAGTCTAGAGCATTCTGGTACTCGCTGCTAGGAACTCTTGGGGTTCCTTGCTTTTCATCTCTTCCTCCCTTCCCATGGTGAGATCCTCACCTTTCTCTTTAGGTTTCTGTTCCAAACATATGTACTTCTGAATAAAAATTGTCTTTCCATTATTGACTTCCAGTTTAAATGCCTTATGATCAGGGCCTAGTACATACTAGACCAAATACATACTAAATTCTTATTAATATGCCATATGGACTTGAGACAAATTGCTATTTTTATTTATGGACATAGTTTTACATATTAACCATCAGAATAAACTTGTTTATTGTGTGTTCAAATCTTTCATAAGCTCACTGGCTTTTTTAGTTGGCTTGATCAATTACTAGGAGACATACATTTAAAGCTCCCACTAAGAGAGTGAAATTTTCAAGTTCTCATGTTATTTTTCCTGCTTTATCTTTTGAAGCTATGTTATTAAGTACATATGAGTTCAGAATTTTATGTCTCTCTGGTGTATTAAACCTTTTAACAATATTACTTCTTGGAATGATTAATAAGTAGGGATACTTATTATCTCTAAGAGTGTTTTTTTCCCCATAAAGTCTATTTTACAATAGAATTTATTTTAGAATACATATATTACAGTAGCTAGTCTAGTTTTGGGGTGAGGAGGGACAGTGTTAGTATTTACTGAGTATATGATTCCATTCTTTTAGTCCTAGTGTTTTCTGTGACTTTTTGTTTTACATGTGTTTCCTGTTAATATCAAACAGATGGCTATCAAATAGATTTTTTACATATTCTGACAAGCTTTGCTTTTAACTGGATTGTACAATCCATTTATATTGCTTGTGAACATGGATGTATTTGGATCCGTTTCAATCATTTTTTTTTTTTTTGAGTTGTCCAGCCTTTAAAAATAGGTCTTTTTCCCTCTCCTTATCTTCTTTTAGATTAAGATACAATTCTTTCAGTAGCTGCCCTAGAAATATTTATGGGCCAATTTAACAGCGAAGGCTAAAGTTGATTAATAAATTTATCCTTCTCCCCACCCAATCAGTTTTATACATTCTGATATTTTATGTTGATCCCCTCTTTCAACCACTCCATTATTCCATAGTAATCCCCACTGTCTTTCTAACTCTATTTGGTGTTGTAGATGGCCTAAATAAGAGAGAATTCCTGCAGGGAAAGTTTATGATCTTGAATTTCATCAATTAATTACTAGGAGAGAGAAGAGGAAGGATGAGGATATCTTGAAAGCATCCTAATCACCTGTGAATCTTGGAAGTTCATTCCATAAGGCAACATTAGTGTCTCTTAAAGCAAACATCAATAATGCTTTGCGTTTCAGAAAATACATGACCTTCCACCTTTGTCTTTGTACCGTTATGTGTTCGTATGTTTAAAACTCCATTCCTGGTGATGGACATGTTTCTTTATTGAGCAGTTACTAGTGAAAATTTTTTTCAGCAAATATGTCATATTTTTTGAGACAGTGTACAAGGCATTGCATTCTGTTTTGTAAACATTAGTGCATTTCCTTACCACAGGCAAGGATGCTGTCAGTGCTATAGAAATGAAAAAGTACACAGGTTTTCAGAACTTCCCTTCATTCTAGATTTTGGGACCTGTTGTGTTTTATTCCAGCTCCACACCTCTGCTATTTTTTCACATACCCTTCTCTTAGACATGATCTTCTGTTGATCTCTTACATCTATTATGATCAGTATTCTTTCTGAGGGTTGTTTTGTTTCCTTTTTGTGAACTCGTAGCCGTCCCACCTTTTCTGTGCCCTTGCAGTAACCTCCTGATTGGTCTCTGTCCTGCTCGTCTCCACTACTAACCATCCACCTTAGACACTGTCACCAAATTCCTTTTCCTAAATTATATTTCTCTCTTGTCCTGGTACTTGCTCCAAATGTTTCCCAGTAGTCCCAAAATTGTCTAGAGGATCAAAGCCCAACTTAGCCCCGTGATCACCTCTCCTGTGTCCAGTGTACTTTCCTACTTAATTTGCAGCCTTTCCTGGGCCTGTCTCCATATTTTGGTTTGTGTTGCTTCCCTTGTTTTGGTCGAGCCTCTTAATCTCCCTCCTTAAACCTAACCTGGCTTTAAAAGCCCCATGCGGATTCCTTAGTGGCCATCCCAGTAAAAGTCAGTTTTCCTTCCATGAACTTTTTTGTTTTAAAAAGTGGTTCTCTGCCTAGACAACTTAAGATAACAAGCCATACCAGGAAACACGAAAACATGGACCAGCCAAAGGAACAAACTAATAGCTCAGCTGAGACACAGGAGTGGAGGCAACTAATGCTAAATAAATTTGATGAAATGAAGGAAGATATAGCAAAAGAGCTGAAGGATATAAAGAAGACACTGGCTGACCATAAAGAAGAATTCATAAACTTAAAAAAACAAATGGCAGAACTCATGGGAATGAAGGCCACAATGGAGGAGATGAAAAACACAATGGAGGGACACAACAGTAGATTTGAACAGGCAGAAGAAAGAATCAGTGAACTGGAAGACAGGTCATTCGAATTCATACACACAAAAGAACAGATGGTGAAAAAAATGGAAAAATATGAGCAGGGTCTTAGGGAGCTGAGTGACAACATGAAACGCACAAATATACGTGTTATGGGTATCCCAGAAGGAGAAGAGAGGGGAAAAGGGGCAGAAAGAGTAATAGAAGACATATTCACTGAAAATTTCCCAACTCTTATAAAAGACAGAAAATTAGAGATTCAAGAAGTACAACGTACCCCAAATAGAATAGATCCCAATAGACCTACTCCAAGACACTTACTGGTCAGATTGTCCAATGTCAAAGACAAAGAGAGGATTCTGAAAGCAGCAAGAGAAAAGCAATCCATCACGTACAAGGGAAAGTCAATAAGACTATGTACAGATTTCTCTGCAGAAACCATGGAGGCAAGAAGACAGTGGCATGATATATTTAAGATACTGAAAGAGAAAAACTGCCAACCAAGAATTCTATATCCAGCAAAACTTTCCTTCAAAAATGAGGGAGAGATTAAAACATTTTCAGACAAACAGACACTGAGAGAGTTTGTGAATAAGAGACCGGCACTACAAGAAATACTAAAGGGAGTGCTACAGGCTGATAGGAAAAGACAGGAGAGAGAGAGTTGGAGAAGAGTGCAGAAATGAAGATTATCAGGAAAGGTAAAAGGAGAGGAAAAAATAAGATATGACATATAAATTCCAAAAAAACAAAATGGTAGTAGAAAGTACTGCCCTTACAGTAATAACACTAAATGTAAATGGATTAAACTCCCCAATAAAAGACACAGACTGGCAGAATGGATTAAAAAACAGGACCCATCTATATGCTGTCTACAAGAAACTCACTTTAGACACAAGGACAAACATAGACTGAAAGTGAAAGGTTGGAAAAAGATATTTCATGCAAACAACAACCAGAAAAAAGCGGGGAGTAGCTATATTAATATCAGACAAGTTAGACTTCAAAAGCGAAACAATTAAAAGAGACAAAGAAGGACACTATATATTAATAAAAGGGTCAATTCATCAAGAAAACATAACAGTCATAAATATTTATGCACCAAACCAGAATGCCCCAAAATTCATGAGGCAAACACTGCGATCACTGAAAGGAGAAATAGATACCTCTACAATAATAGTTGGAGACTTCAATACACCACTCTCATCAATGGATAGAACATCTAGACAGAGGATCACTAAAGAAACAGAGATGTTGAATTGTATGATAAATGAACTAGACTTGACAGACATTTATAGAACACTACATCCAACAACAGCAGGATACACTTTTTTCTCAAGTGCTCATGGAACATTCTCTAGGATAGACCACATGTTGGGTCACAAAGCAAGTCTCAACAAATTTAAAAATATTGATATTATACAAAACACTTTCTCAGACCACAATGGAATGAAGTTGGAAATAAATAAAAGGCAGAAGGTCATAAAATTCACAAACATATGGAGGCTAAACAACACCCTCTTAGAAAACCAGTGGGTAAAGGAAGAAATTACAAGAGAAATTAGTAAATACCTCGAGGCAAATGACAATGAAAACACAACTTATCAAAACTTATGGGATGCAGCAAAGGCGGTGCTGAGAGGGAAATTTATTGCCCTAAATGCCTATATTAAAAGAGAAGAGAGAGCAAAAATTGAAGAGTTAACTGCTCACCTGGAGGAATTAGAGAAAGAACAGCAAACTAACCCCAAAACAAGCAGAAAGGAAGAAATAACAAAGATTAGAGCAGAAATAAATGCAATTGAGAACAGGAAAACAATAGAGAGAATCAACAAAACCAGAAGTTGGTTCTTTGAGAAAATCAATAAAATCGATGGACCACTGGCCAGGCTAACAAAAAAAAAGAGCAGATGCAAATAAATGCAATCAGAAATGGGAAAGGAAATATAACTACTGACCCTGCAGAAATTAAGGAGATAATGAGAAGGTACTATGAGCAACTATATGCTAATAAACTAGACAACTTAGATGAAATGGACAACTTCCTAGAAAAGCATAAACCACCAACATTAACTCAAGAAGAAATAGATGACCTCAACAAACCAATCACAAGTAAAGAGATTGAGTCAGTCATCAAAAAGCTCCCAAAAAGGAAAAGCCCAGGACCAGATGGTTTCACATGTGAATTCTACCAAGCATTCAAGAACGAATTAGTACCAATCCTGCTCAATCTCTTCAAAAAAATTGAAGAAGAGGGAAAGCTACCTAACTCTTTCTATGAAGCCATCATCACCCTAATACCAAAACCAGGCAAAGATACTACAAAAAAAGAAAATTATAGACCAATTTCTTTAATGAATATAGACGCAAAAATCCTCAACAAAATACTCGCAAATTGAATCCAGCAGCACATTAAAAGAATTATACACCACGACCAGGTGGGATTTATTCTAGGTATGCAAGGCTGGTTCAACACAAGAAAATCAATTAATGTAATATACCACATCAATAAATCAAAGCAGAAGAACCACATGATCATCTCGATTGATGCAGAAAAGGCATTTGACAAAATTCAACATCCTTTCCTGATGAAAACACTTCAAAGGATAGGAATAGAAGGGAACTTTTTCAATATGATAAAGGCAATATATGAAAAACCCACAGCTAACATCACACTCAATGGGGAGAGACTGAAAGCTTTTCCTCTAAGATCAGGAACAAGACAGGGATGCCCACTATCACCATTGTTATTCAACATTGTGCTGGAAGTTCTAGCTAGAGCAATTAGGCAAGAAAAAGAAATAAAAGGCATCCAAATTGGAGAGGAAGAAGTAAAACTTTCACTATTTGCAGATGACATGATTCTATATGTAGGAAATCCAGAAAAATCTACAGCAAAGCTACTAGAACTAGTCAATGAATACAGCAAAGTAGCAGGCTACAAGATCAACACACAAAAATCTGTAGTGTTCCTATACACAAGTAATGTGCAAAAAGAGGAGGAAATCAAGAAAAAAATCCCATTTACAATAGCAACCAAAAGAATCAAGTATTTAGGAATAAACTTAACCAAGGACACAAAAGACCTTTACATAGAAAACTATAAGAAACTGCTAAAAGAAATTGAACAAGACCTGAAAAAATGGAAGAACATACCATGTTCATGGATTGGAAGACTAAATATAGTTAAGATGGCAATTTTACCTAAACTGATTTACAGATTCAATGCAATCAAATCCCAACAACTTACTTTACAGAAATAGAAAAACCAATAACTAAATTTATTTGGAAGGGTAAGGTGCCCCGAATAGCCAAAAATGTCTTGAGAAAGAGGAATGAAGTGGGAGGTCTCACACTACCTGACTTTGAAGCATATTACAAAGCTACAGTGCTCAAAACAGCATGGTACTGGCATAAGGACAGATATACTGATCAATGGAATCGAATTGAGTGTTCAGAAGTAGACCCTCACATCTATGGACAACTGATCTTTGATAAGGCAGTGAAGCCGAAGCAACTGGGAAAGAGCAGCCTGTTCAGTAAATGGTGTTTGGAGAACTGGATATCCATTTCCAAAAGAATGAAAGAGGATGTCCATCTCACACCTTATACCAAAATTGACTCAAAGTGGATCAAAGACCTAAACATTAGCACCAAGACCATAAAACTCTTAGAAGAAAATGTAGGGCAATATCTTAAAGATCTTGTGAAAGGAGGTGGTTTCTTAGATCTCACACCCAAGGCACGAGCATCCAAAGAACAAATAGACAAATGGGATCTCCTCAAAATTAAACACTTTTGTACATCAAAGGACTTTGTCAGAAAAGTCAAAAGGCAACCTACACAATGGGAGATGATATTTGGAAACCACATATCAGATAAGGGTTTAATATCCCGAATATATAAAGGAATCCTGCATCTCAATAACAGAAAGACAAACAATCCAATTAAAAAATGGGCAAAAGACATGAACAGACATTTTTCTGAAGAGGAAATACAAATGGCTCAAAAGCATATGAAAAAATGCTCAACTTCACTGGCTATTAAGGAAATGCAAATCAAAACCACAATGAGATATCATCTCACACCTACCAGAATGGCCATTATCCAAAAAACAGAAAATGACAAGTGCTGGAGAGGATGTGGAGAAAGAGGCACACTTATTCATTGTTGGTGGGAATGTAGAATGGTGCAACCACTCTGGAGGACAGTATGGAGGTTCCTCAGGAAGCTAAATATAGATTTGCCATATGACCCAGCTATTCCATTGCTGGGTATATACTCAGAGGAACTGAAACTTAAGACACAAACAGACATTTGTAAACCGATGTTTATTGCAGCATTATTCACAATTGCCAAGAGATGGAAACAGCCCAAATGTCCATCAAAGGATGAGTGGATAAACAAACTGTGGTATATACACATGATGGAATATTATGCAGCTGTAAGACAGAACAAAGACATGGATCATGTAATAATGTGGATGAACCTTGAGGACATTATGTTGAGTGAAGTTAGCCAGAAACAAAAGGACAGATTCTGTATGGTCTCACTAATATGAACAGACATTAATGAACAACCTTTGGGAGTTAAAAGCTGACAACACAGGCGACCAGGAGATAGAAAGAGGACAGAAATCAGCCATTTGATGCTGAAGGACTACAGAATGTTTAGGATTGATTGCATAGATCCAGAAATAGATAGTATAATACTGTGTGATGGTAGCACGGTATTGTAAGTACACTGAACAAAGATGTCTGTGAGTAAAGCTGAAAGAGGTGGGATAGGAGAATGTATGACACCAGAGGTAAAGATAGATGATAAAGACTGGGACTGCATAACGTGGCAAAAACTGGAGTGGCCAATGACTGTCACTAAATATACAAATATAAAAATGTTTTTGCATGTGGGAAAGCAAATGAATGTCAACCATGTAGAAATTTGAAAAAGGGATGGTATTCAGGAAAAAAACATAATCAAAGCAAACTGGAGTCTATGGTCAACAGTAACATTGTAATATACCTCCATTAAATGTAACAAAGGCAATACGCCAATGCTAAATGTATATGAGGGGGATATAGGGGAGTAATATGGGATTCTCGGTAGTGGTGTTATTTGCTGTCCTTAGTAGTATATTGTATTGTATGACATGTTATTTTTCTTTTTATCGTTTTTTCTTATTGCTAAAAAAAAAAAATTTTTCTTGTAGTAATCAGTATGTTCAAATGCTGATTGTGATAAATGTACAACTTTATGATGATACCATGAACAACTGATTGTACACTGTGGATAAATGGTATGTGAATATAACTCTAAAATTGTAGGAAAATATATATATAGGAGTAAAAGTGTTGGAGAAAACATGGTGAGAGGGATGATGCCTCACCAATATGGACTAACTACAATGTGTAAACTCAGAATTGAATCTTAGAACATAGCCTAACGTGGACACAATAATTGTAATAGTCCCTAGATTGTAAGCTCTTACAGCAGTTAACTCTCCCTGAATTGTAATGCCTATCTCTAAACTTTGAGATGCTGATCCCCTAGCGTATAA
This sequence comes from Choloepus didactylus, assembly GCF_015220235.1. Lineage (NCBI taxonomy): Eukaryota > Metazoa > Chordata > Mammalia > Pilosa > Megalonychidae > Choloepus > Choloepus didactylus. The sequence goes on along the minus strand of NC_051334.1, from coordinate 7,622,239 downwards.
CCTGATTGGTCTCTGGAACAATGCATATCTCTGAGACACCTGAAACTCAGAGCTAGAGCTCGGCAGATATGAATGTCAGTATTAGTACATACAGCCACTGTCAAAAAAAAAAAGCTGAAAAGAGCCCAGACTTCAATTAGTGATATGAATGAAGCAGGTCTGGTTAAGACCAGGGCAAGCCAGGCCAAAGGGTAAAGGTTGAAACTGATTGTGTTTTAAAACTTCAACTTTCATATGAGACCAAGGGAATAGATATCTATTTGGTACAGGATCTAAATTTTCTAAATGGTACAACTCTACAGTCGATTTGTTCAAACACCACAATTGCGTGGAACTTTGAATAGGAAGTGAGATACAGTAGGTTAGTATAGGCTGGAGTGAAATAGTGACACATCCTAGAGTAATTTGGGCAGATAATAAAAAATATATTTACAGCCTCCCCCTCCCCAGCCCCAAAGATCTGGGGGAAGGTGTGGATGTCTTGGACATCCTCACCTGGGCTGGTGTTGATGTTGTCACAAACATTGGGACTGGCGGTTTGATGTGCTGAGCCCTCGAGCATGGGACTTGCCCTTATGAAGCTCATTACTACAAAGGAGAGTCCAAACTTGTATGTAATGGTGCCTAAGAGTCTCCCCCTGAGTACCTCTTTGTTGCTCAGATGTGGCCCTCTCTCTCTCTAACTGAGCCATCTCGACAGGTGAACTCACAGCCCTCCCCCCTACGTGGGACCCGACTCCCAGGGGTGTAAATCTCCCTGGCAACGCAGAGTATGACTCCCGGGGATGAATGTGGACCCGGCATCGTGGGACTGAGAGTTATCTTCTTGACCAAAAGGGGGATGCAAAATGAGACGAAATAGTTTCAGTGGCTGAGAGATTCCAAATGGAGTCGAGAGGTCACTCTGGTGGACATTCTTATGCACTATATAGATAACACCTCTTAGGCTTTAATGTATTGGAATAGCTAGAAGTAAATACCTGAAACTACCAAACTCCAACCCAGCAGTCTGGACTCCTGAAGACAATTATATAATAATGTGGATTACAAGGGGTGACAGTGTGATTGTGAAGACCTTGTGGATCACACCCCCTTTATCTAGTGTATGGATGAGTGGAGGAATGGGGATAAAAACTAAAGGACAAATGGGGTGGGATGGGGGGACGATTTGGGTGTTCTTTTTTCACTTTTAGTTTTTATTCTTCTGGTTCTTTCTGATGTAAGGAAAATGTTCAGAGATAGATTGTGGTGATGAACGCATAACTATGTTATCATACTGTGGATAGTGGATTGTATATCATGGATGATTGTATGGTGTGTGAATGTATTTCAATAAAAATGAACTTAAAAAAAAAAAAAGTTCTCAACCAGGGTGACTCCCCCCCCCCCAGGGGACATTTGGCAATGTCTGGAGATGTTTCTGATTGTCACAAATGGGATGGGAGGGGAGAGCTCCTGGCATCTAGTGAGTAGAGGCCAGGGATGCTGCTAAGTATCTTGCATTGAGGAAGACACCCCCACAATAAAGAATGATCTGGCCCCAAATGTCACTAGTGCTGAGGTTGAAAAACCCTGGTCTGTAGGAACTTTACTTGGTGTTGATCACTTACCCTGGTATGTGTTTGACTATCTAAGTTAAAAGCTTGGTATCTTTCCCATCAGACTTTTTTTCTTTTTTTAAATTAGAGAAGTGGTGGGTTTACAGAACATTCATGCATAAAATACCAGATTCCCATCTACCACCCTTTTATTAACACCTTGTATTGGTGTGGTACATTTGTTATAATTGACAAAAGCCCATTTTTATAATTGTACTATTAACTGTAATCCATGGTTTAACCTAGGGTTCATTGTTTGTGTTGTGCAGTTCCATGTTGTGCAATTCTTAAAAAATTTTAATGTAGTATCTAATATTATATATACAGCCTAACATTTCTCCTTTTAACCACATTCAGGTATATATATTTCAATGCTGTTAATTACATTGACAATGTTGTACCACCATCACCACCACCCATTACCAAAACATTTCTATCATTCCAAATTGGAACTCTGTACATTTTAAGCCTTAATCTTTGCTTACACTGCTTTATCAGGGACATATGACTGACCACAAGCTCTTACAGATAATTGGTTCTCAATAAATATTTGTCAGCTGTTTTATTGATGATCAACTATTAATGCTACATGAAAAATTGGAATTAAATTCATAAAAATATTGCAGATATTCATTCTTTTTGATGGTTTAAATTTAATGGTGTGAACTTTGGGACAAACTTGAACATGAATATTTCTAGAACAGTTCAAGCTGCTTACCATGTGATAGACACTTGATAGACCCATTATATCTATTATTTCATTTCCCTCCCATCAACCACACCTAGCAGATAGGTTTTTTGTGAGACTGCAAAAGAATTAAATTAATATATGCTTAATAAGTAATATGAACAGAAATAGGCCCCACCTCTGTGAACCTTACAGCCTAGTAGGGAATTCCACGAGAATAGATATCTGCTCTGTTGCTGGCAGAGGGAGGCACACTGTGCCCAAAGCAGCAGAGCCACCAAGCCCAGACCTGAGAGATGGAGAAAGACTTCCTGGAAAAGGGGCCGTTAAACCCACCACTCCCCCAGCTTCATACTAGAAACCAATGTGAAATCTACTAGATGTTAGTAAAAACCCTAATAGCAGTTGTTCTTCTTTACTTTTTTACCGTGTATGAAGTCCTTTGGACACATATAAAATTTTGGTAGTAACCTAAGTATCAGTATTTAATTTGATAAATTAATGTTTCCTTCCAAATATCTATAGTTTATAATCTAAACAACTAAAATTTTCAAACTACTTCCTACTAATTCCAAGGAATATCCTAATCTAATAGGTAGGTGTATGACTTTTCACCATGTGATGCCATTGGGCTATATGAATACATTGGACCTGTCTTCTAAAATATTCTAAAATATTTTGGCTATATGGAGTCCTACCAGTTCCAATTGGCTGCTTCAAAATGCAATTCTGTTTGTGCTTGTTTCATGGGAACATTTCTTTAGTGTGCAGTAGATTTTTAAAAAAAATTCCTTTGTGCTGAAAATAAGAGTTTCAGATATTTGTTAAATATATTAAAATATATTTTAATTTTTCTATTTGGTACCAAAATATTTTTGATATAGTGAATAAAAGAAAATATCTCCAGCGATAGGTTCTTATGAGTAAGTTCAAGGTTATCTCCCTAGCTCCCTCCTCACCTTAGTCATCTGAAGTGTTGCCTCGCCCTTCTTCACCTGCAGAGAGGAATGTATTATTGACTGTTGATTTATTATTAATGGATTAATTTTTGGTAAGCACAGAGTTCTGGAAAATGCGCAGACAAGCATACAAAGTCCTTAGTCATAGGGCTTTGTAAACAAATTTAATTCTCGGGCATCTTGTTTAACCTTTTGTGCCACATTTTACTCATCTGTAAAACAGGGCTCATAATGTACTTACTTGCACAGAAACTTGGGAGATGAAAATAAAGCATTTCATGTAAATATTTAGCATTGTGCCTGCCACAGAGTAAGCCTGCAATATTTATTAGACTGCTATTATAAGGCCCTGGGCAGAAGAGTGGAATGGGTAAGTGCACAGAATTGGGAGGGAGACCACTGTAAATAGTATCTGTTAACCACTGTTTGTATAATTTGTGCAAGAGATAAGGGGATAGGGGTCCATGTTGTCGCTTTCATGTGTTTTGTAGTTTGCTCTTTGCCAGGCGCTTTAGGAGAAAAAAACAGAGGCACAACAGCTAATAAATACTTGCTGATGGACATGTGCTGAGTTGATGGGTTGGACAAGTGTTGCGGGATTCATTTCAGAGGAGGAAGAGAGAGCTCTGGTTTTGAGTAGACAAGAATCTTTGCTTCGGGGAGGCAGGACTTAAGCTGCCTTGACAGATCAGTAGATTAGGCATCAAAGGAGCGTGGGTGTGCCGGGGAGTGGGGCCTGCGGCCCGTGGTAGCAGGAATCGGCTCTGGGATCCCAGACAGTGCTGGCTGGGGCGCCGGTGCCAGTGGCGGGGCCAGCAGAGCTACTGTTGGAAAAGCCCCCTTGGGGAAAGATCTGAAAGTCTTTGAATGCCAGGCTAAAGGTGTGGGGCGATTTTACTCCTCTCTGTAGGGTGCCGCTGAAGTACATGTCTTTCTGAGAAAGGGAAGGATCCAATGTACATTTTCTGAAGGAAAGTTCACATGAGGCTCTCCCAGAAGGACAGCAGGGGGGAGAGATGCTCACGTGACTATATTTGGTGGTCTCCTTTTTAACTGGGCAACTGAAGGAGTAGCAAAGGTCAAAACCCACCAGCCTGTTAACAAAAACACGGAAAATTATGTGATTCAAAATCTCAGCCCCAGAGACCGAGAAGAGGAGGGCGGTGCTGACCAGCTCCCAGTTGCAGGCAGAAATGAGACCCTTTTCCTGCTTTCCTGGCGTGTTGTTTGCAGGCAGCAAGACCCACTGGTGGGGACTTGTGATTATTTCTTCCCGCTTTCGGAGTCACTCTACGAAGGCTGCGTTCACCCCATGGAAGGACCACTACAAACCTAGGAAACCTGGGAGCTCCTTTGTTTCAGTCCCCTTTATGCAGGTGAAGAAAGTGAGGCTGAGGGTCGGGAAAGGAGCTGACTGCAATTCCCTTACTGTCCAGGTCCCTGTCCCTTCTGCTACATCCGCCGCAATTAACCGTGCCAGCTGGGCAGCGTCGCCCTTCGAATGTTCCAGTTGTTTCTGAGGTGTCTTTTGTGGTTTGGGGGAATAAAGGTAGTAGTGATTTTACGGTGATTTCAATCCCACACCTGGCCTGGCTGCAGGCTGCCCTCACGGGCGTTGGCTGGTCGCCTCACATGTTTTGGAAACTACTGTGGAGGCCTGGCTTTGGAATGATGCCTCCAGGGCCACCACTCAAATTGCCTTAAAGATAGATAGTCCCACGCAGGCATTTTCTACAGTCGTGCAAGCGTGGAATGAGTTGTTTTTGCAGGGCCAGACCTCAGCCAGGAGCTGGGTTCACAGAGATGGGCCCAGATGACCTCGGCGACACAGCCAAGGAAAGGAGGGGTGAGTCAGAGATGCCCATGTGGAGACAAATGGATGGAGATTTTAGTGTAAATGGGCTCACCCATCTCCCTCCCCAGGATAATTTTGTTCCTGAAATGTGTTAATATACAGATAAACAATGATTTGATTTGACTTAAATATATAAAGGGAATAAATATAAGGCAGGAATATCTCTTTGTGCATGGTATTTGCCTTTAAGTCGACAATTTTTGAAGGAAAACAGTTCATCTTGACCAGTTACAAAGTCAAAGTTTCTAAGATTTGCTGAAATTACATTAAGGAAGTGCTTCCTATTTTTAGACCATGATAGTCAGACATCTCATTCATTCTGTTTCACTGAGAAATCGATAAATTAGGTTATTCTTCGAAAGACTGGTACCTTTTTTTTTTTTTTTGACACTGAATAGGTCGATAATAAAGTGGATGTGAGAGGCTGAAAGAATGAGTGTGGGAGGCGGGGCAAGATGGCAGACTGGTGAGCTGTATGTTTTAGTTACTCCTCCAGGAAAGTAGGTAAAAAGCCAGGAACTGCGTGGACTGGACACCACAGAGCAATCTGTCTTTGGGCATACTTCATACAACACTCATGAAAACGTGGAACTGCTGAGATCAGCGAAATCTGTAAGTTTTTGCGGCCAGGGGACCCACGCCCCTCCCTGCCAGGCTCAGTCCCGGGGGAGGAGGGGCTGTCAGCTCCAGGAAGGAGAAGGGAGAATTGCAGTGGCTGCTCTTATCGGAAACTCATTCTACTGATTCAAACTCCAACCATAGATAGACTGAGACCAGACACCAGAGACTCTGAGAGCAGCCAGCCCAGCAGAGAGGAGACAGGCATAGAAAAAAAGCAACACGAAAAACTCCAAAATAAAAGCAGAGGATTTTTGGAGTTCTGGTGAACACAGAAAGGGGAAGGGCGGAGATCAGGCCTTGAGGCGCATATGCAAATCCCGAAGCAAGGCTGATCTCTCTGCCCTGTGCACCTTTCCTTAATGGCCCTGGTTGCTTTGTCTATTAGCATTTCAATAACCCATTAGATCTCTGAGGAGGGCCGTTTTTTTTTTTTTTTTTTTTTTTTTTTATTTTTTAAATCCTTTTTGCTTTTTCTAAAACAATTACTCTAAGAAGCTCAATACAGAAAGCTTCAAAGAATTGAAATTTGGGCACGTCAAGTCAAGAGCAGAACTAAGAGAGCTCTGAGACAAAAGGCAATAATCCAGTGGCTGAGAAAATTCACTAAACAACACAACTTCCCAAGAAAAGGGGGGTGTCCGCTCACAGCCACCATCCTGGTGGACAGGAAACACTCCTGCCCATCGCCAGCCCCATAGCCCAGAGCTGCCCCAGACAACCCAGTGTGACGGAAGTGCTTCAAATAACAGGCACACACCACAAAACTGGGCGTGGACATTAGCCTTCCCTGCAACCTCAGCTGAATGTCCCAGAGCTGGGAAGGGGGAGCAGTGTGAATTAACAGAGCCCCATTCAGCCATCATTTGAGCAGACTGGGAGCCTCCCAACACAGCCCAGCAGCCCAGAACTGCCCTGGGGGGACGGCACTCACCTGTGACATAGCACAGTCATCCCTCAACAGAGGACCCGGGGTGCACAGCCTGGAAGAGGGGCCCACTTGCAAGTCTCAGGAGCCATACGCCAATACCAAAGACTTGTGGGTCAGTGGCAGAGACAAACTGTGGCAGGACTGAACTGAAGGATTAAACTATTGCAGTAGCTTTAAAACTCTAGGATCATCAGGGAGATTTGATTGTTAGGGCCACCCCCCCTCCCCGACTGCCCAGAAACACGCCCCACGTACAGGGCAGGCAACACCAACTACACACGCAAGCTAGGTACACCAATTGGGCCCCACAAGACTCACTCCCCCACTCACCAAAAAGGCTAAGCAGGGGAGATCTGGCTTGTGGAGAACAGGTGGCTCGTGGACGCCACCTGCTGGTTAGTTAGAGAAAGTGTACTCCACGAAGCTGTAGATCTGATAAATTAGAGATAAGGACTTCAACTGGTCTACAAACCCTAAAAGAACCCTATCAAGTTCAGCAAATGCCACGAGGCCAAAAACAACAGAAAATTATAAAGCATATGAAAAAACCAGACGATATGGATAACCCAAGCCCAAGCACCCAAATCAAAAGACCAGAAGAGACACACCACCTAGAGCAGCTACTCAAAGAACTAAAGATGAACAATGAGACCATAGTACGGGATATGAAGGAAATCAAGAAGACCCTAGAAGAGCATAAAGAAGACATTGCAAGACTAAATAAAAAAATGGATGATCTTATGGAAATTAAAGAAACTGTTGACCAAATTAAAAAGATTCTGGACACTCATAGTACAAGACTAGAGGAAGTTGAACAACGAATCAGTGACCTGGAAGATGACAGAATGGAAAATGAAAGCATAAAAGAAAGAATGGGGAAAAAAATTGAAAAAATCGAAATGGACCTCAGGGATATGATAGATAATATGAAACGTCCGAATATAAGACTCATTGGTGTCCCAGAAGGGGAAGAAAAGGGTAAAGGTCTAGGAAGAGTATTCAAAGAAATTGTTGGGGAAAACTTCCCAAATCTTCTAAACAACATAAATACACAAATCATAAATGCTCAGCGAACTCCAAATAGAATAAATCCAAAAAAACCCACTCCGAGACATATACTGATCACACTGTCAAACATAGAAGAGAAGGAGCAAGTTCTGAAAGCAGCAAGAGAAAAGCAATTCACCACATACAAAGGAAACAGCATAAGACTAAGTAGTGACTACTCAGCAGCCACCATGGAGGCGAGAAGGCAGTGGCACGATATATTTAAAATTCTGAGTGAGAGGAATTTCCAGCCAAGAATACTTTATCCAGCAAAGCTCTCCTTCAAATTTGAGGGAGAGCTTAAATTTTTCACAGACAAAGAAATGCTGAGAGAATTTGCTAACAAGAGACCTGCCCTACTGGAGATACTAAAGGGAGCCCTACAGACAGAGAAACAAAGACAGGACAGAGAGACTTGGAGAAAGGTTCAGTACTAAAGAGATTCGGTATGGGTACAATAAAGGATATTAATAGAGAGAGGGAAAAATATGGCAAACATAATCCAAAGGATAAGATGGCCGATTCAAGAAATGCCTTCACGGTTTCAACGTTGAATGTAAATGGATTAAACTCCCCAATTAAAAGATATAGATTCGCAGAATGGATCAAAAAAAATGAACCATCAATATGTTGCATACAAGAGACTCATCTTAGACACAGGGACACAAAGAAACTGAAAGTGAAAGGATGGAAAAAAATATTTCATGCAAGCTACAGCCAAAAGAAAGCAGGTGTAGCAATATTAATCTCAGATAAAATAGACTTCAAATGCAGGGATGTTTTGAGAGACAAAGAAGGCCACTACATACTAATAAAAGGGGCAATTCAGCAAGAAGAAATAACAATCGTAAATGTCTATGCACCCAATCAAGGTGCCACAAAATACATGAGAGAAACATTGGCAAAACTAAAGGAAGCAATTGATGTTTCCACAATAATTGTGGGAGACTTCAACACATCACTCTCTCCTATAGATAGATCAACCAGACAGAAGACCAATAAGGAAATTGAAAACCTAAACAATCTGATAAATGAATTAGATTTAACAGACATCTACAGGACATTACATCCCAAATCACCAGGATACACATACTTTTCTAGTGCTCACGGAACTTTCTCCAGAATAGATCATATGCTGGGACATAAAACAAGCCTCAATAAATTTAGAAAGATTGAAATTATTCAAAGCACATTCTCTGACCACAATGGAATACAATTAGAAGTCAATAACCATCAGAGACTTAGAAAATTCACAAATACCTGGAGGTTAAACAACACACTCCTAAACAATCAGTGGGTTAAAGAAGAAATAGCAAGAGAAATTGCTAAATATATAGAGACGAATGAAAATGAGAACACAACATACCAAAACCTATGGGATGCAGCAAAAGCAGTGCTAAGGGGGAAATTTATAGCACTAAACGCATATATTAAAAAGGAAGAAAGAGCCAAAATGAAAGAACTAATGGATCAACTGAAGAAGCTAGAAAATGAACAGCAAACCAATCCTAAACCAAGTACAAGAAAAGAAATAACAAGGATTAAAGCAGAAATAAATGACATAGAGAACAAAAAAACAATAGAAAGGATAAATATCACCAAAAGTTGGTTCTTTGAGAAGATCAACAAGATTGACAAGCCCCTAGCTAGACTGACAAAATCAAAAAGAGAGAAGACCCATATAAACAAAATAATGAATGAAAAAGGTGACATAACTGCAGATCCTGAAGAAATTAAAAAAATTATAAGAGGATATTATGAACAACTGTATGGCAACAAACTGGATAATGTAGAAGAAATGGACAATTTCCTGGAAACATATGAACAACCTAGACTGACCAGAGAAGAAATAGAAGACCTCAACCAACCCATCACAAGCAAAGAGATCCAATCAGTCATCAAAAATCTTCCCACAAATAAATGCCCAGGGCCAGATGGCTTCACAGGGGAATTCTACCAAACTTTCCAGAAAGAACTGACACCAATCTTACTCAAACTCTTTCAAAACATTGAAAAAAATGGAACACTACCTAACTCATTTTATGAAGCTAACATCAATCTAATACCAAAACCAGGCAAAGATGCTACAAAAAAGGAAAACTACCGGCCAATCTCCCTAATGAATATAGATGCAAAAATCCTCAACAAAATACTTGCAAATCGAATCCAAAGACACATTAAAAAAATCATACACCATGACCAAGTGGGGTTCATTCCAGGCATGCAAGGATGGTTCAACATAAGAAAAACAATCAATGTATTACAACACATTAAAAACTCGAAAGGGAAAAATCAGTTGATCATCTCAATAGATGCTGAAAAAGCATTTGACAAAATCCAACATCCCTTTTTGATAAAAACACTTCAAAAGGTAGGAATTGAAGGAAACTTCCTCAACATGATAAAGAGCATATATGAAAAACCCACAGCCAGCATAGTACTCAATGGTGAGAGACTGAAAGCCTTCCCTCTAAGATCAGGAACAAGACAAGGATGCCCGCTGTCACCACTGTTATTCAACATTGTGCTGGAAGTGCTAGCCAGGGCAATCCGGCAAGACAAAGAAATAAAAGGCATCCAAATTGGAAAAGAAGAAGTAAAACTGTCATTGTTTGCAGATGATATGATCTTATATCTAGAAAACCCTGAGAAATCAACGATACACCTACTAGAGCTAATAAATTTAGCAAAGTAGCGGGATACAAGATTAATGCACATAAGTCAGTAATGTTTCTATATGCTAGAAATGAACAAACTGAAGAGACACTCAAGAAAAAGATACCATTTTCAATAGCAACTAAAAAAATCAAGTACCTAGGAATCAACTTAACCAAAGATGTAAAAGACCTATACAAAGAAAACTACATAACTCTACTAAAAGAAATAGAAGGGGACCTTAAAAGATGGAAAAATATTCCATGTTCATGGATAGGAAGGCTAAATGTCATTAAGATGTCAATTCTACCCAAACTCATCTACAGATTCAATGCAATCCCAATCAAAATTCCAACAACCTACTTTGCAGACTTGGAAAAGCTAGTTATCAAATTTATTTGGAAAGGGAAGATGCCTCGAATTGCTAAAGACACTCTAAAAAAGAAAAACGAAGTGGGAGGACTTACACTCCCTGACTTTGAAGCTTATTATAAAGCCACAGTTGCCAAAACAGCATGGTACTGGCACAAAGATAGACATATAGATCAATGGAATCGAATTGAGAATTCAGAGATAGACCCTCAGATCTATGGCCGACTGATCTTTGATAAGGCCCCCAAAGTCACCGAACTGAGCCATAATGGTCTTTTCAACAAATGGGGCTGGGAGAGTTGGATATCCATATCCAAAAGAATGAAAGAGGACCCCTACCTCACCCCCTACACAAAAATTAACTCAAAATGGACCAAAGATCTCAATATAAAAGAAAGTACCATAAAACTCCTAGCAGATAATGTAGGAAAACATCTTCAAGACCTTGTATTAGGAGGCCACTTCCTAGACTTTACACCCAAAGCACAAGCAACAAAAGAGAAAATAGATAAATGGGAACTCCTCAAGCTTAGAAGTTTCTGCACCTCAAAGGAATTTCTCAAAAAGGTAAAGAGGCAGCCAACTCAATGGGAAAAAATTTTTGGAAACCATGTATCTGACAAAAGACTGATATCTTGCATATACAAAGAAATCCTACAACTCAATGACAATAGTACAGACAGCCCAATTATAAAATGGGCAAAAGATATGAAAAGACAGTTCTCTGAAGAGGAAATACAAATGGCCAAGAAACACATGAAAAAATGTTCAGCTTCACTAGCTATTAGAGAGATGCAAATTAAGACCACAATGAGATACCATCTAACACCGGTTAGAATGGCTGCCATTAAACAAACAGGAAACTACAAATGCTGGAGGGGATGTGGAGAAATTGGAACTCTTATTCATTGTTGGTGGGACTGTATAATGGTTCAGCCACTCTGGAAGTCAGTCTGGGAGTTCCTTAGAAAACTAGATATAGAGCTACCATTCGACCCAGCGATTGCACTTCTCGGTATATACCCGGAAGATCGGAAAGCAGTGACACGAACAGATATCTGCACGCCAATGTTCATAGCAGCATTATTCACAATTGCCAAGAGATGGAAACAACCCAAATGTCCTTCAACAGATGAGTGGATAAATAAAATGTGGTATATACACACGATGGAATACTACGCGGCAGTAAGAAGGAACGATCTCGTGAAACATATGACAACATGGATGAACCTTGAAGACATAATGCTGTGCGAAATAAGCCAGGCACAAAAAGAGAAATATTATATGCTACCACTAATGTGAACTTTGAAAAATGTAAAACAAATGGTTTATAATGTAGAATGTAGGGGAACTAGCAGTAGAGAGCAATTAAGGAAGGGGGAACAATAATCCAAGAAGAACAGATAAGCTATTTAACGTTCTGGGGATGCCCAGAAATGACTATGGTCTGTTAATTTCTGATGGATGTAGTAGGAACAAGTTCACTGAAATGTTGCTATATTATGTAACTTTCTTGGGGTAAAGTAGGAACATGTTGGAAGTTAAGCAGTTATCTTAGGTTAGTTGTCTTTTTCTTACTCCCTTGCTATGGTCTCTTTGAAATGTTCTTTTATTGTATGTTTGTTTTCTTTTTAAGTTTTTTTTTCATACAGTTGATTTGAAAAAAGAAGGGAAAGTTAAAAAAAAAAAAGAAAAGAAAAAAGACAAACAAGGAAAAAAAAAAAAAAGATGTAGTGCCCCCTTGAGGAGCCTGTGGAGAGTGCCGGGGTGTTCGCCTACCCCACCTCCATGGTTCCTAACATGACCACAGACATAGGGGACTGGTGGTTTGATGGGTTGAGCCCTCTACCATAAGTTTTACCCTTGGGAAGACGGTTGCTGCAAAGGAGAGGCTAGGCCTCCCTGTATTTGTGCCTAAGAGTCTCCTCCTGAATGCCTCTTTGTTGCTCAGATGTGGCCCTCTCTCTCTGGCTAAGCCAACTTGAAAGGTGAAATCACTGCCCTCCCCCCTACGTGGGATCAGACACCCAGGGAAGTGAATCTCCCTGGCAACGTGGAATATGACTCCCGGGGAGGAATGTAGACCCGGCATCGTGGGATGGAGAACATCTTCTTGACCAAAAGGGGGATGTGAAAGGAAATGAAATAAGCTTCAGTGGCAGAGAGATTCCAAAACGAGCCGAGAGATCACTCTGGTGGGCACTCTTACGCACACTTTAGACAACCTTTTTTAGGTTCTAAAGAATTGGGGTAGCTGGTGGTGGATACCTGAAACTATTAAACTACAACCCAGAACCCATGAATCTCGAAGACAGTTGTATAAAAATGTAGCTTATGAGGGGTGACAGTGGGATTGGGAAAGCCATAAGGACCAAACTCCACTTTGTCTAGTTTATGGATGGATGTGTAGAAAAGTAGGGGAAGCAAACAAACAGACAAAGGTACCTAGTGTTCTTTTTTACTTCAATTGCTCTTTTTCACTCTAATTATTATTCTTGTTATTTTTGTGTGTGTGCTAATGAAGGTGTCAGGGATTGATTTAGGTGATGAATGTACAACTATGTAATGGTACTGTAAACAATCGAAAGTACAATTTGTTTTGTATGACTGCGTGGTATGTGAATATATCTCAATAAAATGATGATTAAAAAAAAAAAAAAAAAAAAAGAATGAGTGTGGCCAAAGATTTGATTTATTCCCAGTATGGGACATAGGCATTCTAGAAAAATCTGGCACAACTGCATTTGCAAAATCTACTTAAAACTTACTTCATGTTCTGGACGTTTGGGCATGACACTTAAGGTCTTTTCACACCCATGAGGCTGTAAGCTGACAGAGAAAATACGTTTTTCATTTCTTATCAAAAACAAAAGGGACTAGCATGGTGATTGGCACATATCTTACTGTTACAGTTAAGGCTTCTTTAGTGCAATCCAATTGTGGATTTCCTTACAGTATCATAAATTTCTTGGTATTTACAGGGTTGACTTGTGTTTCTGGCTGACATGGGAGACACTGAACGACCCTCAGGGGAAGTATAATTGGGTAAAATTATATTTCTCCTTCTTTCTAAACCAAGCTCAGTAGTAAAACATACTTTTTTCTAAAGCAACAAACAATGGACTGAAAGAAATGGCTTCAAACACAAGCACCATTTTTGATGGCCATGACGACGAGCCTGGTAGTTGTGTTCCTGGTTTAGCTGATTGAATCAGCACCCCAGGTGTCGCCAGCACCCACGACTCTTCCCTAGGAAAGAGAAGCTGGCACTCAGGTTATATCATGGATGTCAAATTTAGGCACCTCTAGACACATGCGGCAAACCTGGGTGACATGCCGGCAGGCAGCATGGGCCAGTCCTGAGCTGGGCTGCCAGCCTTCCTTTTGGTTGTGGGTTTGCCTTTGGCGTGTGAGCGAAGGACAAAAGAAGCCGCTCCTGGGCTCTGGGTTGGCAGCTGTATCCCCTGGGAACAGGAAGAAGGAGGGCTTTCCATATGGATTAAGGCTGGAGGAGGAGGAAGGTATTCAGCCCCTCCCGTCCTGGTGGCCCTGGTGGCCCTGGGGGATTTGGGTCTTTTGCAGCTGAACAGAATGTAGAGACCAGCCCCAGTCATCACCTCCCTTCTCTCTTATGTCTCCTTTGCTACTTATTGGTGGTGGTGGTGGTGGGGGTGAGGCAGGTGATCAGAAAAAAATATGGTTTCTGTTCATATTTGGCTAGACCAGGTTCTTATTGCTGAAATAATATAGAAATCACAAAGAGTCTCTACACCTTCTGTGCCCTTATAAATGCTCTTTTCTCTATCTGCTTGATCAAATTCTGGCTTGGATTCTTTTTTAAAGAAAAGAGCCTTTATTTATTTACCCAAGAAATATTTTTTGTGTAGTTACTATGAGATAAGCCCGGGGAAGGGGGCACTAAGCTCTGAGCATGCAGAAGTGAGTGACAAAGCCAACAGCCACTCTTCCCTGATCTAGAGGCCAGTCTAACATGGAGCACAGGGGTATACAGGGCCAGGAAAGGAGGTCCATGGAGCTCAATCCAGGAGATAATTTTTTAACATGAAAAACCATCAAAAATTGCTGCCTTGGGTATCAGTGTCTGGAAATTGCTTAATTCCAAAAGCTGAAGTAAAAACACATTTCTATCAGGAGCCACCTCTAGAGGACAGACGGTGACATTCACGTGCTGCAGGTGATGGCAAGATAGGAGGCATCTGATCCGTGATATAATGCGGGTCAGATTCTTTCTCAGTAGAGGCCTCCTGTGCACGTGCTGGACTGTTAGCTGCTCTCACGTGCTTTGCTCAGAGGTCTCCCTTTCCTTCCTGAGTAGGGCTAAGAGGTCAGGTAAATATCCAGGCTCAAAAGCACTTTACGTCATTTCCACTCTGAAAGGACGCATCTCTAGGAAGCGATTATGAGAGGCAAACTGGAGGAAATGCCGTTGGGTGTTAGCAAGCTGGCTGGTGGGCTTGCTTTTATCTGCTAGAGGATTTTTCCTAACTTGAGCATTAGGATGGATAGCCTTGTCTGGTAGGAGGTGTTTACTTCCCCCTTCTTTGACCCCTGCCGTTGTCACTCTTGGTTGGCACGTGAAACCAAGGCTTTCAGACTTGCTCTCAGTATGGCTTGTTGCTTCCTGGAGATCTTGGGGACCCATAGAACCTCCTCCATGGAGCCTGGAGAGAGAAGCTACCCTTGCCCCTTATCACCCCCGGATCGCTGTATTACGCAGTAGTGGGTGCTCTCCTGATTGTAGTGTTCCAGCTCAACACGTGGGATGCTGTCAGTTTCTCTTTAATTCCAAGAGTTCATCTGAAAACATGGTAGGCAGGGACAGCAAGCTACCTCCCTACCTCTAGAAAAAAGTCTTGTAGACCAGGACTGGGAGGAGGAGTTGTCTTTCAAGTTGCTGCTTTAAGTTGGTTTGAGATGTGGTTCAACGGTATTTGTTGATTCTACACCAAGAGTCAGCTCTTACCAAGAATAATAACTAGCATTTGTAAATCTCCTGATTGACAGTTTGCAAAAAGCACTTGCAAGTATTATTTGATCCTTGGAACAACTGTGTATCTTCTGTAAAAATATGGGAATGACAATACCTGCTCATTAGGGCTCTTGAGAGGATTAAATGAGATATCATTCCAGGTGTCTAGCCCAACATCTGGGGGTGGGAGAAGCTTGGGAAATAGGAACTTCCTAAATCAGGTGGAGAACGAGGCCATGGGAAATGAAACAGTGGGCTGTGGTCAGAGAAAGAGAAGCCTGGGGACTCCAGCTCTGGGACCTCATCTTATCCCTGCCTAATCACCACCTGCGGTTAAGGCAGAGAGAACCATGGGGCCTAAACATGCCACCCTTCAAAAAGGAGGCAAGGGGGAAAGAGAGCTAGGGTGATGGGGAAACAAAGTGCTTTTACGTTAACTTTTGACACCAGGGCTCCCTGGACAGAGCAAAGACGTTTCCATTGAAGTGGTAACTATGATTAAAGATAATCTGTTTTCCGTTCTATTAGAAATAGAGTCAAGAAGTAAAAATACAAAGTTGAAATCTGGAAATCTATGTGGAAAGATTCTCACCAACAGGAATGTTGAATTAGTCCACATTTGTTAGCTACTCTTCACAATAAGTGCGAAATGAATGTGTGACCCTCTCTTCCCTAAATTCATGGCTCCGCTTTAAATGTGATTTTCTATTTGCCCTGATTAAAGATTTAAATTTGAGAGTGTTGGACTATGAGCTTGACATTTCAGGTCCCTTAAGAGGCCTAAATGATTTTGTTCTCATTTATATTTAGGTATGCTTGGCAGAGCACAGATGCAGATAAAAAAAGGTCACCGCTTGTTAGTCAGTAACAAAGCTCTTAGGTCTGTTATCCATTCCACTTTGGTCTTTCTGGGATTGCTCGTCACTCAGAATTGTAGATCTAAATTAGTTTCTTTGACCAGTGCTTCTCAAACATAAATGTGCACACAAACCACTTGGAGGGGCTTATTAGAAATCAGATTCCAATTCATTAGGTCTGGGGCAAGTTTGGAGTCTGATTTCAACTTGTGCTCTGGCCTTGCCATTTTAAAGTTGTGTGAACTTGATATTAAAAAAAACCCTTAATTTCTCTAAGCCTCATTGTCCTCATTGGTAAACCAGAACTAATAAAACAGGTTTAAGCCCCCTAGTACTTGACCCATGGAAACCCTGGACAAAGAGTTACTATTGTTATTCCCCGAAGGTATCCCTCTTTCTGCCTTTATTCCAATGTTTAAAAATGTTTTTCTAGTTATAAAGACAATATGTGTTCTTCTAAGAAGTCAGGCAATACAGAGTTTATATAAATAAAAGTGAATAATCTCCCTCCTCAGTTCTTCTAAATCCTTCCTCTTCTAACTCATGATTATTCTAAGAGGACCAACTTAAGTCTCACCGTGGACTACTGCTCTAGTTGAGCTTCTCCTGAAGCCCTCTCATCTCAGGCATCCTCTCTAGTCTTCCCATCCCTTCGTAATTACATACCATTCATGTATTCTTTCATAAATATTCTTCCCACGCAAGTCTTCCCTCCCAACCATTTGTCAATTTCTCAAGAACAATGACGGCATCTTCTGGTTCTTTTGTACCTGATTACTCATTTTCTAATGACCAGACCATTTAAAAAAGCTACAAGGCATTTGATCAGTAGTAAATACTTGTTGAAACAAATGGAACAGCCAGTCATAACTGAACCATATTACAGTGTCTACTGCTTGTAGAATTTGCCCATGCGATAAAAAGCCCACCAGCTGTTCACTGGAATTTTGAATACATACGTGAGCAAAAGGCTGCCTCCTGGGTCTCTGCATTCATTTCCGAATATACAAGTGGCTCCCCGATGATTTCTTTCAAGAGAGAATTGTAAAGAGACTATTTGATTTTTAAAAAACTTTAGTTCAGGCAGAGGTGATGAAATATTTGTCATTCAGAATGGGTAGGATAAAATAATACTATACATATGTGGTATGTATATGTTATGTTATAATAATATACTATATAATAAAATAATACCGTGTGTGCATATATACACATCATATAGTTACGTAGTTATATAGTTACCCCCTGCCTCAGAATAGAGTTAACTTTAATCCCACTTTGAGGCAGAATGCTAAGAAATCACAAGGATCTTAGGATAAACTTAGCAATACATGACTGCTTTAGCTAAACCAGTGGTTCCCAACCCAGAGCAATTTCTTTGATCGACATGACGGGTAGGGAGGGGTGCTCCTGGCATCTAGTGGGCAGAGGCCAGGGGTGCTGCTCAGCAGCTTACAATGCCCCCCCAACAAAGGATGATCCCATATATCAATAGTGCCGAGGCAGAGACACCCCGAGTTAAGCTAAAACATCTTTGCCAAGAGCAGTATGAAGGGAAAAGGCTCAGATTCATTGTTAGAGGCACACACTTGTTTGGGTGGCCTCTCAAACCAAATCTATCTTGAGCTTTAGAAATCACAGACCTTGCCGAGCTCCCCCTGCCACCATCTGTGAATGCTCTGAGTGACAGGTGAGCAGCCTGGCAGCCGCCCTGCAGTTCTGCAAATGGCAGCCCACCCCCCAGCCCGTCTCTCCGAGCAGTCTGGGCCTGCACATGCTCTCCTTCAGGCTGTTTCTGCAATATTTAAGCCTCCAAAGGCTCATTAAATATTCTTTAATCCCTTCTCAAAACATTATTTAGGAGCACTTGATATTATCTGCTATCCACCAGATTTTCTAGGGCTTGCAGCTCATTTTCAGGTCTACCTTCCAGGTGGAGCTGTCTGTGTCAGAGACAGAGAGCCTGGGGCTTTTCCTCAAAGTGGGGAGTCTGCAGAGAAAGGGCTGGCAGCTGAGATTTTCACCCCAAAGGCTTATATTTGATTTATAATCATTTTAATTATGATACATTAAAAGTGAATTATTTCCATAGATCAAAAGTTAACTCATTAAACCTGTTAGTCTATTTTAAACCTGCCTTCCAAACAAACCATTTATATTGATATATTACTGTGTCTTTATCTGTGTAAAACTGTAGATTCTAAACACCTTAAGTCAGAGATTTGGAATGCCGTGAAGCAAAGGTGAATCTTCAGTGCCGAGGCTGTTGTTTAGCCCTAGTTTTCAAGTGTTCGTTCCTGTTGACGATTACGATCTATTCCAGAGGACGCTTGTTTCGTGGAAGTGGGGAACTGGAAGGGCCCTCGTGATCTCGTCCAGTGGTTCCCAACCTGGCTGCACTTGGATCAGCTTGGGGAGGGGCCCAGCCTGATGGAACCAGGTGCTGCTCAGGCCTTGGGAAGTTTGAAACTAATGAGCAAATGGGGCTGAGAAACTTCCGTCTTGCCCAGAATAATTCATAAAGGCATGAGTTGGCAAACGTTGATAGTCTGTACAGGGCCAGCTAGTAAATATTTTCAGCTTTGCACATCATGTGGTTTCTGTTGCAAATATTCAACTCTGCCTTTGTAACACAAAAGCAGTCGTAGACGATATGTATGTAGATGGGTGTGGCTGTGTGCCAATGAAATTTTATTTACAGGACTGATGATGGTCTGGATTTGGCCCACAAGCCATTGTGTGCCAACCACTGGTTTAGGTCTCACAACTGGATGGTAGAAACTCATAAGCTAGAATTAAAATCTCCCAACCTTTAACTCATTCTTCCTCATCCTTGATGCAGTTGTCCTATTTAAGGTAGTGTCTATAACATACCCAGTTGCTCTAGAAGTTAAATAAATACCTTTATGTCAATTAAGATGAATATCTTAGAGTATAATTGCTTAGTGCACAGATATTTTCATGATCTGGGTTCTTAAAAGAGTTCTGCATTTTGAAGGCATTTACCAAATGTTAGATAATTGCAATGTCTGTGTTCTTTTAAAGTAGGGCACAAAACAGTTATCAATATCTGTCAAGAATATGCCTGAGAGATTTTATTAGCCAGAAAGTCAGAAATAAGACAAGATCTTGAAAGCAAGAAGGAAAAACCATTCTGCTAAGGAAAATGGAGATCTGCCCCCCCATGAAGAAATCAGTTACAAATCTTCAATTCTTTATCGTTGTGCAGATAACCCACAGGAGGGGTATTTTATTCTGAATTCCTCTGAATAAATCTAAGTAAACCTGAATAAAATATCTGATAGCTAGAGATTGTTCCTAAGAGTCCTTGGAAGTGGCCATGGGCTAAGGCAGAGGCCAATGGGTGTGATGTGTTGGGCTTTTATAACAATTTCGATCTTTTGCACTGTGTAGTCTTTCCTCCAAACTGCATTCATAAAAATGGGTTCCCCAAAAGATTAAAAAGCCATTGAATCTAGTCATTTTTCTTGGAGATTGATTTATCTATATTTGGCATCTACCTTCACATCTTAAGTTTGTCAGAGAAGGCAACTCCACCTCTTCCATTTTGTATCTAAACAATACATTAGATAAAAGTGCTCTCTGTCCTCAAAATGAATCACTCTTCGTTGCATTTATGAAATGGCTTTCTGTCAATGATTTCTCTGGTATAGTAAACGCTAGAGATGGCAAAATAAAATGAGTTTGTGTCCTTTAGGAAATGCCCCCCCCCATCTCTATGGTGCCATTACTGAATGAGTTTACTGAAGGGGACACTGTAGAGAGGGGTGCCATGGAGGGACATCACAGCTGGAACATCACCATGAGGGTCATCATCGAGGGAGTGTTGTGGGTTGAATAGTGTTCCCCAAAATTCACATCCACCCAGAACCTCAGAATGGGACCTCGTTTGGAATTAAGATCTTTGCAGATGTAATTAGTTAAGGCTCTTGAGATGAAGTCATCCTGGATTTTGGGTGGGCCCTAAATCCAATGACGGGCATCTGTATAAAAAAAGGAGAGGACATAGAGACACAGAGAAGGCTGTGTGAACACGGAGGCAGAGAGCAAGTGGTGCAGGCACAAGCCAAGGAACACCACAGATGGCAGGTACCCCCCAGATGCCAGGAGAGAGCCTGGGAGGGCTCCGCCCTCAGGGCCCCCAGAAGGAACCAACCCTGGCGACACTCTGATCGCAGACTTCTGGCTTCCGGAATTGTGAGAGAATAAGTTTCTACTGTTTTAAGCCACAGGCTTTGTGGTAATTTGTTACGGCAGCCCTGGGGAACAAGCACGGGGACCTTGTGTAGGGGGACATGGGAAATACAGCAGTAGATTGAAATAATAGTCCAAGACCAGATTTGACCCCATAAACAGTACTGAGCCTGACACTAATTACCATATGCATAATAATACTCCAGGGCATTTTCATCCTTTTATGCCTAAGCCACACTAATTTTTCCCTTCTTGCCCAGTCCTGTGCTATTCATGGTCCGTGGCTTATAACTGGGAGAAGGTACGGGACACGGTGGTCGAGATGAACCATTTCTCTTTCCGAGGCGTTCTCCAGCCAACCCCCGGCATTGTTAAGTTTTCCTTCATCATATTTGTTGAGTGGCAATTTGCAGTCCCACAATCCTGTGTGTGAGTTTGGGCTCCACCTCAGATAAGCCTGACCTTGAGAAGTTTGCTGAACGTCTCTTTAAACGGGAGTTTCCAGATAATATGAGGAGCTCAATAATAACTGCCTCTTATGGCTGATGTGAGAATCGAACGAGACCATGCAGGTAAAAGTTTGTGTAGAATGCCTGGCACTCCAGAAACTTTCCATAAACACTTATAACTTATTATCTTTAATGTTACTGTTATTACTCTATCCTTTGGCATAGGGCTATTTATCCTGGGCTGCAAGCTGGGGCTTCGTTAAGGAAGTGTCTAAGGTAGGAGAAATGCAGGAGGGAAGAATCCACTGGAAGTATGACTCGATCACTCCCACCCATGTGAAGACAGCAATGCCTGAGTTATTTTGCTTTGTCTCACTCCACCCTAGCAAAACTCCACTGCTGCCTTAATCTTTGATTTGTGACTCTCAGAGGAGAATCATGTTTCCAGTGTTGGGAGTTATATTGCCCTAAGCATGTTTATGAAATCAAGTGTTCCAACGGAGTGTTCTAGAAGGTGAGTGAAGTGATTTAATAGCAAGCATTTCTTCTGACAAGGAAGTGTTAGGTGGTAAGACAAACTGCTAGAGGTTGAAGTCATCCCTACCCAGCTAAAATATAGACTTGAGGTTGCCTTTGTAGGATAGACAATAGACATAGAAAATGCTGTAAAACCTAGGTTTGTTTATTTCTTTCCTTCCTTCTCACTATCTTTCAGAAAACAGCTGTAAAGAAAATGGGCTGTGATCACTAACTGCTGTTGAACCCTTGCTTAAGGATTTTATAAACTGCTGCAAATTATATTCAATTAATCTTCATGAAACAAAAATGAAACATCTCAGAACATTTTTTTTTTCAAAATTGAGGCAATTGTTCTTCATTTTATTGTTTCTGAATACTGGAATTTTGTTGCTTGTCTTTTGGTTGTTGCTGTTCAGAGAATAATTATTACCCTAATATGTTTAATTTTTTTTTTAAATAAAAAATGCCATGGAGTAAAAGACAACAACCAGCGACTATAATACTGGAACATTTTGGTTGTGCCCCAAACATCCATGGCAGGATAAGGGAACCAACTCCGTGGAGCCTGGCCTTTTTATCTTGTAAAGTCTTAAACCACCATGGAGAATCCTTGTAGGACATGCTATTATTTGGGAGTTCCACTTAAAATATGTTGACAATATTTAATTTTTTAAACAAAGCTCTGATAGTCTAAAATATAGACTCTTCAAATGTATTATTTGTTTACTCCAGCTGCACAACGCTGGCAAGTAGAACTCAAGAAAAAAATGAAGAGAAAATAAATATGAGAGTGATGATTACTATAAACTGATAAATAAGAGTTTTGAAAAAGCAACAAAACAAAAAACCCAGCCACGGTATTATTGGGCATTGAAGTAGCCTGAGGTAGAATACCTGTCTTTTCTCTCTCCCTCCCTACCGCCCCCCCCCCCCCCCATGCAGAAACAGTCATCAAGTCACCCCAGGCAAACAGCCCATTCTGAAGACATTACCAGGGACTTTTTTTTCCTCCCTTTTAATTTCGAGACTTGGATATTTGGTGCAACTTTCATCCTTTTGGCAAGGAGAGGGATTAATAGATGAGCTGAAGGAAAATCTGAGTCTTTCTATGTTTCTGGACTAGGCAAAGGATGAAGAACAAGATATTATCTTCTCATTTCAAACATGCAGGGAAAAAGACACATCCTCCCCCAAAATATCCTCAGTTGTCAAACCCTGCAGGGTAGTCGTTGAAAGTCTTGTCCACCTGAGCTTGAGATCCCACATGCAAAGAGAGAAGGGCTGAAACGGTTTGTCCATAATGTTCTCTAACATGGGCTTCTGAAAGACACTTATATCCAGATATTTTTTCTGGTTAAAATTCAGAAGTAATTCCAAGTGTACTTATGTAATGATCTAAAACTTATCTTTGAAAGGACACAGCTTCTAGTTCCTCAAATGAGAGCTTATACTTCTGTTGCATTTTTACCGTGTAGGACAGCAACATTTTTTGTTCCAATCTGAATTTGTCTGGCAGCCTTACCTCACAAATTCTAATCAAAACCTTCATCGGGCTAAAGAAATCTCCCTATAATTGGTAGAGATCTAGAAAAGAATTAGTCTATAATAACAGTTTGGAAGAAATCTGTGGTGTTAAAGGGCTGTCTACTCTTAAATTGAGCTAAGTCCTATCGCTGTTTGTGGAACTTGAAATTAGATCAGTTGCTCACAGTTGGTTTTATTATTTAGAGTGAGTTGGATATTAAAATGTAGCAATATTTCCTTTTGTCTTCTGAAAAGACTTCAGTTCATTGTCCCATATTAAGGTCTTTTCATTAAGTCCTGGCAATTCCAAACATGCCTTTTTCAAAAGAGGTTCTGCTGCCATGTGGTATATTTAGTGTTTACTTAGATTTCAAATTCTCTTGGTTCTAACCAGTGTCACTTAGAGTAAGACTCGGGCTTATTTGCTTTTCCCCCTTAATTGCGACCTTGTCAATCCCAACCTTCCCTTTGACCCACTGACTTTCTCTCTTTGGTGTCTTCATGTTTAAAACCAGTATAACAGCCTGTACTCATAGCAGGCGTTCTCTGGAGAAGTTATGAGGACACACATGCACAAATGAATAAAATGCATTGATCTTTAAGGAAAGAGGCCTTCATAGTTAAGACATAAATTTGTTCCAGAAGTCAGATGGTGGAGGGGCAGAAGAGGCTTTGGAATCCAATGGAAGTGGCTTGGCGGTCTAGCCCCGGCATTCATTAGTGGTGGGACCTTGGGAGGGTGAGCCTCTGTGGTTGCATTTCTTCATCGGTAAAAATCCAGAATAATAAGACCTGCCGTATAGCATTGCTCAAAGGACTAAAGAGAAAATATGCAAAATACTCAGCTCACTAAATGGTGGCCGCTGTTATCATTACAACTACTATTACAGTCGTTACTACTAGAACAGCTACGGCCATTATTACTGTTACTCCTCCTACTATTCTGCTTGCAAAGGAGGGCTGCAGGAACAGGGATCCTCCCCTCTTCGGTTCTAATCAAATGGTGGGTACCTCATCTCTGCCCCCCTTTCCAGCTGGGGTGCGAGAAAGACCAAGTGCTTTGGAATCTGAAAAACCCAAGAGGAGCTTATGGAAAATAATAGGACCTTGGAGGATGTGAGAACCTGAGTGTGCTCCAAGTTCTGAGTTTGCATGACTGAAATTTATTCTTCCAAAACTGAATATTGTCAAAGATTTGTATTATGGTCAATATTTGATTTTTCAAAGCTGATAAATACCTAATACTCTCCTAATGCATTAGAAGTATGTAGACTTTGTTGTGTAGATATTATCATGAGAATTTCTATATGAGCAAGTATGCCATATGGGGAAGAAACGTGTGTTTGGTACCCGGTAGTTGAACTAAGGCTTCCACTTAGTGAGCCAAAATGGAATTGCAATAAAAATTCTTTTTCTTTTTTAATCCAAAAGAAAAGTCAAAAGAATGATGATGGTTGAAGTATCTTTGAAATACTTTTAGTTTGAAGTAGAATGGGATGGGATCCTCTAGTTACTCCCTGCCACCCCAATGTCCATTTATGTTCCAATGCAATTCAACAAGGCTGTATTGATCCCACTGAATGTTCAGAAAGGAAGACACTACGATTAGCACAAAGCTTCCTTTATCATGAAGGAGATTACTGTCCAGTAAATCTAAGATCATTTTAAAAATTTACTTTCCATTATAAATTTGAATAATAGTTGAAGGAAAGGAAGTATTTAGAGCAGCAAAGGTTCAAGTTCACCCGTTTCATCCTTCACGTTTTGTTTAGACGTTATTTCTCATGCTAATTCCTATATTAATCGGGTCTTATGTTACCACTCCCAGCTTCCATCATGGCTCTTTAATTTTTTACCACTGGCAGACATTGGTAAGTAATGAGCTACGACATTTTTTTTAAGGTCCTGAACATTCATTCCAACAGCACAACATATCTTATAGAGACATTGTATATACTAGTGGCAATGAGAAAATGTTTTTTATTTTTTTATTTTTTTCCCTTTTTTTAAAATTCAGTTTTATTGAGATATAGTCACATACCATACAATCATCCATGGTGTACAATCAACTGATCACAGTACCATCATATAGTTGTGCATTCATCATCCCAATTATTTATTTATTTATTTATTTTTATTTTGAAATAAATTCAAAGTTATAGGAACAGTTGCAAAAACAATACTAACCCCATACAACAGAATTCCATCATACCCTGACCCCCCTCCCCTGATAGCCCAATTCACCAACTTTAACATGTTGTCACACCGCTATTTCTTTCCCTCCCTCCCTCCCTATCTGTCATCCATCATCTATTGCTCTGTCTTCTGAACATATCAGAGCTAGCTGCACACACCATTGAACAAACACTATAATTCACATATACAATTCCCATGAACAAGAACATTCTTTTATGCAATCCCATTAAGCGCAGCTAAGAAGTACAAGAGATTCAACAATGATACAAAGCTTACATTCTATATTTCCTTTTCCTTATGTCTCAACTGTGTCCCTTTGAACCTCCTGTCCTCCATCCTCCAATCCCATCCAAGTTCATCCTTGGCATTCAGTTGTCATCTATTTAGACTCTTTTTTTTTTTTTTTTCAATTGTGGAAACATATATACAGCCTAAATCTTCCCATTCCACCCCCTCCCTAGCCTTCCATTAGTGGGATTAATCACATTTAGAATGTTGTAATGCTCTTTCCCACCATCCATTACTAGAGCTTTCCCTTCACCTCAAACAGAAACCCTACTCTCATTTCTTAACTCCCCATTGCCCCTTCCCCCATTTCTCTTAACCCATACTCTACTTTTCATCTCTATGGTCATATTCTCTGATACTTTCTTTGTGTTTACTGTGGGGCTTAAAATTAACCTCTTAAATCCATAACAATCTTGTTTTTCTTTGATACCACCTTCACTTCAATAGGACACATAAACTATGTTCCTATACTCCTCCATTCCCCCACCTTTATATAGTTGTCTAAAATTACATATTTTACATTGAGTTCAAAACCACTGATTTGTCCTTAGAGTTTGTGTATTTTATATCATGTAGGAAGTAAATAGTGGAGTTACAATTCAAAAATTATTGACTTCTATTTGTATTCCATTGTGGTTGGAGAATGTGCTTTGAGTATATTCAATTTTTTTTTTAATTTCTTGAGGCTTGTTTTATGTCCCAGCTTATGGTCCCTTCTGGAGAAAGATCCGTGATCACTGGAGAAAAATGTGTGTCCTGGTGATTTGGGATGTAAGGTTCTATATATGTCTGTTAAAATTCT
The DNA here is from genome assembly GCF_015220235.1 of Choloepus didactylus. Classification (NCBI taxonomy): domain Eukaryota; kingdom Metazoa; phylum Chordata; class Mammalia; order Pilosa; family Megalonychidae; genus Choloepus; species Choloepus didactylus. Next base: position 7,595,676 of record NC_051334.1, on the reverse strand, counting down.
CTATATCTCTCTCTCCTTTCTTTGTTTCTCTGTTGGTAGGGCTCCCTTTAGTATCTGAAGTAGTGCAGGTCTTTTATTGGCAAACTCTCTCAGCATTTGTTTGTCTTTGAAAAATTCAAGCTCTCCCTCAAATTTGAAGGAGAGTTTTGCTGGATAAAGTATTCTTGGTTGGAAATTTTTCTCTCTCAGAATTTTAAATATGTCATGCCACTGCCTTCTCACCTCCATGGTGGCCGCTGAGTAGTCACAACTTAGTCTTATGTTGTTTCCTTTGTATGTGGTGAATTGCTTTTCTCTTCCTGCTTTCACAACTTGCTCCTTCTCTTCAGTATTTGAGAGTCTGATCAGAATATGTCTCGGAGTGGTTTATTTAGATTTATTCTATTTGGAGTTCGCTGGGCATTTATGCTTTGTGTATTTGTATTGTGTAGAAGGTTTGGGAAGTTTTCCCCAACAATTTCTTTGAATACTCAGACCTTTACCCTTCTCTTCCCCTTCTGGGACACCAATGAGTCTTAGGTTTGGACGTTTTATTTTATCTATCATATCCCTGAGATCCATTTCAATTTTTTCGATTTTTTTCTCCATTCTTTCTTTTGTTCTTTCATTTTCTGTTCTGTGGACTTCTAGGACACTGAGACATTGTTCAGCTTCCTCTAATCTTGTATTGTGAGTATCCAGAATCTTTTTAATTTGGCCAACAGTTTCTTTTATTTCCATAAGATCTTCTATTTTTTTATTTACTCTTGCAATGTCTTCTTTATGCTCTTCTAGGGTCTTCTTTATGTCCCTTATATCCTGGGCCATGGTCTTCTTGATGTCCTTTAAATCCTTTGCCATGTTTTCGTTCCTTGATTGTAGTTCTTTGATTAATTGTGCCAAGTACTGTGTCTCTTCTGATATTTTGATTCGGGAGTTTGGAATTGGGTTCTCCATTTCGTCTGTTTTTATCATATGCATTAAGATTTTCTGTTGTTTTTGGCCTCTTGGCATTTGTTTTGCTTGATAGGGTTCTTTCAAGATGTAAAAAAAAAAAAAAAAAAGATACCAATCTAATTTTTCAGAAACACAAGTTGGTGGCATACAGTTTCTCTAACTAACCAGCAGATGGCATCTGCGAGTCACCTATACCCCTCAAGTCAGTTCTCAGCCTTGTCCCCACGGTGTGTGGGGAAATGATTCTTGTGGGGTTCAGCTGGTGAACTCAGTTTGGGTGTGTTGCTGGAGCCGTCCGCTCTGAATGTGGGGCGTGTGTCTGGGTGGCCAGGGAGGAAGGGCAGCTTTAATATTCAAACCCCCCGGGTTCCTGGAGATTCAAGGCCGCCGCAAGAGTCTAAGCCTTCATTTCATTTCAGCCCCAGACCCTCTCTGTCACTGACTCACAAACCACTGGACTTGGCATAGCATCCCTGGGTTCTCTGAGCAGGCCCCCCTTCCCAGCCACGATCCTCCAGGACCTCTGCCGAGGGAATGCCGTGCTACGTCACCAGTGCGCGCTGTCCCTCAAGGGAAGCCCCGGGCCGCCGGGCCGTGCAGGGGCGTTCTCAGCCTGATGCAAAGATGGCCGAATGGGGCGTCTCAACACCCTCCTCCTCGCGCAGTTCCTCCTTCCTAGCTCCGGGACAACTGGCGGGGCTCTGGGCTGTGGGCACGGCCCCTGGCAGGAGTTTACCCAGCCCTCCGGGGAGCCAGCTGCAAGCCACAGGGTTTCTTTCTGCTTCTGGCTCCCCCCTCCGCTCCCCTGGCCCTGAGGGTATCTGCAGCGGCTGTCCTCCAGGCCAGACACCGAGAGGCCGGCCCAGCCCCCTCTTGCTGTGTTTTACTGCGTGGTTCCCACTGTCACAACTGCAGCCGCTCCTGGGTTTTTCCCTTTTTTTTTTTTTTTTTAAAAGAGCCAGTTGGTCTCCAAACGCCAACCTCTGGCTTCCCCACACCGCAGCATGGCTGCGGGTCTTCCAGCCAGCTTACTCACTCGTTTCAGAATGCAGACTCCCGGTTTCACCAAGTATACAGCCTCTGTAGTACTAGCAGACCTCGTCCAGCTGGTGCATCGCTGTAACCGGTATTCTGAGTCACTTTCTGGTTTTTATCTAGTGTTTTTCACGGAGGTGTTTTTTTGCCATCTCACCTAACCGCCATCTTAGGTTCTCTCTCTTTCTCTTTTATTTTTATAATTGTTTTAGAAGACCATATGATTGCCAAAGACAGCATACACATGGTCAATTTGGATTCATCCCAGCCTTAAAAATATTCCACAAAGCATGTTAATAGTTGTAATGTTTACAGTTGAAGTTTTTTGTTTGTTTAACATACCCTCCTGCTATACATTTGCTATGTTTAATTTCGGTTAAAAATCTATGCAGGATTTAATTGATGTGATCCAGGAGTTTAACCATTTTAAATGGCCGCTGACTTTGCCAAGTTCCACTCTGCCGTGAGAACGTTGTCTATACTAGGTTCCATTAATAGGGACAAAGCTTCCCTGATGGATTTGGTGCTTAGGCATGGTAAAATGGCTGCCTGGAAAAAAAATGAACCAGAATCCTGGGAAGTCTGGTCAGGCCCAGACAGTCCAGTGACAAGACCTAGCAAAGAAGTGCCTTTGGAGTCACAAGCTTCTCCCTTGAGTCCTTCCTCACCCCTCCAACCCGGTGTTCCTCTGTCAGATTCTTTATTCTACGTGTGCTCAGTAAATTCATGCTGAGTGTTTTTGTGTTTTGTGGATTGAACTCACTCTTGTCATTTCCTTTCACATTTCTACAGAATTGCTTGAAATGGACACTCGTTAAACTACGATTCCAAGTCTATGCTTGTAGGAGATACTTTGCTTAGACACTTAGCTATACTACAAAATGTAAAGAGTATAAAAGTAAGTTAGATTTTTAAGCCCTCATGATACTTTAGGACTAGAGGAAAGAAAATGCTTGTCAATTGATAACTCAAATTTTTTTTCAGTCTTAATGTATATAACTGGTTATCAAAAGAGTTGGCTTACAGAGCCTGTTTCAGAGAAAATTGAAGAATATTCCCTTCAGAGTCAAGTTTTAAAGGTAGTGATTTCAGATGATGAGATGTTATAATTGCCAGCTATGAATTACTGGAGGAAAAAGCCTATTACCAGTGCCTGAGCTTAGTGTTTTGTTTGTCTACAATCCAAAAACAAGTGTCCTGCTAATTGTGACAGTAGTTTTCCAGACAAAGAGCAAATGTAGTCCTTGGAGTGAGACTATTCTTTTCAGTTCATGCACAGGAAAGAATTGGGGTTTTTTTTCTTGAGGGGTGAGGGCAGAGAAGGAGACAAATAGACTGATTTCATTTGGTACCTTCCATAGGATGTCAGAATGCCAAGTTATTGAAACCTTGCAGGTAGATCTCAATAAATCAGAAGTGCCCCTTCAAGAGAACTGGAAAAACTTCCAACTCCAGGCCAACACAAGCAAAGAACATTCCACACCTCCTAAAATAATTGCAGGATTTGGAACTAAAGTGCCATATTATATTCCCATCCGCTCATCCACATGCCCACCCATCTCCTCCTCTCCCACCCCTCCACCTCCCCTTTCCATCAGCAAATGTTTCTTGAGAATCTTATTTGCAGCAGGCATGGGGTTTGGTAGTTGGAAAACAGTGGAAAGAAAGGGAAAGAAAGATATGGGTCTTGTCCTAATGACATTTTCCTTCAGGGGAATGCATTAGCCTTTTCCACCTGAGGCCGCAACCATAGTCCCACCTGTAGGCAGGGAGGGTCTCCGCTTGTGCTACTAGAGACAGAGACCCTGGGCATTGGTGGATTTAACATTTACCAACTTGGGTTTTTGGATGGGACCCTTATTATCCACACCATACATTCGACTTGGATGGAACCCTTTCACTTGAAACAGGAGACCTTCATGACCTCCGACTCGAGAATGATCTATCGGGTCTCGGGTGATCAAGGGCAGACTGGCTCTCACACTTTGAGGTGATTCATCACTCTATAATTCAGCTGGTGTAACTGTGAACCTCTTTCTATGAACCTTACAGCATTCTGGGGGCAAGAGCTAGAACAATTTTCTAGAAGACAAATAGCCTAGGAAATAGCCTAAGGTCACAGGCAGTTCTTGGGCTGGTTTCATAAGCACTTGGTACTGTGGAGATTTGGGGGGTTCCCCAGGTGTTGCAGCCTGGCAAAGGCTGACGTCTACTCTCTTGAGACAGGCCTGCAGGTAGCACCAGGGCCCTGCCTGCATCTGATCTTGCATTTCCACCCAACCTAGTGCTTGTACAACCATGGTGAACAGACACCTGATCAACCTGTTTTAATATCTAAGAGTAACTTCCTGGTGTGACTGTTGAATAACTTCTGGCTTTGGTTTGCTCTGTCAAGTCTCAAGAACTAAATGCTTATTGAGATTCACGCAAACAAATTAGGATTTCCCAAGGAGCCAGAAATCCACCTACCCACTATCTTTCAGCCTCCCTCAGACTCCCAAGGGCCGGCCACAACCAGAATCAAATCCCTTTGGCATCCCAGCCTAGAGTGGGCTCCTAAGGGGCTCTCGTTTCTAGACCTAGGATTTTGCCTAGGACCAGAATACACTTTGGGAGCTAGAGACCAAAAACAGGAGTATCATTATGTAAACTAGAACATCGCAAAAAAAAATCAGACAAAAGAATAAAAATCACAGTGCTAACATGCATGAAGCAATATTGGGAGGTCACAGATAGTGTAAATTCCCTGATTATTACCAGGCAGAGATGAGCTTTATAAAAGGGAGATGGATCTTTATTAAGTCATCTGTCTGATCTATAGCCAGCAGCATGATCTAATGATTTCATTCCTGGATTATTTTTAATATGTAGAATTAAAGATGTATGGGAATGTTTGCTGTTATTTTAATAATAGAGTTCCCTACCAAATTGCTTTTGTTAAGTAATATAGTATTGCCTTGGAGGACAGTGTATACTTCTTAGTGATGCTTCACAATTCCTTGTCCCACAATTCAATAAATCATCTTCTGCCTGTAAGCACATTCAGTTGAAGATTTTTTGCCTGGTCCATTGTAGAGTAGATAGTCCCTTAGCCAGAGAGCAATCTCTGAAGCTAATTTAATCAAAGTGTTTTTACAATACAGTGAACTGTGGCTCAATATCTCAAATATGTATTGCTGTCTTCAGGACTGTATGATTAAATTCTATCCAATTTTGAAATAGAACCCAGATTTGGCTTTATGTGATTTCTATTATAGACAGGAAATCTTTAGTTGCATTGACATTATCCATGTGCTCTTTTATTGGGCAAGCATTTACTGGTGCTCTATTTGTACAGCTAGCCCTCTGCTAGACGCCAGGATGCTATGAGGGAAAGAAAAAAATCTAGGTTGGTGAAAACATGCACTCAAGGACTCAGAAAGAGTAATGGACGTGGCAATTATTGGCCAATAAGGAAACCGGTTTAGTTGAAGTTGAGTGTTCGTTTTGCTGGGCAGTAGTAATTATAGCTGGCTTCTATTGGGGAAATTCCAAACGTACTATACTTTTGAGGACTTTGAATGCCAACTCAGGAATTTGAACTTGATCCGTCAGGAATTAATGGACAACTTTCAGAGTTTTGGGATGGCATAGTAATACAAGCTTAGTGGGGAGACCGCTTTGGTGGCCATGAGTAGACCAGATTGGCAGAACGAAAACTGGAGGAATGAAAACCAGTGGAGTGATTCATGGGTGAAGATGGTTAGAGTGGTAACCGTGGGACGGAAAGGGAATGCTGAAATGAAGCAAAACAGTCTTTTTAAAGAAGAAACAAGAAAATCTTAGATAGTGGTTAGATAGGAGAGGTAAAAATCTAAGATTATGTTGTGGTTTTGACTGGGAGAATGGTTATATGTTTTCTAAAGATTAAAAGGTGGAAAGACTATCATAATGGTTTGGACATGGAAATGACACATTCTTCTGTGGAAAACTCGCTTGCAGATAGAAAGTTCAGTGCTAAAATTTGCCTTTAATTATAGTAAATGTGTTTGACTTGAAACTTTATTCATTAGCCATGTAAGTGGCATTGTGTTCAAATAAAAATAACACAGCAGAGAAAGAACAGTTAGAAGGCAAAAATCCTCTATATGATTTGTTATCTCCATGAATTATTGTACTTCTCTGATGTCATATGGTAAGCGTCTGTACCTCCCGAGTGTCCTAGCTCAGTGATTGGCCAAGGTCACAGAGGTTTCAAAATCAAATGGTAAAAGTTACAGTAAAAAGTAACAAGAACAAAGTTTTAACATGTTTGCTTTTAGCTTTATGTATTTTGTGTCAAGCCAAATTTTAAAGAGGTGCACTGACTCCAACCAGCGCAAGAGAGGGCATTATTTGTTTATTTTTTATCATAAACAGATGAGTTTGGGTCCTCTCCTGGCTGACTGCCCTCTCTCTCCCCCTTTCAACACCACTTAAAAATGTTAAAACATTCATAAGTAACCAAGAATGCACTGGGGCAACTTCACCAAGACCTTTTTTTTTTTTTTTTTTTTTATTTTGGCACATTCTGAACATCTGAGTTCTATCTACATTTTTATTAGAAAAAGCAATTCAGGATTGCCAGTTGTGATGGTGTAAAAAGCATGGGTAATTGAGGTGCACATAGAATCCCAAACCTTCCCTCTGCCATGACTTTGAATCATCTTTCTGTCCAGCCCTGCAATATTTGCCCATGCCCAGGCTCTCCCACGCTTCCGTTATGCTTCCTGTTTCCCAGTGGAGCCAGAAGGAACTGAGGAAAGGCTGGAGAAGAGGGTCCTGTGATAAAACCTGGGGAACAGGCTCACAAGGTGTCCGTGGGAAAGGGAGGATGGGAGAGAAGCACAGGGATTGCTAACCCTCCACCTAGTTCTCCTCTTTCTCTCTTCCTTTTCTTAAAGCCAAGACAAACCTTCCGCTCCCATGGGGAAGGATGCTATAACATTGCTAGCAAGTGGTTCTCAAACTTGAGCACTCATCAGGCTCTCTTGGGGGGGTTGTAAAATGATTGCCGGACCCCACCCCAGAGTTTCTGATTCAGTAGGTCTAGCATGGGGACCCCAAATTTGCGTTTCTAACAAGCTACCCCGGCAGGCTGATGCTGGTCTGTATTCTGGACTCTATGAAAAAATGAGACTTTATAATTGGAAATTGTTTTAATTATTTGTGATTTTTATAACTGGCACGTCTTGTCCCAGTTCTCTGAATATTTTAAAGTTTTCTCTTTCTGGGTTAAAAGCAAATGGCTTGGGCTTGTTTTTGCTTTTTTTTTTTTAAGAGACATTTATTCTTTGGCTTCCTGTTTAGCAAAACATTGCATATATAAACTAAAATATATTCTAGGGAAATGAGAGGTAAGTCATTTCTGAAATACACTGACCCTTAAGTTGTCATTTTTGTCATGGATTCACAAATCATCTCCGTGGGGAAAATGGCTTAATAATTTTTTGTAAAGCACTGAAAGTTAAATAATTAACTCTCCAGGAAAAAAAATACTGCTAGCAGACAGGTGGTCACCAATCAAAGAAACATAATGCTATGCACAAAGATGGCGGGAATTAAATGTTTTCCCTTCGGTTTCCATCATTGTAAATATTTGCGTTCTGCCTTTCAGTCTCCACGCGGGTGCTGTAGTCTGCGGTGCGGCCACGCTGCCCGAGTTGACCTGGGTGGGGCAGTGAATCTCTCCTTTTGTCATCAGTGTTCTAAATTTTTTCCCCTAAATCTTTGAGGCAATGTATTAAAAATATTGTTGAATTGTAACTATCCATAATATACCTCTGTTACATTTCTGGTGAAATAATTGCTGTTAAAATTAGCAACCCAAATTTGTATGATATTAATTGTTTTGCAAAGTATAAATTGAGGTGACCCTTTCAGAGTTCTTTTTAGGCATTTTCGTTAGGAATACTTGAGTGATTCCACAAAGCATTACTCTATATTTTCAAGTCCAAAAGTCCTTTAAATTTCTTACTAGCAACAATCAGTATTTCCCTGCTAAATTCAGTTTTAGTAAAGTTCCTGGGATTTTCTATGATATGTTCACATAAGTTCATACTTCTAGATGCATCTCTATATAATTTTATTCCAGTACTTATTTTGTGTGTGTGTATGTATATATATATATACTACATTACAAAAATATTCCTTTTATTCTGTATAATCCTAAAGTATAAACTAGAACATGAAATAATCACTAATTTTCTCACTATAGAGAGATCCAAGTACTTAGCAACCTGTTTTCCTCAATTTTGAGCAGTGGTTCTCAGCCTTGGCTGTGCACTAGCATCCGCTGGGGGGCTTTCCAAGATCCAATCTCAAGACCTTGCCCCAGACAAACAAATTCAGACTCTGTGGTTGGGAAGGGGGCATGGGCTGAGCATCAGGAGTTTTTAAAGTCCCTCAGGTGATGCCAGTGTGCAGGCAGGGGTGCAAACCACCAGCCTGGCTTCTTCCTTCTGTAACTTCCATTTTCTTTAATTTCAGCTTAATCAAAATCACCTTAATTGGATAAGGGCAACATCAGTTCTACCAAAGGTTGAAGAAATGTCTGAGTAAAGAGGGTTAAGGCAGAGATACAGAATGCAATGAATTCAAGGAATATGAGAAACAAACTTCCTAAAGTCAAGGGAAGGGTCTGTCTGAAGGTTATGCAGGGCTGCAAAATGATGGCGGGCTTCCCTGGTCGTCTTTGATTCTGAAGGATGTCCCGAATGGGCAATCTCTTACCTAACATTGCTCTTTGTAAATTCTTAACAGACCAGACCCACTTTGGATAGAATGGAATTTTAATCTATATATTTTTTTGAACCAAAGAGTGTAAACTCCCTTGGCTTTAAACCCTTTTTTTGTACCACCCATACGGTGACATGAATACTGTCAATATGAACTCTTCCTAGGAATGCCACAAATTTAAGAGCAAAGCTGACCATGCATTGAATTTGAATAATTATTTTCAGCAGCCAGTTCACAAAAGGCATTTTCCTTTCAAAACCAAACACCTAGGGAGAGAAAAACTGCTTTTAAAAAACAAAGCAAATAATATCTATCTTTGTAAAATTATTAGATGAAAGGCTGTCAAATTTATTTTAGCTTGAAGTATACTGAATTCAACCAACATGAATTTACCTACAGAGTGTGGGGTGCAGGCTTATAAAAAGATTTGGTCTTCCCACAGTATCTTCAAGACAAAAATGTATTTTCATATGTTGAAAGCTAAGTATCTACTGTGAAGCTAATTTGAAATACAGGTCTGGTAAAAATGGGTGATGGCATCGTTAAAACCCTCTTTAAGTAGAAAAGCCAGAACTTGTTCATTAATGAGTATCTGGCAATGTCATCATCTACTTAAGAGGGAGGAAAAGGGATAAGATCAAAATTATTCAGTCTCTGAGTGATGGAGGAAGTAAAGCTTGAAGTGACATATATAAACAACGTGTATGACATCCATCAATATCAGGGAATTTTATAGACATTAATTATCCAGTCCTCCAAGCCCTCCTTTAAGGTGTCTTTCATGATTAGGAAAAAAGCAACTGAGGGAAATAGAATCAATGGAGACAGCAATCAATGAATAATTCCACATTCGGTGTACACTTACAGCCAAACGCTCTATACTTACTCGGGTGTGGAAACAACTGACTAATCTGGGTGCTGTGCCTTCCTTACTCGCCCTGGACCACGTTCTTGCTAGAAATCTTGATGCAATTTACAGTAATCATTTCTTACTCTTCTCCAGTCTGAATCTTTTGCTTCTCCAAACAAAAGCTGATCAATAAATTTATTCAGGCATTGCAGTTTACCTGTTATTTAAAGCGATTATTTTTTTTCTCTTATGGGTTAAAAAAATAATTTTGGTAACCAATAAAATGAGACCAGAAATTTCTTCTCCTTAAGAATTTTGAGTCCCTGAGAGACTGAAATTTTATACTCCCATAGCAGGGATCAGAAATGTTAAAAAGTGCTTAGGCTATTTTTATAAGAAGTATTTTTTTTGGATGTTTGTTCTAGTTGTTTGCTTGTTTAAGGGAGTTGGCAATTTTCTGTCAAGGGCCAGATAGTACATATTTTAGCCTTTGAGGATGTAGCACAAGCAGCAAAAGATGCTATGTAAGCTAATGGGGGTGTCCAGGTTCCAGTAAAACTTTACAGCTGCAGGAATTTGAATTTGATATACTTTTCCTGTGCCACAATTTTTTTTTTCTTTTGGTATTTTTTCAACCATTTAAAAATGGAAAAGCCATTCTTAGCTGGTAAGCCATGCAAAAACAGGCAGTGGGCAGGATTTGGCCCAAGGGCCATAGTTTGTCAAGCCCCAATTTAGAAGAATAGATATTTTCCCAACTTGAAAGCTTTCACTTGAGCAAAAATAATTAAGTACTATTAGTCTATTTTCCAACTTTCTCCTATCCCTTCACCATATAATTCTGGACTGACAAATAGGTTGCATCTTTTGAGTCAACTCCATGGAAATGCAGTGGTGGCCTAGAGTGCTGTGTTGAGAAGGATTCTGAAGCTGAAAAGGGGCAAATGAGCAGAGAAGGGCAGCAGGAGAGCTGCCAAATTGGGCCATCCATGACTTACACCTCTGATATAATCTCACAAGATGTTTCCTGTATGTTCCATTGAAGTTGTAGTCAATTTCTCTCCATGTGTAAATTTTGCAACTAAGGTCATTATTTATAATTAGAGAATCTCAAAGGTTCCTAGCATTCCAGCTTTCTTCACTCACTGAGTCTCAAAATTGCCAAATGTGTTTATTTTTTGGTTGCTTACCTCTCTTATTATTGGCAGAAATGGGGCTGGGGGCTGGGGAGTGAACAAGAAAGGCTATTCACATCTCTAATGCCTGGAATGAGTAGTCATTGTTGGAGCTGCTAAAATTATAACTAAACAAATATAACTAGGCTATTAAATCCCATTAAAATTTGAAAGTTCTTCTAGAGCATAAACAATATTTAAAAATTGTTCTCTGTATATTATTGACTACCAGATTAGAATAATAAACACTGAACCCCTGAGGATGGAATTTATAAATATATAGAGCGATGTTGCAGTGTTAATATAGAAATTTCAGGTAAAACCTGACAAGGTAAATATGGTATCACATATCAAAATCACTTAAATTGTAGCCCATGGAACACTAGACTTAAATTTGTATGCAGATTGTGTTTTATTAGGTTTTTGAAGTTCCCTTGGTGGCCTGTCTTGCCAGGGCATTTGGAAATGGGAACTATCATAACCAATGAAAAAAGACATTACAAAAATAAAACCTCCATAAATCACATGTATTTGCTGTCTGTCGCGAGTCAAACCTGAAGATAACCTTGAAGTCCTGCAACATAATTAAAACATCTTAAGAGTTTAGTTACATATAAAGAATCTATGCCTTTTTTTTTTTTTTTTTTTTTTTTTTTTTTTGCAGCTGGCAGGTGTTAATACGGGTGTGTTTTCACATTAGGAATTGTGATTAAAGTTTCTTAGAAGAAAATATATGGCACTTGACATGTTCATATCCTGATTGCACTGCCGAGGTGGTGTTGGGTGGCAGGGCTACAAACGCGGTTCCTTGATGTCACTCTGAATATTGTGGAATGAAACAAGTCAGATCTGTGTTTGCCTTGAAAGGCATCCAGACCTAATATTAAACTTTAAAGACACTCTGAAGCATTGGTTTAGGAATAAGAGCAAATATTCTTTAAGGCCTGGGAAAATCCAAAAGGAATTACCAAACTCTCCTATTTCAGACATACATTTGACTAGTTGGCTCAGTGATAAATCATTAATTCCTTGCATCGTGACTTTTAGGGCTGGGCCTCCAAAGGCTAAAATTAAAGGCATTTGTTTGTCTGCTTACCTTGCTTTCTGATCGGTTATCAGTGTGTGTAGAAGTACAAAGCCCAACTGTTAGGCTGGATTTACTATTCTCAGCTGGTACCCATATCTGTGCCAAAAAGCTCCTCTTGAGATTTGTGTAAAATCAGCTGCCCCTCCATGGGTATTTTTTAAAATTTCTATTTATTTTTTTAATATAATTTTATTGAGATTCCATGGATTATTCAATTGTTGATTCTCAAGCCTCACTAAAAACTCTGTAAGGTGAAGGAAAGGTTGACTATGGCTCTGTGAAAATGCATTAGAAATTTATGAATCAAAACCAAAAATTATAGGAAAATATAATCATCCTTTTTGTATAACATATAGGGGCACCTCATTCTTTTCCCTCCTTTTTTTTTTTTATTAGGGCAGTTGTAAGTTTACAGAAAAATTATGCAGAAAGTACAGAGTTCCCATATACCCCCACACATATACAGTTTTCCCCACTATTAACACTTTGCATTAGTGTGGTACCTTTGACACAACTGATGACATATTATTATACTTATACTATTAACTATAGACCATAGTTTATATTAGGATTCACTGTTTGTATTGTGCAGTCCTATGTTTTTTTTTTTTTAATTTTAATTCTAGTGACATATATGCAACCTTTTTTAACCACTTTCAAATATACAATTCAGTGGTGTTAATTATATTCACAATGTTGTGCTACCATCACTGCTGTCATATCAGTGAGATCATACAATATTTGTTCTTTTGTTTCTGGCTTATTTCACTCAATAGGATGTCTTCAGGGTTCATCCATGTTGTGTCATGTATCAGAACTTCATTTCTTTTTACAAGCCTCATTCTTTAAACAACACGTTTTACATCTTTGTCTTTCACAAATTTGACTTGTACCCAATCTTTTGCTTAATGATAGGACATTAAATCTGCCCACTTGCACTGTTACCCTTCAGCAGTACCACCTTGAATTATTTATATTCCTCTCCTTTGGTGTGATGGTGGTGTTGGGAGGAGAGTGTTCAATTCCATCAGATAGTCACACACTTTCTAAAACCTTATCCTTCTCAACAAAGACTATCATGACTATCCTTTCCCATCACAGAGGGAATGGCTTCCTTAATTCTCCTTCAGACTCAAGATTTTCTCTAGGCCGGTAGCAACCTGGCTTGGGTTTTTGATAGCATCTGAAATAGACGTGTCAATGAAAACTCCTAGACAATCTTTCTACTTATATAAATGCCTGTTGCTAAAAATGTTTTCAACAATGTTGAGTTTGCCTTCCCAGAAATCTTGTGGTCCAATGGGGTTATTTGGCTTGCCTTGAGAATGCTTCTAAACTGCCAAGCTCCTCTTCTTAGGTTCAGAACTCAATGCTACCAATGAGAAAAGCCTGTAAGGTTAGAAGGCATTGTTTTAACAACCTACAGTGGTTGTTAACTTAACTAACTAGTTAGTTGATTAGCTACAGGAGATTTCAGAAAGGCAGTCCAATGAATATTCAGTTCTCCATGCTAATTGTTCCTACGATGAATATTTGAGAATTTATAGTGGGAAAGCACTAGCAGTGATGGGTATACAGCCAGGGCTCAATACATGCTGTGGTTTAGCCATGCTCCGCCTTTGGTAGGAGAATTCTTTCCTACTATGCAGGTGCTGGAAGAGCATGTGCCCAGACGCATGGGTGGGTTTGGATCCACATCACAGCCGGCTTGGAACAGCAGGAGCATGGCATGGGAGCCAGTGAGAGAGAGGACATGGAGATGTGAGGAATGCTGAGTGAAAAAAAAAGGGAATTACCCATTCAGACCAGGAGATGAGGGCCTCAAGGGCGAGATGACATCAAATGTTAACACTAGCATTCACCGAGATTTAGGATCTTAATCAACTGTTTAAAACACATATATTAAAGTCTCAAGTAGGAACCAGTAGCTTCAAAGGAAATTCTGACAATATTCAAGAAATTGTGAGAAAATTGAGCAAATTGGATTCAGTGTTTTTCAGGAAATGTAGGGAGAAATATATCTCCCTACCTATCTGCCATTAGTTTATGAAATTTAAGGACCTGCTTTTAGTCTGGTGATGTTATAAGTGTTATAAATTAAACTTTTATCAGTATAAGCTCAAAACTTAAAAGACAAATTCTTTATTTTATTTAACAAAACTTACCAGGCATATTGTGTGTCAGGTGCTGTTCCAAGGGCTTGCACATAACTCCTCCTCTAATCACTGTGACAGCCCGATGGGGAAACTGAGGCACAGAGTGGTTGAGAAACTTGCTGCAGGTCTTAGAGCTAGGATTTGAACCCAGGCAGATTGATACCAGGTTCTGTGTACATAGCCATTATGTTCCTTGAATTAGAATATCTATAGATCGTAGTGCTATTTTATTTTCTTCAGACTCTTTTGAGCTCTGTCCAGCTAAGCTTTCCGGCCATAAGTAAAAATCCACTTGGCATCTCATGTAGAAATGATTTTTCCTGGCAGTTCATGGAGTGGTGTTTATTTCAGACTTACACAAAAGGTATGGAACAAATTTTAGAGTGTCTGACGGGAGCAGTTATGTACCAATGGCCCGGGAAATCTCATCATTTTGATTTTTGAACTTCTAGACTGGGGGTTGGCAAACTATAGTCCATGGGTCAAATCCTGCTCACCATCTGTTTTTGTAAATAAAGTTTTATTGGAACACAGCCACGTTCATTAGTTTACCTGTTGTCTATGGCTGCTTTCTCACTACAATGGCAGCAGAGTTGAGTAGCTCCGACCTAAAATACGCACTGCCTGGCTCTTTAAAGACAAAGTCTGCAAGCCTGTGTTCTGAGTTCTAGGCCTGAGCTGTCCAGTATGGTTGCCACGAGCCGCATGTGGCTGTTGAGAACTTGAAATGTGGCTGATGTGAATTGAGATGTGTTGTAAGTAGAAAACACGCACTGGATCCCAAAGGCTTAATTTAAAAAAAAAAGGAAAGGAAGGGAGGGAAGAAAGAAGGAAAGAAGAAAAGAAAGAGAAAAAATATAAAACACCTCATTAATTTTTTATATTGATTACATGTTGAAATGATAGTATTTTGTATATTGGGTTAAGTGAATTTTATTATTAAAACTAATTTTACCTGTTTCTTTTTACTCTCTTTTTTTTTTAAAACATGACTACTGGAAAATTTAAAATGTGACTCGCATTTGTGGCTCACATGATATTTCTTTTGGTCAGTGCTGGTCTAGAGGTTGGAATTTGGAGGATTGGTGACTCCTAGAAAAAGTCAGGAGAGGGGACGGAGGAAGAGAGAAAATACTCTCTTGTATTTGCAAATATCTTCCAAAAGCAATACAATCTTTTCTTGATTTGGTTATTCCTTACTCTAAGGCATACTCAAAAGAGGAAAAGGTCTCAGTTGAGTTCTCCATGAAGCAGACTCTGACTAAGAATCTTAATTGCTAAGGGCTCCAGGAAGCCCCTATAAAGGAGAGGGAGGGGAGTGGGAGCCGGAAGAGAAGGAAAGGAAGTGGAGGGAGGGCGTGTTAATGAACAGGTGGTTCCTGGGCACCTGGGCTCTCGCGCTGGGGCCTCTGGGAGAATGTATAGAACTTGGCCCCGAGTGGCTCCACCCTGCAGTAGGGTGGATGGCTGCTGTGGGACCGTCACCCTCCCCTTGTTCTCCCCCACATGGCCTGCCTGCCCTATTTGGGGCCAGTTAAAGCCCTTGGGCAAAAAGGTGCAGATGCTTGTAGGAAAAAGCTGTCATCCTGCATGAGAATGGTGGTAGCCCCTGCAGGTGGTAGCCCCTGCAGGTGGTTGGGTCCCTGCAGTGTCTGTATAGAAAACAAACTGAATGGTTGATCCTATAATTCAGAATTTTAACAAACGGATATAGTTTCCTGTGGCTGATGTATTCGTTTTCTCATTTGATCTTAACAATATAAGTAGATTTTTCATTACCCACATATCATGGATGGGAAAACTGAGCCCAAGAGGCGTGAGAAATCATTTGTCCAAGAGAGTTCAGGTCTGAGTGGTTCAGCCGGGGTGGTAATCTCACATGTGTGGTCGTTCCCTAGATTTCTGCAAAGCTCAGCTCAACATAGAGATGTAAATGTACTGGAGTTTTCAAGGTGAGAGCAGGAAACTAAAACTATTTTTGTGGTATTCTGTAGAATTTTTGAGATATTCATAGGGAAGTAGATACTCATATCCACTTAGTCACAAGACTCTTAGGCCAAAAATATATTCTCTTTTGCACAAGACACAATCAAAATCAAGAGGTTTAGGATACAGGATCTTAGTGAAGTTCAAGTCTAGCATATCTCCACAGAAGTCCCTGTAGCGGAAGGTTATGGGCACATGACTCACGGACAACTGGATTTTGTTACCTTCCCATTAGCCAGCTCTCTTCAGAAGTGTTGTCAGCCCCTTTGGTACCACTTGGAAACAAGTCTCTCTCCCAGCTTAATTTCACTTGATTGTATTTCTTACCGGCTCTGTAATTCTTTGTGGACTTGAATAAGACCTGTACTACTTAAATTCAGATAACCCCAAAGGATCTAGTTAGGTCAATGTTTTTAAACCACAAGCTTCAGGCTATGTATTAGTCGATTAAAAACAGATTTTATACGTGATGTATACTTATTAAAGGGAAAGGCAAGCAAGCAGATGTTTGTAAAATCTCAAAGTGTTAGATTGTATTTATTTGGCCCTCTACTGCTGACTAGCTTTAGAAAAATCATACCTATGACAATTGAATCTTAAACAGTTAGATGATGCATTTCCCTAAAAATTTCCTGCTGTGAAGGGTCAGCCAAAAATGAAAGTAAAAAGACTCCCTAAGATGAACTTGCCAAAAGAAGTCGGCAAATACACCTTATGGTTGATATATCTAAATCAAGAGCATCAAATAATGGAATGCCTCAAAATGATTCTCTAGACTCTGACCCTAAAGGGATAGGTGGCTGCAGTTCATTTAATCCAAACATTAAAAAAAAACTTATGTATTTTTGCAACTTTAAGAGCTTTGAAAGCAAATTTTTCTTTGGTACAAACATGAGATCATTAAGTTGCATCAGAATCACTCTGCCTGGCTCATTTTTAGGCTTTTTGTGGTATCCTATCCTTTGAGAAATATTGTTATTCTTTAAATTTTTCTTATTTGGGCCTTTATGAGTACTTTAAAGCCAGAATGGAAGGTCGCTTGTTGGTCTTTCAGTCCAGGTGAAATATGCACAGAACCTCCCTCTGATCCCCAAACACCTAAGAATTGTAGACAAAATACTTAAAAAATGTATTTTAAAGAATACATCACCAAGCCTAAACTTAAGTGGAAGGTATCCAAGGACCAAAAATAGAAAGGGAATGCAGAGTGGTGAGGGGAGGCTGAAGCTGTGCCGTTTACAAAGAAGTGGAGACCAGATGGGGCTGTGGGGACCCAAGGGAAACATGGTGGGGTGCACGTGTGGCAGAAGCCAAGGACTATGATGTCCCCTACACCTGGAGGACAGAATGCCCCAGCTACACACTGGGGCTCGTAGGACATCTGCCACCTTCTCTGGAATTCAAGCCAGCCCCAGACTCCCAAGGAAAGCAGCCGAGGCACGGAGCCAAACCAGGATCTGTGCCTTTACCACACGCAGGTGTCTTGTGGGAGCTCTCTCTTTAAGGGAAAAAAACCTCGAACCCAAGAAAGAACCTCAAGTCAGGGTGTGCATCTCAGCCAGCTGGGCTATGACAATCCCCAAACCACAGCACAAAGTTTACGTGAGATGAGCTGTCAGACGAAGATGACAAAACACAAGACAAAATCCAGAGCCTTGGGAAACATTCAACACCAGTAAACACAGGAACTGATGGACCTGCCTTTTCTCAAAAGAACTTAAGAATAGGTTGCTCAGTTCTTTGGAAATTATGAAGATGGGAATTGCATCCTTGGGACAGAAACAGAAAGTAATTCAACAAGAAAAGGAAGACGGGTTAAAAAAAAAAGTGTTGGAAATAAAAAATTGTAGTCATTGAAATTTTTTTAAAAAGTAATTGTGCAATAAGATAAACAACAGACTAATAAACAAAACGTGTGAGAGTAACCAGAAGGATTTCTGTTTCTGACATATGCATTTTAAGCTTTAAAGTGATTCTTTGATACACCTTTCTAAATCTAAAATTTTAGAACATAGGGCAAGAGAAAGTTTTCCTAAATAGCATAATGAATTTTCACCTTTGTGAAATTGTTAATTTTCAAAATCCCTTTCCAAATCTTCTTTCTCAGATGGCATTACAAATCTTAGTTCTGTTTTCTTTTCCACAGAATTGCCTTTCATCCCATGTCTTCATTGTATTTGTGGAACCTATCCGTCTGCTAAAACACACTGTTTCCCTAACTAACCCTGTGCTCTCTCACCTCCCTGTTTTGGGCATAAGCCATTGTTCTATTCCTTGCCTGTGGCCTACTCTCCCCACCCTTAGCTCCACTTCCATTCCATCTTCCCAGGCAATTCCCACTCTTATCCACCATAAAACCCCCACTCATCCCAGCAGTCTCAGCTGAGAGATGGTGTCCTCTGGGATCCCTTCCCCAGGCAGCCCTCGGCTGTTCCCCTTCGCTCGTTTACAGCAGCTCTCGCCCGGTTGCACAGCCATCTCTGTGGGCAGAGACCAGATATTTTTATTTTTGTTTCCCTTGCATCTCGCTCCAAGTCTGGCATAATTCCAAAGAACAATAAATATTTGTATGAATGAATGAATGAATGGTATAAATGAAAATGCAGGATGAGAAGCAATGGGGAAATCATGAGGAATCTTGATCAGTGTGACCTCAACAGAGGGCGATTGTGGTTGAGAATAAGATTAAATAGTTGTTTCAGGGAACTTTATATTTAATGCTCTGAAAAAAGAGGGAATAACCCTAAATTCCTAAGCAGGAGAGTGACATGGTAAATATAGGGTTTAAAGAAATTTCATCTGGAATTGATAGACAAAGAACAAAAGCACATAAAATAAAATACACTATGACCCAATAAACGTTTGTGATGATGACTTCTTACAAATGCCTATAAACGCCATATTGTCAGCAATAGCGGGATATTTCACTTTTATCCTAGTAATTGACCTCAGCCTGTCCATAATATGGTGAAATCCTAAAATCCAAATTTGATGTGAGGATGTATTCCTGATATTATTGCCATTTCTGATTCAGGTGAAGGAATATACATAGAGATCCAATTACCTTCTTTCTCCCTAGTTCACGACCTAGAAGTAACCTATATACCTAATTATTCCCTTAAATATGCGTGAGTTAGTGCAAGAAACAGGAACAACCACCACCACAAAAAAGAAATTCGAACATTTCTGAAAGGTTCTTTTAAATGCAATTTTTCAAAATTCTATTTAAACACTTGACATGTGTAGGTTTCACTGGGATTTCTGAAAAAGGTATTAGTTTTTCCTGAGCATGAGTAATTTTGTGTCTACTAAAGTATTAAAATTATGTAGAATAATATTTTTCCTTTCTTTTTTGAACAGCAAAACTTGGAGAGTAACCTCACCAACCTCATTAAGAGGAACACGGAACTGGAGACCCTGCTGGCTAAACTCATCCAAACCTGTCAGCATGTTGAGGTGAGTATCTCTGTGGTATGTTCCATATGAAATCTGCTATATCGAGGGGTTTATACTCCTACCCTTTATATTTTTCAAATGGGAATCTTCTTAAAATTAAATATTTTGCAGAAGCCAAATGTATAAAATGGATTACAGTGGGAGGGGCTAGAACCTCAGAGAATCTCTCTCCTTCCCCTGCCCAGTCCTGCCCCGACCCCTGTCTGTCTCCACTGTCCCTGATGCATCATCGTGTAGCATTCCTACTGTTGTGGATTTTAATCACCCTTACAAAGAACAACCCCAACCCCCCCTACTATTTCAAATGTCTATGTTAAAAGCATCTTGGCTGTCAGATACGTATCCATGAAATTGGACATAATTCCAGCAATAACAGAACCTTCAATAACTTCACACTGCAGATGGAGAAGGAAAATAGATATCGATTCTTTAGTGTGATATTCGACATCCTCTACCGTCTTCTCCTGACCCGTCTCTCCCCCTACTCCACTCCACACACTCAGGCTAAACCAGTGCTGGTTCACCACGCTTTCCAGCCTTCCGGCCTTGAACCGAGTGCGAGCAGTTCCTTCTGCCTGGTAGCCCCTGCCCCCTCCCGTGTCTACGTGTCCAAATCCTTCCTGTACTTCAAGTCCCAAGTCAAGTGGCTTTTCCATCGTGAATGTTTCTCTGGGCCCCTGGACCAGGGTGATTTCTCCTTTCTCGGAATCACGTAGCATTTTATCAGTAATCTTCTTATGGATTTTGTCACTACTTCAAGTACTGGTTCCGTTTTTCCAACTGGAATGTAAACTCTTTGAGGACGGGGATCCATCTTCTTCTTCTCTGGATTCCAGGCTCTAGAGCAGTCGTTTCCACACTATAGAAGCTCGGTGAATTTGTTTTGAACAAACATGCATGGACGACACTCCAAAGAGCCAATTTGAACACTATTTGAATGATCACAATCTCAGCCCCAAATAATATCTAAGGTTGGGGTAGCAAATTATTTTGAGTTTGCACTCAAAAAGTTTGACAGTAACTCCATTTTCATAGTGGCAATTTTCTTCCAGTCTTTTTTATCATCTGATCAATAATTATAAGTTTATGGCTGCCTGTGTGCCTATGATTGTGCCAGTAGGTGCCAATACAGATAAAACATGATAATAGCATACAATATGTCTAAGAACAACACATATACATATAATAACACAAAGAACGGTAGAGTAGCTAATCTGGTAATGGGTTGTAGAATGCTGCATTTACTTGAATCTAAGATGCATGTTTTTTGCACGGACTAATATCTGAAATTGGGCTGCATCTGAAAACTAATGGTGGGACATAGTTTAGTTGGCAGCATTTTAAAAAATTTCTTAGTGTCATATCTTAGATGGGATGGGTTATGGTATGGGACTTTGTAATTAAAACAGAAAGAGAGAGAGAGAGAGGAGTAATATAATTTGCCTGAGACTTTATGGAGGAGCCAGGTCTTGCAGATTTTATGATTACTGTTTTTCAAAATACTCCAGGTATTGGAGTGCTAGATCATTTTATGAACACAACTGTGTTTTTCAATGATACGTTCTTCAGCATCACAAAAATGACTAAATGTTGCTTTTGGATCCTATCAATGTAAAAACATTTTTATTATTCAAAAATGGGTGTTTTGATGGAAGTAAATAAAATACTTTTTGTTCATAAAAATTGTACTTCCAGTTACAAATTTTATTAGTTGATGAGAGAAACACAAGAGTTGGCAACTGTTTTCAACTCCAAATTTGTTATGACTTCTGCTCTTGTAGCCTGCCTGATAGGAACTAGAGCATTCTCCTCCCCGACCCACACCACCCCCTCCAGCTGTTTGCCATTTGAGGGTGCTGATGAGAGGGGAGTGAGACATGGAGGAGAGAGAGAGATACAGGGGGAAAGAATAGGGGAAATTGGAGCAAAATGTAGAGGAGAGAGCAAAGTAGAGCTGTTCAGTGAGCTCATGGGTTGGAGCCATAGCTCCCCCTGCCTCACAGATACTCATGGTGAGCCAGTTGGAAGGAGCCTCCACCGGGTTGACTAGAGACGGGTGGGTGCAGACAGCAGTGAGGGCAACTCCGCCTTGCAGGGCCCACCTCTTCCTAACCCTCTGCTGAGACGGCATTCCCTTTTGGCAATCATCTCTCCAGAGAACGTTTTGAGCCTTGTTGATAGCACAACACTGTAAATAATATTGAGCAAGCATAATGTTTTCATTATTAGAAAGTAAAGTGAATGTGTATTATAGGAATAAATGGATGAACAAAATGGAATGATCCATGTGCTCTATTTTATTTTTATGATGTGATGGCATTTGATGTTTATTTAGGACAATAAGAAACAATTATTTCTCCTTGGTAAAAAAAAAAAATTACTTGTGTTTTATGGGGAAGACTTAGAAACACTTAATGATTTGGGTGATTATTTCATTCAATTTCAGCTAGTTACTTCTTAAAGCATTAGTGTCTGGTTACCATTATGCCTTGTAGTGGTTTCAGAGCAACTTCCTTGTTCCTGATGCAATATTAGTCTGGCATGAATTTACAAAATGTTATTTCTCCTAACATGATATAAAGTTATATTCTATGATTCAGTAATTGCAAATGACAGATGGATGGTTTATTCTGGAAATTTACAAGCAAAATTTATTTTTATATCGAGACTAGCTATCATTTTAGTTCATACATAGGCTTTTAAAGTAAAGCTACTGCTTAATTGATTGTAGATGTGCAAATAGACACATATATGCCATCAAAAGTTATTCTAAACAAGGAGTAAGGAATATTAATTCCTTTCTCTGTTGTTGTTTCTGTGTAAATCCTTTGGCATGGAAAGAAATGTTTGTGGGTGAGTAAATTTGGCATTTGGGAATTTTATCCTAGAAACAAATTAAGCACAATTAGAAATGACTAGAAAGATAATGATATTAGCACTACCTATTTTTCATTTGTTCCCTTATTCATAATTATTAATATTCTCAAAGTATAATTTTCAAATAGTTGAACACCCAATTCTCAAGCAAATATCAAATAAGTCCATGCCAAAGATTTATTTTACTCACTAGTGAAGGAATCAGCAGGATGATAAAGTATGTTCAAAGGAGGATACCAGAAACTGACATGTACATAAGTGTGTGGGGGGAGATTACCAGAGGGAAAAAAAACGCTAGAATAAGATGACTAAATTAGATACAAAATGTCCTGTAGGGCAATAAAACTGTAACATTTGGACAAATGTGCTTTTGTATATCATCAGTTTTCTACAAATCAACATCTAACTTTGCAGAGTCGAAATCATCCATAATAAGTAGAAAGTCAAACTATGTTACATTCCAGCCTCGAGTCACGGACCCTTACTTAGGTTGGCTTGGCAGAGTGTGCCCTGGGATGACACTGGAAGGACACAGTCATTTTTTTTTTTACTTTCCCCTCCCCCCAAGTTTTGTATAATTTTGCTCCACATGACTTTCTGCTCTTTCTGTTCTGGAGACTATTGGCTTACATGCTGTTTTTGCTAAACAAATATTTCTGGATGAGGGTGTAAATTTTTGTCTGGTCAGTTACTTGAATGTGTTAAAGCACCATGCTGGTTCATTCGCGCCATTAGTGTGTATGGAGCTTCCACTGTGTGTGTTGCACTGTGCTAGGTTCCTAAGGACCCTGCCCACAGGGAGCTTACTGTCTTCACTAAGACCAAAGAGCAACTGCAATGCCATGCGAAGTAGAAAAGGACACTGCCGGAGAGGTGGGGGTCACACTGTTTGGAATTTCAGAGAAGCAAGAAGTCCCTTCCAGCGGGGGGAGGGAGCACGTGCTCTGAGCCTGCATTCAAGAGTCGATAGCATTTGGGCGTATGAAGGGAGAGGCAAACACTGTGGGGCAAACAGAGGTATGGGGGTGGAAACTTGAGGAAGGTATAGAAGCAAAGCAAGTAGTTCCTTCTCTAAGTCACGGAAAGTATGTGAAGGGGGATATTAGAAGACCCCTTTGAAGAGATGGGGAACTGTGTGGGCTTTCATATTGCATCCAAGTTAGAACTTTATTTGGCCTTAATGGATAGGTGAGGAGTCAAGAAACGTTTCACAGTTCCAATCGGCATCCCTAATCTTTTCAGCCATTTACAAAATATTTTTGTTTGTTGGGAAAATAATATGGATATCTTAGTGCTGAAAAAATCAAAAATCCAAAGGAAAGCATCACAGTCCTAGTAAACTCCAAAAAGGTAGTGGAATTTGTAAGGAATCTGGGTGCTATTTTAAATCAATGCAGTAGAAAAGTATTTCCTCGTTCATGACCCAGGTTCCTAGACTGTATTTCTTCCTTTTCCTCTTCCTGAAGCTTTCCTTGTGTTGGGATAGGAGCATTCCTAAGAAAAGTATTTCCCACGCCAGCTGGAGGTGAAAAACTCCCAGAGGCAACCCTTACTCGCTGTAAAGTCAATGAATGAAGTCCTTCCCTCCAACTCCTGGAGGAAATGTCACACCCTCACAAGTCCACACCTCCTTCCTGGGATTCACCTCTGCTTTTCTTTTGACTGGAAGAGTTTGATGTCCCACCCCCACTCCATTGTTTTCTTAACTTTGAAAACATGGTAAATGAAATGGCTTTTTGATAGTAAATGCTAAACTTGAAAAACTAGAGAATGGAGGGTATGAAGGCCAAAGCAGTTTGGGACTCAGGGGGTGGAATCTTTGAGACAGCAGCTTTAGGATGTCTCTGAAGAAAGGTTTGTGTAATTTGGTAGCTGGGATTCTAAAATCTAATGGGTTAGGGTCTAGTGGCCCTGTTTTATTTTCTGCATGAAGAGGAGTCCAGTAGAAAACTCCACTGGGATGAGTTTGTAGTTAATTGTACATGGGGTGAAGGACAAGCCTCCGAGAAGTGATCAACATTTTGGTCAGCTGCAGGACTTCACTTTTTCTAGGTCAAATCAGGACCTTTTCTTCCTCATCACCTCTCTCTCCCTTCTGAATTTTCTTTTAAGAATCCGATGACCTAGTTTATTAGCCGTGCAAATATTTGGGATCACCAATGCTTATCACACATTCTGAGACTTGAGTTCTTTCACAATGAGTCTCAAACCTTGACACACAGTGGATGTTCTCTTGGGTATATAGGTGACCACCTATCAAATCCACAGGGAGACCATCTGGGAAAGGGTGACCGCTTCCCATAGCAGTTTAGAGAAGAAAAAGGTCAGCTGACCTCACCCACCGCCCTTGTCCAAGGTCATCCTGGAAGGGCATCTCTAACCCAACATCGCTCAACAGCCTCCTTTAAATAAATACCTGGCTGGCCACTGGCTCCTTTCACTTTTCTTGCCTCATTTGTAATCCTTTTGTTTTTTTTATTCCTTACGCCAGTTTTTTTTCCTCACTGAATTTTTAAACTGATTTTTCCTTTATTTTAATGGGAAGTTTGCTTTCTCTGAGTTTTTCCAGTGCTGTTGACATGTGGAATGACAAACTTCTGTGAGCAAAGAAGTGCCATTTCCTAAGATCTCTGCTCAGACTCTGGGCTCTGTAAATTGAGAGAGGGATGAGGGTGATGCATATACAGTAGCTTGTAAGAACTTGTAAGAACTGACTTGCCAAACAGATGGGGGCCTGGAAAGGACTTTTACCATCATTCAACAAACCCTAAAAGCATTCAACTGTAAACTTTGAAATATGAGAAAATAGCTGGGTTAGACAGAAAGATGAGCTGTTATTTAAAAAAAAGATTTTTTTATTTGCACAGTTTTAGAATGGCAAAGCATTCTCCACCTCTGTGGAAACCTTGGCAATTGCTTCATCCAGAGCCACTGGATGATGACCAGCATTCAAACACAAAATAGGCTGCCACAAAAATTCAAACATAAAATGTGTAGACAGGGGGTCTGGTCTCAGATGAAGCATAGCCTGCTAGGGGCAGATTTGAATGTCCAAAGTTGTAATCCATTAGCACTTGCATGTAAGAATCAGCTCTCCACCCAATTTGAACCCCTGTGTGAGTACTCTCAAGATATAATTAGAAGGAATTAGATATAATTCCTGACCTTGAAAGTTTTACACGCTTGACTATGGAAGCAGGGATGTTTCTGGTATGATATAATGAAGAGCAAGAAGGGGTGACAGATTCAAAATGGCCATTGCCATTTGCTTCTAAGACAACTTTCCTATGAGATGAAAGTATGTTCAAATATATATTAGATACCACTTTAACTGATCGTAACTGGTTGGATCCAGATTGAGAGAGTCCAAGATGAGAGGGGAATAATCTGAGGTGTGAAGGTGACTGTCAGGTGGAAGTTTGGGTCTCATTATGGATCCCATTAATGCCGTTCAAAGACAAGCATGATCCCCACAGTCAGTCCATCATTTTGTTACTGAACCAACCTCTTCTGCTTATGGGTCTTAATATCTAGTTTAAACTATTTTCCTCAATAAATAAATATAAAATTATTTTATTTATGACAATCAAACTGAAATTATCTCTGTGTCTAAGATAATCAGTTTATGAGAGAAACAGGACTCATCAGCTTTTACCTTCATTTAAGTGACTTCTATTTGTAATGACTAGATGCCGTAGGAGAAGCTGAAGAGCTTTGTTCTAATTTTGAAATTGCCCAGCAAAATAATTGAGCCATGCATATAAAATGTTCATTAACAAGAGTGCAATTGTAGCACTGGTTATTTTTGTTTGAAACAGAAATATGAAATTTTAAATTCAGCTATTTAAAAAGCCTAAGGCTACCACTGAATGTAAAAGGCTCTCGGTGAGGAGCAACACAGTTTTACAACCAAGTGAGGCAACTTCTCACCCTAGGAATTTATGGTAGAGTTTTTAGTGTGCTTTTAAAAGTATTTGCATTGGATATAACATCGAATTCATGTTCGATGACATGTACTATGACAAAAACTATCATAGTAGCCGAATTCTCTGACTTGACAAGCTAGGCATTGGGCTGTGATAAATACATTCAAGAAAGCCTTCTGTCAATTTATGTAGGGCTGGAAAGATGGCTTCTCGTCCAACCTGGGGGGTGTCTGGAGGTGAGGATCACTGCCTGGAGCGGTTGCAGTTCCACAGCAAAGCGTAGCCTGTGGTGTAGGGAAAGCAAAAGTTGTAGACCGCGTGCAGATGTGGACTAAAAGCAGTAACAAGCACTTGATAAGCTCCTACCATCACTTCCTGATTTATTTCCCTCAATAACCATTTAAGAGAAATGTCATTAAAATGACCTTAGAAATGTGTCCTGAAGCCAGATATAACAAGAATCAGTCAGTAAAGAACTGAGGTGAATCCAGCCAAGTAGTAAAGCAACGGCTGTGGTTACTGAAATTCAGCTACCCCAGAGCAGGTGGTGGAGTTGAAAGAGATGATTTAAAAGTTGGGTTCTCTCTGGGGATGGCCTAGCAAGATGCGATCCCATCTGCTGGGGAATTGGAAACCCCTGTTGTACCCAGGAGCGAGTACACATCTGCAGGCCTGGGAGAATCTGCCAGTTCTTTGGGTCCCATGAACTGTTCTCAAATCTTGGACCATTAATAACAGCTGTAAGTTGTCAACCAATAACTTCCACCCAGTTGAGAGGATAACCTCACCCGCCGAGGAAGATAACTGTTAATCGTTGACCTGGGAATCTCAACTTCTTTGAGATGATCAACTTGTTTGATTTAGTAAGTGCAGTTCTTTTTTCTTCCTTCCCCAAAAGTCTGAGAAATATGTATAAAGATGAAAACCTAAATAAAATCCATAGCACCAATATTTTGTGTTACAATTTAGTATTAAAGTATATGTTTGTACATTAAGTATTTGTAAAATTTGAGAGAATGTTTTATATTTAGATGAACTCGGGAGATTAGCTTTGAGATTCCAATTTGAAATATGTAATTGATTTTAGACCTACACTTTTAAGTTGAAAGTGCAAAGTAGTTTAAGTTTAAATGTAATACTGAAATGTTTAAGAGAAGTTGAGTTTCACTACATTTGTGAGTTTAATATATTGGATTTATCAATTACTAAGGGCTTAGGAAGGTTTGACTTGTTAGGGTTTTAATTTTACTCCATTAGGGATTTGAAGTGCTTACAAAGTAAATTTAAATTTCGTAAATGTATAAAGGCAGTTTAAAATATGACAGGAATTTGGTGATAAAAATCGGAACAATGATTACCTATTGGGGAGGGGAGCGACTGAAAGTGGCATGAGGGTGGGTACTTTCTGCGGTGATAGAAATGTTTTTATCTCACATGAGCTGTTGGTTACGTGGGGGTGTACATTGGTCAGAATCCATTGAACCATCCCTTAAGATCTATAAATTTCCCTCTGTAAATTTTACCTCAATTTAAAAAATATGCACAGGAATTTAATCAACTAATTTATAGACAGACTCAATTGTTTAATGTTGTTTAGCCTATGCAGCTTAAGTTAATCAAACATCAATTTAAGGATCCCTAAGAGTGATTATTCTCAATTTTATAAAATTTATTGGATTTATGAATAGAATAATTAGATTCATACTTTGAATGTAAAGGCTTAAGGAAAACTGCATAGTGATTTGTTGCTAGAAATGCAGTCTTTGGGCAGAAATCCTCCTGGTCTGGTAGGGTAGGTCCGCGTCTGCTCTCTCGGAGCTGGGTTGGACGGCTCGGGAAGCGGGCCTGTGTCTTTTTCTGCTGGTAACTCCTGCACATGGGCGTCGATGACTGAGTGCAACATTCCTGGAGAGAACAACTGCCAGCAACTGCCGCCCTCCCTCCAGGACCAGCTCATTTGCATAGAAGAGCATGTCAGGTGAATTCTCACCCAGCAAGGGCTCTTCTCGAGAAGACAATATTGGACCGTATTTCTATGGTGGCATGTCTCAGCAGCCCCAAATCCCTGGGAGGCAATAGATAGACTGGCGAGGCGCACGAATGCCGTTGGCTCCCACCCAGTGTGAGGGCTCTGCCAGGAGAAGAAAGCTAAGATAGGGTTGGCAGAGGGAAGTCAAGGATGGGAGAGCTTCCACTGGTCATTGCTGAGCCCTGAAGGGAGGCCACAGTGGGCAATCCCCCTTCCCTTGTACACCTGTATCCTTTTGATTTTCTAGGACACCCTCTCTGGCCCTTCTGGTTTGTAAAAGAAAAACTGAGCAGATAGCCACTTTGAATCAATTTGGGGGAAACACTCTTAAAAGGGATAATTCTGTACATGTAGATGACACACACACACTCTACAAAGCCTCAAAACCAGTAACGAAAAGACACCTGAATTCCGTCGTCTTTTCCTTCTTTTCCTTTTCTCTTCCAGACCAGGTTAGGTACTCTTTTCACTTATCCTTTCAGCAAAGCCCATCTTGTACGATGACTGTGCCCTCCAATTTCCCTCCCTCCTCCCCTCATTGCCCCCATAACTTCCACCACCACCACCACCATTTCCGGAAAAAAAACACTAGGAGAGAGAGTAAGCACGTACGGTTTCAAAGAGAGATGGCAAGGCCCACTAGGACAAAGATATAAAGGGAGTCAATGATAAGAAGATGGGGTCAAACAAGGGACCCCTGGCCAAAGTTAAACTTCCTGAGCCCCTGTTTGCTTTAGCTGGCCTCTGTGTGAGATCAGCCCCAGCTATCTCTCTGCAAATGGCCCCAGAAGTGCTTTTCCCAGGGGGGAAGGAAGATAGAACAGGCTCTGGTGTTTCTCCCCACTCCTAGATAACCACTTCCAGTTGCATGCCCACTGAGCCCTGCTTATTGTTAAAATAAATCCTTAACTCCTTCCTGTCCTACAAACCTGCTTCTTTTCCCCTCTGGGCCGCTGCCTCTGCTCCTCTTTCTCTCCCCTGGCCACCCCAACTCTCTCCTTGCCGACTATGATCTCCAAAGACCAGTTCGCTTCCATATTCTGCAGGAAACCTTCCCCAACAACAGTACACTGATCTCCCCATTTCTGAAACCCTCTAGAACCGGACCGCTCAACCAAAATAGAATGTGAGCTACATATGCAATTTGCAATTCTCTAGTAACCACATTAAATAAAAAGTTTAAAAATCAGATAAAATCAAATTTACTAGTACATATATTTTTAAGCAGTTCATTGAGAGGTTGTAGGTTTATAGAAAAGTCGTGCAAAAAATACAATGTTCCCATATACCCCCCCATTGCTGACACTTTGCAGTAGTGTGGTACCTTTGTTAACATTGATGAAAGAATATTAAAATATTTCTGTTAACTATAGCCCATAGTTTACATTAGGTGTATTTTCCCCTTATACCATCCATTATTAACACTTTGTAATAGTGTCATACATTTGTTATAATTCATGAAAGAACATACTTATATTTATACAATTAACCACAGTTCATCGTCCGCAACAGGGTTCACTGTGTTATACAGCCCCGTGTTTTATCTTCTAACTTTCCTTCTGGTAACATACATGACTCAAAACTTCCCCTTTCAGCCACATTCACCAACATAATTCAACAGTTAATTACACTCACAATAATATGCTACCATCACCACTGTCCATTTCCAAACATTTACAATCAGCCTACATAGAAATTCTATACAAATTCAACATCAGCTCCCCTTTCCCTACCCCCATTCTATCCCCTGGTAACCTGTATTCTGGATTCTAACTCTATGAATTTGCTTATTATAAGTAGCTCCTTTCAGTGAGATCGTACAATATTTGTCCTTTTGTGCTGACTTATTTCACTCAACATATTGCCATCAGGGTTCATCCATGTTGTCACATGCATCAGGATTTCATTCCTTTTTATGGCTGAATAAAATTCCATCGAATGTATATACCATATTTTGTTTATTTATCCATTCATCAGTTGATGGACACTTG
Organism: Choloepus didactylus; assembly: GCF_015220235.1. Lineage (NCBI taxonomy): Eukaryota > Metazoa > Chordata > Mammalia > Pilosa > Megalonychidae > Choloepus > Choloepus didactylus. Next base: position 7,565,416 of record NC_051334.1, on the reverse strand, counting down.
CTTCCATTTTTGGCAATTGTGAATAATGCCGCAATGAACATCAGTGTGCAAATATCTGTTTGAGTCCCTGTTTTTAGTTCTTCTGGGTCTAGACCCAGTAGTGGGACTGCAGATCCTATGGTAATTCTACACTTAGCTTCCTGAGGAGCTGCCAAACTGTCTCCCACAGCAGCTGCACCATTTTACATTCCCACTAGCAATGAATGAGTGTTCCTTTTTCTCCACATCCTCTCCAACACTTGGAGTTTTCTGTTTTTCTAATAGTGGTCATTCTAGTAGGTGTGAACTGGTATCTCATTGTGGTTTTGATTTGTATTTCCCTAAGAGCTAGCGATGTTGAGCATCTCTTCATGTGCTTTTTAGCCATTTGTATTTCCTCTTTGGAGAAATGCTTATTCATGTCTTTTGCCCATTTTTAAATTGGGCTGTTTGTCATTTTGCTGAGTTGTAGGATTTCTTTATATATTCTGGATATTAAAATCATATTGCATATGCGGTTTCTAAATATTTTCTCCCATTGAGTAAGTTGTCTTTCCACTTCTGCGCCAAAATTCTTTGATGCACAAAAGTTTTTAATTTTCAAGAAGTCCCATTTTATCTATTTTTTCTTTCACTGCTTGTGCTTTGGGTGTAAAGTCTAAGAAACCATTGCCTACCACAAGATCTTGAAGATGCTTCCCTACATTTTACTTCTAAGCATTTTATAGTCCTGGTTCTTATATTTAGGTCTTTGATCCATTTTGAGTTAATTTTTGCATATGGTGTGAGCTAGGGGTGCTCTTTCATTCTTTTGCATATGGATAGCCAGTTCTCCCAGCACCATTTGTTCAAGACTCTTCTGTCCCAGTTGACTTGGCAGTCTTGTCAAATCTCAATTGTCCGTAGATGTGACGGTCTATTTCTGAGCTGTCATTTCAATTCTATTTGTCAATATATCTATCTTTATGAAAGTACCATGCTGTTTTGACCACTGTAGTTTTGTAATATGCTTTAAAGTTAGGAAGTGTGAGTTCTCCAACTTCATTCTTCTTCTTCAAGATGTTTTTGGCTAGTCAAGGCCCCTTACCCGCCCAAATAAGTTTGATAATTGGCTTTTCCATTTCTGCAAAGTCGGCTGTTGGAATTTTGATTGGGATTGCATTGAATCTGTAAATCAGTTTGGGTAGAATTGACATCTTAAGGATATTGTCTTCTAATCCATGAACACAAACTGTCCTTCCATTTATTTAGCTCTTCTTTGATTTCTTTAAACAATGTTTTGTAGTTTTCTGTGTACAAGTCCTTTACATCCTTGGTTAAATTTATTCCTAGATATTTGATTCTTTTAGTTGCTATTGTAAATGGAATTTTTCCCTTGATTTCCTCCTCAGATTGCTAGTGTGTAGAAACACTACTGATTTTTTTTAAATTAAATTCAGTTTTATTGAAATATATTCACATACCATACAGTCATCCACGGTGTGCAATAAGTTGTTCACAGCTCCATCACACAGTCATGCATTCATCACCCCAATCTATTTTTGAACATTTTCCTTACATCAGAAAGAATCAGAATAAGAATAAAAGATAAAAGTAAGAGAGAACACCCAAATCATCCCCCCCATCCCACCCTATTTTTCATTCAGTTTTTATCCCCATTTTTCTACTCATCCATCTATATACTGGATAAAGGTAGTGCAATCTACAAGGTTTTCACAATCACACTGTCACCCCTTGTAAGCTACACTGTTATACAATCATCTTCAAGAGTCCAGGCTACTGGATTGCAGTTTGATAGTTTCAGGTATTTACTTCTAGCTATTCCAATACATTAAAACCTAAGAGGTGTTATCTGTGTAGTGCATAAGAATGTCCACCAGAATGACCTCTCGACTCCATTTGGAATCTCTCAGCCACTGAAACTATTTCATCTCATTTCACATCCCCCTTTTGGTTAAGAAGATATTATCAATCCCACAGTGCTGGGTCCAGATCATCCCCGGGAGTCATATCCTGCATTGCCAGGGAGATTTACATCCCTGGGAGTCGGGTCCCACATAGAGGGGAGGGCAGTGAGATCACCTGCCAAGGTGGCTCAGTTAGAGAGAGAGGGCTACATCTGAGCAACAAAGAGGTACTCAGGGGGAGACTCTTAGGCACAATTATATGCAAGTTTAGCCTGTCCCTTGCAGTAATGAGCTTCATAAGGGCAAGTCCCATGATAGAGGGCTCAGCACATCAAACCGCCAGTCTTCAATGTCTGTGACAATATCAGCATCAGTCCAGACGAGGAAGTCCAACTCTTAAGTTCCTCAGGGGAGCCCTGCAAGTTATATTTTTATTCTCTGCCCAAATTACTTTGGGATGTGTCACTGTTTCACTCTAACCTATACAAACCTACCATATCTCACGTCCTATTCAAAGTTCCATGTAGTTGTGGTGTTTGAACAAACCGACTGTAGAGTTACACTGTTTAGAAAATATAGGTCCTGCACCAAATAGACATCTCTTCCCTTGGTCTCATATGGAAGTTGAAGTTTTAAAACACAGTCTGTTTCAACCTTTACCCTTTGGCCTGGTTTGCCCTAGTCTTAACCAGACCTGCTTCATTCATATCACTAATTGAAGTCTGGGCTCTTTTTCAGCTTTTTTTTCAGGAATAGATTTGACTGCTATAAGAGCTTACAATCTAGGGACCATTACAATAATCGTTCCCCTCTTAGGCTGTGTTCTAAAATTCAATTCTGAGTTTACACATTGTAGTTAGTCCATATTGGCGAGGCATTATAGTGTTTGCCCTGGTTTCTGGTGTACGTCACTCAACATGCTGTCTATAGGATCCATTCACCTCGTTGCGTGTCTCACAGCTTCACTCCTTCTCATAGCTGCTCATAGTTGCTCAATATTCCATTGTACACGCACACCACAGTTCACCATTCTGTTCCTCAGTCTATGTACCCTTAGGCCACCTCCACCCATTGCAAATCATGAATACTGCCTCCATGAACACCAGTGTGCAAATGTCCATTCATGTGTCTGCTCTCAGATCTTCCAAGTACATACCCCCTAATGAGGTTGCAGGACCTTATGGCCCCCACACACTTAGTTTTTTGGAAACACTACTGATTTTTGCATGTTGATCTTGTATCCTGCCACTTTGCTGAACTTGTTTACTAGCTCTGTGGGTTTTTATCATGTTGAGGAAGTTTCCTTCTGTTCTTATCTTTCGAAGTGTTTTTGTCAAGAACGGAGGCTGGATTTTGTCAAATGCCTTTTCTGCAATCACGAGGATCACGTGGTTTTCCCCCTTTGATTTGTTAAGGTGGGGTGTTGCATTAATTGATTTTCTTCTGTTGAACCACCTCTGTGTACCTTTGATAAAACCCACTTGATCTTGGTGTATAATTCTTTTAATGTGCTGTTGGATTCGATTTGCAAGTGTTTTGTTGAGGTTTTTTTGCATCTATATTTATTAGAGAAACTGGTCTTTATTTTTTTTTCCTTGTAGTATCTTTATCTGGCTTTGGTCTTGGGGTGATGTTGGCTTCACAGCCATCCCCACCCAAGGTGGCCAGCCTCGAGAGTGCGGTCTGGGCACTGGCAGTAGCCGCTGAGTGCTCTCCTCCCAGTTCCTTAGCGCAGTGTGTCAGCTGCTTCATCCTGCCCTTCCCTGGGTCCTGTACAAGGCTCCCCTGGCCTCTGGAGCCCCAAACAGTTGTTTCAGACAGTTCCTGTCTGCCCACTAGCTGTTTTTGGAGGACGATTGAGTCCTGCAGCTCCCTACTCCAGCATCTTCCCCAGAACTTTACTAGTATATCTTATTTGACCCAATATATTGAAAGCTTTACCATATCAACAAGTAGTCAATATAAAATATTATTAATGTATGTGTTTTACACTCACAGCACATCTCAATTTGGACGAGCCACATTTCAAATGCTCAAAACCAGGTGGCTAGTGGCTGCCATATTGGACCACTCAGTCTAGAACCTCTATAGTCCGTGGTTTCTTAGTTAATCCTGTGTGCACTTGGATGCTTGCTAATCATTTTCTAGTGAAGCTGTTCTCCCTAGAGGGCAAGGTTCAGGACTTAGATTTCAGTTCCCACCACAGGCACTAGCATGGTGCTTGGGCATTGTGGGCGCTCAACAAGTACATAAGGATTGTTTCATTTATTTGCACCATTATGCCGGAAGCATCCTCCTCATTCATGGAGAAACAAGAGCTTCCTCATTTCCTCTCCCATTCATTCCTTGCCAATAAGACTCTGTTGCAAAGATCTCTGCAAGCCAATTACTCTGACCACCTATGCTGTATATGGAGAGAGAAGTAGAACCTCCAGCCCAGAAGGAAGGACCATGAGGAAGGTTGTTTTGCTGGTGGAATCACAATAAGCAATGAATTAAGATGTGTGTTGTTACCAGTTTTATAAACAGGGCTTGCAAGAGGAGAGTATTGGCTTGCTTATTTGGGTGCAAAATGTTCCTACTTTTTGCATGTTATCTAAAACAGTGATGATAAAGAGATGGTATCCCAAGGGACGATGGCTTCTGAGAGGGTTGTGGTCTCTTGGACATAGCCTCCATCTCCTCTGAGGAAAGAAAGCATGCCTAGGAAGTGACACCAGCAGATGCCCACAGAGAGCACATGGCACGCCAACCTACGATCGGGCGCTGGCCCCATAAACAAAGGCTTGCTTTAATTTTTGCAGAATAAAGTACTTTTTCCTTCTGCTTTTCATGAAATGGCCCGAAAGAAGTCATCTTATTTGTGGTCTCAAAAAAATTAGAACTATGCTGATGAGGCCTGCCTTTCAGGGTTTCTAGTAAACAATAAGAAAACTTTGTTCTTGGCAATAAAATTAAAGCAAGCAGTGTTTCCGTTACCTGGCAGGATGCCTTACCCGCCACCCTCAGCCCACCTCCCACCCTGACAGACTTAGAGCATTCTGCTTCCCAGGTTGGAAGGGGAGACGGCAAGCGGTCAGATTTGTACACAGAAATACAGTTGGCCTTTCAGCTAATGTGAAAAAAGAAATTAAAAAAGGAAGGTGTTAAGTAATCCCTAACACAGAATTTTTAAAAATCAGTTTTACTTCAGAAAACTATACATATTGAGGCTTAAAGTTCTAAAACCCTTATTATTTTAGGAAGACAGTAGTAAGTTCACAGTGAATTTAAATGAAAAATTAATGGGTTTCAAGGTAAAGAGATCTGTATTTTACTCTGTCTAACTAGATTTCATGTTTTCTTTTCCTGGCAATTTGGCTGGCCATTGCTCAAATGTAGACCCTTTTATGGCCAGTTGCAGATGAACAGTCTTAGGGAGACTGTGGCTGTGAAGTCAGGAATGCCCAAGGTTAGTGTTAGGGACTGAATCATGTGCCCTACAAAAGATTTGTCAGTCAGTGCTTCATCTGCATTCCTGTGGGTGTGAACTCATTTGTAAATACGACCTTTAGAAGGTGGTGTTATTAGTTAAGGGGGGGGGACAAACTGAATCTGACTGGGTCTTAATCTGTGTAACTGGAGGCCTTACAAACAGAGGGAATTGGAACCCAGTTGGTCAGAGAAAGCTCCAGGAAGAAGCCAGAAGAAGCCCGAGAGGAGAGAGAGATCACCATGTGACGGAGGCGTGCCATTGCCAGGCGGCACCCACTCCGGGAGAAAGCATGGCCCTGCCGACATTCTGATTTTGGACTTCTGGCTTTTGAAAAACTTCTTGTTAAGCCAACCAGTGTATGGTATTTGTCCTAGCAGCCCTGGCAAACTAAGACAGGATAGAAAGCACTGTCGGAGGCAAACTCTGTTTGGCCCTGCACTTAGAGCTGTAGAACAAACTAGATGACTGTGACACCAGCTCCCTCTGACCCCACTGAGCTCATCTCAAGGAATGTCCATATTGTCGTTTCCTCTAATATAAGCAGCCCTTCTCTAGCTCTCAGTGCCACACACAGAGAGGACTCGCTGGTCCTGGTGTCACCAGGCCTGAGAACTTCCAGCTACGAAGGGCTGAGACTCTGCCTGGGAGCAGGACCAGATAATTCCAGAGGGGAGTTAATGCCCGCCCGGCCCCAACAGCCTCCCGCTGGCACCTGATGGGAGACAGTAGATAAAGATTGCACATCTCCCCATCAGCCAGCGTGTTCTATACTGCTTCCCAGAGGTGCCCACCGTGAGTAAGCTCTGGTTGTCCCCAGTCGGTCTGGATAAAGCACACTTTATTGGCTCCTTTCTCATCTCCCTTCCCTACTGATATCTCCTGACAACAGCTTGTACCTCCTTCCCTGCCTCATGGCCTGCCTTGGGGAGAACACAACCCAAGACCCCTTCCACAATGGAATGAGAGCACGAGTCCCTTTTCCCCATTGTGACCATAGTGCATGTGTTCACTTTTTCTAAACTTTCCTCTCTTTCACTGTTTTTGACTTAATTGGATATTAAGCATTGGACAGTAAAGTTACTTCAACTCCATCTACCAGCCCCTGCTGGTATTCTGTGGTGACAACAGCCAGGCAAAGATGTTTCATAGAAATCACTTATGGATGCTTCCGAGAAACAGACCAAAGCTTGACATTTTCCAATTATACGTCCAAGTTCAAGTTTTATCGATGATATGCTCAAAGTATATTTCTCTCACTCTAAGCAATACCAGAGGGCAGGGATCCCATCCTCATTCTCTAGAACTTTGCAGGGGAGCAGATGGCATCTCTACCCCAGTAACTCAAACCCGAAACAGGTCCAGTGTTGTATTTTTCCAGTACATCATGATTCAGACATCTTGGCACAACAACTCAAAAGAATGTCTGTTAATGGGAAATGGCATGTAAGACTGAAAATGAGTAAAGTAAGGTCATTGGCTGGAAAGCTCCTCTTTCCATTAGAAGCAGCTCCCTTTCTCTGAAACATATGCCCTCCACCTTCCCTGTCCCTCATTGACGGTCATCTTCTGTAAGTTATTTTTACCATCTGACTACAAAAGGCTGGTTTTTCCAACATTTGTTGAAAGTTACTAATAGAAAGTATCACCTTTCAGAAATTTTATGAAAAAGACTTGATAGAGACAAGGTTAATTGACTTCGTTTTTCGTTCTGTGTGCCTGGGCCCAAAGGGAAGGGTGTGGAGCATTTGTTTTATGAAGTCCGTAATTAATGAGAGAAAGGAAGGGAGGAGTTTATTGTTTTTGAATGAATTATGAGCTACACCTTCCATTCTGTCTCTTCATTTTGGAGCTGCTTTGAACGGAGTTTACCATTAAACACAAAAAGAAAAGTCTGTGGCATTAATGCCAAGAATGCAAGATTTGAAGTCAGGCCTCAGCAGGGTTACCCTTTACTGCGAGTTAGGCAGGCATGGGTAGGGCATCATGGGAAAGTACAAACCATACTACAAGTATATTGTCACTTTCAAACTGAAATCCATCAGTTCAGTGCTTGCAACAATTCATGCCTCGAAGGAAGAAAACTATTTATTGAGCACCTTCTATATGCCAGGTTTTGACAGATATTTTTTTGGGAGAATGGAAATGAGAAAACATTCTCACAGAAATTAAACACATTTTCCACACCTCCAGCTCTTTGATTCCAAAATCCACGATCTTTCTTCTAAACTAGGAGGGATCAAAGGCCCTCGGGCCAAATCTGGCTCACCCGTTTTTGTAAATAAAGTTTTATTAGCACACAGCCATGCCCATTCATTTACGTATTGTCTGTGGCTGCTTTTGTGCTACAACAGCAGAGTTGAGCAGCTGAGATGAAGGCTGTAGGGCTTGCAAAGCTTAAAATATTGACTATCTGGCCCTTTAGAAGAAAAGTTTCCCAAGCCTTGCTCTATGCCAGGGAAGAATCTCTTCTGCCCTCCCCACCCCACAACTGCATCAGCAAGCAGCCTTTAAAAATAGTTACCAAAATTCTGGAGTTAGTCCTCGTGTTATATCTTCCAAAGCCATTGACTCAATGAAAGATGTAGATGGAAAATGGTTTGGTTCGTGCCAGAAAGTCTTTGTGTAATCAGTGGAGGCTGACTGGTTCTAGAACTTGTAGTTTTGCTTCTGTTATGGATATTCCAGATAAACAGAGTGTATTAACAATAGCCACATTGATTAATTACATTTACCAAGCACTCGCCAGTGGCTTTTTATGTATGAACTCGTTTAGTTCTCACCACAGTCTACCCCAGGGTTTCTCCACCATGGCACTATTTGTATTGGGAGCCAGATAATTCTTTGCTGTTGGGGACTGTCACATGCATTGTCAGATGTTTAGCAGCCTCCCTGGCCTCTACCCACTGGATGCCAGTGGCACCCCCCCTTTCCAGTAGTGACAACCAAAAATGTCTCTAGACATTGCCAAGTGTCCCAGGTAGCAGATCACTCCTGGTTGAAAACCACTGGTGTACCAAATAAGAGTTGGTATTTCCCTTGTGATGCAGATGAGAAAACTGAGGTACGGAGAAATTAAGTAAAGACCTGAGAACATACAACTAGTATGTAAGAAAGACCTGGCAGTCAAACCCAGGTCGACTTCCTTAAGACCCCGTGTCCTGATCCGTGGCCTCCTTCGGCACCCGCTCTTTCTAAAAAGTATGTCACCTTGAATTATTTTAATTGTTTGGAGATTTTGCTTTACTAAAAATATACAGAGGCAACCATATCGCGAGTAATGGCCATGTCGTGTGGGATGTTCTTAAAACACTCCTTTGTGTGAGGTTTCAAAATTTCAGGCATTAGCAGTGGCTTTTTTGCTGGACAGTTTATTGTATTGTTACAGTTGTGTTTCATGGATGAGAAGAAATGCATTGCCCAGCTCTCCACCGCGTGGTGCTATTTTTCATAGCATCTTGTTACCTTATCCAGCATTGAAGCTTCACAATCTGGGAAACCTCAAGAAAAAAAGGATTGATACGAGAGTCCTTGGGGCTATTGTTGATCCCTTAGCAGAAACATAGGAAAATCCTGTCTGAATAGTTAATAGTTAATATGTGGCACTGATCTGTTCTGGGCCAAGTCCTTTTCCACCACATTGCCCTATGCTAAAGGCCTGATGACACATGGCTTCAACCCACGGTATTGCTACTGTGACTTCCCACCAGAAGCCCCTTGATTCAATTTTTAATTTTTCTCTAAAGGCCTTTTTGGAGTTTAAAAAGTTTTAGTATAAAATGTTAAATACTAAGTTAATGTAGAAAACATTATAAACATCCTGTACTCCAGGACGGGGCCCCTGGGAAGCTGGCCATTACCCCACCCCCACCCCACCCCTTCTACCATCTACTTGAGTTTGGTCCACAAATATTTGACTTCTGAGTGAGTAAGTCTCAGGGTACAGATTGCATGTAAACATATTAGGTGAATTACGGCAATACTGTCGGATCCTGCACAATTCTCTTTGGCTCTCTTAAACTACAGATGTAAGTATTAGAATCCTTTTCATTGTTCCTTCTGGAAATTCTGTCCAACTATGGCCCTGGGGTCTGGAATGTTCGTCACGGTTGCCTTTGGCAATAAAAAGCCCCTTCAGTTTGCCATTTGTCTGCTCACTCTTGGTCAGCAGTCGCCTTGGGGTGTGGTGTCCCCGTCCTTTTGTCTCCCAGCCAGGCAGCAGCTTCTTTACAGCTCTGGGCAGAGCGGAACTGCTCCTTCAACACTGTTCTTTTTGACAGTGGGATGGTTATGCCACATTTTGTAATACCACTAACCCCTTTAAATTTGGATGTAGACACAAAATTACAAATTCCAATTAATAGAGCAAAGTGCTTTCGAGTCTAATCCAGAACAACGTCAACATAATGTCATATAAGGGTAAGTTTTAACCTTTCTCAAGGTATCCTTCATTTAACTCATTGTAGAATGCACAGCTTTGCTTTGCCTAGAATTGGCCCTCATAGATAAACTTGTAAACATTTATCCTTTAATCCCCCAATCTCATTGGTAGTGGTTTCCAAGATGGCAAGTTTCAAAGTCTTAAAGTAAAGGAGCCCTGGGTTGATGGTACAATTTCCAGAGTCTGCCAGTCGTGGGCTGCTGTGATTGTGGGCCGCTCGGCTGCACAACTGCAGGGAGCACCATTGCCATGGGATTCGGAGTGAATGGTGGCCTCTGGAATTGTACAACCCCAGGGCCCCTCTTTCCACAACGCCCGAAAGTAAAATTTCCTGTCTCTGACACATCGGGGTTATCCTGGCCCAAGCTCATTCCAGTGTTTCCATCTGTGTACGAATAGGAAGTGATCTATCAAGTCAGTGTTTCCTTTCACAGTAGGAAGGAAAGGGTTTGATTTTGAAAATCTGGACATGGCTAACTCATTACAACAAAGAACTGCAAAATAACATGAGGATTTCTAAAATGTATGTTAGTCCAGTTTCACCTGTGAAAAGTGGCCAGACATTTTTCCCTACTAATATTCACTTCTAAGAGTCCCATAAACTATTTCTAAAGGTTTTAAGCCCAAGCCTGTCTGAAATCTAACGATGTTTACACTATGCACTGAACATCTTATTTTGTAGTTGAATGCAAATCAAATTACAAGAGTAAGTTTTTAGAAATAATACTTAGAAACCGTTTACAGTCTGCTAAAGAACATTTCACAGACATGTAGTCCACCTTTTAGTGTGTGTATGTAATTACATCCCTTTAGTGTTTATACATATGTGATGAGGAAAAAAAAACAACAATAAATTGTCGGCTTTACCCCACCACTTCCCTGAAATGCTATATACCGTAAAACTCTTATGCCATAACACTTACCCTTTTTACTGGGTATTGCTAACCAAGTGCTCTGGAGAAAATGACTAACCCATTTATTGTATCATTAACTAATCTGGGGAATGATTAAGTAAATGTAACTGCATTTCTAGAAAGGGAAGGCAAACTGTGTACCCAGTGGGAACTTGCATGGGATTGCGACTGATTGTTCGTGTCTGGCACAGGTGGAAATGCAGAGAATGGCCCACATTACTGAGCTAGATCTCAGGTGTATGAGGACAAGACTGGAGTGTTTGCCTTTTACACTCTCTCTGTTATTCGACTTCCTAATTCTTCTTTCGTCAGACGCTAAAGGGTCAGGAGGACATGGTCTTTACTAAAGAGAAGCACCAAAATGACCCTGGGAGTTTCAAGAGTGGGTCCCGAGTTCCCTGCAGGCAAGCCTCTGTTCTTGTGTGTCCTGCGTGATGTCCCTCCTTGTTCTAGCCTGTTCCTGCCCGCAAACCCTGGGACAGTCAGGGTCACACTGGATGGGAGAGAAATACACAGTTTGGGAGGAGGTTGGCCAGTCAAAGGCAGAATCAGGAGTGCCTGCGGATACCCTGTCCGTGCAAGTCAGAAGTGCAGGTTTAAGGAGGGAAGGTTTGTGGGTTGATTCTTGCATCCTCAGCTGGGCCCTACTCAAAGCATTTCCATCAGTGTCAATGACTTCAGAATCAAAAGACGCGTATCAGAAATGAAAACTAAAATCATAACCAGGAGCAGCCAGCTCCCAAACCAAACGTGGGAACTAAAAACACCTGAACACACTGCAAGTAACTAATAGACCCTGCCATATTTGCGTTAATAGCCCATATAAGAAAGGAAGTCCAACCAAATCGTTAGCTCTTTTTAAGGTGACATATAAAACAAGACTATGGAAAACTTCTGTGTAGTGGAATAATTTCAAAAATACAGCACAGTGTTCAACTTATTTTACTATACCTTTTGCAATATAAGAATGTTGGAGTTATAAAAATTTGGAAACTTAATCAAAAATGGAAAAACAGAGTCAACTCTCCTGGTTTCAAAAGTCATGTCTACATTCCTTGAAAAATCACAGGAAAATCCTTGGCCTAAAATTAACAGATCATGTTCCCAGATTTCTAGGAATTTACACTTTGGGGCAATGGTGACTGTGGTATCAGCTTTCTCAAAACATATTTGGCTCAACAAAGTAGATTTTGATCCACTTTTTTTTTTGTAAAATGATCCTATCCATCCTAAAAATTGAATATGCAGAATTTGGATTAAATTGAACCCTATCTTACCACAGCAATCAAGACACTTTTCCTACCATACCAAGGATTTGGAGAGTGAAATGGATCCCAAACTAATTCTTAGCCTGTTAACAAAACAATTTCTCAGTGCAGACAAGAGTACCTCAGATTTGTCAATTGCTTCATAAGTTTTAGGATGTTTCCTCACATGTGAATTCACCACAGTAATCCCACATGGCTTGGCTGAACAAGCAGGTATTAATCACCTCATTTTGCAAAATAGGAAAACTTTGAAATAGCAACATTCCCTGACTTGGACAGTATCACCATATGGGTGAATTTGATACTCCATGTCATGTTCCGTGGTTCCTACTCTAGAATTATCAGTGGGGTCTGTTTTAGTTTGCTAAAGCTGCCCGAGATGCAATATACCAGAGATGGGCTGGCTTTTAACAATGGGAACTTATTTGTTTATAAGCTTACAGTTCTGAGGCCATGAAAGTATCCAAATGAAGGCATCAGCAGGATGATACCTTCTTTTTGAAGATAGGCTGCCCCTATCCTGGACTCCTCTGTCATGTGGCAAGGCACATGGTGGCATCTGCTGGTCTCTCCTTTCTCTCCCTGGTTTTATTGCTTCGGATTCTGGCTTCAGTGGCTTCCTCTCTGTTTCTGTGGCTTTCTCTCTGAGCTTCTATGGCTTTCTCTCTGTCTTCTCGAGCTTTCTCTGAATTTATCCTCTTATAAAGGACTCCAGTAAGGGGATTAAGACCCACCTGGGGCATGCCTCAACAGAAATAACCTAATCAAAGGGTCCCACCCACAATAGGTCTACACCCACAGGAATGGATTAGCTTTAAGAACATGATCTTTTCTGGGGTCCATAAAACCTCCAAACCATCACAGGGTCTCATCAGGTTTAGTCAAACTAGAAGAGCTTTAAGCATAGAATGTTTTAGTGACAACATCAAAACCGGAGGACCACACATTAGGATCAGTTGATTTTTGACAAAGTTACCCAGACAATTCAGTGGGGAAAGAGTAGTCTTTTCAGCAAGTGATGCTGGAAGAACTAGATATCCATATGCAAAAGAATGAAGTTGGACTCCTACCTCACACCAAACACAAAACTTAACTCAAAATGGATCACAGACCTAAACATAAGATTAAACAACTAGAAGAAAGCATAGGCATAAATCTTCATGACCCCAGTTTAGGCACTTTTTTTTTCAGATCTGACACCAAAAGCATAAGCAAAAATAAAGGAAGTAGATAAGTTGTACTTCATCAAATTTAAAACTTTTGTGTTTCAAAGGATACCACCAAGTAGTGAGAAGATGATCCATAGAATGGGAGAAAATATTTGTACACGATACATCTGATAAGGAACTTGTATCCAGAATATATTAAGAAGCCATACAATTCAATAATTAGACTCACAACCCAATTTAAAAATGAGCAGAAGATCTGAAAAGACATTTCTCCAAAGATACATGAATGGCCAATAAGCACATTAAAGATGCTCATTATCATTAGCTTCAAGCAAATGCAAATCAAAACCACAAAGAGATACTACTTCACAGGCAATAGGATGGCTAAATTAAAAAAAGGCAGGCAATAGCAAGTGTTGGTGAGGATATGGAGAAATTGGAACCCTCATCTACTGTGGGTGGGGAAGTAAAATGACACAGCCACTTTGGAAAATAGTTTGGCAGTTCCTCAAAGAGCAAAGCATAGAGTTGACATGTGACCCAGCAATTCCCCTCCTAGGTATATACCCAAGAGAAAGGAATGCATATGTTCATACACAAACTTGTATGAATGTTCATAGCAATATTATTTATAATAATCAAAATTGAAACAGCCCAAATGGCCATCACCTGATGAATGAATAAGCACATTGTGGTATATTCATACATTGGAATATTATTCAGCCATAAAAAGGAATGAAGTACTAATACAGCTACTGTATTGATGAACCTTGAAAACATCATGCTAAGTGCAAGAAGCCAGGCACAAAAGACCACATGTTATTTGATTCCATTTATATGAAATGTCTAGAATAGGCAAATCAATAGATAGAAAGTAGATCGGTGATTGCCTAGGGCTGGGGCGGGGGGGGGGTATGGTGGATGTGGAGTGACTGCTAATGGGTTTGGGATTTCTTTTGGGGGTGTTGAAAATGTTCTGAAATTGGATTATGACAATGGTTGCACAATTCTGTGAATATACTAAAGACCACTTAATTGTTCACTTTAAATAGGTGAATTTTATGACATGTGAACTGTATCTCAATAAAGCTGAAAAGAAAAATCAGTCTCCCCCCAAAGAAAAACAACCCTGTGGATCTCATTTTGTGTCTACACAGTCCTATAAAACCAATAAATCCAATACCTGCAGAGTAAGTGCTTGCGGTTTATCCTGATAGCTACTTGCTTCATTACATTTTACCCTACCTCTTTTTGAAAGGTCATTTTCACCACCCATTCATTCAACAGATGGTTTTGGATGCCTGTTCTGAGTCAAACGTGGTGGAGGTGCTTACAACACCTCACTGAATACAACAAAGATCCCTTCCCCATCAGGGCAATCAGATTTACCTGGATTATAGACTAAAGTACAATTTAGCATTTAGGGCTCATTCTAGTGGATACTTCCCAAGTCCAGGTGCTACTTACCAGAAATTTCACTTCCCCTATCATAAAACACCCATCTTTTTCACACTCAGTAGTGGTCAGTTATTAACTTCAGTTTGAGGTCAAAAGGCAAAACATGGAATTTATTAAGAGTAGTGGAGTTTCAAGTAAGTATTTCAATACATAGCTAAATTTATTTGAGAATTCTCAAGGGGATCTAAAATGTAATGGACCTAAATGTAATGGTAGGAGAAACTGAGCCAGGTGATTAACTTCCTTGAACCATTAGCCTGAGTTCAACATTCTGTACTTGTCAAGCCAGCATTTAATTTTTTTCCCTTGTTCACTGAGCAAACATTTTGCAGATGCCTCTGTGTGCTCATCTGATGTAGGGTGAGACCACCGGGTTTGCCGTGCATGGCCTATGATCATCATCATCTCAATAAGAAGATGTCTTGAACAGTCTCTTGGTCATGTCTTATAACTATCAGGAATAAAGTGCAAGCAATTCTGGACCTCTGAAATCAGAAAATGGTTTCTCTGAGCAGTCATCAGCACTTTTTTTTATCCTGAACTCATGACCTGGCTTCTAGTTTTTCCTCATTTGTAGAGAATGAAATTATGCCAGTTGAAATAAAGTATCTTGAATCAGAAGCTTAATGACTGGCCCATGTCTCCTCCCTGAAATATGCTAGAGTAATCAGTGCCATTGTCATTCTTTGCTATACTGCAGCTTTTCCTATGGCTTTGGTAAAATAAGACAACTCAAACGTGCTATCTGTACCTCCCACAGCTGTGAAATCTGGGTCTCTGTGAACAAGCATTTCAGCATTGTTCTGAGGTGGAGGAAATAGCATGTGCAGAGGATTTCCCAAGCCCAGTTGCCAAGAATGAGCTAGTTAGAATCCTCCCTTGCAAACAGTGAGGCTCAAAAACTTCAAATATAAGCCACTCTATAATGATCCAGCTTTCCAGGAGAATGGTATGCTTTCATTGTAGAATTTTGCTCTTTCAGCAGTATGGGTGCCAGGAGTTAAATTTATAATTCTCTCATAAGATTAATAAAATCATGCAACCATCATTTTTCCTATTTGGTATATTTTATAGTGATTAAATACAAAATTGATGTGTGTATTTCAAAGAAATGTGATATAACCTTTCCACCTTGCTTTTGGAAAATTTGTCCAAATGACGTTGACAGTGATCTGTCTACCACAAAAGATTCAGATTTGTTTCTTTTTCTTTTTTAAACTTACTTTCAATAAGCCAAATTTGACACATTGTTTTCAAAATATAAAAATAGGGATGGCAAATATATATTTCAAGTGTCAGTTTCCAAATCATTGGTAATGGCTGTGCACATGTGTTAAGAAAGATTCTGAAGTTGAGTCTGTCTTCTCAGAAAAGTCTGCTGTCATTGGATAATGTCTTGCTGGGATGCAAGATAGATAGTGGGCATGTAGCTTCAGTATTTGCCACCCTGTTCACCTTTAAAATAGGAAGAAGAATTCACATTTAAGACCTCTTTTAAGAGATTATTAGAAACATACTAGTCTGAGTTAAAAATAGCATTTAACTGGAAACAAAGGCCGAACTAATGCTTACCATTGTATCTATCCTGTAGGTTAATGCATCACGTCAAGAAGCCAAACTGATGGAGGAGTGTGACCTTCTCATTGAGATCATTCAGCAAAGACGACAGATTATTGGAACCAAGATCAAAGAAGGAAAGGTAAGACCTCAAAGCAGAAGACTTCATCTTCTCTACCTGGAGAAAATGTCATACTCCATATACTTGAGTGGTTTGGGGAATGTTGAACATGCTGTTTCTATATGTTCTATAATCTCTTCCTAGGCCTAGTTCAAAGGCCCTTGCTTGGCAGTTTCTTTCTCCACCGCTGTCTTTGTATTATCATGGCCCCCTGTGCATACCTCTAACAAAAGACCTGCTCCTTTGCACAACTCCAGGGGGCGGCACAGAGGTTTTGTCAACAAGAGCCATTGTCCCCATTCTCTCTTCTCTATAAGAAAGTAGGTTCCATGGAGGCAGAATCCATTTCATATTTGTTTCTAATATCCTAGCAACTAGCAGAGTATCTGGGTATTGAATAAATGAAAAAGATGTCAGATTTTATATCTAGGAATTATGAAGTGCTTTCCCATGCCCTTGAGGGAACTAAGACAGGTAAAATTTCATGGTGGCAAAACTCCTATACTTGTATGATATCATGTACTCCTTTGTGAATATATAAACAGTAGTTCTATTACTATTTCCTATGCTTTTACAGTAAAGTATATTCATAAAGAAATTCACAAATTTATATTATAGTATTATGGCCATTTCCTTATTTATTCAAAATTCATTTAGAAATAATTGGTAATTTTAGAATTCATCACTTAATTCTATTTTTAAATTTGTCATATTTTTATTGAAATACTTATGATCCTTTTTATTTTGCCCATTTCCCTGCCACCCTCAAAGGATAGTTTCCTAAACCTTTTGAAAAGAAAAATATTCATTCAAGGGCCAAGGAGTTCATGAATTTCCTATTACAACTACTCATAACTATAGTTTATTGAAATCAAATTTGCAAGAATTGACTATCCATGGGGTTTATAATAGTTGATGTTTGTATTTTTCTCTGATTTTTACAGAGTTTCAAAGGAATCTTCTAACATGAAATATTTTATATTACTTTGCCTACTTAGATTGAAAAATACTAATACAAGCAAATTGCAATGTGATCTGAAAAGTTAAAGTCAAACGTGTTTTTGAAGCTGTTATGGTTCTGTCATTAACCTGGCGTTATTCCCCGGCCAAGGACTGACTTAAACATGGGACTTAAACGTGTCCCCACATACAAATGGTCAGGTTGAGAAGAGCACTGAGCATCAGATAGGAATCCTTACAGAATATATTTCCTTTTCCATCATTTGGCAGCACATGTGCACATCTCTTAAGGTTTGGCCTCTCTGAGGTTCTCTGACCCATGGCTGCCTGAAATGCAGCTGCAATTAATTATTACTGTGATGAGAAAAGCTAATTTGCTACCTTTACATGGATGTGTGCAGAGAACAGCTCTCAAGACCTGTATTAGTTTCATCTTGCTGCTCTAACAAATTATCACAAACAGTGGCTTAAAGCAACACAAATTTTGTTATCTTACAGTTCTAGAGCTCAGAAGTCCACAGTCAGTCTCACTGAGCCAAAATCAAGTAGTCAACAGGACTTAGTTCGTTTTGGAGACATTAGGGGAGAACCTATTTTCTTGCCTTCTCCAGCTCCTAGGGACCACCCATATTCCTTGGCTTGCGGCCCTGTGCCGGTTTGAGTGTATTGTGTCCCCCAAATGCCATTATCTTTGTAGTCTTGTGTGGGGCAGAAGTTTTGGTGCTGGTTGGATTTGCTTGGAATGTGCCCCACCCAGCTGTGGGAGATGATTCTGATGAGATGTTCCCATGGAGGCGTGGCCCCGCCCATTTGGGGGTGGGCCTTGATCGGTGGAGCTATATAAATGAGCTGACTCAAAGAGAGAAAAGAGAGTGCAGCTGGGAGTGATGTTTTGAAGAGGCGCAAGCTTGCTAGAGAGGAACGTCCTGGGAGAAAGCCGTTTTGAGGCCGGAGCTTTGGAGCAGATGCCAGCTGCCTTCCTAGCTAACAGAGGTTTTCCGGAGGCCATTGGCCATCCTCTGGTGAGGGTACCCGATTGCTGATGTGTTACCTTGGACGCTTTGTGGCCTTATGACTGTAATTGTGTAGTGAAATAAACCCCCGTTTTATAAAAGCTTATCCATCTCTGGTGTTTTGCATTCTGCTGCATTAGCAAACTAAGACAGATTTTGGTACCAGAGAAGTGGGGTGCTTTTGCTGCTGAGTTTGCAAATACCAAACATGTTGGAACGGCTTTTTAAATGGATAAGGGGGAGTTTCTGGAAGAGTTGTGAGGAGCTTGATAGAAAAGGCCAAAACTGCTTTAAAGAGACTGTTTGTGGAAATATGGACTCTAAAGACACTTCTGATGAGGACTTGAGCAGAAATGATGAATGTGTTGTTGCAAACTGGAAGAAAGGTGATCGTTGTTTTAAAGTGGCACAAAATTTGGCAAAATTGAGTCCTGGTGTCAGATGGAAGGAAGAATCTGGAAGCAACAACCTGGAATACTTAGCTGAGGAGATCTCCAGACTACGTGTGGAGGACATATCCTGGCTTCTCCTTGCAGCTTATAGTAAAATGCGAGCAGAGAGAGATAAACTTAGAACTGAACTCTTGGGTTCAAAGAAACCAGAAGTTGATGGCTTGGAAAATTACAGGCTTCCAGGGGGTGGAATCCCAGAAGCTGCAGCCCAACCTGAGGACAAGCCAAGATTGGATAAGGAGTTAAGCAGAAAGGATTTGTGGAAACTCCTATTGTCTGATGGCTTTGACCCCTGCATGCTTCATGCAAAGCCAACAGAATTTTTGCGAGATCTTTATAGACGGAGCCATTGCCGGTCTGGACTGGAGGAGACAGACAAGGAAAAAATTAAAGGAAAAATCTCTTCAAAGACAGAGCCATGGAGGTTGAGGTCTGGAGTCAAGAGGTTTGGGGCTGGGAGAGCGGAGCAGCCCACATGCATGGAAAGGGTGAGTTTGCCCTGGAGGTCAAGGGCGGGCTTTCCGCCTCGATGCTCTGGAAGAGTTTTGCCACCTCAGGTCCCAAAGAGGTTGGAGCACATTTCCAGGGAATTGGGGAGAGCCTGGCTGCCACCCCACTGTTCTGAAGGGGTTGAGCGTGTGCCCCGGAGATGGAAGGGAATCCGGGAGCTGCCCCGATGTTTGAGGAGGGTGGGGCCGAGAAGGTGGTCTCCCCAATGTGTGGAAATGTTGGAGCACTCACCTAAGTGTTTGGAGAGGAACGGCTGCCGAAAAGGCCCTTGGGAAGGGTTAGGCTCCCACTCTCTCAAGCCCCAAGGAAATGACTCTCGGACTTTGAAATCTAATGGACTTTGTCCTGTGGGTTTTAGGAACTGTTTTGCTCCTGTTAACCCTGTTTTCCTTACTGTTTCTCCTTATGGCAATGGAAATGTTTATCCTATGAATGTCTCTCCTTTGTATATTGGAAGCACATAAC